>NW_005871050.1:25428111-25783582 GCF_000147115.1 Myotis lucifugus | reverse complement strand
AGCAAAATGATGCTAGAACCAATGGATTGCAGATTCTGGTGGGGTCAAACAACTGTTGGGGTCAAGGTTAGAGGGGGTAAACTGTACAGTGGGAAAGCTTGACTTATGGAAAGGTTGCAGATATTCATAATTATAAGGTCTCAGGAATGACTGTGAGAATAAGTGGCTGAGGTGTGATAGAGGACAGTATAGTTGGAGGAGAAGAGGCCAAGGAACTGAGAGGTCAGGAAGATAGAAAGTTCAACTAGGCATATATTGAAGTTATCAAGAAATATGACTGGAATACTTTTGGAGAGAGTAGTAATAAGTCAGATACTAATATCCTCAAGGAATATTGAGAGCTATGATCTACACATTTGTAGACAAGTGTAAAAAGGGTGTGGAGGTTGTGAGGTCTTAGGGCAGTGATGGCGAACCTTTTGAGCTCACCGTGTCAGCATTTTGAAAAACCCTAACTTAACTCTGGTGCCGTGTCACATATAGAATTTTTTTGATATTTGCAACCATAGTAAAACAAAGACATATTTTTGATATTTATTTTATATATTTAAATGCCATTTAACAAAGAAAAATCAACCAAAAAAATGAGTTCGCCATCACTGTCTTAGGGAGAAAGAAGCACCGTACTTGCATGGGCCAAAGGACCAAAACCAGTGACTACTTTAGAGGGGTAGAGATGAAGCAGGCTCCTCATTGGGAGGGGTAGGCGGGATAAGCGCAAAAGGATAAAGGGAACATTCAAAGAAGTTGCTGAAATATTGGGGATTTAGCTAAAGATTTCTCTGTGACTGCATATCCTGTTTCCTTTTCCTAGAATTCCCTTTCTTCACCTTGTGCAACTAGAAAATTTTTCTTCAATTTTTAGCAGCCAGTTCCTGCATCACTACTTTCCTGAAATTGCTATAGCAAAGATTACCAGTGACAAGTATGTTACTAAGCCCAGTGGAACGTATTTGTCTTTACTATGCCTCTGTAGAGAAGTATGTTCCCAATTTAATTTTTTGTGATGGTGGGAATGTTCTATCTCTGCACTGTCCAGTATGGTAGCCACTAGCCACATGTGGTTATTGAGCACTTGATATGTAGTGTGACTGAGGAATGAAATTTCTGATTTTAATTCATTTAAATGTAAATTGCCACATGTGGCTAGTGACAACCTTTAATTTTGTCTTCAATCCTATCTTCTCATGGATCCTCTTTCTTTTGGCAATTTTTGCTATTTCCCAGGCTCTGTCTTTGGTCCTTTACTTATATTCTGTGGACCTTTCCCTGGTGATTTTATTCATACTTTAAACTGTGTTCCAGGCCACCTTCCTCTCCTGGGTGTTAAACATGGACATCCACAGCCTATTGGACATGTCTGCTTGGATAGCCTATCGACATTCAGTGTCAGTATGCTCCAACCTGAACTCATCTCTCCCCTCAATAAACTCCTCTCAGTTATTGAAGTCATAGATCTGGGAGTCACCCTAGATATCTCTACGTCATACAAATTGCCAAGTCATCTCTATCTCTGAAGCAGAATCTGAACCAGTCTACAGTCTTGTCCCTCTCCAGTCCATCATCCACACTGCTGCCACAGCAGCCTAGCTAGCTGAAACATAAATTGACCTTGCACTCTCCTGTTTAAAAACCTTTTAATGGCTTCTCATTGTGTACAGAATAAAGGCCAAGTTCCGCAACATGGCAAACAAGGCTCTTCATGACCTGACCTTGCTTGTCTATCTCTCCAGATGCATCTCCTGACACATGTCCCCTCCCACTTTATGCTCCAGGAAGACAGACTTGCTTGTGATGACATGAAAGCAGCATGCTGTTTTCATGCCTCCACACCTTTTCTCAGGCTGTCCCGAATGTCCTTTCCTTCCTTCAAGCTCTTACCCCAAATCCTTCTTATTTTTCAAAACTCACCTCAACTGTTATCTTCTCCAGCTACCCTTCCTTGGTATCCCCATTACTTACTGTGCTTACCTGATTGCACATCTCATTGTTCAATTGTAAGCTGCAGGTTCATTCTCAATGGCAGGGGCTGTCCTTGCCTCCTTATTGTCACTGCGTAGCATGGAGTCTAGTGCCCAGTGTGCACTCAGTCGATGTTGAGTGAATGTGTAACGTGTAGAAGTGAATGAGTTGAAGGTAACGCGAAGAAGATTGGAGAACAGAATGCCACTGTGCCTAGTCTCAACTCCTTGGTAGTAAGTCCTTCCTGGGTGGGATTATAGAATTAGAGAAAGGGCCCCTGAGAGGCATCTCTGGGGATAGGTCTTTGCTGCTGGTGCTGCAATTGACTTCTTTCCCAGCACTCATAAAGCTTCTTTCTGGCAGAAACCAATTTTAGAAAAAGCTATTATCTAGGTTTCCCCCTACCTTTGGCGCTGAAATGCTTTGATCATCCCGGGATAGAAGATGCTAGCAGAAAATGTCACATATTTTTTCTTAAAATAGTAAAGAAAAGTTTTATGTGTTTAATTTTTCTAAAAGTGCTTAAGTTTCTATTTTCTTTTAGAAGAAAACTGTTTTTTTTTTCACTAGGATTATCCCAAAGACCACATCCAGATATAGAGAAAAAAAAGAATGATGTATGTTTGCATATAATTTGCATATATTTATATAGACTGGGTCATCTATTCCCAGTGTGTTTTCTTTTTCTTTCTTTATTTTTCAAAGAAATGGAATATTTGATCATCTTTGTTATGAAAAGAACCAATAACAGTAAAAAAGCTGTGGAGACCACAGTCAAAGTCTTCCTTCCTAGAGAAGAACACCTTTACAAGATTCCCTGTCTTCTAGTCTTTTATGAGATTTTGGATACCGGTGGTGAGCATGGTAAAAATAGCAGCTACCATCTGTGTGCCAAGCTAGCTACTGTGTTTACTTTTTAATATCTTATTTTACTCAGCAGCCTAGAAAGGTAGATGTTACCTCCAGTCTACATATGGGCTAGCAGGGTTAGAGGGGCAGCACAATTTGCCCAAGCTCACCCTATAGGCAGTGACAGAGGCAAGATTTAAATACAAAGCTGTCTGACCCCAAGGCCTTTGTTTTAAACCACCAAGCCAGCGGTCGCCAACCTTTCGGGCCTCATGGACCACCAGTGGTCTGCGGACCACCGGTTGGCGACTGCTACACTAAGCTGTATTTTCCATCATTAATGTACTGTTTGGTGTTGTGTCTTTCACACTTGACATTATTAGCCAGGGACTTAGCTTGTCAGATTGTCAGTTGAATGGCAGTGGACAATTACACAACATTGAGGTACCAGAGTTTACTTAACTTATCTCTCCATTTGGTTTGTTTCCAGTTTCCCAATATTTTAGTGCAGATGTAAGCATCTTTGTGCAAATAAGGGCGGTTTCTTGGTTTTTTTAGGTATTTGATGGTAGCCCTAAAAGTAAGGTTGTTGAGTCAAAGGGTTATAGTTTTATGTTTCTCCAGAAAGCCTGTGCCCTTCATTCATCCATGCAGTGGTAATTTTCTGAGTGCGTACTGTGTACCAGGTGCTGAAGGTGAAGAGGTAATTCAGTAATGGCTCCTCCCTCAGGGAACTAAATCTGGTGTGGGATGCATGATGCAACACAGAACGAATGAGACCAAAGTGGGGGGTTGGGCTAGAGGCAGTGAGAGCATTGAGAAACATGACCCCTGGCAGTGTTCCTTTTACCCCATATCACAGGGAGGGCGGAGAGGAGCACGATGAGAGAGGGTGCTGCCCAGAGGTTGAGGCCTTGTCCCAGCTTTCCCTAGGTCTGTGGCTGAGCTGCCTCCTGAATGAGGATACTTTTCCCATCTGTCCCTTTCCTGCAGCTACCACCTGGCCTACAAGGCCTGTCCTTACTACCCAGCTCTACTAGGGGGAGCCAAGCAGAGGGTGGAGGGTAGGGACGCCTGAGGAAAATGGCTTGGGGCTTGATGAGTGGAAGCCTCAGCACCTGTCAGTCCTCCAGGTCCCCTCTTCTCCCCTTTTACATCTACAGCAGCCAGAGTGACAATATAGTGCCCAATTCCCACCCATTTAGCAGATGAGAAAGTGCACCAAGCATAAGTGCATAGCTCAATGTCTTTTCACAAACCAAGCACTATGCTAGTTGCTAGGAACACAGATATGAGTCCCACATGGTCCTCGACCCCAAGGCAATCTCATCTAGACAGACAGACAAGTAAAGAAATGGTGCAACTTGGTGATGGCGGTCTGGACAAGTGGCAATGGGCATTGAGCAGTGAGTCCCCTGGAAGTGTCTGAGAGCCCAGTGCTGTGCAACTGTGACTTTGGCTGTGGTGCTGCACATCTCTCATCCAAAGTTTCTCCATCTATACAATGGAGGGATGAATTTGATACCCTCAAAGGGCCTTCAAACTCAGATGTTCTGTGAGCCTGCCTGTTGTCAGAGAGCAAGGCTGAGCTGCTCCCCGAGAAGACCCAACTTGGCTTTAGTCACCTCATCTCACTCATCTTCTGCCCTCCACCCCCACCCCACCCCATGGTGTTCCTTGGTATTCAGCTGTCTTCCTCTCTTGGTCTACATGCACTCCTGTGACTTCAGTTACCATTATGTACTGATGACACCTATAACTGGATGTTCAGCCCCATCCTCTTCACTGAATTTGTGATTCACATACAGTCATAGCTCGCTTTATTGAGCTTCACAGATATTGTGTTTTCAACATCAAGGCAAGGCCCTCCACCAGCAAAAAAATTACAATTCACTGAAGGCTCAGATAATGGTTAGCATTTTTTATAAATTAAGGTATGTACACTGTTTTTTTAAATATATTTTTATTGATTTTAGAGAGGAAAGGAGAGGGAAAGAGATAGAAACATCAATGATGAGAGAGAATCATTGATCAGTTGCCTCCTGCACATCCCCCTACTGGGGATCCAGCCTGCAACCCACTACGTACCCTTGACCGGAATCAAACCTGGAACTCTTCAGTCCACAGGCCGACACTTTATCCACTGAGCCAAATCAGCTAAGGCTGTACATTGTTTTTTTAAAGATATAATGCTATTGCATACTTAATAGACTACAATATAATATAAACATAACTTTTATATGTACTGAAACAAAAAAATATGTGGCTCGCTTTTCTGCAGTGGTCTGGAACCAAACCTGCAATATCTCTGAGATATGCCTATAATAATAAAAATAATCAGCATTTTTCAAATTCCAGATTTGACACTGCAATCATTACTTAAATTATCTCATCTATCCAAGAACCTTGTGAATTAGGCAGTGGTACCCCATTTTACAGATGAGTGATATTGAGGCTTGCTCAAGGCCTGGAGTTAATAAGTGACAAGAGCCAGGATATGAAAACCTGTGTCTGCCAGGATCCGGTGCCCACAGTCACCCATCACACCGTATTTTCTACAGTGCATCCAGGTATCAAAGGGATATTTCCACTGTGATATTCCACAGACACCTCAATTTCAACATGCCCAAAATTGGCCTCATCATTTCCCTACCTTCTCTCCAATCTGCTTTTTCCTTTCTTTTCCATCACAATAAATGGCACTGTCAACACAATGATGCCCAAACTAGAAGCCTTCCAAGCTTCCTAGATCCTTCCTCACCCTTCCTCCCAACATCCAATCTTCCACCATTTCCTAGTGATTTTCCTCCACTTTTCTCCAGCCCCACTGCTATTATGTTTGAAGGCCATCCATCCTTTTCTCTCTTCGGGTTCATGCAGCAGTCTCCTTATCAGTCTCCCAGCCTCTGCTCCCTCTGCTCCCTCTGCTCCAGGCCATCCCCCACATATGAGTAGGCCAGGGTGATCTTTTTCAAGTAAAGGTCTGATCGAATCACTTTCCAGCTTCAAAGCTTCCACTGTTTTCTATGGCTCTGCAGCAGAGCTCTAAGCTGGCCACCTGTGGGCTGAAATCCATCTAAGAAGACATGTTTTGTTTGGTCCATTGATCTTGCTTAAAACATTTTTAATTATTTGCCAACATTTAGAAATCAGGAAATTCCACATGGAAGTTCATATTTCTGGCTTCTCTTGCAAAAGTGGGAAAAAAACTGGCAATTTTAGGCCCACATCCTTGCAGGGCAATGATTGGCTGGAACTGAGTGGTGGTTGCCCTCTTTAGAAAGGGCATGGGCTTTCCAGTTGGCCAGTCTCCAGCATCCCTAATATCTCTTTGTCCCTGGCCACTCCCCTGCTCCCAGTCACCTGCCAGAGACTTGAGGCATTTGGGCTCATGACCCTGCAGCATAGGATGGAGCCCAAAGCCCTCAGCCTGGCTCCTAAAGTCCTACATGGCCCAGCTTGGAGCAGACCAGCTCTGCCAACCTCTTAAGTCTTACTTCAGCTCTCTACCCCAGCACACTCTCCTCTGTGGTCCCAGCTCTTACCCATTGTTCTCTGAATTGTGTGGCTCCCCACCCACATCTGCCTTAGTGTAGGCTGCTGCTTTGGCATACCCAGGCCCCTTCTTAAGTCCCATTTGCCCTTCAGGACTCTGTGCCCACTGAAACAAGAAGTAGTTCTTGTTTCCACACCTTTCCCCCAAAGCTGAGTTCTGGTCTTCCATCATTCTATGTCGTGCAGACCTTGGTCACCGTACCCATCATATTGGTTTATAATGGTTGACTGCCTTGTCTTCCTCCCCTGCCAGACTGTGAGTCTGAGATTGCAGGGAGCCTTTCTTTTTTATCTTCCTATCCCCAAAGCTTGGCACAAGGCTTAGAATATAATAGCTGCTAATAACCGATGAATGAAAGGATGAATCAGTATAAGACTTACTTGGGAAAATACTACTCCAGAATGTAATGTTGCCACCTACTTGCTTGTGGTAGAGGATTCCAGGTTCCTTTCATTCTGGACCACTTCCCTCCAAGTCTCCATTCAGGGTGACACAACATTCTATAAACCATACTCCTGCCCTGCAAGCTATGGAATACATCTAAGCCTACTGAGATGGTGGTTCTTAGTGACATAGAGGGAAAAGATATCATTCTTTGTATACCAGGAGAAGGAGTTGTCTAGCAGTTGGGATATGGCACAACCATTGGATGTGGCACATTCTTTAGTTATTTGAATAATAATAATGGTGTGATAATTATAGCATCTAACACACATTTACATTGTAACAGATCTCGTTCTAATAGCTCTCAATTTATTATGTATTTTACTCCTCACAACAACTTTAAGAAGGAGGTAGGACTGTTATCCCCATTTTAGAGAAAACTCAACTGAGATTTGGGGAGTTTAAACAACTTTTTCAGGGTCACACAGCCAGTAAGTGGTAGAATCCAAATTTAAAACCAAATCTGTCTGATATCAAAGTTTATATTCTCAACCACCATACCATACCCAATAAATGACATTTCTCTTCTGAAACATGAGGGAGTGATTAAAATAAATGTAGAAATAAAGGAGATACACACACACACACACACACACACACACACACACACACACACACACACACACACACTGAGTGGCCAGATTATGTTTGTAGGCAAATTAGCTATAATTTCGTGCTGAAGTTACTAGAGGGCCAGACCATTATAAATAGGGAAGCAGGTTATTTACCACGACAGTAGAAGTGATTTTTTTCTGAAGATATGGGTAAACAACACTATTTAACAGCCTTTGAACGTGGGATATATTTGAATGTGAATGGCCAGATTATTATAACCACCTGACGTTTGTAGGCAAATTAGCTGTACACTGCATCATATGCGATATGGAAGCCAAAGGCCTGTTCGAACACCTTTGCTGTCTGCAGTTACCAAGATAAAATGTCTCCAATTCGCACAGGAACACAAGGTTTGGACAGCTGAGCATTGAAAAAAAGTCACGTGGTCTGATGAATCACGTTTCCAGTTGCATCATGCAGATGGCAGAGTGAGAATTGGGCAGAAACAGCATGAAAGCATGCACCCCACATGCATGAGTACAGCCCTTCAAGCTGGTGGGGGCAGTGTTATGGTTTGGGGCATGTTTTCCTGGCATGATTTGGGCCCTTTAATTTGTGTGGAACAACGTCTGAATAACACAACATACCTAAGTATCGCTGATCAGGTTCATCCTATCATGTTGATGGCGCGTCCCAATGGAGATGGCTTCTTCCAACAAGACAATGCTCCATGCCACGGTGCTCATATTGTGCAGGAGTGGTTTCAAGAACATGAGGGAGACTTTACCTTGCTTAGGTGGCCCCCACAATCACCAGATCTCAATCCAATTGAGCATTTGTGGGACGCAGTCAAAAGAGCCATCAGGCAGCTGGTTCCACAACCATCAAATCTCACAGAACTGGACAGTGCTATTCATCAGGCCTGGTGTCAGATTCCTCGCATCACCTTTCAACATCTGGTGGAGTCAATGCCAAGAAGAATCGCCACAGTATTGAAGGCAAAAGGTGGCCCAACGAAGTACTGCTGGGGTGGTCATAATAATCTGGCCACTCATAATAATATATATCCCACATTCAAGGGCTGTTAAATCGTGTTATTTACCCATATCCTCAGAAAAAAATCACTTCCACTGTTGTGGTAAAAAACCTGATTCCCTATTTATAATGGTCTGGCCCTCTAGCAACTTCAGCGTGAAATTTGCCTACAAACGTCAGGTGGTCATAATAATCTGGCCACTCAGTGTGTGTGTGTGTGTGTGTGTGTGTGTGTGTGTGTGTGTGTGTGTAACAGTAATTTAAAAAGAAAGAAAAGAAAAGGAACCTCTAAAGCACAGAGAAAAGAACCAAGGAGACACCCCCTCAGGTTAGCAGTAGCTGCATTTGGGTAATTGAGTGCTGAGGATGTTTTTCTTCTTTTTCTCCAAATGTTTCTTCTTTTAACATTTTCTAAATTTCCCTTAATGAGCTTGTATTACTTTTAAAAATCAAATGTAATGATGTCTTAACTCAATATATTCAAAATATTATTTCAACATGTATTCAATATAAAAATTAAGATATTTTACATTTTTCATATGCAAAATCTGTGTATTTTGCACTTATAGCATATTTCAATTCTAGTTACATTTATTTTATTTTATTACTTTTACAATAAATAAAAGCCCTCTCTTTGTAATGGCCCCAGCATTACATGGCAGAACAGAGGTTGGGAGGGGGCTGATTGGAGTACCCAGATAGCAGGGCTGTCTCTTAGGTAGCTGTCACCGAGGAGTGAAAGGAGGTAATCGGCAGGCAGCAGCTGTGGCCTCAGCACCTGCACCTCGTGGGGCAAAGGAGGAGAAGTGGGTCACCAACCCGGCTATCTCACCATCTCCCCTTTTCTTCCAGGTGCTTACACCCCAGAGCCCCTCAGCAGTTTCCGGTGGGCCCTTCTCTCAACTGGCCTCATGTTCTTTTATCACTTCAGCATCTTACAGATCCTGGGCCTGGTAAGTTCAGTTCTATCCCCTTCTATCCCCTCTGTTTGGAGTTCTCCATAAATCTTGATAATCCTGGTTGGCGCTGGTGTATCGTTTTGTTTTAAAAATACAAGATGCCAAAGGCCAAGATGTCAGATTGTTGTGTCTGGGTTACTGATTTATGATCTATAGCCTTGGCTTCTCTAAAGAGTTTTCTGAATCCTTTAGTATTGGCTGTTTCTTTCATACATCTGGAGGCAAGGATGCCGCCTTTTACTCCTGGCCACTTGGGTTGGAAACAGTGAGCTGCAATTGGAAGGTAGTTTGCTGTGGATCCCATGGGGAGGAGGACCCTAACCCTCACTCGGGGCCTGGGTAGGCTTTTGAGCCTATTCCCAGACCTTGAGATATGTGGTCAGCGGAAGTGCAATGTTGGGGCACCCCTGTGGCATTCTGGGCTGTTCAAACCTGTCTGGAGTGTGGATGATAGCTAGACTCAGTAGTTGAGTTACCCAGAGCTCAAGATTGCTGACTGCATGGTTGTCTATTGGTGGCAAAGTGGATGTAAGGAGCTCAGGCCTGGGGCTGGGGGTCAGGAGACCCAAGTTCAAGTCCTAGCTCTGCCACTGCTCTGGGTAAGTCACTTCATTCTCAAGGGTGGAGAGGTCTCCACCCCTCTGTGACATGGTACAAAACCCCAACCTCCCCAACAGGTGGTGAGGACTTCTCTTTAATGTGAATGGGCTTGAAGGGCTTTGGAAGGAAGGTGCTGTGGCGTCCTTGGGGCAGGAGTGGCATGTCTGGTTTTGTGTGTGAGCGGCAGTAATGTAGCATTTTCCTTGTGGAGCCTTTCGGGACCTGGCAGGTTTCGGGCATGTAACCGATGTCACCAGTGCCTTTGTAGAAGCAGTTACCTTCTCTTCCCACCCTGGCATATTATTCTGCTCTGGTTTACTTTGGAGTGTGGTTTGCACTCCTGGCTGAAGGTGTGAATGCTTCATGCACAATAGGAATAAAGTAGTATGATCTTCACACCCTTATTCATACTGCTCTCTACTGAGTCTCCTTGATTCCAGAGAAGTCAGTGTCCTCATGTCACCATACTCAGTCCCACTTCCGGGCCTGGCTTAGGCCATGCCTCCTACAAGGAAGGCTCTGCTTACTCCATTTCTTGCCATGACACCCATCCATCCTTCATGAGTCCATTCAGGCGCCACTTCCTTCATGAAATCATTCCTGAAGACTTGGCCCCCATTCTGTATACTCTGCAGATCTCCTGGTGGGGAACACCCGGTGAGCTCCGTCTGGTCTGAGGTCAAATATGGCAAATTGATCACCCCAACTTGATTGGTTGCCAGTTATGTGGAGGCAGGGACCATGCCATTGACTGTTCTTTTCTCCCATAACACGTCTCCAGGAACTAGGCACATAGTGGATGCTTAGGAATAGCAACGGGCCCTACACTCAACCTAGAAGGCAAGATGGAGCAAAACCAAACAGCTTTTCCAGTGGACGGCCTTCCCCATCACCTCCTGTGGGCTCTAGCCTTGACCCACTCCTAAAACCTAGGGGAGAAAAATCCCGTTTATGAGCAGGTGGGGATTTGTCAATCCCTACTTGTCTAGTCCCCCTTTAGGTAGAGATGGCTGAACTGGCAGAAGCCAGAGAAAGCCTAAGGATGGTAAACGCTCACTCTACCTCCCTTGTCCCTGCAGGTCACCGAAGTGAATTTGAACAACATGCTGTGTCCGGCCGTCTCAGACCCATTCTACGGCCCCTGGTATCGCATCTGGGCCTCGGGACACCAGACTCTCATGACCATGACCCACGGGAAGCTGGTCATCCTGTTCTCATACATGGTTGGGCCCTTGTGTAAATATCTGCTGGATTTGCTCCGGCTTCCAGCCAAAAAAATAGACTGAAGGTGCTTTTTTTTCTCCCCGAGGAAACAAGTCCTGACTTGACTTGGAGAACACCCAGTTCTTAATGAAATCATGGGAGAGGGCAGTAGGATATTTGGTGTATTTCCTTTTTCCTCCTCTCTGTCCCTTTCTTCCACCACTCTTCCTTCCCCAGCTCTTCCTCCCAGGATGTCACCTGGAACCTGAGGTATAGTGCTGACGGCTGGATTTGTCCTCCTCCCCTTTGCTCTTTCTCCCTGCTCCTAGTGGCCTTATACGGAGAGACGGTAGTCAGTAGCTTTCACTGCTTGTTGGTGCTTTAACAATAGCTGGTTGAGGATAAAGGGAACAACAAGCAGTAGTACTTTTGGCATCGCAGTGATGAGATTGGTTGCAATTCATTTCTCCACTGCCAGGGACCTACAGATTTATGCTGGGGTCCCCTTTTGTCTCCAGCATAGCCCCCACCATAAGGGGACTGAGGCCTTGTTTCTATACCAGCGGCAAGCCAAGAGCCAAGGGACTTCCCAGCTCATGGCCAAAATAGAACTGGCCAGATTCTTCCCATTGGTGTCCCATGACTCAAAGCAAGCAGCCAACCAGCCACATTCTCCAGGAGGCTGCCTGCAGTGGGAGGTGGGGCACTACCCAGCCCAAAGGTTTGATTCCATTGAGGAGGATAGAGAGCTGTTGCAGTGGCAAATCCAAAGTGAACAAGGTTAAAATGTCCACAACTAATACTAAGCAGGACCCTGGGTACATTCTGCCAGTGGAGCTGAGAACTGACCCATATTCCAATCAGAAGTGAGCATAGAAATTAATCAGCAGAAGTGGTAACTTGAGAAAATAGTGATTTGAATCATATGCTCCAGTTTAGTTTAATATTGATAGTAGATTCCTCTTTAATATTGAGTGCCCCTTAAATATTCTCTTTCTCTTTCTCTCTCTCTCTCTCTCTTTTTAAAGGCAGCTTCAGGGAAGGATGAGCTAGAGTTGTTGTTGTTTTTTTGTAGGGTTTTTTTTGTGTGTGTTTTGTTTTTGTTTGTTTGTTTTTTGCCTTTTGTTTATTTGCTTGCTCATTTGTTTTAGGGTGTTTGAGTTTGGAGAATCCTTGCATCAGGGCCTATCTCTAGAGGGGCTCTTGTCAATATATTTTGTGGTCTTACAGGATATGTCAGCATCCAGGTTTGGGGAAGATACAGATCCTGCTGGTATTGTTTCCCTAGGTCCAGATGTTGTCACTGTAGCCAGACTCAGTGCTGAATTGTTTAGCTTGGGAGTCATCACAAGCTCCCCACCCCGAAGCCCATGTCTAGTTTGAAAGGGAGGTATCAAGGAATCAAGTCCCCAGGGTGGAGATTCACATGCTCCAAGTGGAAGGCCTTTTGTTGAAAGACTTGAGCTCAGTCATGCATGGATCTCAAAAAGGGAGGCAGTAGCTTGGCTTTTGCTGATTTCTTGTTAGCTCATACTAAGAACAGATTTGCTTAAGAACAGAAAAGAACCCTGGCTGGTGTGGCTCAGTTGGTTGAGCTTTGTCCCATGCACCAAGAGGTTTGATTCCCATTCAGGGCATATGCCCAGTTTGCAGGCTTGATCCCCAGTAGGGGGCGTGCAGGAGGCAGCTGATCTATGTTTCTTTCTTTCCCACTTTTCCTCTCTCAAAAAATAAATTTTAAAAACATTAAAAAACACACAGAGAAAATATGGTTTAATGACTTCCTCTGGTGAGCCTCCCCTTCCATCTCCCCCTCTAGGCAACCCATTTGCTCTGGGCCTGTTTCAATAATTCAGGTGTTCCTGTATTAGATGTGTAGATTGAGCTTCGGTGACTCAGTGATCATGATTTTAGCAAATGGACCTACAGGAGGCAGTAGAATGTAGGAGAGTCTCTGAATAAGGTAAGGCCCAGGGAAGCAATCATGGAACCACCCTTTTACAGAGGCCTGCTGGCACTGAGGTGATCAATCTCCAGGGGTTGGGGGAACAGGAGGCAGAAAACTGGGTACTCTTAGTTCCCATGAGCTCCTTATGACATGTAATCTTCATTTTCTGCTGTCTTTGCGGGCTTGGACAAGTTTTTCTTAGTGTCTCTCACCTTAGGGTTGCCTTCCAGAAGAGGCACCTTTTGATTGGCTTGATTTTCCTTGCCCACCATCAAACTGCTGTGTGTAGACTGGGCTGATGAGGAAATGTGCAAGGCCTCAGTGCCCCTCGGCCTCTTCACAAAAGAAAAAGTTGGAAGGAGGTCATGGGTGGAGCCCTTGAGGGCCTGTCCTGTCCCCTACCAGTACATGGAATCTTTGTAGGCAGATGATGTACCTCAGCTGACCACAGTGGCATAAGTGACTCTGAATGAGCTCTCTTTCTCTCTGTCTGTGTGGCATGGCACAGGTTGCCAGTCAGCCTGAGCTTTCCTTGCATTGGAATGCTTCTAAAAGCTTGCCTTTGCCCTGGCTACAGCTCACTGTCCCAATCTAGCTGGCATTTTCTGCTGCTTGGAAGAAGTGAGTGAAAGCCATGTGCCTGCTCCGGCCAGGCCAGAGACAGATACACCTGTCAGGGGAAGGAGGAAGTGAAGGGGAGATGCAGGGTTTCTGGGGGCCAGGTTGGCTCAGAAACATATAGGTAGAAGAAACAGAGAGTGAGCCTAGTCCAGAGGTCCCACAGGGAGCCAGGGATTGTGTTTGGGGTGTTAAGGAGCAGCATGCACCTGAATTGGTCTGTACCTCACTCTTAAAGGTAACCTGACCAGAACCATAGCAGCCTGCCTAGAGGGTGGCGCCCTTCCCAGTGGGCCCAGACTGCCTAGCTCCTCCCCAGAGCTTTCCTCTCAGTGCCAAGGAGGTTTCCCAACCACCCTAGCCAAGTTTCCATGTCATTAGCCAGCGTGTGGGAGCTTGGTGTGTGTCTGAGAGAGTGTCTGTAGAAGTGGACAGTTTCTTTTAAAACAGCCCTAAGGAGAGAAGTGAGTGTTCCCTCAAGCCCCTGGGTAGCCTTGGCCAAGAATCTGGGCCAATGAAAACAGTCTGGTCAGCTGCTCAACTTGTGGCATCAGCTCATAATAGCAGAAGTATGGACCGTCTGCTTGTGGTCTCAGTATTTGGTTTTGTACACCGAAGATGATCTGGCTCATCTTCTTCCCAGTGATGCATACCTCTGTGCGCTTGTGAGAAAAGTACAGACTCAGTTTCCCCAAGTCAATATTCTCTCTTTATCCTTGAACTTCCCAGAATTCACAGAAGCTGCTTGCAGGGTGGTTGGGATACATGGGGTGGTCGGCACACTTTACCATCTAGTACCACAAGTCTAGGTATCAGATCATCTCTCTTGCCACAGCCTCAGCCAGAGCTTTGCTATTCGTGCTCATTGATAATTCAATGTTTTGGGGAGTGGGCACAGCTCCCCACAAATGACAAGTTGTCAGCAGGTCTCCTGGCACTGTTGGGACTGGGTGGTGCCTGGAAGTAATCTGGGTGACTCAGTGGGTGAAAGAAGGCCCTTCCTCCTGCTCCCTTGGCCAAAAAGACTTCCCTGGATTTGTAGATGTTGATCCAGATTCATATGTCCTCTTTGGAAGACTGAAGAGGAGGTATTGGAGGAGAAAAGAAGGGTAGATGCAGGGTAAGATGCAGATGCAGTGCTGGTTTTGGTAAATCTGGAGCAGGCATAAGAAAGGGGGTCCCACAGGCCCTCTCGTGCTTCTTGTCAAGGCCCCAGACTGAGAAGGGCCTTCCTGCTGCATGCCCTGCCTGCCCTCTGGATGGTGGGTAGAGTCCTGACAGAGAGTGAGCCTTCCTCTTCTGTATATAGACTGAGCCAGTTTGTGCTCAGGAAAACCTAGTCATTTGTTGTTGATCTTGTCTGTGACATTTTTGTACAGTGGATTGCTACTGAGTGGCACGAAACAAAACAAAAGTCAATTTAAGCAAAGCTCTTGTTTTGGAAACTTGCTTTCTTTTGGTGTCAGTTTTGTATTATATTTTAAAGAATTCTTCATTTATATTGGTGTTATTGTGGTACAGAGAATAAGATAGTCTGATCTGTAATTATTTCTGCCAGAAAATTGGCAAATGACTCTTTCCCTCTTACTGCCCCCCTTCCCCCATCCTTCCTCATTCCCAAGACAGATTGCTATGCACTGGGCAGACCATCCCTGTCGTCACTCCTTCTCCTCTGTGACTCCCTTTAGGACCAGTCTTTCTAATCCCTTTAAACAGCAGCAGGGTGAGTATTTTTTCTAAGCTGGTTCTTGGGTGCTCTGTGCCCCCACCAGTTTGCTCACCTCTTGGGGCATTTTGTAACATGTTTTCCCAGTTTTCTATAACCTTTTGATTGTACTGAAATGGTTTCTGCAATCACCTTTGGAAATAAATAGTCATTAATTTGTGTACTTGGCATTCTGCATTTTAGTCTTAGGTGTTTTTATTGTTGAAGATCCCTGAATGGAAAGGAACCCTCACCATTGGACTTGCTGTTACAATGTTTTCTTCATTTACTGTTATTAAAAGATTTATGAGAACCCAGGAGTCTTGGCCTTGCTTCCCAGAACCCTCTCAGAAGGCCCTCTGCTTTGAAAAGTAGACAAAAGAGGCTGTTAGTCACACACACCATGGAGGGGACCACCAAAGGGCAGCTAGTGCTCTCAGCACAGCTTTGCCCTGGGATCTGTGTGGCAGGATGTGTGGCCTTGAATTCCCACATGCTGCCTGCTTCCACCAGGGCTGCCAGGGACCCAGGGAGTCTTTTGCTCTTAGCCAAGCTTGTCTGCTGGGGACATCTGCTGGGTTCATTGTGCCCATGGTGCATGGGGCCAGGCTGGATGACTGAATTAGAGAAGGCGACTTTGAAGTCAACATGCTGAGGCTCACTCATCCCAAGTTCCCTGAGGACTGGCTCTGAGCTAGCACTCAACACAGGCCTGTGCCCAGCACAGGTCAGAATGGCCTATGGGGAGATGTGAATGCGATAACCCTATACTTTGGGAACAGTCAGACCTGCCTGTCCAAGGCTACCCACTGACCAGCCCATGGTGAGTCTGATTAGCCCAGCTTGCCTTTACACCAGACAGAGACCCTCCTTGGCATTTTACTGGCGTTGCTGCTTCTAGAAAGGACACAGCTGGCCAAAGTGGGACCCAGTGCTGGTGGATGTCCTCACTGGCCAGTATTTGGGCACCCAGACCATCAATGAGGCAGGGCCACAAAACCACCAGGTAGGACAAGTCATTTGTTCTTTTGCACCCCAGGTTCTCCATCTACAAAGCAGTAACTGTTATAGGCCATGGGAACAGCACCATGTGTCTGACTGGGGGGGGGCGTGTCAGACCAAACCTGGGTTCAGCAACCTCGGTACTTGGGTTCTGGCTAGGAAAGAATTCAGAGCAAGACCTAAATTGTAAGAGATGTATTGGGTAAATTACAGAGATAGAAAAAGTAATTCCTAAAAGATATGGGTTTAGCAAACAAGTTATAGAGGTAAAAGAAGAGCCCTTGGAGCTTGGCAGTGAGGAAGCTAATGGTGAGGTGCCTGGGGTGAGGAGGAAAATGGAGAGGGAAGGTAAAGAAAGGCATAGGCATGCTCCCAAGAGGGAGAGCGCACTGGGTCCTCCATCCTAAGGGTTTTAAGGGTGGCAATTTTAGGGGAGGTCCCAAAGAAAGATCTTTAATATATATGTATATATATGTATATATATGTATATATATATATGTATATATATATGTATATATGTATATATGTATATATGTGTATATGTATGTATATGTATATGTATATATGTGTATATGTATGTATATGTATATGTATACATATTGATTTCAGAGAGAAAGGGAGGGGGAGAGAGAGAGGTAGAAACACTAATGATGAGAGAGAATCATTGATCGGCTGACTCCTGCATGTCCCTCACTGGGGATCACGCCCACAACCCGGGCATGTGCCCTGACCAGGAATTGAACCCCGACCTCCTGGTTCATAGGTTGATGCTCAATCACTGAGCCAAGCCAACTGAGCCAGGGAAAAATCTTAATAGAATATTTAGAAGTTTTCCAGGTGTGTCCTTTCATAAGGTTTGCGTTCTCCAGTGCTCCGGGGCAAAGGGTCATTATTCAATGCTGCTGGGCCTGGAGCTGAAATAAAACTGAAGCATAGATGTTATCTCTAAGGAGGAAAGGTCAGGGGGCCCAAACCTCCTGACTATTGATATGCTAGGGGAGGAAAAGTCATCCTGGGGGTGAGGTCCCACCCTACAATTATTTGCCAATTGTTAGGCACCTGGGGCTCTCCATCTTGGTGACTTTCTATACTTGGCCCATTGTCCTTGCTTTGCTCATGTCTAACTGCTTACAGCATAACTATGACCATGAGCCAGGTAAGATGCTAAATCTCTCCATACACAGTACCTCCTGTGATACCCACAAAAGCACAGTGAGTTGACCAGTAATGCTGTCCCCACCTGACAGACAGAGCTAATAAATGAGAAGCTGGATTGTGAAGCCAGTTTATTAGACTCCAAAACCCTTGTGCTTTACACTCACCCCCAGACTCCATGATCTGTTTGGGCTGCTGGGGTTACTAGGCAGACCTTGCACACAGGCCCCAGCCCTGAAAGAGATAGGAGGAAATGTGGGCGGAGAGCCAGGAAATGATGTGGAAGGCAAGAGAGGGGAAAGTAAGACCATGACTGCATGACAGAGAGGAGTCAATCCTATTGTTGTTTCTGCTGCAAGCAGGCCTGACCCTGGCAAGCCTCAAAGCAGAGCTGAAAGGCATAGAAGTTGGGAGGTGGGGGAGACACAAGGATCCAGGCTGGAGATGGCCCAGGAAGAAGGAAGAAAAGAGGCTGTTGGATGGAGGGGACAAAAGTTGGGCCCATGACCTTTCTGTGTCTCACTTTTCAGGAAGAGCTAAATACCAATGACCTAGGCCCTCCCTTTTCCCTGGGCTAGTGCTTCTGCCTTTGTCTCAGTTCCAGTCTTTTCCCCATCTGTAGGCAATGGTCTTTCAAATGCAAATATGACTCCCTCATTTCCCTGGGCCTTGTAAACACCTATGCTTCCTCTCCTCATCCCCAGCCACCCCCAATCCCCCTCCCAATTACTCAGGGAGAGACCCTCTTTTTCAGGCATACCTACTCCATTTATTCTTGCCTTGCCATTTCCAGCTCTGTTGCCTTTCTCTTTGTGGTGTTTTTATCAGCTCACCACTCTCTCTTCTCATCCAAAGGCCTCAGCTCAAGGGTCATCTCCTGTGAACAATCTTCCCTGAGCCCCAGTTCACATTCGATTCCTCTCCATTTGGCTCCCACAGCACCTATTGCTCACTCCTGGGCTGCAATTTCCCCCCTCTTGTGTAATTCCTTAAGGCTCTCTCTCACACTGTGGACATTGAGCTTCTTGAGAGCAGGGTGGGATCTTATTTGTTCTCCAGCCCCTGGCACAGGATCTTCTCCATAGAATGTAATCTTTGAGCAATGATCTTATCTTGGAGTGCTGCAAAATCTTGGGAGGCACTATTGTTACCTGAAGGCGAATCTTTGGCTATATAACTATCGCCCATCTTGTGAGTTTTGCCCAGGCTGTGTGTCTTTGTTTGCCCAGGCACCTCAAGCTCTAGCCTCTGGGCCTCCTTGCTGAGGGGCCCATCCTACTTATCTGCAGGGCTCTGTGAGGTTGGGATCCTGGATGAGGTGGCGGTGTAGGGGTGGAAGAGAACTGAGACAGTATCTGTTCCCCCTGACTCTTCCCCAAACCTGTGGGTAGAAGATGAGGAAGGAACCATCCATCTGCTTTTCTATGTCCTTGGCTCATCCCCACCAGGTTCATCCCCACCAGAGTCACCCTTCATTTCCTGGAGCACACAGAGTTGGTGTTTGCATGGCAAAAGCCCCACCAGCCTATGGAATGCATCATCTATATCTTAGATGGGTAGGGAGCAGGTTTAGATGATTACTATCTGATCCCCCAGTGAATTTTTCCCTTATCCTGGTTTGCCAAAGCCAGTGGAGGAACAGAGATACACAGATGTCAATTTGACAAATGCAATGCCTTTTTCAAAGGATATGTGGTTTGCTAACTTTGGCAACAAACAAGGCTGGCCTAATCCAAAGTCAAGGACTGTCTGTTACTGCCTGTACCTTCCCCTCTTCCAGTCAGCCTTTACCCAGCATCTTGATTGCACATCTGGGATGTCTGAGCTTGGTAAAGGAGTTTAAGTATGTCCCAGGGAGGCAGTAAGGAAGGCTGCTCCTGTTGCTAGTGGATGACCCAAAGGGCTTTGTCCTTCACAGCTGACTTCCTAACTTCTCTACAGCTTCTCCTACATCTCAGCCAGCTGGTAGCCTCAGCATCTCACAATGAGGCAGGTGTTAGCAAGGAGGGTGATGCTTCCTTGATGTATCTCTGATAGGTGACAGGACCCATATAGGTGTTCTTCTTTCCAAGGACCCATCCACAGCTGTACCTCTGCTCAAATGACCAGTTCTCCGTGGTCTCTTCTGCCTCTCCTCTCTCTCCAAGGGGCCAGCAGAGGTACTGCCTGCTTTTGCTGTCACTTCAGCTGTGTTTTCCTCTTCCCTAGTTCCCAGGACCCCCAATCCCTTTGCTATTATATTTTTAGAAAGACCCTGGGCTCTCCAGGACATAGCCTCAGATTTCTGGAATGTTGGAGCTGACAAGGTAACGCTCATACAGAGGCTCATAAATTTTCCGGCATATTAGAATCACTTGAGAAGCTTTAAAGACAGTTTCAATGCCCAGGCTTCACCCTAGCCAGTAATTCAAAGAAAACTTTTTTTTTTGTTTTTTTTTTAAGTTTCTAGGCTGTGAGTCATCTCTTTGAACTGACCATCTCCACCACTGTTTTTTTTTTTAATGAAAATTTTAAGACATAACAAAAGGTATAAAAATAATATCTAAGTCCAGCTTAAGAAAAAGAACATTACCAGTACAGTGGAAGCCCCCTCTCCACAGGTTTGGAAATTGTTCCTCAGAGCTTCAGGGAGCCTGGGGAGGTACCTTAGAGGCCAGCTGGGTTGAGGGATGGGTGAAAGCAGTATGGTTGGGGGTTCTTCTGGCCTTTTCCCTTGCTTCACCCAGAACAAAACCAATTTTATTGTTTTGTACATGGAGGATCTGTAAACAATTTCATTGGGAAAATGATTTAAAAGCCACTTATTTGTACCCTCACTAGTTCTGTCTGTACCTTATCCTAGATAGTGGTTGCAGTGTAATAGTTGAAAAAACATGAAGGTAGGACTCAGCAGATGGGGCCTGCAGTTCCAGTTTTCCATCCCCTATTAAGTCCTGGGTGCCCTTGGTCAAGTCATATCTCTCTCTACTCCAGGGCAGCTGTGAGACATCCAGTGGGATATGGGTGTGAGAAGGCTTTCTAAACAATAAAGTTCTGTCCAATGTATAGGTGTTTTTATCTTCAGACAGTATAGTTGCTATGCTTGTTCTCAGAGCCCCGAGGTTAGTTGTGGTTTTGACTACACTCATCCACTGTGCCTTAATGGGCCCCATGTGGTGGGGTATGGAGGAGAGGTGATGGGGTGCATTGTATAAGCAATAGCATGACATACTTTAATCAGCAATTTCTTTTTCTCTTTCCCTGATACATAAAGAAGTGGATTTTTACAACCTGAGGCATCTTAGAGTCGCTGAGATTCCATGATTGTTACCTTTTTTCCTTTTCTTTCCCCCATGAGAGTCACTACTGGGCTAGAGAAAACCCCTTTGGGAACACTTATAAACAAACTTTTAGCACATAGCCTCATTTTAACACTACATCCAGCTTCTACCCAGGCCAGGTAACTTTTCTGCTTGCTGACCAAAAGGGGGCCCACTATGTTGAGTTATCTCTTAAGGCAGATGGTTTGTGGGATATGAGAGGAAGGAGGCAGAGTACACCTGCATAAGATAGCCTACCATGCCAACTACATGGAGGGATGAAGGGTGGAGGAAGCCAGAAAGAGAGTTGGGGAGGGAGCCAGACAAGCCAGGTCCTCAACAGCTCTGGTTTCTTTATTTCCCAACCACAGCCTGGCCAGACAGCTCAGCCTGCTTCCCTGGGGAACTCCCAGGTCTAGTCATTGCCAGAGATGAGCTAGAAGAGAAGGGGGGTGGGAAAGGAGTCCAGCCTGATCCAAACTCCCTGGGTTGATGTGAGTGGCTGTCTGGCCCACACAGAGGAAGACAATGGTTTTCTCACCTCTTCCAGTAAGGTGTAAGAAGGCTTAGTTAGTGGGCCTTCTAAAGAAAAGCACCACTTTACCCAAGGGTAGCCTAAGCCATAGACATTCACTGCAGTTGGAAATTACCATTAACCTTCTCTCAGTTCTGGCAGACACTCTAATTAAGCATGGTTCTTACAGCCTTTAGGCCAAACTCTTCCAGAAGGGGAATGAGTAAATCCAGTGGGATCCAGGGACATGGGCACAGGAAGCAGTTTTTGGACGTTCTTTCCCCCCACCCCCAACCCCAAGAGCTTAACAAGACATGCTCAGCGGGGATTACAGCCGCCCTCATGTAACTGGGTTAAAGTGTTGGCCTACTTAGGCCCCTCCTGCAGTAGCCTCCGTAAAAGCTGATGAGGCCAATTATGGGGCTATTTCTGAGCCCTAGTTGTGTACCCAGAAGCCTGGGGGCAGGCAGTCCTCCTGTGACAAAAAAGACAGTAACTAAGGTTGGACAGCCAAGGACAGAGTCTACTGCCCTTGAGAGTCATGCTATCAGACCTCATGTGCCCTTATGTAAGAAAGAGTCAAATAACAAGTTTAAGTCTCTGGATTTTGAACTTCAGGAATCAAACCAACTAGCCCTGGCTGGGTGGCTCACTTGGTTGGAGCATTGTCCATGCACCAAAAGGTTGCAGGTTCAATTCCCAGTCAGGGCAGATACCTAGCTTGCAGGTTTGATTTCCTGGTTGGGGTGGGTATTGGAGGTGACTGATAGATGTTTCTCTTATATCCATGTTTCTCTCTCTCTCCCTTCTCTCTCTCTAAAATCAATAAAAGCATATCCTTGGGAAGGATTTAAAAAAAAAAAGAGTCAACCAACTAATCGGTTTACAGGGAAACACATTGTCCTATATCTTTACCATCTCCAGCCCTACAAAGAGATAATGGATGGTCACAATGAAGTCTTCAATGTAGTCACTAGCCTCCACTAAGTAGATTCTGTGCACTTAAAGCAGATTATTATTTAACATCTCTGAGCCTCAGTTTGCTCATCTATAAAACAGCAATAATAATAGTACCTGGTGTGAGGTACTATTACATAAAGCACTTATCACAGTGGTTGGCACATTGTAAGAATTGTTTACATAAATGTTAGATGTCACTACTACCGCCATTACCATCATGTCACTACTACCGCCATTACCATCACCACTGCTACCATCATTGTCACCATTATCCTCATCCTATCAAGACAGTAGAGTGAAGTATTAAAAACTCAGTCTCTGGAGCCTGAAAAACTTGGTTTGAATTCTGACTGGTGACCTTTGATAACTGATAGCCTCTTTGAACTCGATTCTTATTCTATAAAATGGGAAATTCATAAAGCTGTTGAAAAGTGTATCACATGGTCCTTAGCGCACATGTGCGCTCACTAAATGTTGTCTATTATAATTAATTAAAAAGGGGTGATTAAGATCAGTGGTTTCCAAGGCTGGTGGGGAGGGAAGGATGATTAGATGAAGCACAGATGGATATTTAGGGCAGTGAAACTGCTCTGTATATTATGATGAATGCATTTCATTGTACATTTCTCAAAACCCTTAGACTATACAATATCAAGAGTGAACTCTAATGTAAACCATGAACTTTGGATGATAATGACGTATCAATGGAGGTTGACTGATTGCAACAAATGTACCACTCTGGTGTGGGATGTTGATAGTAGGGGAGGCTGTCTGGGGAGAGGCAGGGATCAGGGAGTATATGTAAACTGTACTTTTTGCTCAACTTTGCCATGAGCATAAAATTGTTCTAAAATTACAGTTTACTGTAATGGAAGAAATAGATTCCATTTATTTAAAAGGAATAGAAAGAAAAAAACCCAAAAGTGATCAAACTAGGTTGTTATAAATTTGGGATGTTAATTACAATCCCCATGGTAACCACTAAGAAAATAAATAAAACATACAGAAAAAGGAAATGAAGACTGAATCAAAGTGGTGCATTAGAAAAAATGCAAAAAACACAAAAGAATGCATTATTAGAGGAATTGTGGAACAAAAAGATATGACATGTAGAAAATAAATATCACAATAGCAGAAAAAAGCTTTCATTATAAGTAATCACTTTAAATGTAAATAGATTACACCCAACAATTAGAAGACAGATATTGGAACCCAGCCGGATAGCTCAGTTTGTTGGAACATCATCCTGTACACCAAAAGGTTGTGGATTCTATTCCCGGTGAGGGCACATACCTAGGTTGTCGGTTTGATCCCCAGAGGCAGCCAATCGATGTTTCTCTCTCATCATTGATCATTCTATTTTCTCTCTCTCTCTTCCTCTCTCTCTAAAAATCAGTGAAAACGTGTCCTTAGGTGAGGATTATAAAAGAAAAAAATTGACACTTTTAAAAAAGACAGATATTGGCAACATGGGTTTTAAAAAGGCATGATTTAACTACATCCTGTTTACAAGAGACTCAATTTAGATGCAAAGATACAAATAAAATAAAAGTGAAAGAATGGGAAGAGTAGTAACCAAAAGAACTAAGATGGCTAAATAATACCAGGCAAATAGATTTTAAGTGAAAAAAATTGATAAAGAAGATAGAGAAGGGCATTTTATTGATAAAATGATTGATTTATCAAGAAGATATAACAATTATAAACATATACATACCAAATAACAGCTCTAAAAGATATGAAGGAAACATTAATGGAACTGAAAGAAGAAATAGATAGTTCTACCATAATAGGTGGAGACTTTTATATCCCACTTTAAATAATGGATAGAACACTCAGACAATAGATCCATAAAGAATAGAAGACAATACTATCAACTAATTAGACCTAAAAGACATATACAGAATATTCTACCCAACAAGAGGAGCAGAGCACACATTCTTCTCAAGTGTACATGGAACATTCTCCAGGATAGACAATATGTTAGACCATAAAACAAGTCTCAATAAGTTTTATTTATTTTTATTTTTTATTTTTTTCTACTTCAATAAAGCTGTTTTTATTTTTTTAATAAGTTTTAAAAGATTTGAATCAAAGTATCTTCTCTGAACAAATGGAATGCAGCTAGAAATCAATAAGAGAAGGAAAAATTAAAAAAAAATGAGGAAATTAAATAACATACTCTTAAACAACCATTGGGTTAAAGAAAAAAGCACTAGGAAAAACTAACATGCTTTGAGATAAGTGAAAATGAAAATACAATATACCAAAACTTAGGAGATATGGTGAAAGCAGTGCTCAGAGTTAAATTTGTAGCTATAAGCATCTGCATTAAAAAAGGAAGCTCTGAAATCAACACCCTAACTTTATGTGTTGAAGAACTAAAAAAAGAAGAGCAAACTAAACCTAAAGTCAACAGAAGGAAGGAAACAATAAAGATTCGAGCAGAGATAAATGAAATAAGGAAAAAAATAAAATCAATTAAACAAATAATTGGTTCTTTAAAAAGATCAACAAAATTGAAAGATCTTTAGACTTCAAGAAAAAAGACACAAATAACTAAAATTGAAAATGAAATCAGGGATGTTATGACCAACCTTACAAAAATTCAAAGGATTATAAGAGAATATTATAAGAGAATATTATAAGCAGTTGTATGCCAACAAATTAGATAAGTCTTGAAATGGACAAGTCCCTTGAAACACAGAAATTACCAAAACTGACTCTAGAAAATAGAAAATCTGAGTTTGAATCAGTAATCAAAAACCTCCCAACTGCCCTGGCCAGTGATGCTCAGTGATTAGAACAGCGGCCCACACACCGATTCCCGGTCAAGGGCACAGACCAGGGTTGTAGGTTCAATCCCTGGCCCCAGTCAGGGTACATGTGGAGGCTACCAATCCATGTATCTCACATCCATGTTTCTCTCTCTCTCTCTCTCTCTCTCTCTCTCTCTCTCTCTCTCCACACACACACATGCACAAAACTTCCCAACTAACAGGGTCCATTGGTTAATTCTGCCAAACATGTAGAGATTTAACACTACTCCTATTCAAATTCCTCCAAAAATAGAAGAGGAAGGGACACTTCCTAACACATTCTATAAGGCCGACATTACCTTGATATCAAAGCCAAAGATACAAGAAAAAAACTACTGACCAGTATCCTTTATGAGTACAGACACAAAAATCTTCAACAAAATATCAGCAAACTGAATCCAACAGCACATTACAAGGATTATACACCATGACCAAGTGGGATTTATCCCAGAAATATAAGGGTGACTCAACAAGATAATCAACTAATGCAGTACACCACATTAATAGAACACAGGAGGAAATGATCTTTTCAATAGACACAGAAAAAGCATTTGACAAACATCAACACCCTTAGCAAGCTAGGAATAGAAAGCAAGTTCCTTAACATGATAAAGGACATATATGTAAAGCCCACAGCTAACATCATACTAATTGGTGAAAGACTAAGTTTTCCTCTTGAGACCAGAAACAAGATAAGAATGTCTGCTTTCACCTCTGCTATTCAACATTAGAAGTCCTAGCTAGAGCAATTAAGCAAAAGAAAGAAATCAAAGGTATCCAAATTAGGAAGAAGTAAGACTATATTTATAGATGATTTTATTGGGGGTGCCAAAAGTAGATTTACAGTTGTGAGTATGAAAAATATAGTTTATTCTTGTATTATTTATTAATTATTGTATTATTTTCCATTATTTTCCATATGAACAAATATAAACCTACTTTTGCCCCCACACATCTATATATAGTGAATGGTAATAACATTAAATGCACACACAAAAAACTAATGCTATTGAATGCACACACACACACACAAACTACTAGAGCTAATAAATAAATAAAGTTTCAGGGTATAAGATCAACAAAAAAATTAGTTGTGTTTCTATATGCCAGTAATGGACAAAATGAAGAGGAAGTTAAGAAAACAATTCTATTTAGAATAGCATCCAAAAGAATAAATTTGGCCTAGGAGTTAAGAAAGCTTATACATTGAAAATTACAAAATATTTCTGAAAGAAATTAGACTTAAATAAATGGAAAGGCAGCTCCTGCTCATGGATTGTAAGACATAATATTGTTAAGATGCCAATGTGCTGCATAATGATGGATGTTTCAGTCAGTGACGAATTGCATATATATAACCTCCGTGTATAGTAGGCTACACTACCTAGATTTTTGTAAGCGCAGTCTATGATGTTTTCACAATGGTGAAATGGCATAAAGAAGGATTTGTCAGAATGTTTCCCCATTGTTAAGTGGTGCATGACTATAGTCCTTAAAATGATCTACAGATTCATTGCAATCCCTATAAAAATTGCATTTTTTTTGCAAAAATGGAAAAGCCAATCCTCAAATTTATAAGGAATCTCAAGTATCCTTGAATAGCCTAAACAATAGTGAGAAAGAAAAGCAAGGCAGGAAGACACACTTCCAATTTCAAAACAAACTACAAGCTAGAGTAATCAAAACAAGGTTGTACTGGCAGAAGGATAGACATATAGATCAATGAAATAGAATTGAAAATCCAGAAATAAACCCAAATCTCTGTGGTGAATTGATTTTCAACTAGGGTACCAAGACCATTCAGTGGCAGAAAGAACAGTATTTTCAACAAATGATATTGGAACAAATGAATAGCTACATTAACAAAAATCAAATTGGACTCCAACCTCGTACCACACAAAAATTAACTCAAAATTGATCAACAACCTAAATATAAGGGCTAAAACTATTCAAAGAAAACATAGGGGTAAATATTTATGATCCAGAGCATGGCAATGGATTCTCAGATTTGACACCTAAAACAAGAGCAACAAAAGAAAAAATAGATAAATTGGACTTCACAAAAATTTAAATTTTTTGTTCATTACAGGACATTATCAAGGATGTGAAAAAGGCTAACAATAGAATGGAGAAAATATTTTCAAATCATTTACCTGATAAGAATTTAATATCTTGAATATATTTTTTAAAATCTTACAATTCAACAACAAAAAGACAAGGAACCCAACACAAAACTTGGCAAGGGACCTGAATAGACATTTTTTCCAAAAGATCAATAAAAACATAAGATTTTCAACATCACTGGTGATTAAAGAAATGCAGTTTAAAACCCCAATGAGATTGTATTTCACATCCACTAGGATGACTATAACCGAAAAGACAGATAATAACAAGTATTGGTGAGGATGTGGAGAAATTGGAAACTTCATCCATTACTGGTGGGAATGTAAAATGGTGCATGCAGGCCCTATGGAAACAATTTGATGGTTCCTTAAAAAACTAAACAGAATTACCATATGACTCAGCAATTCCATCCAAGAAAATGGAAACATATATCCACACAAACACTTAGACAAAAATATTTATGTAGCATTATTCATAAGAACCAAATGTTTGAAAAAGCCCAATGTTCATCAATGGATGAATAGATAAACAAATTGTGGTATATACATATGATGAAATATTATTCAGCCATAAAAAGGAATGAAATAAACATGCTACAACTTAGGTGAAAGAAGCCAGTGGCAAAAGATCACTCATTGTATGACTCCAATTATATGATATATCCAGCTTAAGCAAATGCAGGAAGATGGAAATATTAGAGGTTACTTAGGGGATGGGCAAGGGAGGAATGGGGAGCAGCCTCTTAATGGGATAGGGTGTTTCTATGGAGTGATGAAAAAGTTTTAAAACTAGAGAGAACTGGTGGTTGTACAACACTGTGAATACAACCAATACCACTGAATTGTATGCTTTAAAGTGGTTAATTGTATGTTATGTGAATTTCACCTCAATAAAAGAAAATGTCAAAAAAAGGAGGTGGAAAGAAAGGAATTTCTTTTTAAGTTTTAAGTGCCCTGTGCACCCCGCTTGCAGAACTCACTTTATAACCTTCTCTAGCCTAAAGGGTGTTGCCTGCCCTTTCCCAGCCAAGGGCTGACTATTAGCAATTTCTATTTGACCTTCCTCAAGGCCAGAGATTCTTCTGAAATGGTACAAACCCAAGTGGGGTAGTAAGGGGCGATTATTCCCATCTACTCAGGAACAATCACATCCTGTTTGAATAACCAGATTAACACCTTGTTCCCCTTTTAAATTCCATCATTCATGAGTACAACGGACCACATATGCTAGGCCAGATAAACAAGAACCAAGTCACCAAGGGGCATGGTTTCATATACAGAGGTCACTATGGACACCCACCACTGTCCCAGACCACAATTGTGGGAAAGGGGCCATTGCTGAGGCCTATGCCAGCAGGGTGGCAATGTGTCCATGCAGAGTTCCTGGAATTCATTTGAATGTTTGAAGTAGAGAAAGTTTAGGGAAATGTTTGCATTACTCACACTGGTGCTGTCCTTCAAAAAAGATGGGGGTTTCCCACACTTTCCAGTCCAACATACCCTTTGTACTCTGCCAGGATTATGTAGGAGTGGGGAATATGACTGCCCCATCCAGCTGTCTGGCCAACTCTATCTCCCATGCTGATACACATGAATCCAATTACATATGTTGACACATACAGTAACCTTGGATCAATCCAGAATACCATTTAGATGGAAATGCTAGTTTGATGAAAAGGGACTATAGCAACTCATTTCAAATCTGCCTTGTGTTCAGGCAATAGTTACAACTCTCAGCAGCTTCCTGTCGGTCAAAATATGTGATTTAAACATTCTATTGTATGCTAGATGTGTTTCCTGTTTTACAATGCCAACTTTAATACAGCCTTCCTGCCCTTTCTTAGGGAGCAGGTGATTCAGAAAGTTACTCTGATTCCCCTCTTTAGATGGTATACCCCTACTATTCTTTCCTCCCCCTACCCCATAAATGGATCCCCTCCCCGCCATGGGATAATTTTTCAACCTATAGACATGCTATAAATTTTCTTTTCCTCAGGCCTTAAGGCAGCTTCTTAGAGCAATGTGCCTAGTATCCACCTGTCCTCTTCTCTCTCTCCTGGACATGGGAAGGGCCTGATGCCCTTTAGAGGGCAGTTTTGTAGTAAGAAACACAACTTTCAGCCACCAAATGCCATTCTGCATATACATAAATATGTTGCTTATACAATCACATAATTTCTCTCCTAAACACCTTGCACATTCCCCTAGATAGGGAGCAAGACAGCCACATTTTAGGAACAGAAACAATCTCTTCCTCCACTCACTAAGTTATGACCATGCCCAATTCAGGGTGGTTTTTGCTGCTGACATGGTGGAGGGCCAAAGAAATGCCACTCCCAACAGGGGCAGTACAACCCTGCTCTAATGTCACTCTGAAATGGGAGCCATGTAGGGATAACCTGTAAATCCAGGCTGATGTTGCCTGGGCCCTAGTGTGAATGACTTTCCCCAACTAGACCTAACTTGTATGCCCCTCACAATGCTTAGCTCAGAGTAGACTGTTAATCTGTGTTACAAAATTATACTATATTCATTCTGTAACCAAGCACAGTGCCATGCCTCGGGGGGTACAGGCACTCAATAAATATTGATGGATCGTGTTGAGCCTGACATTTGGGAGGAAAAGGCCAAAATGGAAAAGATGAAATGACGGCTTGCTAAAGACTCTCAAAATAACTAGGCATGTGGTGGCTCTAGTAGTGGTTTTTAGATTGTCCTGTGGGACCTGGCATTCTGTTGGAACTGATCCAAGTTTCCATAAACATTTGATTCAAAAAAAGTGTGTGGTTTAAATGTATAATATCTATAAACTGTATTAAAAATGAAAAAACACCTAACAGAAACACCTCATGTGTTACATTCTGAATAGCAATTGAAGACCATCAATGGGTTAGCAGAGCCTTTGGATTGACTTATTTCTGTTGAAATCTCAGGAGGAATGCTTCTCTTGCCTGAACTTCTTATAGGCCTTCTCAGGTCTCTCTCGGGAGGTTGAATGCACCAGAATTTTACAATTTAGGCCCTATACATACATACCCACTCTCATAAAACAACACAAGTGAAATATCACCTCTTCTCTACAAATCAGGACCTTCTTGCTGTTGTACAGCCAAAACAGGATCTCTCTATATAAAAGCCTAAGTGACTGGCTGACCATCCGGTAGCTATGACACACAATGACCACCAGGGAGCAGACACTCAACGCACAGGCATAGAAACATGGAACAGACTGAAGAATCTCAGAGGGAAGGGGAGAGGGTGGGAAGAGATTAACCAAAGATCTTATATGCATTCTAGAGGCCCGGTGCACGGATTCGTGCACTGGTGGAGTCCCTTGGCCTGGCCTGCAGAAATTGGGCTGAAACCAGCTCTCTGACATCCCCCGGATTGCGAGAGGGCAGAGACCAGGTCGAGGGACCCCACCAGTACAGAAATCTGTGCACCGGGCCTCTAGTACAGAAATAAGTGGAGACTATAACTGCAATTGTCATCAATTATCCCCAATTGCAATTTTTTATAGTCATTAAAATAGTGTCATCATTTCATTAACTTTATAAGTAACTATAGGCCAAGTACATGAAATTCATGCATGGGGGGGGGTCCCCTCAGCTCAGCCTGCACCCTCTCCAATCCGGGACCCCTCGGGGGATGTCCGACTGCCAGTTTAGGCCTGGGGATCAGGCCTAAACAGGCACTTGGACATCCTTCTCACAATCCTGGACTGTTGGCTCCTAATCACTCACCTGCCTGCCTGCCTGATTGCCCCTCGCTGCCCACCCCTGCCAGCCTAATTATCCCCAACTGCCCCCCCGCTGGCCTGGTCACCCCTAACTTCCCCCCACGCCGGCCTGGTTGCCTCTTACTGCCCATCCTGCTGACTGGTTGCCCCCAACTGCCCCCCCTGCTGGCCTGGTCACCCCCAACTGTCCCCCTTGCTGGCCTGGTTGCCCCTCACAGCCCCCCCGCCAGCCTGGTTACCCATACAGCCCACTGCTCACTCGTTTGGTCATCCCTCACTACCCCCCCTGCTGGCCTGGTCACCCCATGCAGCCTGCTTGTTCAGTTGTTTGGTTGTCCCTCACTAACCCCCCCTGCCGGCCTGGTCATAGACAGCTACCTTGTGAGGGCATGATGGTCAATTTGCATATTACTGCATTATTATATAGGATTGTTATATGTTTGCACTTTATAACAATGAGATACTGCATTTAATCTAATATTTTTAACATATTGAAGGGCCAGCTAAGATTTTGATTAAAAAAGCAAAGAGGTTCTTTCACCATGGAGGGAGACTAAAGGCTGAACAAACTACCAGACCCCTGTGACTTGCCTGAGACTGTTTAAAATGGGAGCATGGGCTCAAGGACTCCAGGGCAGGCAGTGACCACAGAGGCATGTAATGCAGCCACTTTCCAACTGCCCAGTGCGTGCTCCAGACTTAGTGCATCCTACATCTAACCTCTCTCGAACTAATGCGATCATCTGTCATGATGGAAATCAACAATTGCATGCCCCCCACCAGCCCTCTGGGTCAGTCCATTTATACAATTTAAGATGCACAGTCAATACACTATGAACATAATGTATTAAAAGTCATTTTAAACACAGTTATACTAGTAATTAAGTTCTTGGGAGGAGATCAGCTGGCTTCAAACAGTGCTTATGACTCAAGGCAGTTTCCTCTGATTCTTGAAAGATTTCTTTCAACATGCTTGGGGTTTGGAAAAGGAGATTGAACCATGGGCCACAGGATCACGGAAGGCTTTTTAATGTAGTGGACAAAGTAGTATGCCCAAGCCTGCTTCAGTTGTATCCTCCCACTAAATTATTCCCCCTGCAAGTGAAAAACCTGGGTGGGAAGCCATTAGAGCTTACTTAGCCAAAATCCACACTTGTCTCAGCTCATGCAGTCAGAGATGCACAGGGTGAGAAAAGCCATTCTCTGAATGGGCTGTCATTCACTGATTCTCTTGACTGGTAGCTCTGAATCCAGGTGTGATATCCTCACAGCATACTTTCCCCAGCTCACACTGATAGCACCTTTTGGATATGGTAGTATTTTCCATCAATAGAGAGCCACCGTCTCATCCCTCACAGCCCTGCTTGTTCTCTGAAGCAGTGAGCTATTTAAAAGGTGCCTAGTAGGGCATGAAATCTAAAGAGGAAATGCTGAAACTCTGGGAAGAATTTAGATAGGTACAGTGTGATTACTGAAGTTGAAATCTGTTCAGACCATTGAGTTAACCACTAATGCTATAAAAATGAATGCTGTGGACTCATTAAATTACTTCATTCTACCTGAACCTATTAATATTGTCTAAATCATTTTTAAAATCCCATGTACCATTAAACATGAATGATCAAACTGGGTAAACCTTGAGCAGATGGCGGCCTTAATGGAGCACTATTCAAACCACAATCGTACTCTAGAATCTGAGATGGCTGGTTTTAGTTACTATGATTGACATAAGCACGTGTCATAAAATTCCCATGTGTCATCAAATTCACATAGGAAACGGGGCATTGGGGCAATGTAACAGAAAATTGCCCTGCATATATTCACTAGCAATTAATCCTGAAATATTCATGATGAAACTGAGACAGCGAATGATTTAGAAAAGGCAAAAGTATTTCAACAATGTCCTTGGTAGCCTTTCCAGAGAGAGAAAAGGCAACAGCTGATAGTGGTAGCCCAGCAAGAGATTCTGTTCTTGCTGCAGACTCTTCTCTGGCCCTTGAAAGTCAGGAGCACCAGTTGCCCTGCCATATGTTGACGTTTCCCAAGCCCAAGTTGTGAATAGAGTTAATCTCATCCCACTCTGGAAATGAAAAAGTAACAGATAATGAGTTTAACTCTGTGGTATGCCTATTGTGTGTATGAATGTGTACCAGCTCCGAGTGGCCATATTTTGGGTATTTTCAGATTCTGACCTGTAGTGAGAAAATGGCAAAGCCTTGATGGCAAAAGAAAGGCTTCCCACCTCGTCAGATGGTTTCACTGAATGGCACTGAACCAGCTTACAAAGGGGAAACACTGATTTGGAAGAAATTTGGAGTGGGTTTAAGCATAGCTAAGCTGTCCCAGAAATTCAAGTTGGATGCTTGTCTCAGATCCGTGAGCAGCATAGACCATCCAGTAAAGGCTAGACTAGCTCACCAAGCCAGGATTCAGGACTAGGCAAGATGAAAAAGGCAAATGATATGGTAGGGAACAGCTGAAGGCAGATGAGGTATTCCAAGTGCTAGTTTGGAAATAAATCAATGCCAGTTCCAAAGTATATTATTTCAAAGTCTTCCACTGTGAGTGTTTTAGTAAGAAGTACCCATGAGACCAATATCCAATGAGGCAGGTTAAAGAAAGAGACAACAAATGGTAACTCAGTTTTAACATTTTATTGGGTAAATGAGTTTAAAGGTAATAACAATAGTGTCAAAACTACTACAATATCTTTCCACAGCCATACCTTACAGACCCACATAAACCTTCTCATTTTATTTTGCTCTTTTATATTTTAAAGCCAAACATGTCATATAAAATGCCCATTTCCAATAGTTTCTTCAAACTACTAAGCAATTAAATGTGGAAGGAAGGAGGATCTAGTTATACTTGAAGGGATTTCAGGTAATCTCTGATGTCTTACTGTAATCAAAAACAGGTTCCTAAGAAAGAAGGAAAAGACAAGCTACACCAGGTAGCTTTTGCTCATTACAAGTCTCACTATGACATCACCAAAAACTCATTATGCTGGTGACCGATTCAAAGTGATTTCGGGGAACATATAAAACACTAAAATAACTTAGAAACTAGATCCAAATATTTCAAAAGTAATCAACTTTGATATACAAAAACAGTCAGAGGTGGTTACAAAAGTGTTTTCTCAGTGCGTCTATGTACCAGCGCAGTTACTGGGTCCAGAGCAAAATAAAAGGTTTATTTTCTTCTGAAACAGTAATAAAAAACAAGGAAAACGTATCTTTGTATATAAAGGATCAATGCTGGTCTTAAGAATAATGTAATCAGAAACCCTTAAATCGAGAGGCACACAACAGGTTTCCGTTTTTAAAAAATAAAAGGAAAGTCACCAGTTTATTTAAATGGAGGAGGTTCTCACACCCCCAAATAAACTTAATTCAATTTAATATCACTAGCAAAAATCACTTAGAAACTGTACAAAAATAAAAAAGTTAACACATTTAATCCTGCAAGGTTTTTGTAAGGACTGGAAGGCAGGCTTTTGGAGCAGCATTTGGGCATGGCTGGGGGCTTCTTTGGTTTGATCTAACACACATAAGAGATGGAACCTATTCCAGATGACAGTTTCAAATTTCCTGCACATTTGAAGACATGAAAAGAGGCCAGTACACAAACTTCTGGTGTGCTGGGTATTGGGACTGAATGCATGGGACTGAAAGTCTTATAATTCTTTAAGTGGGGTGGGGGGGGGGGGAGAACAAGCCTTGCACTTCCTCCATCAATCACACCAACCTCTTATGGTAGGGGAGACTAGAATGGGTAGTAGCACATTCTCGTGCAGTCAGAAGGCCACTTAATGAGGGGGGAGAAATTGTTCTTTTAGAATCTGGTACCTGGCTGACCTTGTTTAAGGACAAGAAAATCCTTCCAGAAATGGAAGCCTTTCGCTACATACCAAAGTAAAATGCGTACGATTTTCCAAGAGGAAAAATACCCAGTTGCATTTGAAAATGGAAAACATAAATGGAACTAATTAACATTTAAAAGGGGGTCTATGTAAACTTTGTGCTACTCAAATGAAGTTCAAGTATTATGTCTGAGCTGTTTAAAGATCACTGAATTTATACAATATACTGGTGATGAGTGCAATTCACATTTGTGTTTCTGAACAAATAAACCACAACTGGCTAAGAACACAACCTGTGCAATTAGAATCTTTGTCAGAGTTAAAAACACATGCTACATATTTCAACATGTTCAAAGTTAATTCAAACCACATATTTAACATTTTGTTATATACGACAAAGGTGAAAGGGTCTAGCATTTGTTTCTTTGAAGCACGCCATTACAGTTTGTAGAACACCCTTTACACAACAAAGTCTTGAGACAAAACGGCACTGTGCATTAATCTGAATACAAAAGGAGACAAAACTATCCTTTCCCCCCAAGCCATGGTGGGAAATATTGCTGTCCGAGTCCTCTGAAGCCTGCAGGATGGTTATTTCTTCAGTATAACATTATTACACTGGTAAGAAAATCTGTATAACATCTGCATATATCAAGAAATTTAAAAAATCTGATATGATTTTAGAGTCCGCATGACCAGTCACGTGACCTGCTCAAGATTGATTAGCACCGTTAAATACATAAACACACACATATGTATGTATGTATAAGTATATGTATACATACAAATATGTATGTATAGATCTTTTCTTTAGAAAAAACTTCTAACCATGAGCTCAATCAGGATGAGGAGCCTGTTGAACTGATGAGATGATGGATAAGATGGATCAATATTGGTCTCTTTTGTCTCTCCTCAGTTTGTTTTATTTACTTTTTTGCAGCAGACAATATCATTCAGCTTGTGCTCAGTTTCCCTATAAGGGCAAGAAAAAGTTTCCATCAGGTAGCCACTTGTTTTTATACTGAAAGACTAATCTGCTCCAAAATGCTCCCAAGTAGAAATGAAAGGACTCAAAATCCTGTTCTAAAACCCAACAGCTAGCGTTGTCTGACTAAATCTCTAGGTTCAATGGAACTGGCTACCGAGATTGCATTTCAGGCCAACAATTGGCTTCTTAGTTAAGGCATCGCAACTGAAAATGGTTGTTTCAACAATAGATGCTATGGATGAAGGAATACCAACAAACTTCTAAGAACTCTCATCAAAAACTAAAACAGTTTGATTTGCCACAATGAATTTAGCCAATTATCTCACAAACTAGAAAAGGGTTTTTGAATTCTGAACTAGCAGTTGTCACTTGTCACAGCAACTATATGTATAAGCTATACCATTTGATATTCAGCGAACTATATATTTTGCACCATACTTAAATTCATCACTTGATTTATTGGTTTCCTATTTTATCCTATTTTAAAAAAATATTAACACACACACACACACACACACACACACACACACAGTTTCTACCATAAAAATGAAGGTAATCTTTCTCCAAAATCCTCTGTCATTTTTCCTGGGGATATACACACGGACCTCCTATTGACATTAGGAATTCTCTTTGTATGTATCGTGGGAAGAGAAGCCTTGCAAATGATCTCGCTCTAACAACTACATCGCTTCTAAATGCCAACTCCATTTTTACAGCTGTAACATAACATCAACATAGCAAATGTGTTTCTATCAAAAGTATGTAGTGCAGAAAGAGATTCAAGCTATTTTGTAGTATATCTAAAACTCCAGTATTGTCCCCATTACAAATGTCTGAAATCATGGCATATATGAACTTTTGTTTCACTAGATTATCTTTACCATTTCTTTAAATGGTAGCTAAAATTGTCTCTGGCCAATCATGACTTATTGAAACGTAAACCTCACAAATTTAAATTAATACATAATAGACACATGTTTCTTTTTGGTTATTTGCTCAAAATAATTATTTCAGCTTAAAAAAATATTTAAGAGTAAAGAATTTGTCTAATCTGTTGTTTTACAACATAGAAACAATAAAATTTTACAAGAATATTTCTCTAAATTGCCTTTTTTCTACCCCCCTCTTAATTCCACTTAATTATATTCTTCTCAAAGGCACTAAATTCTGTATCTGCTCTCTTCCTGATATTTGCTGCTTTTCACAATGATTCTATAGCATATTTGAAATGTAGCTTGTACTTTCTTAAAACAGTGTTTTAGTTTGTAAGTTGGTTCTATAAAGTGATGAAGCAGTCTCTCCTATGATAACCAACACAATAGGCATAAATGATTTCTCACTCTCTGTGACAAGCCCTATCACGGACCTTCAAATGCTCTATACTAGAACTAAAGTTCATATATTTTAACCATGGGAAAAACATATACTTAAGGAGTGGAGACCCACATACTAAGCTCCATAGCAAAATTAATTTTAGACAAATTCAAGAATAATACACAAATACCTGAATTTCATATGAATTACTCCCAAACTCAGCTATGAAAAATTATCTATATTACTGAGGAAAACTAAAGAAAAAACTAAATAAAATCCTTAAGAACTGTACAATTTCTTCCATCCACAGTCAAAAGAAGAAAAAAGGGAGGAGGGAAGAGAAGCAAGAAAGAATGAAGGAAAGAAGATAGGAAATGAAAGCAAGATAGACAGAAAGATAGAAATCTGATTGACATAGCAAAGCAGAATTCTATATAATATTGTAAGGAAAGAAATCCCTTTCCAAATGATATATGCTGCAAAAAAAAAAATCAATGACCTAAAATAATAAAACAGGATCTTCTTAACAAATACCATTTTCCTACCCGTTACCATGATGATCTTAATTGACTATGTTGAAGGTTCACCATGGCAACGGAAACTATCATCATAAAATGGTACAGTAAAAGAGATAGCTAGACCAAGAAGGGGCAGGGTCTCCTGGGAAGAGGTCTGCAGAGAGGCCCAGTGACTGGTTGTGCGGCTCAGTGTCAGGAATAATGGTTGTATGGTGGAAGGGGATGCCCAATGCCATTTTGGAAATGATGATGCTGGCGATGAGCAAGGTATTCAGCATAACTCAGGGTCATCTTTTCACTACGGTACCTGAAAGAAATTCAGGGAAGAGACAAAGTTAACATCCAGAAATAGGTGACATGACAGTATCAGAGCTAGGAGGGACCTTGGAGATAATTTTACAGGCCAGGAAACAGACCCAGAGAGGAGCGGTGACTTGCCCAGTGTCACACAGCTAATAAGTAGCAAAGCTGAGATCAGAACCCAGGAATCCAGAATCTGAGTCCAGTGCTCTTTCCAGTCTACTACTGCTTGTTTAAATTGTTCTACAAATTGTACTGCCCTCTGATCCACAATTTGCTAACAGGAAGGAACAGAGGAAAGGCAACCTATAACCATCATGTATGCAACTCACTCGGTTGACTAATTTTTTTTTCTGGGATCATCCTTGCTCCCTCCTTTACCATTCCTTTCCCTCTGTCCACACATCTACTCAGATTTTGCCATTAAGTAAAAACAGTAACAACAAAAAGCTCTGCTTAATCCTGGTATCCCAAACCCTCTTTCCCCTCATGTCTAGCTTTTTCATTGCCACACTTCTCAAGAGCAATTAATGTGTACTTTCTCATCTCACACTACCCCTTAGCTCAGTGCATCTTGGCTTCCACAGAGACTGCTCTTTCAGAAGGCCACTCTTCCTCCTGTTTGACATCCCCATTATGTTACTGCTCAGCACTTCCATTTTGAATTTCTCTTGTGCCATGGGTTCTACAAATCCACACTCCCCTGGTTCTCCCCCTGCCACTCAGACTGCTCCTTATGACTACTCATCCTACTCCTGCCTTGTAGGATTTTCCTATATTTCTACCATTAGTCCTTTTGACCCTATGCTCTGTCCCTGCTCAATGAACCCTATCCTCATAGTTTCAACTACAGTGGGGCCTTGACTTACGAGTTTAATTCGTTCCGTGACGGAGCTCGTAACTCAAATTATTCATATGTCAAATCAAAGAGTGAACGAGTGAGACACGTGATGCTGGGCTGATGTTGTGGCATTCACTGTGACGTTCGTTGCGCCAATTAGCGGTGGGGTATCTGAAGCTGGCTTGTAACTCGAATTTTAGCTCGCAACTCAAAGCAAAAAATCGGCCGAGACAGCTCGTATCTCGAAAAACTCATTAGTCGGGACACTCGTAAGTCAAGGCCCCACTGTACATCCTTTTTACAGATGATCCCCAATCACAATATCTGTCCATGAGCTCTACACATGCACATTCAGAACCTACTAGTCATTAATACACAGATATCCCAGGAAGCACTTGAAATCCAGAATCAATGCATCAATGTGACTCTCCTTCTGTGGTTCCTCTCTTGGTTGAAGGGATCATCTTGGTCCCTTTTATCTACAGTAAAGCCTTGATTTGTTCTTCTTTTCTCCTTCTAAAAGATGACTAAGTCCTTTCATTTTTCCACAATATTTTATTACATGTTCCTTCCTTTCTTCCCATCTGACTGTCACAGCTCTTGTTAAGGCTCCCATTTCACTCCATTTGGATTGTTTCCAGAGATTCTTAGATAATAGTAATATCTTCTAACTACTTTTCTTGCTTCCAATTCTAATCTTACACCTTCCCAAATCCATCTGTTTAAAACCTTTCAATGGCTACCAATTGCCTATGGAATCGGGTCTAAACTTCTTAGTATGGAACTTAAGGCTCTATGTTCTGACCCAACCTATCTTCTTTGCCATATTTTCCCTCTAATGACCACCTTCTATGTATACACTGAAAGACCAGCCAAATTGGACTATTGAACAGTCCTCAGAACTTGCTCTGTACTAAGCCACCTACATGCGGTAATTCACAAAGTTCCCTTTAGTTAATCCCTTTTCTCCCCCACTCTCTAGCAAATATTCTACCTATTTTTAAAGTCCAGCTTCAAATCTACCTCCTGTTTGAAATTTGTTACTCCCAACCCCTCCTGGAATTCCTATTTCCCTTCTTTATGATCTCACATCATCTATCACATTCTGCCTTATATTAATAATCGTCTTTACACATGCCCTTCAATTAGACTATGAACTCAGAGAGAGCAGAGATAGAAGCATTTTCAAAGATGTTATTCTCCAGAGCTAAGAAGAGGCCATTTTAGACCATAAGCATTCAATGTGGTTTTATGGAATTAAAATAAATGGAAACCGTTTTCCTAAAATGTTGGTATTTTCCTTTTAAAATAAGTATGCCTATTATCCCATGCAGAAGTTTATTTAGCATTTGTGAGTCTTGCTTAATTGTATTTTTCAGCAAGCTTTCATGGGAGACTTCTATCACTGCCAAAATTCTAAGTTTAATTCAAATTTGAGGACTGCTTATCAGAATCCTGGGGTTCTGCTAAGCCATGTCAAAAGCTAGCCAACAGCTAATTCAGGTAACTTTCTTCAATAATGTAGTCTAAAGGCCCAGAGGATTTGCTCGTATAAAGCCAGAGTGATCACATAGAGCTAAAGATGGGAAGGATGGGCTCATACATTTTACAGGCTTTACTGCCAAGCATAGTTCCATTGTATCCATCCTCAGTATGGCCCTGCCATTCATTTCCACTCTGTTTCAGAAAAGAGAAGCAGGTACAGTTAGAGAGACCAAAGAAATCAAAGGATTACAGGCATATGCATGCATCAAAATGTACTGGCTATCTTTGCACTAGAAAATGCCTTCTGTACCTGGTAAGTTTTATGGTTTTCCTGAATTCATTAGTAATCGGAGCTTTGTACCCTCCTTTCCTCAGTAAGGAGTCTATGGTCTGAATATGGTCCCATCCTGTGGAGAGTAGACCAGATAAAATATAGTCAAGTACATGTAAAAAGCACATTTGGTTAAGTACAAAATGACTTTCTAGAGAGGTCAATTATCACTTTCACCAAATGCCATCAACTCCTTTGGTCCTAAAAATCACACAGAAGAGCTAAGATTTCATCCTGTAGAAAAGCAGGTTCACCACCACACATCTTAAGTTCTAGCTATCCAAGATGGCTAACAACAATGGCTTCTTTATCTCACCCACATTGGAAGGCAAGGAGGCTAGCAGTAACTCCTCAAATCATGTCTCAGTAACAAACCACAAGCATTGTATTCTCTTCTAACAGTGACATCTTTAAAAGGGAGGGAAGAGCCTAAATGTCATTGTGCCACCTCAGTAGCATTTAGGACTCCTACACTTACTCATGGTGATTGCTGTTTCTAAAGGTAACTTCTATCACCAATCAAGTGTATTTGGGTGCAATATTCAAGAGCATTTTTGTTGGTTCTGACATAGAATAGTATATTAATATCTGAGGCCCTCTATCTTTTATGAATGCTTTACAAAGTCAATGGAACTACATGATTAAGACATTTTTGAAAGCAACGTAACAAATATTCATATAGCTGCCTTAAAGACTAACTCTCTTGTTGGGAGTTGAATTATATTAAGTTTTGCTGTTATGTATCTCACATATTTATAAGCTAAACACAGGAAAACCAAATTACAAATAGTTTCTGATGAGACAAGAAGCTCCATAAAGTGAAGAAGATATATTCATTTCAACTAACATGAAACTAGAATTTAGTAGTGGCTAGAAAGGACAAAATACTACAGAATGAAAGTTATTTTGTGTTACAGTGGTGGTTCATAAAGGTTTGTGTTTTATCTGCAAAATAGAAAAACGTCTGTTGACTTGGAAATGCAGACCAAGTATATAAAACACTACTTCATGTATTCTCAATGCTCCTAACCTGCAATCTTAACAGGAGCAGAATGAGTAATGACAACCACCTAAGAATGAAATGTTTGATACTGACAATGTGGCTGACTGTCACACCAAAGGGTTGTTTATACCACACAAGGCTGTAGCACAATGGGATATGGGAAAATGGCTCTTAAAATTTATAGCAAACTGATGCCTAAAATAACACCCAGCTTTTACAAATCTTTGGTTTTTTAAAAGTATACGTTGGTGTGTTTTTGCTATCAAACTTCAGTGCAGAGATTCAACTTCTGTGTAATTAACCGATTTCATACAGACATTGCAGTGGCTGTGACAGAAGTTTCTTATAATTTGACATTGATCAATTATCAGACATAACTGCAAGGTCAGATATTGTATTTCAATTTGTGTATTTGTTTAAATTCTTCACCAGATCATATGAAATAAAGTACAACAATGACCTTGCTCCTTTGCAACCTCCGGTAGGTAGGTGGCGGTGCGTTTTGATCCTTTTTCATTGATGAATTCTATTCTAATGCCATGTACACCCACCTGAAAGAAATTGGCAGTTTTATTAGTACAGTCTTTTTCATAGAAACAGAAAGAAAAAGTTAAAATTTTACTTTTAAGAGAATGCAGTTCTTGCTTTCCCCCTTGGTTTTGGAAGGGCATATCGGTTTTCTCTTTCCAAAAGTATTGACTTTGGGTTTGAAAAGCATTATGATAGCTATGGAGACTGAAAACACTGACCTGTATGTGCCCACCACAAACTGGACTATGCTCTTCTGTTTGGAACCAGAACAACCATTCTGGTGCTGACTCCTTTCCCAAACTGTGTAGTCTTAAAGAGACTAGACAGTTATAATTCAAGTACGGACTTTGGGTTTGAAAGCCATTATAATAGCCATGAAACAGAAAACATTTACTTGTGTGTGCCCAGCATGTGCCAGGCTGTGCTATTCTGTTTGGAACCAGAACAACCATTCTGGGGCTGTGTGTAGAATAAGACATACATAGCCTTAAATTACATGTAGATAAGCAACAGATCAGACTGAAAAAACCAACAACCAGATCCTAGATCATCAATCATTACATATATTTTTTCTTTAAAAAATGTATTATGGTTTAAAGTGGGCCAGTGGCAAACCCTCGCTGTCTATCTGCATCACTGCCTTCACATATTTTTGCTAAACTTAAGAGCAATAAAGATTTCTAATCACTCAGGGCAAGGCATTTTTGCAATTTCTTTTACACTAACCCAGAGACTACTATAACATTTTTATGTGAAACAAACTTTAGGTGATGCCCTAAAAAAGATAGTCTTCTAAGTCAGTGTGGGTAATTACTTGCTAATGTGTTTTAAAAGTAATGTATTTTTTCTTGGATTAGCATCCAATGAAAAGGAATTTGTCATTTCCCCATGTATTTTACATAGAATAGTGTATATAGAGCTAAAGATAATAAAAAGTATGTTTTTAAACATTGATAATAAAAATGAAATTTTAAAAGCTTAACAATTCCATTCTGTTCTCCCAAATCTATAGTTGCTTTAGATCAATGGTCCCCAAGTGGAGTGTGAGGTCGTCCAAGGTACTAGAGGGAAGATGTAAGGTCAGGTAAAACTTTTTACCCAGGAAAGAGGCTTCTTTGCAGAGCAGATGACTGAAATCATAGACCTTAACTCTTTCTGTATGCATGGATGTAAAGGTCTAGAAGAGGAAAAGGGATCCATAAAAACTCCTTTTGCTTCTTCCACCCTTAGTCTGAAAATTTCCAATTTTCCAGGGAATAAAAAGGTCCTCTGGAAAATCCATTTCATTTCCCCCCAGGTCTTTATCCACTCATCCATTAGAGTCTGTCAAATCTTCTGAGCAGCTTTTTTTTTTATTCAAGCCTATCACTGTGGCTATTTCTTCTATCTATTTATTATCAGTATTCTTATGAATCCCCTTTTACTGAAAATGTAATCAGGGCAGCTGTTTAAAAACTAACACAATCAGGCCTCCATGCCCTGTGGGAAATGACTGTGGACAGCTGAGGAGAAATATGAGTGCTTAGGCATTTCCAGGATAAAGGACATCTATGAATCTCCCCAGTGCCTGACACAGTACTGGGACAATCACAAATTGGCAACAGTTTCTGTATACTGACTTTCTGGTCAGTGACTATGAGATTTTTCCCTTTACTAATATCACATCCTTCATAATTTATTTTTAAAAATATATACAGCATAAATAATTTATGCTCCCATCATTCACTGAAGTGAATTTTACATCTCCAACTCAATTTATAAAAATCTGTCATGTTAAAATTTAAAAAGAATTTTGGTGCTTACTAAGGTTTGTAATAAAAACTGTGAGAGAAAGAATGTTTCCCTACCTGTGGGATGAGAGTGTTAGACTAAGTCAGTGGTGTTTAACTGGCATAGGGTGGGAATGGGGGGGGGGGGGGAGTCCCTGCAAAGTTTATCTGAATTTCAGGAGGTTTCATGTTTCAGCAGTATAGGTTGAAAAAAGATAACTCCCTAGAAATTTTTATTCTACATTAACTAGATAATCTCTAAAAATCAGTCGAGCTCTGACAAATTATAGGCATGTATTGAAAAAAATTCAAGGTGATTTAGAAACACAAACCCTTTCTTTATAGGAGTACATTCTGTGGTCTTCAACAAACATTTCAGATATTTTAAAGCCAAATAAGTTAACAGTTAAAAGAGTTACTAAGACCAATTGTACGATATGTGAATAATATCTGGCTAAGAACAAACTGGAAAGACGTGTTGACCAAAATAAAATTTGATTTATTCACAAATAAAATTGATTTACTTTTGTATTTTGAGAAGGCCCCAACATCAAATTTGATATGAAACAAATATCAAAGTTCTCCCATTTTGAATTAGTACCACATTTACAATTTTAAATTCTTTTCTGTGTTCATATAATTCTGAACTGAAAGCTTCTGTAAATTGAACTGTAAGTATGATGATTTTAAAGTAAAGTCTTTGTGAGAAATAACTTATTTCATAGGTCAAAAATATATTCTGCGAAGATATAAAGCCCAAACCAGAGTGACTCATTTTTTCAATGGAATCAGGACAATGATGAGAATGCTCTAAACAGAATAAAAACATAATAGCTTTTTTAAAGTGAATGAGCATGGCTGTGTGCCGTTAAAATTTTATTTATGGACACTAAAATTTGAATTTCATATAATTTTCATGTGTCACAAAATAGAATTATTTTGATTTTTTAACCACTTAACAATGTAAAGATTGTTCTTGGCTCACAGACCATACAAAAACGGGTGGAGGGCTGGATTTGGCCTGTGGGCAATACTTTTCCAACCCCTGGTCTTAATATATACTCTTTGATATTTATTTTTTGGCAATTATGTAACTTCTACTTCATTATTAAGTGAGAACAACAATACAAAATTTTTCTTAAGGCTTTGTCTAAACTGCTGGTGTACCAATTTTTAGGATAAAAATTAAATATACTGCGAGAGGAACTAGCTAAGTTTCATTTATTTCTTGATGTCACTTTTATATAGCTCTCATGCACATAGCAGGGAACACACCTTCATTTCACAATGGCATCTGGCTGCACTTCTGATTATAATACAGCAAATGCAAGTTCACTTGGAAATGTACATTTATACACCCTATATAAATTAAATATGCTACAGTAGGATGTGTAACAGCAAAAGCATGATTTTGAAATTCCATGACTAGACCATTTCTGCTTGGCTTAATAAAAAATGTACCCAATCATTTAAATCTGGCCATTTGGGGTAACATGACAGAATATAAAATGTCATGTAAAATTTAACAATTTACCTTTTCATAAAATAATCTTCAAACTTGAAATCTTTTTTAAAAAATATATTATATTGATTTTTTTATAGAGACAAAGGGAGAGGGATAGAGAGTTAGAAACATTGATGAGAGAGAAACATTGACCAGCTGCCTCTTGCACACCCCCTACTGGGGAGGTGCCCGCAACCAAGGTACATGTCCTTGACTGGAATCGAACCTGGGACCTTTCAGTCTGCAGGCTGACGCTTTATCCACTGAGCCAAACCAGTTAGGGCAACATCTTTTTTATTGAATTGTTATATGGACATACATTATTATAGCAAGAAGATTTAGCAACTTGGCTAATTTTTTAAAAATTTGTTCATGAAATAATAACATCATTTTTGTTAAAACAGTAGCTAAATGAATCTTTTCTTTCTACATTTAATGTATTAGGTTGCTTCCAAGTCAATTTCCCAGCAAAAAAAGAAAGAAACAATCAGTCTGAGACTCACTTGAGTGTTTAATTCAAACCTATATTTGTAGTTTCTAAAATGTTGATCCACAGACCACTTTCTTGTTACACATGTGTACCAACGAAAACAAAAGGCAGAGAATCACTGCCATCCCTACAAAAGGAATGGCTCCTTTTCTAACATTCTTTAAAAATATACAATGTACAGTCTTTGTGCCTCATCAAATGTGGCAATGTAATAAGTACACTGGCTTAGTTCTCCTCCCTGTTCAGCAAGGTCCACCAACTACCTGTTATTAAGCCCTCTCCTTTTTGGATTTCTCCAGGGCTTTGTCCATTGTTTACTCATTCTCCCCTCGACATCTGGGACAGGAACACTTGCCCTTTGGTTTATGATTCAGTCCTACACAGGAGAAGTGGAACCACTCGATGGGGCACTCGTCATTGCCACAGCCGGTCATTTCTCCATAGGAGACCTGATTGCACAGACAGTAGGTGAGCTCATTCGGGTCGATGGGAAGGTCTGCAGGGGATGCTTCCCTCTCTGCTTTGGCCTTGGAGTGTTTCTTCTTCTTGGAGGCCTTTGCTTTCTTCTCCTTAGGCGTTCCTGAGGTGATCTCATCATGGTCGTGATTATTGGCTGCATTCTCCCCATTTTCACTGTTGCACTGTCTCCGAGACCTCTTATTATTTGGCTTTTCTCCCTGTGTGATTGTCTTGTTCTTGCACTTATCCTGGCCAGCTTTGCCACTATGGCCAGTGGTGTCATTGACCTGATGGTGTGCCTCAAAGAGTTCCACGTGACTGTCCACCTGCTTGGTCCTGTTCTCCACCAGCTCCACCATCTGCCTCACAATTGGATCTTCTCGTTGGTCGCCCAGCTCCTGGCTCCGAATCAGGGCTCTCTGGATGCAGTGCAACACTCTCCTCTTCCGGTTGCTATCCATCTCCCGTTTAAACTTCTCATAATACTCATCTAGTTCCTTCAGGATTTTGTTTCCTCCATTCCTCACAGCCGCTGGCCTGTCCCCACGGTCCCTGGGGCCTGGATGGGAGGCATAAATTTCGTCCTAGGTGGAGCCAGGAACTCAGCTAACAAGCCTTGACCCCTGCACTGGGGAGCCGCCATTGCTCTGCCCATAATAGCTTTTTTTGTCACCTGTTGAGCAACTGCATTTTCCTTACTCCTAGAACCACAGATGCCACCAAATAGTCATACTGCGCAATCAAAACAGGAGAGTGGAAAATAGCCTGCTGTGGAGAATGACCAAATCTGGCCAACCTGTGGAAATCACTGGCTTTGCAAATTAAGTCATCTCCACTGAAATGAGCACGAAAACTAATTCTGTACTTTTTGAGGGAGGCATCTGTCACAGCTGCAACTCCAAAATATAACCCTTATGTATAATAATTGAATCTTCCCTTAGACAGATTGGAGGATCCTTCAGCCCAGCCTCATCCCAAGAGACAAAGGCTATTGTAATTATGAGCTACATAAGAGATCAGCTAACTAGGGAATTGGGATTCCCTGAAGCAAACTTACTCTAAAACTCTATCACAGTAACTTTCCATTCCTCAGGATGGATAAGGAGGTATTGGTATGGGAAAACGACATCATCAAACATACCCCTAATTACCATTGCCCAAAGGATAGCCAGGTGGGCAAAAACTGGAGACTTACAAATCTAGCCTTATCGGAGTAGGCAGGTCATAAAATTATTAGAAGGTCTGCGGAAAAAATGCTTTCAAGGTCCATCAGCTGTGATAATATCCATTTAATCAAGACTGTACTTTTGCTAAGCAAAGCTATAAATCAACTAGAATGGTAGTAAATTAAATGTAGTACTTATAGTTAAGAGGATATGGAATTAAACAGAGCTGTGTCTATGTGTGCTGAGGGAACATTAAGACCAGTTCAATAGATTCACATTTCACGCTAAAAAGAAAGCCATATTTATTCTGAATCATTTCATAGCAAATGATTTTTATTAATAGTATTATACAATCTTTTGTTTTTAACATCACCCAGAATGATTAAATATCAAGATTAATGCTACGGCCCTAAAACATATCTTGATTATTCTGGGGTTGATTATTCAGTTTGGGGACTATGCATCCCCAACTGCACCTGGCCTCAGCCCCATCCTCTTTCCTCTCTTGTCCATTTTTCTATTTGTTCACTCCTGTATCAGAGCATGTGGGCACAAAAAAGAGATACATGCAAATTAATCAACTTTGCTACTTAATAAAAGGTTTGGTAGGAGAAGAGATGATAAATAATGGCTAAAATGAAGCTTCTAGACTGTCTGCAGATTTCATTTTTCTTGTTATCTGGTCCCTTGTTAGAAATGTGGCTTCATTTAAAACTACTATACTCTAATGCAGTAATTCTCAACATAGGAGCATTAAAAAAAACCTACCATCATCCCACACTATTATAATACATGGTCCATATTATGCTCCTCACAATTACATAGTCAAAGTCTATTATACCCTAGTCTGTCTATAAGGCAAGTATTAGTCCTATAATCTACTAGCAGCACTACACAAGGATCTCACTTTTACTTGGGACCCTAATCTGGATACACTGAAATATGAAAAAGAACCATCTATCTAAAAGCATCAATGAGTATAAAATGTGCTCTAGCTAAGTTGAGTAGGCTCCACCCAAACCTTGGACCATTTGATTCTATAATTTACCTCCACAATCCTGACCCTCAAAGCTAAATCTGCCCCTGATCATATCCTGGTCAATAAGCCCAATTTACGCCCTCAGTTTCATCATGTGTCAGCAAATGCCACAGTTAGTCCCACTCTTCCCCATTTTCAGAACCAAATATTGGGTTTCTCTGTAACAATATGGCCATAGCTCAATCCACTGATTTCCAGTGAGTTCACCTTGAATAAAATGAAAAATACCCTCACCCCCTGTTGTCTGTGTCCATTGGTTAGGCTTATGGGGGGATAAAATCACATATGTAATACCTTAATCAATAAAGAAATTTTTTAAAAAAGAAAAATACCAGGAGGTTAAAGGATCAAAAGCTGTTTGACATGTCTTTGTTGATTATATCATTTGGCAGAATATGCTTTGCAATTAACAAAGCAGTCACTGGTCATTCACATAAGACTGACTTGCCAGGTTCAATACGCCTGTTCCATTGAATTGAATGAAAGGGCTCTGTTCCTAAGGAGAAGAGCTCAGGATGTTTGACACCCCCCACCCCGCTAACATTTAGAGGCTGGTGTCACAGAAGACATCATGCTCTTTCATAAAACAGCCCATGGTACTAGACAGAAAAAAATCACTGCACTGAACAGTCCATGGGTCTGACCCAGAGTCTGACGTTTCTTATATTCTTAGGAGGAAAGAGCCATGTGGCAATTCTCCTAAAAGCACAAAAACTACAACACAGCATGGCCCACTCTTTCACTCATAGCCCCACAGTACCTTCTGCCCTACCTCCAGCTTGGTCTTCTGAAGACATTGAAACCTCTTTTTACCAATGAAAGCAAATTCAACATTGAGGAGGAAAATATTCCAAACTTGGGCCTACTCCAAGTTTATCCTCCTGAATAATTCTGATTTGGGCAAGAAAAATTAAGATTTTTATCATATACGCTGATGACAGTTTGTGTAGATTCTAATGAATCACTTTCCCCAATCCTGATACTACCAAAAAAATGTAGACTACATATTGGCCAGATCTGCCAGAGTTATGATTTTGCATCATTTGAATCCGCCCACGAATTTCAGAAGTAAGTCTGATGTTTTATTTTTTTTATTTTATTACAGAGAGGAAGGGAGAAGGAGAGAGAGTTAAAAACATCAATGATGAGAGAGAATCACTGATTGGCTGCCTCCTGCACATCCCGCACTGGGGATCTAGCCCACAACCCAGGCATGTGCCCTTAACTGGAATTGAACCTGGGACCCTTTAGTCCGCAGGCCACTGCTCTATCCACTGAGCCAAACCAGCTAGGGCAAGTCTGATGTTTTGAAGCTGTCCATCTGATTAACAATTAAAACTTAACATTAACAATTATTAACAAAGAACACTTCAGATTCTGGCCAAATAATAAATTTAAAAAGCAATGTTGCTGCAATTGTGTGTTTTTTACTCAGTAATTTTTACTTTTGCAAACCTTAACAATTAGAAACATGGACTATTTTTTTGTTTATAAAAATAGTACATGCATATTATCCCAAATCCCTTTAGAAGAGTAGAAACGAGAAAATAAAAATGACCTGGAATCTTGGTACCATCTAGAGACAACCCTTGCTTTAGTGACTTAAAAAGTAATCTCCTGAAGGACTTGAGATACCATGAAGGACTATATACATAATGTTAGGCAGTTTTTGTCCATAGTCTGACCAGTTCTTGTAGCTGTCCTTGATTTCAAATCTCCTTTAAGTGAGACACTTTTAGAAACAGAAAAAAATATATAAAAATGAATTTAAAATACTAGAAAAATGAATTAAAAGTATAATTGATTGCAATTCCTTCACTTGGGCACAAGTAACCTTTTAATATATCCTACTATAAAAAATGTTTCATCTACCTCACATGAGATTATTTTTTTCTGTTGCTATTTTGTGAAAAACAACAGCAAAGCTCTCATTGACCAAAATACATGCATGTTGCCCTTCTCTAAAACCCTTTCAAATTAGTCACTTTTAGCTTGGAAATTAGTTCAGTCTCCATGGACCAATTCTTAGCTTTTTCAGAGCTTACCAAAGGACCAATTAGTGCCAATTTTGATTCATGTAGGAGACTTAGACATCTTATCTGTCAGGAACACAAGCCTGCCAATTTATTTCACAAAGGCCACTAAACAATGATCTGGATAACATTTATTTTAACCAATAGCAGACGCACAGCTCTAAAATACCTGAACTAGCGAATAATCACCCCCATGAACTTTTAAGGAATTAGTTAAGATTTTAAATAAAGCATGGTTAATTATGAAGTGCTTTGAAAAGCTATTAAACCAAACATGTTTATATCATTTGCAATGAAATAAACTGTCCTTACATTATGTTTTTACAGAGAACCAGTGACAGCTCAAGAGTGCAATTAAGGGGGGGGGGACACATACAATTCTCTGTAATGATTAATTATAATGTGCATTACTTAAAAATGGAACATCCTGAAGCTCTCCAAGGAAAGTTCAGGCAACACAGGTGACCTTAAAATAAAAAAGCCTGCTTTTAACCAAAAGTTAGAAAAATGCATTCCTACCCCCACCCCGTTTTTTTTAAGGGAATGAGGAAGGGAGTGAATTTACAGACAAGGAAACTAAAGTTAGAAAACTTTCTTAAAATCTAGAGATGTGAATTAGTTCGCTTTTCAAAGGCTGGGGGAAAAAAACACCTCTTGGCAAATGTACCTAATCTATATATATAAAAGCCAAGCGACCAGAACAACCAGTCGCTATGACGCGCACTGCGGCTGGCCAACTGGCCCAATAGGGGTGGGGCCTGCCAGCCAACCTCCCATGGTCCCTCCCCCCTGCTGGCCCACCCCCGACTGCCCCCCCATCAGGGGTGGGGTCAGCTGGCCAATCTCCCATGTCCCCTCCCCCCACGTGTGCACAAATTCATGCACTGGGCCTCTAATCTAATTTAATAGAGGAATATGCAAATTTGTCCATTACAGCATCACATCATGACCAGATCATCAGGCCGCATCCCCGCCCTCTGCTCAGGCAGCTGCAAGGCCCGGGGTAGGATAGGATACAATAGGAGGGGATAAGAAAGGAGAGGGAGAGGAAGGCAGGCCTGCATGCAGACAGGCCTAGAAGAGAAACAGAAATACAGAAAGGGAACAAGAAAAAGATGCAGGAATGGAAAAGGGAAGGAAACTGCATGCGGAAGGGGGTGGCAACCATGGGGGGCGTGGAGCAGGTGCGCCCAGCGAGGGGCGGAGTGCAGGCAGCGAAGAGCGAGGAGTCCCACCCAGATGCAGGAGGAGGGCAGTGGTGGCTGTTGGCGGGGAGGCGCCCATGGGCTCAGGATGGAGTGGAGGACGGTCCGAGGCCTTCTGGGCGGAGGCGCTCCTGCTTCACGGCAGCAGCGCCCGGGTCTCAGCCACCCTCTCTGGGCCAGGCGTCCCAGGCAGGGAATGGGAGCAGGACAGTGGCGGGGAGGCTAGGGAAGGGGGGATGGCAAACACCTGGCCGGGGCTGAGCCCTGGGCAGCAGGTTAGCGTCCCCCCGCCCAACAGAAGCTTTAAGAAGGAAAGGAGAGAGGGAAGAACTTTATAAAGGAGTCAGTAGAGAGCAGAGTTAAAGAAGGAAAGAGGATGTGTGAGTAAACTGTAGGAGCTATAATGAAAATCAAGTATAGTTGTGTACTGGGGACAGATTTTAAAAGTAGGAGTCAGAAAAGAAAAAAGATAAATGATAGTGAATAATTAGGCAGGTAGATAGATATTAAAACAGTGGAAGTAAGTAGAGAAGAATGTGGATAAGAGAGAAAGAGGGAGGGAAGAAAAGTTTTAGCCCTAGCCGGTTTAGCTCAGTGGATAGAGCACTGGCCTGCAGACTGAAGGGTCCTGGTTCGATTCCAGCCAAGGGTACATTCCTGGGTTGCGGGCTCGATCCCCAGTAGGGGGAGTGCAAGAGGCAGCCAATCAATGGTTCTCTCTCATTGTTAATGCTTCTATCTCTCTCTCCCTCTCCTTTCCTCTTTGAAATCAATAAAGAAATATAAAAAAAAAGAAAAGAAAAGTTTTAAAGGGGAGCCAGTCAAGCTTAAAAGGAGAATGAGAAGAAGGAAGAAATGGGAGAGGGAGCAAAGCAGGTCTGAGGGAAAAAGTGAAGAAAAAAATTAAGGTGGGAAGGAAGGAAAAGGGGAGGGAGGGCAGGGGTAAAGATAAAGGAAAGAAAGAATGTGGGGAGGGTAGGAGAAAGAAGGGAAGAAGGATGATGGAACAGAAGTAGGAAATATGGAGGAAAGAAAAGTTTATAAATGTTGAGTCAGTAGGAGAAAGTGTTACATAAAGGAGAGAAAAATTGTGTGACAGGGAGAAGCCAATAAGGAAGTCAAATACAATTGTGTGTGAAGGGGATAAGATTAGCAGGGGTGGGCAGTTAGGAGTGACCAGGGCGGCAGGGGAGGGCAGTTAGGGGGATCAGGCAGGAAGGCAGAGTGGTTAGGGCAGGGAGGCAGGTGAGCAGTTAGGAGCCAGAGGTCCCGGATTGCGAGAGGGATGTCCAACTGCCAGTTTAGGCCCGATCTGAGGGCTCCCAGATTGGAGAGGGTGCAGGTCAGGCTGAGGGACCCCCGCCCCCATGCACAAATTTTGTGCACTGGGCATCTATAATAATAAAAGCATAATATGCTAATTAGACCGAAAGCTGAACGACCTTCCGGACGTCCTTCTGGATGAAGCCGCAGCGGCGGGGGCCAAGGCAGAGGCGGTTAGGGGCGATCAGCAGGCAGGCAAGCGGTTAGGGGTGATCAGACAGGCAGGCAAGCGGTTAGGGCCGATCAGGCAGGCAGAGGCAGTTAGGAACCAGCGGTCCAAGATTATAAGAGGGATGTCAGACTGCTGGTTTTAACCCTAAACCAGCAGTCGGACATCCCCCGAGGGGTCCCGAATTACGAGAGGGTACAGGCTGGGCTGAGGGACGCCCCCCCCACCCCCCGTGCATGAATTTCAGGCACGGGTCTCTAGTCTAGTATAAAATAATATTGTTTGCCTGATAAAAAACTAAGAAAAATTTTATAAAGGTTAGAACTATACATTGAATATCTGACTCAATATGGTTTTAGTAAGTCTATAAAAGAGATCTGTTCCTAAAAATTATGAGTTGAATTTATGTAAATGAGTTAAAGTCACGAGGAAGACAATAAAGACACCCTATAGTGAGTCCCTCTGCAAAGCAAAATATGAATTTGTAAAATGAGTAATCATTATCTAATATATTTGCTTAATATAGATTATACACATAATGTTTCCTTAAAACAGGGGATGATACAGTAATAAAATAGAGGCATTTATGACTTAGAATATTTTTCTTCCTAAAGAAAATTCTTTTATGAAAAAGAAATCTAAAATGTGCAATTTCAAAAATTAGACTTTATTTTTTTATTTTTGTTGCCTACATTTAAGTTACCAATGGCTATTTTAAAAGTTAAGGACCTCCTATGACTTCTAAATGGCTAGTGATGATTCATTCTCTGGAAGTAAAATGAAACAGACGCCATTTTAAAAAGGTGATTCACAGCATCACACTCTGTCAGCATCCAAAGACCTTAGGTATTACCTAGTTCAACTTTTCCAGCTTTCTTGTCAGGAAACAGGGACCCAGAAAGGTTACGAAACTGGGTAGTGGCAGTCAGAAAAAGAACTCGAGTCTCCTCATTCCCCAAACACAGTACTCTTTTTTATTAAGTGCTGGGGACACACACACACACACACACACACACACACACACACACACACAGTGTACAGGAAAGAATACACTATAATGTGACTACTAAGGAAAGGGCTGGAAAAGTTTGTGGATTTGGGGAAAGCAGGAAAATATTCCCCCACCAAAAAACAATGGGAGAAAGCAGGAAGCAACTGGGAGAGGTATAAGAATGGACCACAGCTAATTTCACTAAGAGTACCAACACGTAATGGAAATTTTTATGCATTAAATCACCTTCTAGAAGTTACTTTACTTTGTTCCAGTTACTTCCTCCCTAGGCTTCTGATACACTGACTTGTTGATTCACAGTAAATTATTTCTAGGTGGCCAGGAAGTGTGAAGCATTCCTTTTCCAATGTTTCACAGCACTTGAAAAACATTTAGAGTAGAGCATCAGGACAAAGACTAAATTATCTTAAGGATAGTAACATCATATATAAAAATCTCAGGTCCCTAAGAAAATATTAAAAAGCATTTTCCTAGATATATGAAGCAAATTATATATATACTAGAGGCCCAGTGCACAAAAATTTGTGCACTTGGCGGGGGAGGGGGGGGTCCCTCAGCCCGGCCTGTGCCCTCTCACAGTCTGGGAACCCTCGGGGATGACCACCTGCTGGCTTAGGCCTGCTCCTCGGGGGATTGGGCCTAAGCTGGCAATCAGACATCCCTCTGGCAGCCCAGCAGTCCTCGGGGGATGTCCACTTGCCAGCGGGGAGCAGACTTAAGCTGCAGTCGGACATCCTTAGCGCTGCTGAGGAGGCAGGAGAGGCTCCCACCACCACCGCTGTACTGGCAGCCATCAGCCTGGCTTGTGGCTGAGCAGAGCTCCTCCATGTGGGAGCTCACTGACCACCAGAGGGCAGCTCCTGCATTGAGTGTCTGCCCCCTGGTGGTCAGTGTGTGTCATAGTGACCAGTCATTCCCAGTCTTTCTGCTGTTAGGGTCAGTTTGCATATTACCCTTTTACTATATAGGATAGAGGCCTGGTGCATGGGTGGGGGCCGGCTGGTTTGCCCTGAAGGGTGTCCCGGATCAGGGTGGGGGTCCCGCTTGGGTGCCTGGCCAGCCTGGGTAAGGGGCTGATGGCTGTTTGCAGCTGGTCACACCCTCTTCAGGGTGGGGGTCCCCACTGGAGTGCCTGGCCAGCCTGGATGAGGGGCTGATGGCTATTTTCAGGCTGCCCGCACCCCATTTAGGGTGGGGGTCCCCACTGGGGTGCCTGGCCAGTCTGGATGAGGGGCTGATGGCTGTTTTCAGGCTGGCCAAGCCGGCGACTGAAGCTCCCAGCCTCTCCTTTTTTTCTTTTTTTTTATTCTGGGATTTATTTACCTTCTACAATTGAAACTTTGTTGCCACTCCAGCTCCAAGGCCACGGCCTGCTGAAAGCAGGTATCTGGGGTTTGTTTAGCTTCTATAATTGCAACTTTGTTGCTTAGAGTGGAGCTCAGAGCCCGGCCGCAGCAGGGAGGAAGCTTGGCTTCCTCCATCACTGGAGCAAGCAAGCCTCCTGCTCGCTTCAGCTGTGTGGCTGCCGGCCACCATCTTGGTTGAGTTAATTTGCATATCCTGCTGATTAGCCAATGGGAAGCGTAGCGGAGGTATGGTCAATTACCATGTTTGTCTATTATTAGATTAGACACACACACACACATACACACACACACACATACACACACACTAGAGGCCTAATGGACGAAATTCATGCAAGGGGCTTGGCCCTTGAAGCCCCAGCTTCATCCAGAAGGTCATCCGGAAGGATGTCCAGAAGGACATCTGTAAGGTCATTTGGCTGTCCTGTTTAATTAGCATATTATGCTTTTATTATTATAGATGTATATATGAAGCCTATATATCTAGATGTGTATTTAAACTATATATAACCTATATATACATATAGTTATAACCTATATATAGATCTATATGTATCTATATGTACATAGATCTATATATAGGTGTATATGTGTGTGTGTATATAAGCTTCATATATATATCTATAGATATCTCTATAAGCTTCATATAGATATAGGCTTCATGCATCTATATCTATCTAGACATATATATACACACACATATATACAAGCTTCATATAGATATAGGCTGCATATATCTAGGAAATAGATAAATATATTTTAAAGGCAGGAATCTTAAGTTAGAAGAGAAGCAAAACATGGTGTATATCATAGTTGGAGAAAATAAGTAAGGGGGTGGACAGAACATATACAATTAGAAGTCATTTCACTTAATGACTTAGTGAGTCATGCTAACCATCTGTATGTGAATGGGAACTTTGTTTTCAGTGGTACATTAAGAGGAGCTAGAAAATGTAAATCTTTAAGGGAAAGAGGATGAAAAGCTGAACATGCACTTCTAAAATGTATGAGAGATAATAATGGCAGCCAATTTATTCATTTCATCTGTTTACTCTCATGAAGGTTGTTACAAAAGCATGCTATTATTAGCTGCAAGTAAATACGTCAGAAACGGAGCTGTGATCGCTCAAGAGGTGTGTTTTGATGTTGTTTTTAAGGTGAAGTGCAGCTCTCTGAGTACCAGGACTCCAACAAGCGCACGTACAACGACAGATGCTTTGGTCCTTTAGGGGCAGAGCAAGACTAGGGGGTTGGGGTCTAGCTCTAAAATTCAGGGACAGATTTGACATCACACAAGAATCATGCTGGTCAGCCCCACCCAGCATGGGTTGATGCCATGTAAGTGTTGAGTGTTCAAAAGGAATGGTCTGTTTTAGGACCACAATGTTTTGCCCAAGTGATAGCAGTATATATAGGTGAGACATCAGAAAGTGCCCTATGGTTTGTAAAAATTGTATTAATCTATTGAAATATAATCTATTGGTCTACTTCAGAATATAGAAACTATTTCTTTCTCATGCCTTCAAAATGATCATGTTTCTAAACACTGAAATAAAAGATGGCTCACTATAGTTTAGAAAATACTTTATCTTCTGTCAGCAAATTCCTATAGGAGCTCCCAGAAGACCATTGGTAGGATACTTGCTATACAAACAAAAAGCTTATTAATTTATATCATCTTGAAAATGAACAGTTACAAGATAACACACCTAGAATCACCCCTCAAGTTAAACTCCAACTACTGTGGTATTATTGGCTTTATATCCTTCTGGATCTTTAAAATGAAGAAACATGGCTCCTAAAGAGTGTAACTATACAAGTTCTAGGCTACATATCATGTTAGAGGACTCCAGCATGCTTCATGAGCTTTTCTTTGTTTCTAAAGTACCATGTCTGTCAATCATCTTGTCATTCAGAATTAAGAGAATGCTGTCAATTGAAGAACACAGAACAATGCTAATAAATTTTTATGTTCAAACACAAGGCATATCACTTCAGATTTCTCCTAGGGGAGCAATTTTCCTCATTTGACACCCATTTTAGCTTCGCAGGTAGACATTTCAATTTATCGGTTAATGATTTTTTTCCTCCAAATCATTCACTTTTCATCCTTCTCATATCTACCAGGGCAATTAAAGAGATCATGATGCTATCAATAATCAGCCATTCTCAGAAGGGTGGGGCCACTATTCCAATTTGTCTTTAAATCCTTTTGTGGATAGTTTTGCTGTTGTCTAATGACTACCCAGGCTCCTTGAGAAGCTACCTGTAAACACTCATTTTAAATGTGGTAATTACTATTTTGAAGAAATGTAACATATGGAGGCATTACTGATCATTCTGCCAATTCAACATTGACTTGAAATTAATTACATCCACTTGTAAAACTATTTATCATATATTATCAAATACAAGCATTCTTGCCTCTAAAACAGGGGTCCTCAAACTTTTTAAACAGGGGGCCAGTTCACTGTCCCTCAGACTGTTGGCAGGCCCGGACTATAGTTTAAAAAAAAAAACTATGAACAAATTTCCCTATGCACACTGCACATATCTTATTTTTGAAGTAAAAAAACAAAACGGGGAACAAATACAATATTTTGCACACTGCACATATCTTATTTTGAAGTAAAAAAACAAAACGGGAACAAATACAATATTTGTATTTGCATGTGGCCCGCGGGCCGTAGTTTGAGGACCCCTGCTCTAAAACAAAGTCTGATATAAACCCTACTTTCCTACTAAGTGCCATTGTGATATTAGAGACATATTACCAAAAGAGAGTTCCAAAATAGGCTGTTGTTTGCTGATCATTTGAAAATTAGGTGGCTGTTACCACTGGTCATATCCCTCATCTTTATGACCACAAGGATGTCTGTCTTATCGAAGTTACCTACCACTATGCTTTGGGACTTTTAGACTTTGCCCTCGCTCTCTGGGCATTTTCCTCCCTTTAATCAGGAATTCTGGTGAATTATAATTCACCAGAGGAGGTCAACTTTCAAACTGTACTTCCACCAGAAAAGCCCCACGTTAGAGGCTTCTGCTTATGTGAAACATACTTACTCATTACTGATCTTTGACTTAAAATTCTCTATCAAAATTCTGTAATTGTCTCTTGTTTCTCCCTTTGGCATACTCATATATAGCACTTTGCATTTCAGGTTAAAATTAGATACTTATGATGAACACGATATTTCATTCTTAGAAGAAAAGTTGTAGCTATTTGACAGTGTGAAATTTCTCAAAATGAAATGTGTACTTTCATAATGTAGACAATTTCCTCATAAAGGAAATTTGCTATATAAATAACTAACTTATATACAAAGATAAACCATAAACAAAGACTTCCTCATAATTCTCTTTTTAATAGATTGTATATTCAATATAATCTCAGTTACATAAACAAATATGCAGATTTATAGATACAAAGACACGGAAAAATAATTGAAAGAAATATTCCAGTCCTAACCGGTTTGGCTCAGGGGATAGAGCGTCGGCCTGTGGACTGAAGGGTCCCAGGTTCCATTCTGGTCAAGGGCATGTACCTCAGTTGTGGGCACATCCCCAATAGGGGTTGTGCAGGAGGCAGCTGATCGATGTTTCTCTCTCATCGATGTTTCTAACTCTCTATCCCTCTCCCTTCCTCTCTGTAAAAAAAAATCAATAAAATATATTTAAAAAAAGAAATATTCCAAAATGTTAAGAGTGGATATCTCAGAATGGTGTGATTATGAATGGCTTGCATTTCTTTTTTTATATTTTTTTATTTTATGTTTTCTTCAATAAATTAAAATTACTATAGTATTATGGAATATAGCTTTAAATGTCTATGCATTTGCATACCTGCCTTTTTATTGTGGTAAACTACATATAAAATAAAATTTCAGTTTTAATAATTTTAAAGTATACAATTCAGTGGCATCAAGTATATACACAACATTGTACAACCATCACAACTATCCAGTTCCAGAACTTGGTCATCACCCCAAATGGAAACCCTGTATCCATTAAGCAGCATTTCCCATTCACCCCTTCCCTCATCTCCTGGTAACCACTAATATGTAATTGATCTCTATGGATTTTCCCATTCTGGATATTTCATAAAAATAGAATAATACAGTATGTGGCCTTTTGTGTCTGGCTTCCTACACTTAGCATAATGTTTTCAAGGTTCACTCACATTGTAGCATGTATCAGTACCTCATTTCTTTTTATGGCTGAATAATATTAAATTGTATTGATATACCACATTTTGTTTATCCCTTAATCTGTTGATAGAGATTTGGGTTGTTTCCACCTTTTGGCTTTTGTGAATACTGCTGCTATGAACATTCAAGTACAAGTTTTTGTTCTAAGATTTTGTGTTCATTTCTTTTGGGTATATACCTAGGAGTAGAATTTTATTGACATATATTTTGTTAAAAAATACCTTTAATTCAACTCAACCATTCTGTGTTTAAAGTAGCAATGCTTTTTTAGAATTATTAATGATAACCCTTATAACATCATTCCAAAATAATACCATTTCATTATCAATCACTGACCATGGTATAGTTGTTTTGTGTTTTTGGTGTTTTTATTTTAACTCCAAATCACAGTAATTTTCACCCTTATTCTTTGGGAACAAATTTCTCTTATGCTAAAATACTTTAAGAACCGAAAAGTACCTACTTTTCCTTTTAGCAAAGCCATTCTAGCAGTACCTAATTCACTTTCAAATGCTTACATATCTAAAGTACTAAATATATGTTTGTATATTTTGTTGATACTTTAACAGGAAAGCATCACTAAATAGATACCAATATTTAAGTCTTTATAACACTAAGTAGAAGCAATATATAGAATCTTCTAGACATTCAAACTGGCAGATAGTGACCAGAGAGGATAAATACACCCTGAAAGAGTACACCATACCAATTTTAAGTGCTTAAACTCTCACCCTCCCAAAGTAAAGCTGATAACATCTCATGAACATAAAAACCCAATAATATCAAGGTTAATTTTAGCTGTAGACAATGCTTAAAGTGGGCTAAAGAAGATGATGGTGGACTCTGTGTTCACCCATACCTATTTAACAACTGTTGGATTCTCCCATTGTTCCTTCCCCACAAACACATGCATACACATTTATGCAAAATACATTCATGCACATGCACACACATGCACGCCCGTGCACGTGCACACACACACACCTGAACTACTATACTTCCAACTCGGTGGCTGCAATTAAGGGTAAAAGTGTTTTATAGCTCAGTCATCCCCTAGATATTAGGCTTTCCCCGTTATTATTCCCACCCTCACCACAACATAGCACCTTGAAATTCAGAAAGCAGAAAGAAAAATTTGTTAGAGAAGGAGTAGCCTTAAAACAGTAAATGAACCACCCAAACTGTAATTAAGGGATATGATTTGGGTTTATTAAAAATAAAGCAATGCAGAGCCCTGGCCAGGTGGATCAGTTGGCTGGAGCATTGTCCCTGTACAACAAAAGGTTGTGGGTTCAATTCCATGTCAGGGCACGTACCTAGGTTGTGGATTCTATCCCTGGTCAGGGTGCATATAGGAAGCAACCAATCAATGTTTCTCTCACATCAATATTTCTCTCTCTCCCTTTCTCTCTAAAAATCCATTAAAAAATCAGAATAGGATTTAAAAAAGTAAAGTACTGTGGAATATTTCTATAATATTGGTAGACTTCTCTTTAAGAAAGTTTCAAATAAGAACTATAAATTTATAGTGAACAATCAATTATGAATGTTTAATTACATAAAAGGCTTTACACATTCTAACTTTGCTAGGATCAATACTATCAATTACTTTTATTTTTTCTTTTACAAAAAAATCTTAAGGTGCTTTCATATTCTGATATTGCTCAAAAAAACTCCTACAGCAAAACCCAGAAGGAACTCTTTCACCCTACTCTCTGCAGAATTTTTAAAATAGCTGTGACATAACAGCAATAATTTATATCATAGAAGTTTACTTAAATGAAGATTTATGAACTTTATAAATGTCTTATTTTGTATGTGGAAAAACTGAATGGCAGCGAAGGAAGTTGTCCAAAGTCTCACTAGGAATCAGGGCAAAGCAAAAAATAAAACTCAAATCCAGTTAACTATCAAGACAGTGATCTGTCCACAAGGCAAAATATCTCAGTTACTATGGGGGATAGGCATTCTAAAAAGGCAGTAGAATTAAAACATGCTATATCATAATAATACAATCATATCATTTATGTGTGTGTGTAAGAGAATGCTATGTGTATCACCAAATTCCCAAATGTTTTATTCTTATAGATTGTTTATTCTTATTTTTATTCACTTATTTCTTTGTGCTTTGTGTATATTTCTTTTCTCTCCTATCCTATCTAATAAAAGAGAAACATGGTAATTAGCGTACGACCGCTACCCTTCCCATTGGCTAATCAGGGCCATATGCAAATTAACTGCCAGCCAAGATGCGGTTAACCGCCAACAAGATGCGGCTAATTTGCATATGTAGCACATGCTGGAGCAAAAGGGAAAGGACAGAAGAGCCCCCTGCCACTGATGGTGATCAGAAACCCCACGGGGGGGTTAAAAGCCCGGGGCAGGGCAAAGGCGGCCCTGGGGGCTGCCTTTTGCCCTGCCCCCCCAGCTGTGATCAGAGAACCCGGGTGCCTTTTCCGCCCCCGGCCAGTGATAGCGGGAAGCAGGGGGTGGAGCCCAGCAATGGGAGCTGGGCAGGGACGGAGCCCGGCAGTCCGGGGAGCTAGGGATCCCTTGCCCAGGCCTAAAGCCTTGGCAAAGATGTTAGGCCTGGGCAGGGGTGGAGCTTGCAATCGTGGGGAGCTAGGGGTCGCCTACACAGACCTAATGCCTTGGCCAGAGGCGTTAGGCCTGGGCAGGGGCGGAATCAGCGATCCTGGGCAGCTGGGGGTCCCCTGCCCAGGCCTAAGGCCTCGGTCAGAGGCGTTAGGTCTAGGCAGGGGCAGAGCGGGAGATCTCGGGGAGCTGGGGGTCCCCTGCCCAGGCCTAATGCCTCAGCCAGAGGCGTTAGGCCTGGGCAGGGGCGGAGCCTGCAATCGCCTGGAGCTGGGGGTCCCTGGCCCAGGCCTAATGCCTCAGTCAGAGGCGTTAGGCCTGGGGAGGGGCGGAACCAGCCATCGCAGGGAGCAGGGGCGGAGTCAGCGATCCTGGGCAGCTGGGGGTCCCCTGCCCAGGCCTAATGCCTTGGCCAGAGGCGTTAGGCCTGGACAGGGGCGGAGCCTGCAACCACGGGGAGCTGGAGGTTCCCTGCCCAGGCCTAAGGCCTCGGTCAGAGGCATTAGGTCTAGGCAGGGGCAGAGCAGGAGATCTCGGGGAGCTGGGGGTCCCCGGCCCAGGCCTAATGCCTCGGTCAGAGGCGTTAGGCCTGGGCAGGGGCGGAACCAGCCATCGCGGGGAGCAGGGGCAGAGTCAGTGATCCTGGGCAGCTGGGGGTCCCCTGCCCAGGCCTAACGCCTTGGCCAGAGGCATTAGGTCTAGGCAGGGGCGGAGCCTGCAACCACGGGGAGCTGGGGTCCCCTGCCCAGGCCTGACACCTCTGCCGGAGGCCTCAGGCCTGGGCAAGGGGCTGATCCGGTGATCGGGGATCGGAGGGTGATGAGGGTCAACTCCTCTGGCCGAGGCATAAGGCCTGGGCAGGGGGCGGAGCCAGCAATTGGAGGGGGCTGGGGGTCCCCTGCCCAGGCCTGATGCCTGGGCCAGAGGCATCAGGCCTGGGTGGGGGGCAGAGCCGGTGATTGGGGGGATATGAGGGTCCCCTTGCCCAGGCCTGAAGCCTGGGTCAGAGGCATCAGGCTTGGGCGGGGGGTGGAGCAAGCGATCAGAGGGAGATGGGGGTCCCCTGCCCAGGCATGATTCCTGGGCCAGAGGCATCAGGCCTGGGCGGGGGTCAGAGCCAGTGATCGGGGGGAGATGGGGGTCCCCTGTCCAAGCCTGACACCTCTGGCGGAGGCATCAGGCCTGGGCAAGGGGCCGATCAGGCGATCGGAGGGTGATGGGGGTCAACGCCTGAGGGCTCCCAATATGTGAGAGGAGGCAGGCTGGGCTAAGGGACACTCCCCCCGCCCCACCACCCAGTGCACGAATTTCGTGCACCGGGCCCCTAGTTAGACTATAAGATGCTTTATGGTGTGGACCAAATTTTAGTACTTTTTTACATATAGCCCAGTGCCCTAAACACAGTAGGCATTCAATAATATGAGCATGTCTGTGTATAAAATTTCATAGACAGACACTTAACTATCTCTTCCCAACCACGAAAGCAAATCATGGTGACAACCTTTGAATTTCCTTAAGAACTCCAACCCCACATAATAAAGAATAAAAATAAGATCAATAGAGACTACTCCAATAATGGCAATGCACAGAGATATTATAACCTTAATATTATTTGTGTGTTTAAGTGCATAAATTAAGGTGGCCAAGAATGAATTGGCATAATTTAACTAATTAACTAACACCCTGTCATTATCCACAAGCTGGTACATTTCCCCCAAGTAGTGTGTTATCTTAACTCTTTTTCTCCTTGATTCTTCAATGTATCCTCTGACCAATTAACTACTTGGTGGCAGTTATATCAAAGTGTACCAGGTTGTAAGAGGAGGAATAAATTCTAATCAGTCTTTCCTACTATATATTAACAGCTTTTATGAAGTTATCTGGTGAAATAATAGGATAAAATTGAAGAGCAAATTCATTTTTGGATTAAAACAACACATAGTACTTTGCCTTAAAAAAAATTCCTCATTGATCAGCTCTGAGGTCTATTTATCCATGTTACTCTCTAACTTCCCGATAATAAAGAATAGGCTGAAAGAGTTATTTTCTGGGCCTAATTTTAAAAAATCACTCACAAGTTACCTTTATTTCTCTTTAAAATTTTTCTATAGTCTTACCTCCCAGTCCAAATAATCACAAACATCTTCGAAGTTAGTGAGCAGAGACACTGAGCAGAAGAGCCGTGGCAGTTCATCCCTTGTCATTGGGGGAAATCGGCTATCTTTAAGGGCACTGTTGAAAACAAAGCAAATATTAAAGCAATCGCTAAATATGAGTGTTCCTAATTTCAAGTGCATGTCATCATTTGAAAAAGGTAAGAGATAAAAAAATCATTAAGGTGCCAACCATACCAATAATCTTCAAATATATTTAAAGGCCCCAAAGATTTTAGTTGTCATTTTTTTCATTCAATAGATTGTGTTTACTAGCCAATCCCATGACCAATTCAATTATAAAGAGTGAATGCTCACGCAGCTGGAGTGGCTCAGTGGTTGAACATCAACCTGTGAACCAGTAGATCATGGTTCAATTCCCAGTCAGGGCACATGCCCAGGTTGCAGGCTTGATCCCAAGTGTGGGGCAGTGCAGGAGGCAGCTGATCAATGTTTCTCTCTCATCATTGATGTTTCTATCTATTTCTCCCTCTCCCTTTCTCTCTGAAATCAATATAAAATATTTTTTTTAAAAAAAGAGTGAATGCTCAGTCACATTTCCTGTACTGTCATTTCCTGGTGCACTTTCTTGTTACTTGTAGAATCTGAGAATGTTTTATTTTACTTTTGAGGAGAATAAAAACCAGACTAGTGGAAACTTGTGGGAAGACTTCTGGATCTAGTGCTGGTGGGAAAAAATATATGCATTTCATGTTATAAAACAAGTTCATACTAGGTTGGCCAGTTATAGCATTCAGAGTTCAAAAAAACGATCAAAATTTCATTTTCTTCAAGCAAAAGAAACAAAAGAAAATGAAAAGAATCATGCAAATTTCAGACTAAAACTACTCACAAGGATTTCAGGCCCCCTATAAAGAATAATTCAATATATGACTCAAAAATTATGAAACTACAGGAAATAAGTCTAATCTAGGAAATAAAAGTATGATTAGGAGACCATTAATCACATCAATGGATTTCTGAGTACATCAACTCTGATTGGATCCTGTAATCAAAGGTAGTATACCACAATGCCAAACTCTAGAGAACAACCACTATAAAGGACAAAAATGTGGGAAGATCACAATTCTTCCTGTAATAACAGAAAATACAGACACATAGACACACTCACACACACACACCAGGTGCTATGAGTTCCTTGTACTTTTAAAAGAAACCACTTCCTGGTCAAGACAAACATACCACTGATTGCATACTATATTAAATGGTACTGCTGGCGTTTGAGCCATTGATCCTCAAATGTCTTATATAGCAGCTAGTCTTAAGCATGTTTTCATAGATAAATTCTAATAGGTTACAAATTTAGAGTGTACAAACTGTTTGGGTCATAACAAAGTCCTATGGCCTTTAGAAATAATTTAATTCTTTTTTAAGTGACTTCCTTGTTGCTGGATATTTTTTTCCATTTTTCAATCCCTTCCTTTGCATTCTGAAACTCACCCACTGTATTGTACAAATACATACTAATGTTTGTATTTTCAAATACATTTTGGTGGTCATTCTATCCTGCTATAGAGAGGGAAATGCTCATAGAAAGATTAGAGGTGTCCTATATAAAATAAATGTGTTTTTTTTCCCAGTCGAGGAGTCAAGATTAACCAAGAAAAGCAGGAAATCTATGAGAATCCATACTCTTAGTATGGCATTTCACTATTTTATAATTTAACAACATAAATTTCCTATGGTCTGGCTTCTTTTATTTTCCAATTGGCAAATAAAGTTTTAAAAAGTATTTTAAAGTTCTCATTCAAAGCCAAGATAAAGACATACTGGTATATCTGTATAAATTCCACCTTTTCCTCACCAAAGCATATACACACACTGGAGAGAAGCTCTAAAACATAAACTAGAAGAATCCCATGCAAAAAGACCAAAAGGCAAATCACACTTTCAATTTTCCTGCTTAAAAAAAGGCTGGCGCATTAGAATGATATAAAATGTATATTTTAGGGTTATTGCTTTTTTATTGTGGTAAAATATATAACATAAAATTTACCTTATTAATCCTATTTAAGTGTACAGTTCTGTGAGATTAAGTACATTCACACTGTTGAGCAACACACACCACTGTCCATCCCAAGAATTTTTTTCATCTTCCCAACAGAAACATGATAGCCATTAAATACTAACTCCCCATTCCCCCTTACTCCCAGTCCCTGGCAAAAATGTAACTGAAATACACTTTCATAATTTCAAGTAATTATAGTAATATAGTCACTAATGTTTTAATATATAACAGCTTTATTGAGATATAATTCACATATCATAAAATTCAACCCTTTAATGTACACAATTCAATGGTTTTTAGAATATTCACAGAGTTGTACAATTGTCACCATTATCCAATTTTAAAACATTTTCATTACACCCAAAAGAAAGCCTATACCAATTAGCAGTCATTCCACATTCTCCTCTCCCCCCCAGCTGTCAGAAACCATTAATCTACTTTCTGTCTTTATGGATTTCTCTATTCTAGACATTTCATATAAGCAGAATCATACAATATGTGGCCTTTGTTCATCTGAATTTTTTCACACAGCATAATGTTTTTGCAGTTTCACTCATGTTGTAACACATATCAGTACTTCATCCTTTTTACCGCCTAATAATATTCAATTATCTGTATAAATCACATTTTGTTATCCACTTATCTGGTGATGGAAATTTGGCTTGTTTCCACTTTGGGGCTGTTATGAATAATGGTGCTATGAATAACCATTTTTTACTTTTTGTGTGGACATATGTTTTCATTTCTCTTGGGCAGATACATAGGAGTGGAATTGTTAGGTCATATGGTAATTTCATGTTTAACTTTTTCAGGAGCTACCAAACTGTTTCCCACAGTGGCTATACCACTGTATGTTCCTACCAGCCATGTATAAGGCTTCTTTTCAATGTCCCCACATCCTCGCCAATACTTGTTATTGTCTGCCTTTTTAATTATAGTGCTAGGCCCCCTTTAATGAAGAGATTTTTGTATCTAGCTCTAGCTTTCCATTAAAATACACATGCCATACAGTTAATTTCTCAACACTCTGAGGTAAGTCATCATTTTGTTTATTTTGTATCAAACCAACAAAAGGTAAATGGTAGTTCAGTGCAATTCAAACTATTTCAAATTAAGGATATTTTCTAAAATCTAACTGAGGGTCAGGCCAGCAATATATCCTGGTTGCTCAATCATTCTGGACTTAAAAAAAAAAGAATGTTCAGAACAGGGAGTAGATGGGAGAATGCAACATGGCTAATAAGAAAAACTGACAATCATGCCTCGCCATACCAAGACTCAAAAGTATTAAATTCAAAACTCTGAAATAGTGAAGGTACATTAGTCATGATGAAAACACTCTGTCTTTATAGAGACACTAGAACAAGACTTTTAATTCTTATATTTTTCATCAATTCTAAGTAACTTCATTAAACTCATGAGCATAAGAAAATTCCAAAAGGTAGGAAGCCCTCAACATCTCTACATGCAAATTCCTAGGGAAAGAAACTAGCAATGAAAGCCTAGCAAGGATTTAAAGGATTATGAAAAAGATGAAAAATGCAGCTGGAAACTGACCTCAGAGCTGCTAGGCTTATGTGGATAGCTAATAAACAAGATTCAGTTTCCCTCAGCCCCACTCTCTTGTATATAGAACATGCAGTGTGGAAGGTGAGCCTTTAGAGAGGCCATGCAGTCCAGAGTTGGATAGTGGATTATTCAAGGTGACCTAGCTAGTTAGTGACACAGGTGGAGATACAACCCAGATTCTTGACTCAAGTCTAAAATTCTTTCTAGTATCTATACTTTAGTTTCCACCTTTGAATAGATTATAAATGTTTTAAAATATTAAAATTAAATGCTTGCCTTACTTGGCAATTTTGATCTCATACCTGCAATGCCTCTGCCTAAAAAAGATAAATAACAATTTAATAGCATTCATTAGTAGCCAAAGGGTAAATAGAGCCAGACTTCCTGTCTACTGGAAATATGCAGGAGCAAAAAAAGTATTTTAAAATATTAATGCTGTCCATGGAAAGCATTTTATACCAAAGTAGAGTCTGCCAATTTAAATTCTAGGCAGTCTAAGGAACTGACAAATAATGAAATCCTGTAGTAAATTCATACAAAGTTCTCTTTGCTACAATAGGAAGCCAATTTCTAATGTTTGAATATTGCTATGGAAAAAAATAAAAACCGCTTATATACAAAACCAGCTGGCTGCTTCATCACCCATATGATGGATGGGTAGGTTTAAACAACAATTTAATTCGCATACCAAATTCAAATATATTCAATTCAAATTGGCACCTTCCCAAGAATATATTTCTCCTAATTGAGAAGCAGTCTTAACATCTGTCAAAGTTAATATCTAATGTTAAATAGCACTTTAATGAAAATGAACATTTTTAAAAAAGGAATTAAGAGTTTGGCTATGAAAGAATCAAAGTGTTTGTGACAGTGCCTAGAAACTGTGAGAGAGAAAAAAACACAGCTGAAAAGAGACAAAACCTTAGATATTACAAGGCTCATTGTAAACAATATAGCATGCAACAGAAAAGATTTAAATGAATCTAGCTAGCTAGCCATTCCCTCACTCATTCATTCATTCCTTCGATTTCTAAAACACTAAGGACCTTAATCAGTTACTCAGTGGAAAGTTACCAAACCGAGAAAGGCTCCATATTATAGGCAATCATTTTTCAGGACAAGGAAGTAATTAAAATCAAAATTAAAAATCCCTGTTTGGATAGGTGAAGAAAAGAAAATCAAGCATACATTAGTCTGAAAAAACACACAGTTTTTCATGAGGGGTTCCAATCATTTAGATATTCTGCCATTCCTCATCAGAGCTACTGGAACAGAGTGCACACGTGGCATGTGTGAACTCCAGAAACTTTAGAGTACTAGAATTATCCATAAAGTTTCTTTCACATTAAGTAGCAATTTTTGCTTCCCCACTGTTAAAGAAAATAACAGGCATAAAACAGAACATAAAAAAGTGACTATTCATCAAACCTAAGGGTAGAGAGGAGTGACAAAAGACACGATTATGGTTAAGGAAAGGGCAAAGGAACCTTATTTTGGTGAGGGCTGTGACACAAAAGGAAATGTCCCATCATTAAGCCATATGTAAAATGTTATTTAATTGGGAGATATTTTTCCCTTTAGAATAATACAACCCGTTTACTGTTCAATGAACATTAACAGTTATTCATTTAAATATATATAATATGTAATTATATATATATTAATGTGATATGATGGGTGATTAACAGAAAATGGAGGGAAAAATTAAGAGAAAGTAGAAAAGAGAAAAAGAAAATATATAGAAAGAAATAAAGTTGGAGAGAAAGAGAAAACAAGAAGCAGGAAAAGAAGTGGGAGGTAGAGAAAGTAAATACACACAAAAGGAACAAAGAGAGAAAGCAAGCAAGGAGGAGTGGAAGGGTAAGAGGGAAAGGGAGACTTAGTGCGATTCATCCTGTAGGTTTCCATAAATATTATGTAGCTCCTATTCTATAGGATTTACTTAGGCTTTAGAGTGTTATCACCTACTGATTGGCTTAAAGTTCCTGAATTGCTCTAATCTAGAATTCTTAAAAGCCTCTATTCTCTGGGATAGCCACAGGTGCCCACCAGGAGGGAGAAATACTCTCTAGGCTGCATGCTGTGATGACCAGAGCAATATTGTCAAGAATCTGCCTCCTAGCCACAAGTTCCTCACCTCGAAATTAGGGGAACAAGTTGTGAATTTGATTCGGTGGAGCAGAACTAAAACGGGGGGGGGGGTTGGTGTGAGAGGGAGAGACATAGAAAAACAGACGGCTAAATGTTTAGTGTGTATGGAAGGTACTCCTCATTTCCCTCCATATAATGTCCACATAGTGCTCTCCTTTCAGAGTTTCTGGATTGACTTTATCCTGATTCTAGAAATAGATGTCTAGAAAGAGTGTTTTGTTTACATCATTTTTCTGATAAAAATCTTTTAAAATATATTCTACCTAAGTATAATGAACATCATTTAATTGTTTCTTCATGACTCAGGTTCATCTTTAAGATTCAATATGACTTTGGGTCATTCATTACTATCCAGTATTAGAACAGTGCTCTCAATGGTCTTGACAAAAAAAAATCGGTGTGTCTGGAAAACAGATTACGGTATGACCACTGACAATTTTAATCTTGGGAAACTTGAAAATGTGAGATTGTCTCTACTTTCAAGAGAATGTAACACAAAAGTAATCTGACATGGACTTTCAAAGTTTCTAGGAATTTCATTTTTGTGTTATCTGAGTTAGGACACTATAAAACTGAACTACCTCTCAAATAAAGTTGAATGTAAATTTTATTGACTTTTCTCTTACAATTTAGAAACCTCTACAACCCTAACCAAGTATCATTTCCCCAGGGCCATTAAAAGCATGTCTCCAAAGTATGACAACAGTTCCCTGTGACTTACTGCCAATAACTGTAGCTCCTAAAAATGCAAAATTGAAGTCCTCATTAATACATGAACACTATTTCACAGTCTTAAAGAACATAGCACAGCAGAATGGTCGAGAGTTTGGATTCTGAGTCAGACATACCTGCATTTGGATCCTGGCTTTATTGCATACTAGCTGTGTGACATCTGCATAAGTCTCTTAACCTATGCCAGCTTCCATTACCTCATCTATAACATGGGAATAATAATAGTACCTACCTCTCAGAGTTACTATAACAAATAAATAAAATATCAGCGCCTGTATAAGTGTCTTGCATACACTAGGTGTTTAATAAGCAGTGGTTAGAAAATAACTTTGATCATCAGCATATTTATAAAGTTGATGCTCACAGGGCAGCCACCATATCATGGCTCTGGTGGAAGGAAGGGAGCCCCAGGACTAAGATTAACCCTTCAAACTTGAGATGAGAGGATCTAAACAAGCTATCTTCTCTAGGAATGAAATGTGGCCATCCCAGGGAATAATGGCTACCTTCCCAGGTTCTGGTTTTGTTTGTATGTTTGTTTTTCTGAGAAGACTTCATTTCATTTTCTTTAATTTTCAAAATATTTATTAGGCACCTGTTCTATGCCTTTTATTATGTGAAAAGTCATGGAGCATATAAAAATAGTATATTACAAAATAATATATGGATACATATAAAAGACTTATTAAATTTACATTCGATAGGAATGCTGAGGAGTGGTCAGACAAGATTAACTTCTTTTCTGGAAGGATCTGTTTTACACTCATTGCTGCTGGTTTACTAGTTACCAAGTGATCCAGAGTTGTAGGAAAATTTAGAAATGAAATGAATACATTTTTTTTCTAGTAACACATCTACTACATCAATTAAGGTGCCTCTTTATCAAGAAGTTCCACAATTTTGCATTCATATGTTGCTTTGTTATTCTTTCTTGGTTTTCCTGAACTAGATTTTTAAAAATCTCTAGCGCAAGGATTGGTCTTTTACTTCCATACAAGAAATATTTACCCAGAAATATAGTTCCATGAATTATGTTCAATTTGTCTTCAATGGATTTAGATACATTATTCTATATTCTACTGGTTATGCTAAACAGCACAATATTTATCAAAACAAAACTCTATAAGCAGCAAAGAATAAGAGCTGAGAGGTTCTGTGCTTTGCTTATCTAACCCAGTGGTCTCCAAACTGTTTTTACTGAGCATTCTTAGCAATAAAAAGTTTGAGCACATATTCCCAACATGTATATTTACTTATAAAGTAGTTAATATAACCAAAGCAGAATATATACTTAGAGTAAACTTTTTCTTAAAGACAGCAGGTAAAAATACATATTTCAAATGTTCTTGATAATTTCTCTTATTTGGGGGCTGACATCTTTTGAGGTCTGATTAGATTACCTTCATTTTTACTTTGCAACTTGGCCAACCCGGTTACGAGGTAACTTGAAGTGTCAGCTAGCTCCATCATTTTCTCATCCTTGCCTTGTGCTTGGATTATTACTATTATCATCAATCCATTGTTCCTTTGCAGGAATTTTCTTAAGCCACTTGTGTATCCTGCTTGGGCTCGTTTCTCTAGCTTTAGCTAATTACGAGTAATGGACAAGTGGCTTAAGAAGATTCCTGCAAAGAAACCACAGGTTGAAGATAATACTAAGAACTATGAATCTATTTAACCATGCACATGTAAACTGAAATACTTTTCTGCAATTTGCTGAAAGTAAATGAAAGGATTGTGCCACTATCTACTCCCATCAAATAAGGGATCTTATGCTTTCCTCAGGACTATGTGACAATGTCCCTCTGTTATAGACCAAATGATAGCACCAGGGCCAATCCATACATTAACTATTAGTGGAGTACAAGTACTTTTTTATATTTTAGATTAAAAGATCACAAATAGAATGCCTAATATTTTCTTCTCACCCCCCAATGGATCATCTGGTTATACCCCTCTTTGGAGACTGCTAATCTACAGCTTCTAAATCCTAGGAGACATGCCACTATGAGCAAAAGCACCTCTAAATGTAAGAGCCAATACCGGTTGAGCACCTACTGTGAGTCAGGTGCTATACATGTATTCTCTTGTTGAGTCTTCAAAACAATCACATTTTGAAGACACTGAGGTTGACTGAGTTCAATGAGATTAAACAACTTGACAAAGGTCATACAAACAGGTATGAACTCTGGGTTGCCTGTCTCTTTTCACAGTACTGTGTCTAGAATGTTAGTAAATCAACATAATGTATACACATTTAATCAGATTTAAGGAATTTTCTCCCAATTAAAGCCTCTTCTCCTGGGGTTTAACCGAATGCTTTAGGTATAAGCGTGAGCAGGTTCTGAAACTGAGATTAAACAGTACTTCTTTAGTGAAAGTATTAGCTAGTTTTTGTTCTCTTCTTTCTCCATTTTGATTTTGGTGATTCAGAGCTGCTGCCATTGGAAAACATCTGTTTTATCTAAATTTAAAAAGCCCTATTAGTGGGATACTAAGCCTTCCTTTATTCTGAAGCCTTTCCACAATTTGAAATTTAATCTGCTGGAAGTCATAATAGCGTTGCCAAAGTACTAGTTTTGGATATAGCTAGGCTGGTGGGCCTGTTTCTGATTTTTAACTTTACTTTTCCAACTTGAATGAATAAGCTCTCTCATACTCACCACAAGCGTCATGCCTTTTTTTCCCCCTGTCCCTCTTTCCATGGTAATCAAATCTATAAATTAAAACTCTGTAAATTGCAAAACATATGTTGTCACTCTAATTTATGTGCCATGTTAGGGTGATTCTGTCTTACCCACTGATTTACTGTCTTTTCTAAAACTATTGCCAGTCCTAGATGGTACGGGTCTGCTGAGAGCTAGCATGTTGGTTTTTATTGTGTGGACTGCCTATATTTCCTCAGATGTCACTGATAGGGAACTAAAGGTAATAAAGGAAAAGAGTTAAGTCAGTCTTAAAGATGAGGTGCAAAGTAAACTTATCCACTTGGTCATGCTGAGAAAGAGAGAAAGAGGCATCCAGCCATCTCTATTGCCTCACTGACATTTTTTTTCACTTTTAATTTCCTTCTCTTCTTCTCCTCCCTAACCTTCTGGATGTTTTCCTCTTTCTACTCTAGTTAGGTGAGGAAGCATGAATAGTAAAATGTCACAAGGAGATGAAAGGAAAGAATGTGGGTGTGGGAAGAGATGAAAACACTAAGACAAAGGCCTCCACCTGCTGCCTCCACTGGACAAGGATAATTGTGCAAGGCCGTCACATGTTGTTATGCTCCACCATTGCGTCAGGATGACCCATTCCCTTCTGTACTGGTTTTAAGTTCTATTTCAGCCTTTGGGGAGTGGATGGGTGTTGGTGACAGAGAATGGTACATGATCTACTCCCTGTTTCTTTCTAGGGTTTTTAAGGTAACCTTGAAAAGCAGAAGGCCAGTTAGAAAAAAAAAATTGAGTGCCTCACCACCCCCAGCAGCCTAGCTGCTTAAACCAGGCAATGGTTATTGAGTCAGTTCCTTGCTTTTATACTTTGCAATCACATATTTTCCTGCAGTGAAGCATAAACTACTTGTGTTTTAAGGCCTCTGTAACTTGCCTTACATTCATTTAAACAGAACTATTTCAATTTTTATTACTATGTCATATCTTTGGGGAAATTTTTTCTTTCAAATCACTCACATTGTCTTCATTTTATGATTCTTCATAAAGTTTCCAAAGGGTCTTCACATAATTCTTCCTAGGCGACCCTCAAAACAGCTCCATAAAGTATCAAAGCTAATGCTACATTATATTATAAATCATAACAGTTGTCCTCCAAGAATAAGGCCCTAAAGTCATAGAGTCACCAAATGTCACAGCTACAATAACTTAGAGATCATCTAGTCCACACCCTTCATTTGACATTTGGGGGAACTAGAGAGGAAAATGATGTGTCCAAAGTCATGCAGCTACTGAGTAGTGGAGTTGGAACTATATGTTGCATCTTCTGACTTCCCCTCCCCCCAATGACTAATCTTTCCATTAATCTTACACATATTTGTTGACCAACTCCCAACTCTGTCCTAATCCAATAACACCCACACTGATGTTCAAGGAAAAAAGAAGAGAATTATGTCGGAGGCTCCAGGGAACAACTAGCACAATAAAACAGTGAGCTTCCAAGAATAACTCAACATTATCAGGCACCTGGCACTTGGCAGCATGCCAAAACCACACAGAATGTAGAAACTGAGCAGATAAGGGTGGGGGAGCACCAACACACTGAAGGTGGCAAATGCAGTCTTCACTATGGCCTTCTTGCCATTTCTAACCCACTGCCCCCTCATCTCACTTTATTCTTACACACTCCTAGTAGGTGTGGCTCTCTCTTCATTGTGCTTTTCCCTTACTCTTCTTACCTTTGCAGTCTATCCATTCTGTCCGATCATTTCTCTCCAACTGCTGAGCTCCATAGAAGGATTATTCAAAAGAAAAGTTATGCATTTTTAAAACAAGAGTATTTAGTTCCCTTTTATCAAGCTCTAAGAATGAGAGAACCTGTCCCTATTGTAAATGCCACTGTAGTTCCCACTGTGTGTTTAAATATGTTAAACTATAAGCTGGTCAGGGCAAAGTAACCTTAATGTCCATTTCCAAGTAAATAGCACAATGTCGTGTGGAGATTTAGCATGGGAGAACTATGTTGTTCTTGATGTACTGCTAAAGCTCTCGACTTGAACCCAACCTACCTTCCAATCTCTTGGAACATATTTTACTTTATTCCTTTCAACAAATATGTTAAAGTGAACCTGATCAAACAGAAAGGGGTATTTTAATTCATCTCTCGTTTTGCTTATAGCTTGATAAACCTAATTTTAAAAGGCAAAGAAAAATTTTACTTGTATAGTTTTCCATTCTGTTACTATTAAAAATTACTTAATTATCCCATTGAAAAGGTTCTACTTGGGCTTTGTTTACATGAGACAAGCACATCAGCTAATAAAATATGTTGGAAAAGCTTCACTATATATGCTGCTGAAATAATGACAATTGCTAAATCTGTACTACAGTACATATTTAAAAAAAAACACACACAATAGATACTAAAAGGAAACAGCATCATTTGGGGATGGAAAAAATGCAATGGATAAAAGCCATGCAATTTAAATTAGTCATGTGACATCGCTATCCCCAACAGCAGCAAAACCTGCCGTGAATAAGTGGCAGTCCTACTGATAACTGATGGAAGAGAATGTCTATGAATGTGAATTAATTTAGCAAATATTTATTGAGTGCCTGCTATGTGCCAAGCACAAATATACATACAGTGGCCTAGTATGTTCAATTGCAGTCCTGTGGAATAGCTTGCTTCAATAGAAGTTTCACTATACTGCCACAATATGACTGGTATTTATATGAGCAGCAACTTAGAGCACCTAATGATAAGTACAAATCTCATAAACTAAGTCACATTTTAAAGATGTAAAAAAAGAGAGAAATACACCTAAATTCACAAGGCCTTACTACTTTTAAACTTATGGATACTGGCCTATTTGTAGAAAATCTACTAGATTAAGCAAAACCCTATAGAAACATAAATTAAAAACTACATTTTGACTATCTATACCCGTGTGTGCCATATATATATATATATATATATATATATATATATATATATATATATAACTTTATTAGAGCATAAGCTCCATGAGTATGGGGACTGTGCTCATTTTTGCTCACCACTGTATGCCCAGCGCCTAACATTCAGTAGCTAGTGAGTAAATTTTTAATAAGTAAAAGAAATAATATAGGAGGATAATCTCATATTTAATAAACATTTATTGGCAATATAATAAACATTAAGTGGTCCTACTGATTATACTTTATTAAACACTCAACATTCCCCTACACTCTAAATATCCTTTTATTCATCACATAAAAACTGTCTACCAAAGTATGTTTTCCCCTGCTTAAAAAGTATTAAATACTATTCATTTAGATGGTGTAAATGGTCTTTTTGGTTTTTAGCTAGATTACTTACTGTGCATTTATAGTACAACACAATTTCACATCATTTTTCTAACTACAACTCATAGACTGCTATAAATAGATAATAATCTACTTCTACAATAGAGTTACAGTGCTGCTTTGATTTCACAGGCTTTTTCCCCTGAGGAAAACATAGATGCTTTGCATCCTGAAGGAGTTCAATGTTTGTGGGGTGATTATTACTACTATTTTGTTGTAGTTTAAAACACATAGGGACCCATAATACTAGTCTATTTTTATGCCTTTCACACCTTTTTATAAAGGAAAATCTTATGAAGTGGATGAATCACAAGTCAGCAAAGGCAGGCACAGCAAAAAGAAGCACCAGATAACAGTCTCTCTAAATGAACATGGATCTAAAGGAAATCAGGCATCAGTTCACAAATAAAAAATCCTTTCAAAAAATCCTCTGCCCACTCTTCCGGTTCTCTGTGGGACTGTAGGTGAGTGATCTTCCAAGAGGGAAAGGGAGCTTGTTGAAAAATCAACTCTCTAAAGCACTGAGAATGATTTAGTGGAAGAAGGGCTAACTTTGGGAAAGAGGAATGGACCTCTGGTGCACTTCTGAAGGGGTATCGGCATGTTTGTCAATTAAGAGGTTCTTAAAACTTACCGCATTGATAGGGGTTAAAGCATTAGTGTATACCAGCAAACATTCTCTCAATCACATTATACTTTAAGATTCCCAGGTCTGGTTTGCCTTTTACAAGGAATATTGGTTTAGAATGCTGCTCAGAACCTGCTCCACAAATCTGAGAGACCTGGTTATAACACCTCATTTTCCTTTGCTACTGCCATGACCTCTCCCCTCCCCATGTAACTAAAAGCTACTTCTTGGACTTTGGTAAATAACAGTAAGGAAACTGAGAGAATATTTTTTTTGTGGATTTAACTTTCATGGAAATAATTACCAGTGATGGAAAACTCACTCTTTGTAACAGAATAAAACATCATTAATTTGAGCTCCACTAATTCAAAATGTGTGTTAATTTAAACAGAGCTAGGCTGACTGCTACATTGAGCAAATCAACTTTGTAATTAAGGTTGTAAGAGAAATACAGGAGTTGCTGAAAGAGAAACTATTTTCAGGACTCCAGGATTAACCATCTACATGCCCTGTAAAACCATAATTACAAATCTATGTGTATATGACAAAGCAGGGCTCTGGAAAACTACTTGACAATACTCCGTTAGCCCATTTTGAATGATCTGTGTCAGTAAAACAAGCAAAATTATTATTTAAATAAATATTTCATTAATTGTTAATCATAATGGACTTCCTGCAATTATATTTATTTATATGCAATTATTATTATTTTTATTGTCTAAAGTTTTACATGTCTTTTTCCCCAATTGACCCCCCCACCCCAGCCATTCCCATACCGGGCAAGCCCCCACCGCCCTAGTGTCAGTGTCCATTGGTTATGCTAATATGCATGTATACAAATCTTTTGGTTGCTCTCTAACCCCTGTCCCTTGCCATTTGTCTCTGGATCTATTTTTTTTAACATATTTTTATTGATTTCAGAGAGGGAGAGGGAGATTGAAACAACAATGATGAGAATCATTGATTGGCTGCCTCCTGCACGCCCCCTACTGGGGATCAAGCCACAACCCCAGCATGTGCACTTGACTGGAATCGAACCTGGGACCCTTCAGTCCACAGGCCGACACTCTATCCTCTGAGCCAAACTGGCTAGGGCTGGATCTATTTTTGTTCATCATATTATGTTGATCATTATATCCCACATATGAATGAGATTGTGTGATATTTATCTTTCTCTGACTGGCTTATTTCGCTTAGCATAATGCTCTCCAGTTCCATCCATGCTGTTGCAAATGGTAAAAGCTCCTTTTTTATAGCAGCATAGTATTCCATTGTGTAGATATACCACAGTTTTTTAATCCACTCATCTGCTGATGGGCACTTAGACTATTTCCAAATCTTAGCTATTGTAAATTGTGCTGCTATGAACATAGGGGTTGTGCAATTATTTTTAATTTGGGAGCTTTTATTTCCACTTTGGTGTTGCTAGGTACTCAAGGACCTTTAAGTGCAAGTCTAATGGTAGGTCACTAATAGCTGAATCAGAAATACAACACAATCACTTACTTACGGTCTGACCTAAAGAAGTTACTAACTTTTCATACCTTAGGTTACATTTAGCTGGAAAATAGGGGGAGGAGGGGGATACAAAAAACTTGTATCCCTGAGGTTATAGACTTACACACTAGAACAAACAAAAGACAAAGCAACAAAGTCCTTGGGGAACCTATACATTCAATACAAAATAAGCAGTCATTATGAATCAATTATCAAATGAAAAAAGTAGCATCACTGTCCAAAGGAAGCATTTCTGGAGGTTGTTACTCCTCACATCTACATACTGTCTCTCACTTTACTAGCACAGGGGGATCTTCCAGCTTCCCACATCCATTCCTTCTTGGAGCATGGATCATGGCCTCAGAGACCTAGTTACCTGGTCACACAGAGCTGTCTGACCGCTCTAATTATATTTTAAGCTCCTAGATTCATACAGGAGCTTAAGCACAAACCACACAGTACTGGCACAACATTGATGGGTACTCTACTGACTTTACTTGGTTTGAGGTGATAACACTTCCTCTTTTCATATGCAGAATTGCAAATCAGAGCAATAAGATAAAAACAAATGGCTCAGAGATTTCTAGTTTCTAAAGAAACATTGAAAATACCAGAACTAGCAAATGCGTTTGCCTAAGAAATTTGGGACACTAAAATTAATAGGTATCCCATAAGAATACTGAATAAAATAGTCATAGGTCAATGTTCCAATGAAAGTGAAATGCTAGCCAGTACATTCTGTGAGGAAAAAATTCTTCAGAAAGGTTTTGAGCAAGAAAGTCTGTAGTCTGTTTTAAAACATGTGTCTTTATCTACTGGGTCGATCATCTGTGTCATCTCTGTATCATCAGTGTTAAATGAGAGGGACAAGAGGGTCCACAGTGCAAAAATCATCTACAACTGAGCACCATAAGCTTGTGACGCCTTATAAATGAGAATTTTTCTTTTTAAATTATGCCTGGTTTGGGCATATATTTAAGGTAGTCAGTAAACACAGGACACAGACCCACTTCTAGGCAGAGTGAGGCAGCTCACAGTTTTTCTGGTTTGGAGGTAGTTTTCTACGGAAGATCATAAAAGGCATAATCTATAACTAAGTGGTGACTATTAATTTTCTAAATAAATATTAAGAAATGTGGTCATAATACAAATTAGACACTTATCTAAAGTGTTTTCACTACTTAATGCTAGACTATTACAACACATTATTATTAAATGTTTACAATCTTTTTTTGAAAATGATTCTTTTGACAATGTGTACAGCAGCAACCATCCTGTTTTTCCACTGAATTTCAGGGCTTCTCTTCCTTTCAGAAAATATGACAGCTGTACCTAAGGAAACATCTACTAGTAAATTATCTGTGGTGCTAGCTGTTTATTTTTACTGCATTATTATGAAGGTTGCTCAAAATCTAGACCCCAGCTGATACCTTGAAATGTTTATTCTCTTTGTTAGTGGGAATTACTGCACTAGGAGCTAGATTCTTTAACTTCAGAAAACTGCCCCCACAAGCAGCTTTGAGAATCTAAACAAGTCAAAGAAGCTTAAGTGTCACGGGGCACTCCTGCACACATTTCAGAAGACCCCTTGTCTAGAATTATATCAGTCTAAGAGTTTCAGAGTTAGGACATCACTCAGCTACAATATCAAAACAACTCTTGTAAATTGGAATCATATTCACAAAACATCTGGGAAGTTCCCCAAAGGAAAAAAAGATTACCCCAAATAAATGGAAGAGAAGATGCTGACTTTTATCATAATACAAAATTCAGTCAGTTTCCATTGTTAAATCAACAGATGTGCTGTTTACCTTTAAAGAAGTCTGGAATCTATCTTTATTCAGTCTTGAAACCAAGATATTCTTAGGTTGTAAGTACAGATATTTAAATTCCATAACAACTGCCCAGTGTTTATAAACATTTATTTCTTTATAGATGTCTCATCCACAAAATGTGTATTTGGTTAGAAAGAGGAATTTTGAGGGTTCAGTGTACTTTAACAAATGTTACACATCAATGCTTCTTCAAGCAAGAGGCAGTCTATAAATTTATCTTTTATTTTCTAAGCTTTGCTTTGTGGCATGGGCTAAAAGAAAATAATGATATCAAGGGTCCCATTCCTGTGTTTTCTTTATTATACTTTTATATAAAATGATATATTAAATAATACTAATATAACAACACATTAGATCAGCGGTTCTCAACCTGTGGGTCGCAACCCCTTTGGGGGTCGAATGACCCTTTCACAGGGGTCACCTAAGACCATCAGAAAACACATATATAATTACATATTGCTTTTGTGATTAGTCACTATGCTTTAATTATGTTCAATTTGTAACAATGAAATTGGGGGTCACCACAACATGAGGAACTGTATTAAAGGGTCGCGGCATTAGGAAGGTTGAGAACCATTGCATTAGATAGTATACTCAACTCTCAATACCATATCTTAAAAGGACACACTTTTTAAAAATAAAATTCTTAATTTATAAAAATCTCCAATATTCAAAATCAGAAAAAAAAGTACCCTAAGATTAAAGTAAAATTACTTTGACATTAAAAATGACCCTGTTACGCCCTGACCAGTTTGGCTCAGTGGATAGAGCGTCGGTCTGTGGACTGAAGGGTCCCGGGTTCGATTCCAGGCAAGGGCAAGTACCTTGGTTGCGGGCACATCCCCAGTAGGGGGTGTACAGGAGGCAGCTGATTGATGTTTCTCTCTCATCCATGTTTCTAACTCTCTATCCCTCTCCATTCCTCTCTGTAAAAATCAATAAAATATATTTTTTAAAAATGATTCTGTTACAAGCAAAGTGTCAAGCAAAGTGTACTTCTACTGTGTTGCTTATCATTTTAAATTTTTTCATCTCCCCATCATGTAAGGACCCTTTGGAGCCATCCTCAACTCTTCCCTTTACCTTACTCCCCACATATAGTCTCATCTTGTTCTATTACTACCATGTCTCTGTTATATATCTTTTTATATCCTTCCTGCTACTAATCTAATTCAGGCCTGTAGCATATCTCATTTGGAATTTAAAATTAGCTTCCTAACTGGTCTGTCTCTCATCTCTATCCTTTCCATTCCATCCTATATATAAGCAGCCAGAGCCATCCCTGATGACCTTTTTACTCTGCTTAAAATCTTTCAATGGCAATTCAATGCCTTTAAAAAATAACCCTGTCCTTGTCTATCATTTTATCTCCCACTGTCCTCACTAGAACTCAAGTCACACACAGGGTTACTTACAGTTCTCCCTCAAACAACATACACTGTTGTTCTTTTTCCTTGCATTTGGCTCAGGAAGTTTTTGGACACACAATGCATATGTTCTCCATATCCTCACTTTTGAATGTTGTGAGGTTTAGCTGCAATGTCAGTTTTCCTGTAAAACCTTTCCCAGTCTATCCAACAAGAGCTAATTTCTCTCACTTCCAATAGTGTTGTTTATATATCTAATGTATCACTTATTACATTCTTTATAGTTCTTTTGTGTACATGTTACTCTCTTACAAGACTATAAGCTCATTGAGGGTAGATGTTATGTATTGTTCATCTTTGTAGCTCCACAGTATCTAGTGCAGTACCTTGCTCAGAGTAAATGTGGGACTGAACTACATAAGCCTTATTTCAGCCTGACATAATTAAGAAGCAAGACTGTTAAGATTTAAAATAAATTCTATCTTTAATGACAGCTGTGTTATTATAATTGCTGCTTATTTAAAGAAAATACTGAATGCATCTTTCAATCAAGCTTTGAAACTACAGTGACTATTCTAAGTTTGAATTACTTTATTAAGAAAATAATAATGTCAAGAACACTGAAATCTGTAGTAAAATAATGTTAATGAAGAAAGATTTTTTACAGTAGATTCAGCTGTACAAGTTCAACCAATAAACCACAAAGGCAGTCTTTTCCCCTCCAGAATATAAAAAGGGAAATATTAAACATATTGATGAAAATTAGCTAGGAGGTACTGCATAGAGCCTCCATTCTCAATCAGTAACTGCTCCTTGCTGCAGCTGCATTTGGATCTTCTCATGGAATGGCTGAGTAGATTGGTTCCCACTAAATTTCCAAGTCTGACAAAATCACAATTTCGAAGTGGCCTGACTACTGGCAATTGTAAGCACAGTAAATCCCTTCTCCTTCTGTAACCCCCTCAATTGTCCTGCATTCGCAACTTTTTTATACCAGATGTTTTGTTGAAATTAACACATTCCTATCAAATGCATATCAAAAGGACCTCTTTCCTTTCCACTGCAACTGAAATTTATTATATTGAGCATTCTATGTAATCTCCAAACCATTTATTTGTTACACAATTTTGCATAGTATTTGTTACAGGGGAAATGACAAGGAAAATTGGGCTCAGAATAGAGTGAGATCCATTCCAGAGCGAATATTCCTACAGTTGGTAATTGTAGACAGGAGCCCTTGAAAGCTGTTATCTCTCAAAAGGAGTTTTTTGACCTTGCTAAATAAAATGATCAACATGTTGTTGCAATCCCTGGCCCAAATCTTTCTTGGGGAAAAGGGTGAGGTAGTGTTTTGCTTGTTGAATTCAAGTTTTATTTCTATGTAAACACAACCTCTTTATATGGTTTCATCCATTAACAGAATCAAGCATAATTAACTAGATATTAATAAATGGCATAATATGAAGATATGACCTGTGATCGATTGTTCACCTGAAACTTTGGTCCCCCCAAGATGTTTGGCCATTACAGAAACATCATTTCTGACAAACCATCACCCACTCACCCAATGTTTTTAAGACCAGGACCGTTCACAGAAATAGCCATCTCTCCCTTATGAGGATTTAAAAAAGACTTGGAGACTAGTGCCACTGTGAATAAAATAGCCTTCATGACACAATTCTAATAAGCAGCCTTGAGGCACAAAATGCTTCTAAGCTGTAATTGTGTGCTACAGGTAATATATAGGATGTTAAATATCACCCTCATTTCTTCAGGCTATTTGTTTCTCACACATCTCATTTGTAACATAAGTATATATAGGTTTTTCTATGGGAGCACATTTTAAAATTTATTTCAATTGCTTCATTTTTATAATAGTAAAACTTAACAGCCGCAACTAGAATATCTAAATATTTTATCTACATAAAATCTCCTATAAGATTTAAGTGTTACCATTCTTTATTACGACAACTGATAATTATAAAGCAAATGAGTAAAAAATTATTTGAACTAAAATTATAAATAGAAAACAAAACACAGATATGTCTCATCTTAGGTTATGTCTAGGTTCCTAACAATGAAAGTAAATATTGCTTTTGCAAATTATTTTCCTATTATTTACATTTTCAGAGATACTTTAATCTTCCTTTCTCAGGTCCCTTGCATGGGTTTTGGCTCCTGGTAATTTCTTTAATTGCCTTACCTGTACACTAAACAACATACTATAGGAACTCACTCTAATTCAAACATTTATTTTTATCTATGCCTAATCCACCACAGCTACTTAAGAGATGCAAAGAAGTGAAAATTTTAGCTTAGGTCCTCAAGGGACTACCACTCTAAGTAGGGAAGATAGTCATGCAAAACTGAGTACACTGCAGGCAAGACAAAGCAAGTGCTGTAACAGGTACCAGGAAGTGTGCAATGAGCACACAAAGGAAGAAGCAGTAACTGTGGGTGTATGGGGAAATCCGGGTGAATCCTTTGGGAAACAGAGAAATCTGTAATGTGAAACTATAGGGCCATGAGCATTTACTGGTTTATTTGCTTTGAACATATTCAATTTTCTTTCTGGAAGGTTTTCTTCAAATGAGATACACCTTAGGCAAAAGACAGAACAACAACAATCAAATCTGACATTCAATTATTTGGCAGACTTTCTGCTCTACCAGGCACCATTACCCTCTCTTCCCACTTCTTTGGCCTATGATGTAAGCCTGCAAATGTCATTTTAAGTGCATTGTTTAGCCTCACTCACATCCAAAAGGCTAAAAATGTTACTAATTTCTGGGCTAGCATTTCCAGCCATTTGCTGGTTTCTATTCCACTGCATCATTAATTTGCCAGGTTGCCACAATGAATCTCTAGTATGTGGGACTTGAATATGTAAAATGACAAATTTACACTGGCAAAATTCTTTGAAATCCTATTAAGAAACATGTGACATGGACAATCAACATTGCTAATAATGCTATAATAATTCACAAGCAGTATATGCATAAAAATTTGAAAGGTAATTTTCCTGTCAAATTTTAAAATACCTATCCTGGAAACAGACTTGCAATAATGTAATATTTATTTCAGACAAAGAGTAGTTTTCAAACAGATCAGGGGCAAAAACATGTTTGCATGCCTTTGGTTTTTAAGTTTTCATTACTGTTTTCTTCAAAATTAAAAAAAAAAAGATAATGCAGCCCTGGCCAGTGTGGCTCAGTTGATTGGGCTTCATCCCAAGTATCAAAAGGTTGCCAGTTCAATTCCAGGTCAGGGCATCTGCCCAGGTTGCGGCTCCATCCCCAATAGGGGGCTAGCAGGAGGCAGCTGATTGATGCCTCTCTCTCATTGATGTTTCTCTCTTCTTTTCTCTAAAAATTATATATATTAAGTAATGCAGCCTTAAAAGACTTGTATAAAATTAAAAATACATTTAAAAATCTTGCCTTGTCCGGCCGGTATGGCTCAGTGGTTGAGTGTCAACCTATGAACCAGGAGGTCACGGTTCGATTCCTGGTCAGGGCACATGCCTGATTGCGGGCTTGATCCCCAGTGTGGATCATGCAGGAGGCAGCCAATCAATAATTCTCGCTCATCACCAATGTTTCTATCTCTCTCTCCCTCTCTGAAATCAATAAAAAAATTTTAAAAAATTAATATAAAAATTAAAAATCTTGCCTGTTTTTAAAATACTCAGATTCCCAAATCCCAGCTTGCAGTAAGAAAGAAACACAATCTGACTAATTTTATTATTTTTTCAAAACCCTACAATTGTAAGAAATCTAAGTATGATAAAATGGACATAGTCCATGTTCAAACACATACAATTCCTTCCTGAAATTCCTTTTTAAAAAATGTCAATGAGAAAAAAGTCAGCCATGGATATATCTGTCTTTCATTTATATAGATGCTTCTTGTTTTCTGATAAGTTGCCCCAAGGAACTTCACAAATTGTAAAAATGTAAACTAAAGCAATAAATTTGTTCTAAATTCCTTGGAAATTTGAAATTTGTTTCCTTAATTATAGTTTCTAAGAATCAGAATAACTTCTTACTCCCTAAAGTTGTCTCCTTTTCGACTAATTGTAGAGAAGAACAGGGCTTTTATCTACAGTCCCTTTATGGTGAAGCCTTCCCTAAGCTACCCAAAAGTCACAGTAGTTCCGCCTTATCCATGAGGAATATGTTACAAGATGCCCAGTGGATAGTACCAAATCCTACACATAGTTTGTTTTTTCCCTATATATACATACCTTTTCACTTAAAGAAAGTACTTTGTGGCTTCTCTTTGGCATATCTGAACTGCCAGCATCACTACTCTTGTGCTTTGGGGCCATTATTAAGTAAAATCGAGGTTACCTGAACACAAGCACTGCCATACCACGAAGTAGATCTGATTAACTTAGATGGCTACTCAGTGACTAATAGGTCAGCAGCGTATACAGGGGGAGACGCTGGACAAAGGGATGATTCACATTCCAGGTGGAAGGAGTGGGACTACATGAGATTTCATTATGCTACTCAGAACTGCATGCAGTTTAAGACTTATAAATTGTTTATTTCTGGAATTTTCCATTTTAATATTTTCAGACTGTGGTTGACTATGGGTAACTGAAACTGCCGAAAGCAAAACTGTGGATTTGGGGGAGAGGGGACTACTGTAGTAGATTTCAGAGGGTTATGCCTAGACAGAAACCTAAAGACTGAACTAGTATTCCATGTAAATTCGCTGGTGTTCAACACAAATGTTACACACACACACACACGCACACACACACACACAGTATCAAAGCTTGGGGTGCATGTATTCCTGAGAAAATGATCAATTCTAACGGGACCATGGGAGTTCAGAACATCAAATGAGACTGAGAGGACAGTTGTGAAGAAAAAAGGTACATGAGGGAGACAGTGTGTTGCAGGATTCTAAAAGGAAAGAGAAGCCAGAAGTTGAGTAAGACTGGAATTAATGGGGGAGGGGGGTGATAAGAGACATTTTGGAATAGCTAGGAAACTGAGGACCCAAATGAAAAGTTATTCAATGGTTGGTTGTTTGGTTGGTTGTTTTTCTTATGTGCTGAGACCAGGGGATATCAGTTGAGTTAGGACATATAGCTATGAGAAGTTTTCAATGGAGGAAAGGGGGTGATGTTACCAGAGGAGAGCAATATACATAGTGGTTGAGAACACAGACTTTGGAATCAGACAGAATCAGGTTCAAATTCAGGTGCTATCATGTATTAATTGTTATTCAGTAGGTTACTTAACCTCTCTAAGCCCTGTTTTTTTCCTTGATTGTAATATAAGTGAAATGCCTTCAACTTCACATAGTTGTTAAAAAGATTAAATGAGGTAATATCCTATATAATAAAAGGCTAATATGCAAATCAACCGAATGGCAGAACGACTGGTCACTATGACACACACAGACCAGGAGGGGGCAGATGCTCAATGCAGAAGCTGCCCCCTGGTGGTCAGTGTGCAGCTGGTGAGCGCAGCAGCAGTAGTGGGATCCTCTCCTGCCTCCGCAGCAGCGCTAAGGACGTCTGACTGCAGGGAGCAGACATAAACCGTCAGTCAGACATCCCCCGAGGGCTCTTGGACTGTGAGAGGGCGCAGGCTGGGCTGCGGGACTGCCCCCCCCCCCCAGTGTACAAATTTCGTGCACTGGGCCTCTAGTATAAAATATTTGGACAAGTCCAGCACATACAAAACATGTTATTATTATGATTAGGAAATGTAACTAGTAGTATGTTGGGGGCATATTTTAAAAAAGGGGTAAATCTAACATAAAAACAAACTTTGTATGTGTGTGTGTGTGTATCTCTAATATTGATATTCTGTTACTCTTATAGTTTTTGTTGCATAGTTCTAAGGGTATTCTTCATCTTATGGAAATATGTCCAAAACTTAATACAAGGCAGATAACTTGAGAGTGAGACTTTATACTGCAAAATGATAATTTTATTACTGGGTGCCTTGAAACTATGTGCTTAACATAAAACTAAAATGAATAAATTTAAATACTTATGGATCCCTTCTATTGTGAAAACTGCAGTGACAATCCCAGGCAATGTGAGAAGACCTGTGTTCTAACTCTAGTTACAGCTCTGTATAATAAATTTTTGGAGGTTACTAAAATATCTAGTACCAGTTATAGCTCAACATCTATGGACTCTCTGGACCAGCCAATTCCATAACTTTAATGTAGGTAGTGAGAGAAGATGTGGTGGGAGCAGCTTTAAAGGTTTCAATAATAACCAGTTAAAATTGTTTAGGATGAGTTGATGGGCATCAGTTGTAAAGCTGTTTTATCACTCCTAATCTTCTAAAGACTCAGACATTACGCAGAGTTAGGTAAGTTAAATCACAGCTGGTTACTGTGGCTTTCTATAAAAAATAAAAGGTTAAATACAGGCAATCTTTGACTCTGGCATTTCAACTAAAGCTATATGGTAAATGGAGTTGTGGCAATGCATTTAGAGGTGTTTGAAAAGAAATGGCTCCTTAACTGGTAGTCAGTTCCAAGTCAGTGGAGAAGTTGAGATAGAAATTTCTCTCCCATTTCTTGGGAGAGTATACAAAAGACTAGAGTATCTGATAGGGGTTAGATGACTTCTAAGGATCCCTTCCAGCTCTATGGTCTCATGGCAAGCATCAATTTACATTGTTCTTCTTCAGTCACTTATAGCCCTTCTAAGTAGAGTTCAACCTTATGCTAATTTACTTTTTAAAGATTTTAGGATAAGGATCCTGTCCCCTGACTCAGTCTGACTCCAAATGGCCTTAAAATACTCTCACTACCAATCATCATCGGCAACTTCTACAGGCTCAAGTACACTGGCAGCAAAAAAAGGTGACAAACCTAAGCTAACAGAAGTAGACAGAAATAGAAGAGAGTAGAAAATGGTTGTCAGGATCAAGTAAAGTTACCAGAAAGAGGTGAGACCGGTTTCTGTTTATTTGCTTTGATGTGGCTTGGTAAACTACTGCTGAGGGCAATTTCAAAAGGGAGAGACAAACATGTAAAGTTAATCACTACAATCCAGTGTGTTAAGTGTTATAATAGAGGCCTGGACAAAGTGTTGTGAGAACACAGAGACTGACCAGTTTTGCTGGGATCCATCAGTGAAATTTCATGGAGGAAGTAATGAGCAAGCTGAGTCTTGAAGGATGAGTAGGAAGGAGTTGACTGGGTGGAAATGGAGAAAGGCATGGTTGTCAGAGAAAAAATACGTTCAAAGCCAGAGGCACACAAAGACTATATTTGGTAAGTAGTGAATAATTGTGCATGGCTGGAGTGTGAGGTTAAGGCCTCATATGCTGTGCTTCTTAACAAGGATGGAACTAGGAGGTGGAGGGAAAGGCAGAGCCAGACAGAGAATGATGGCATTGCAGAACATTGGCTTCACTCTCTGTGTGAAATATAGGTTTTGGAATAACTTTGGTTTTTACTCTAGGCAAGATGGGTAGACATGGAGGGGGGATTCTTCTCTCAAGTATAAGGATTAACAATAACTGAGAGGAGTCTAGTCATGCCAGTAGGTGTGTTTGTGTCCATTTTGGCTAATGGGGTAAGTGTGCTGCTCTGAGCAACAATAAAAGCTATATATGAAGAGGAAGATGCAATAGTATGGGAGGGTACATATACTTAGACAACAGACACACACCTTAGTGAGCTAACACATGAGACACAGGAGCATCTCAATAACTATTAATGATAGCTTTAAAATGCATTTAAAAATGTACTCTGCCTTAAAAAGTGCAATGGCATTTTAGAAACTTGTGAGTTTAACATAATCATCCTTCCATCACTTAAGTACTTATGAGTCACTACAGCTAAAATCCACTATTATCTGAAATGACTCCCATTCTTAACCACAACTCCTAATGAGAGGTGGAAAATCAGGAAAGGGGAACTAATAAACATTTCTCCTCTGAGGCCAGGTATCTAACCAGCAATCTCCCTCTGTTCACAGCAATTTCAGGCCTGTTGAAACCCAACCTATGTTCTCAGTTCCACTGCCACTCCAGAGAGCTTCCTCACCCCCCATTAACATGCTGGCTGTCTTTAAAGGACTTTTGAAAGCAATTTAATATTTTAAAATATTTTCATTTTTTCTTTTGGATTCAAAGCAATTATTATTGGAATTATTAACTATTCGTAAGTTTGCTAAGTTTTGGGTACTCTGAATGCAGCATGTTTCATATGCTGAGATGATGCTGAAGATTTGGGTATGATACTGAATCATCCACATGTTCTTGTATGAGCCTCCTTGTAATCAGCTATCTAGCGTTTAGGGTGAGGTCTGTGATACTAAACAAAACAAAGCAAACTGGCCCAAATGGGCACTGGACCCATGACCTCATTAGCAGCATAGTATAAACAGCAGTGTGTGGTTATTTACTGTTCTTCATATGCAACATACATTTCAAAGGCTTAGTGGACTTCTTCAGATCCCTTAGCCAGGGAGCAACAGAAGGTTGTCTTAGGAATGCCTTAGGTTTAAAGCAGCCTGAGGAATTTAAGAGAGATTCTCTTTTCTCCCATCCTCATTGAAGTAGCAATAGTTGGAACCTTTAGCCATTTTTTAAAATTGGGTTGTTTGTCTTCCTGGTGTTGAGTTGTATATGTTCTTTACGTGTTTTTGGAAATTAACCCCTTATCAGATGTATCATTGCCAAATATGTTCTCCCACCAGTGGGCCCCCTTTTAATTTTGTTGATGGCTTCTTTTGCTGTGCATAAGCTTTTTTGTTTGATGTAGTCCCACTTGTTTATTTTTTCATTTGTTTCCCTTGCCCTATGAGGTGTATCGGCAAAAATATTGCTACAAGAAATGTCTGAGATTTTGCTGCCTATGGTTTACACTAGAATTTTTATGGTTTCATGACATACATTTAAGTATTTTATCCATTTTTGATTTATTCTGGTGTATGGTGTAAGTTGGTGGTCTAGTATCGGTTTTTTTTTGGATGTAGCTGTCCAATTTTCCCAACACCATTTATTGAAGATACTGTCTTTACCCCATTGTATGCTCTTGCCTCCTTTGTCAAATATTAATTGAGGGGGTTGGGGCTGGGTGGAGGTGGGCAAAGTAGGGGTGGAGTGGAGGATATCTGTAATAGTGTCAACAATAAAAGTAAAGAATAAATAAATAAATAAATAAATAAATAAATAAATAAAGCTAGAACCTTTTAAATCAGCTTTATGGAACAAATGAAAATAACTGGGTATAGCAACAAGAAGTTGAGTTCTGGGCAATCCCTTTAATTAAAGCTTCTGAAGAATTTATTTTATAGCTTTCTAAATCTTCTCTTTCACCGCTAGCAAGGGCACAAAAGTTGGTATTTCAATATATAAATTAAAAAATGAGGGCCCTGGTCAGTGTGGCTCAGTTGGTTGAGTGTCATCCTGCACACCGAAAGGTTGCCAGTTCAATACCCAGTCAGGCTACAGCCAGGTTTGTGGGTTCGATCCCAGGCTGGAGTGTGTGCAAGAGGCAACTGATTGATGTTTCTATCCACATCAATGTTTCTCTCTCTCTCCCTCTCCCTCTCCCTCTACCTTCTTCTTTCTCTAAAATCAATAAAAACATAGTTTTTTTTAAAAAAAATGAGGGTTAAAAATATTAGACAAGAACATGCTAATCTAGTTTGAATGATGAAACCTATAGTTTCAATGTTACAGGATAATTCTCTGAGCTGAAGTAAAATTGAAAAATGTTCTGAACATTAGACTAACTGTAAATCTATATTTTATGAATCTAATGTATTTTCTTCACATTTAAGTTTTAAACTACTGATAATGCACATTTGATATTAATAATTAGAGCTTCATTCTCAATAGAATATATTAGACACCATTTTCATCTTTAAAATTTCTTAGCACCTATAAAATTCTTATTGCAATAGAACTTTTTTAAAAGTTACCATTTGTCCATGTCTATTTTATTTGTTATATAAGTATGGATTTTCAATTCTTTTTCTTAAGAAACAGCTCAGATAATGTAGCTCTTCAGGACAAGCCTTTTATAGTGAATGCTTGCTCTTTATTTAAAATGTGAAGGGAGAATGTAAAAAACCTCGAAGTTGTTTCTAAGATATATTTATAAGGCAAGGGCTAACAACAATAAGTGTTTAACCTTTAAAGAACACTAAATTTTTATCAATAATGAAATGGAAATTTTTCCAATGTTCTACTTTGAATGTTCACATTTGAGGTAGTATGAAGTTTGAGGAAGAGCAAAGATCATGGAGAAGGGTTTTTTTTCTTTGCCTTTTAAGGAAATCTTTTAAAAGTATTTTCTCATGCTCATAAAGTAACTAAACATGTACTATTAAATTGTTGCACAAAACTTCAACATTAACTTATTTTAAAGTACTCAAATTACTAGCAACATTGTCCTCTAAAAGTGGTTAAGAGCATATTATTTGCATAATATTTTAAACAGGGATAATTGGCTTGAGCATTCATTGGTTTAAATATTCTTCTAGAATACTAAGACACAAATCTGTCCTCTTATTCTTTCAGATCCTAATGACTCAAATACTTTAGACACTTACATGTAAATGCTCAGACAAAAGTAAATATACCATTAAATGCCTACAGTATGATTTTAGACCATATCTAATATAATAATGATTTCATTTAATATTTGTATTCAAATTTATTTTCACCACTTCAGTCTTTCCTCTGAAAAAAATGAAAAGCATCTCAAGCAATGATCCTCAGGAAAAAGGGTACATATTAGTTTACTGCACTGAAACAAAATATAAAATCCGCTTTAATGGGACAATAGGAAAGCAAAATCTAAACTATTAACTTTTATTTTTCTGCATTTGCCAAACATCAGAGCTATTATCTAACTGGTCTAGCTGCTCTTTGGTGAAGTGTGTGTGCGTGTGTGTTTGTGTGTGTACAATCTTTTAAGTGTACTCTATGTCTGAGGTTTACATTTTTTTCACAGCAAATTCATTTTCCTCTTCAAATATTTGTTAGCAATCTCTCAAAATAGTCAACACTTTGTATATGGTCACTTTGATAATAAAATTTATAAATATGCTAATAATTTTGGACTTTTTTGTCCATATAGGATAAAAACAAGCCAAAAAGTTACACAGAGTATTTTGCTTTTACTCAAAGTGAACTATGGATAGACTAAAATAATTTCATAAATTGCTTTGTATATATTTCTGCTTTTATTACAGATGTAGAGTATCTGTTCATCCAGTATCATCACCTCCTCTGCCTCTTTTGCAAAAAAATCACTTCCTACCTAGAATTATAATTATTATTTTCTTTTTTATTTGTATGTTTTGAATTTTTTTATCTTTATTTTTAATTTATTTTTATTTTATTTTTTAGGATTATAATTATTTATATAACTTCATCTCTCTCCTACTATATTATAAATTTCTAAGGCAAAATTTAGATGAGATATGCAGAATGAATGTTTAAACATGATTAAAGGGGGAAATTGCAGCCTTCTATGAGAAAAATGGTAAAGTTTAGTTAGATGTAAGAATGGGGTCAATTTCTCTTGGTTTACCCTCTCCTTATGAACCAAGAGCAAAAGCCCATTTTCAGCTTCTAATATACCTTCACTTTTTTACAAATGGCCTTTTCTGCTTTTCTACCCAAAGACATTGTGCCTGTAGCGCTTGATCAAAGCAGCATAGGGACTTCAACTGGAGACTCTGAATATCTGAAATATGTGATAAGGAATTAGAATTTGATATATTCACTACATTTAATTCCTATGGCACTCGGTGCTATATGAATCAGATCATTCTTTATAACTCAGGAGCTATTACCCATACTGGGAATGGTTCTTACTCTTTAGTCACTCTTTCCACATCCTGCTGGCTATTTTTTGGCCACATCTCTTCACATTAGCTCAACCACAGATAATGAAGGAGTGCATTAAACTAGCAGCTAAAATGAAAATTCTAGAGTTCCACAGATTATATTTAATTGTCCTATCCTATCCTATGGATAATTTTGAGTGAAGGGTATATACCAATCTAAGTTCTAAGCTATACCTTAAATTAAAAGCTTATAAAATCTGACACTTTCCCATTTGGTAATTTATACACTGCAGCTAACAAGTTAGGTATAAGTTTTAGTAAGCAGACCATCTTGCCTTTTATAAAAAGGCAACAACATGTAGACTGTAAACTAAGCTAATTAATTTGCATAGTGCTTTTGATACAGCTAATTTATTTCTTCAAAAAGCATTTTTAGCCAGGAGTCTTGTCACAGATACTTGCCAAAAATAATCTGACCTTAACATTTCCAGAATGAGCTTCCATGACAATAGTGTACAGTCAGAAGTGACTCATGTACAGCTTTTCTTTTCATAAGAAAAATCAATATGGGTGATGCTACTGTAAGAACTGATATGAAATTTGGTGGTGGGGGGGCATTTTCACAATGAGCCAAGTTTAGTTACCTAAAATAATCCTATATAATAAAACCCTAATATGCAAATCGACGGAACAGTGGAATGACCAGTCGCTATGATGTACACTAACCACCAGGGGGAAGATGCTCAACACAGGAGCTGCCCCTTGGTGGTCAGTGCGCTCCCACAGGGGGAACGCTACTCAGCCAGAAGCTGGGCTCACAGCTGGTGAGCAGTGCTAAGGGAGTGGGCTTAAGCCAGTAGGCGGACATCCCCCAAAAGGTCCCAGACTGTGAGAGGGTGCAGACCAGGCTGAGGGACCCCGCTCCCCCCCCCATGCATGAATGTCGTGCACCAGGCCTCTAGTTAAGAATAATAATGATCACAAAATAGTCTACCCTAAGGGGGAAAATATAAATTATGCTGCTTACAATGGTTTTAAACTCATAGTGCTTTAGAAAAGTGACAGATTATAACACCAAAATATAAAAGCAAAATATTACAACAAATTTATAATCATCCAGAAATACCCAATCTAGCCAAGACCTTTAAAAGTACTAAAATATATCTGTTAGCTATTTCTACTACCTCAAGAAGACTAATAGTAAGTGAACACCTGTAACATGCAATCAATCTCTCTCTCTCTCTCTCTCTCTCTCTCTCTCTCTCTCTCACACACACACACACACACACCCCTTACTCACACAAAACAAAACAAAACTCCAAAACAAAACATATCACTTTTTATGGGCTCACACTCTTCCCTAGAAAGGAACAAACTTCCATTACTATTTTTTCAGAATTAAGCAGTTCAACAACAAAGTAGCACAGTTCAGAATCAAGCTCCAGACACCTCCCACACCTGCATAATTATTTCACTGTGAAGAGCTCCAAGTACAACAAAGTAAACTAGAAGAAAGACAATCTTTTAAGTTTGAGGACAGACCACACTTCTCTTTTATGAAATAAGAACATATTTATTAATTACTTATCCTATATAATAAAACCCTAATATGCAAATCGACCAAACAGCGGAACGACCGGTCACTATGACACACATTGACCACCAGGGGACAGACGCTCAACATAGGAGCTGCCCCCTGGAGGTCAGTGCGCTCCCACAGGGGGAGTGCTGCTCAACCAGAAGCCGGGCTCATGGCTGGCGAGCACAGCAGCAGTGGTGAGAGCCTCTCCCACCTCCACAGCAACACTAAGGACCCCTCGGTTGATGTCTGCCTGCTGGCTTAGGGCCGGGGGGAGCAGGCCTAAACTGGCAGTCAGACATCCCCTGAGGGGTTCCAGACTGCGAGAGGGCACAGGCCGGGCTGAGGGATCCCACCCCCTCCCCCCAGTGCACAAATGTCGTGCACCGGGTCTCTAGTATATGTTATAATCACTTAGAATCCACATTCCTTTTACAAAATAAGAACCCATCTACTAATAACTTATATATGATTTTCATTCTTGAAAAATTACTACCAACTTGAGTTTTCACAAAGAAATAAACCTACACTTCGGTGGACAATTTATTGGCCAACAATTTTAAGGAATATTCTTTGTGATGTTTGTCTTCATCTGTATTAGTTTTAATTATCCTATATAATAAAAGCCTAATATGCTGTGTCCAACTGCTCGCTATGATGCGCACTGACCACCAGGGGGGCAGACGCTCCAACCAGTAGGTCAGCCTGCTGCTGGGGTCTGGCTGATCGAGACTGGGTGAGATGGGCTGGACACACCCTGGAGCCCTCCCATGGTCCCATCCCAGGCCCGATCGTGCACCAGTGGGGTCCCTCGGCCTGGCCTGCACCCTCTCGCAATCCAGGACCCCTCGGAGGATGTCATAGAGCTGGTTTCAGCCTGATACCCACAGGCCAGACTGAGGGACCGCACTGGTGCCCGAATCTGTGCACCGGGCCTCTAGTCTTATCTAAAAAAGTATATAATCTAAGTACTCAAAGGGAGGAAATAAATTGCCTCTGTTTTCTAACATGAAAAGCCATAAATGCAAATAGCTTGGTAAATTCTAGGAATTATTCTTTTTCAACTGGGACAAAGAATATTTCTACTTTGAAGTTTTGACCACTAACAGTTACTTGTGGACTTTAATTTGTCACCATGGATAAACTTCTATCAATAATTCGGAGTCCTCCATCCTGCTTCTTATTTGCTATAGTGTTTCCTGCTTTTACACAATCTCTAAGGACAAGGAAAGAATAGCCTATTTAATAGTTCCATGTTATAAATCTTTTTACAAAGTTTTTCTGCAGAAACTATGCATTTTTACAATGGGGAAGAAATCCTCAGCCTATTTATATAGTTTTACTTCAATCTAAAATAAAAATTTCAACCAAGAGAACATATACCTTGACTATGATAAATGTTATAATTTTAAAACAGTATGTTTATAAATAAAAACTTAATCTAGGAGTGGCATTTTATTTTAAAAGTACCTGTTCATTTTTTTTATATTTAGGTTTCAGGGATTAAGGGACCACAAACAAACTAGATCATTGTCTTCTATAAAATGGTTAACTTTTTAAAAGAAAAAAAGGGTACTTGTCAAGGGGGCGGGTAAGAGATCAACCAAAGGACTTGTATGCATGCATATTAGCATAACAAATAGACACAGACACTGGTGTGGTGGGGGCTTGTCCTGGGGAGTGGGAGTGGTTGGGGAATGGGAGTGGTCGGGGAGGGGTTTATGGGGGGAAAAGGAGACATATGTAATACTTCAAACAATAAAAAAACATTTGCAAAGGAGAAAATACAACTGATAATTGATTAGTAGACACAAGGAAAAGTTTCCAAGGTCATAGTTAATAGGGGAAAAAAACCCATCACAAATTAAAACAAAATAGAAACAATTTCATATGTAATGTTTAAAGTTTCTTTTAAAAATCAACCATAAGATGGTAATATTAGGGGTAATTGGGTAGCAGATATAAGGGAATTCTTTGTACCATTTTTGCAGCTTTTCTGTAATTCCAAAATTAGTTTATTGATCTATTTGTCTATTCCTGCATCAATTACAAACTCTTAAACCCTATAGTGTTATAATAAAATTTGATATCTGAAAAAAGTACTCAAACAAGTATTTGTACACCTGTGTTCATAGCAGCATTATTTGCAATAGCCAAAAATTGGAAGCCACTCAAGTGTCCATAGATGGATGAATGGATCAACAAAATATGGTAGATACATTCAATGGAATATTATTCAGCTTTAAAAGGAAAGGAAATTCTAACACATTCTACAACATGGATGAAACTTGAAGACATTATGCTAAATGAAATGAGCCAGTTACAAAAGGACAAATATTGTATATGAGGTACCTAGAAGAGTTGTAGTCATAGAGGCAAAAAGTAGAATGAAAGTTGTCAGAGCTGGGGGAGGGGGAAATGGGGAGTTAATGTTTAGTGGATATAGAATTTCAGTTGAGGAAGATGAAAAAGTTCTATAGATGAATGGTAGTGATGATGCACATCAAATGAACTTAAGCCCATAGAACTATACAATTAAAATTGGTTAGAATGGTAAATTTTATGTTATGTATACATTATACAAAAAAAGGTTACAGCTGACAAAGGAAACCATCAACAAAACAACAAGAAAGCCCACTGCATGGGAGAACATATTTGCAAATGTTATCACCAATAAGGGTTTAATCTCCAACGTTTACAGGGAACTCATACAACTTAACAAAAGGAAGATAAACAACCCAATCAAAAAATGGGAAACGGACCTAAAAAGATACTTTTCGAAAGAGGACAGAAGAAAGGCCAAAAAACATATGAAAACATGTTCAAAGTCACTAATCATCTGAGAGATGCAAATCAAAACGACAATGCGGTACCATCTCACACCTGTCAGAATGGCTATCATCAACAAATCAATAAACGACAAGTGCTGGCGAGGATGTGTAGAAAAAGGAACCCTCCTTCACTGCTGGTGGTAATGCAGACTGGTGCAGCCTCTGTGGAGGACAATATGGAGTTTCCTCAAAAAACTAAAAATGGAACTCCCATTTGACCCAGTAATTCCACTTCTAGGAATATATCCCAAGAAACTAGAAACACCAATCAGAAAGAACATATGCATCCCTATGTTCATAGCAGCACAATTCACCATAGCTAAGATTTGGAAACAGCCTAAGTGCCCATCAGCAGATGAGTGGATTAGAAATCTGTGGTACATCTACACAATGGAATACTACGCTGTGGTAAAAAAGAAGGAGTTCTTACCATTTGCAACAGCATGGATGGAACTGGAGAGCATTGTGCTAAGTGAAATAAGCCAGTCAGAGAAAGATAAATATCTCATGATCTCACTCATTTATGGAATATAATGAACAACATAAACTGATGAACAAAAACAGATCCAGAGACAGAGAAGCATCGATCAGACCGTCAAACCTCAGAGGGAAGGTAGGGGAGGGTGGGGATAAGAGGGAGAGATCAACCAAAGGACTTATATGCAAGCATATAGGCCTAACCAATGGACACAGACAACGGGGGGGTGAGGGCATGAGTGGGGGGGGATGGGATGTAATATGGGGATAAGGACACATATGTAATAACTTAATCAATAAAAAAAGGTTACAGCTGAGTAATATTCTGAAAAGTGAGCAATAGTCTAATCACAGTTGAAGATAGTAAAAAAACAGATTTTTTAAAAGATACCTGTACCTGGGGAGTCCTTAATTTCATTGTTTATTTTTCGTTTTGCTTTCTCCTTCCTTTTTATCCCCAGCCCCAAGTTCATTTTATTCCATTTGTAAATTTTATGATTTATGGGTTTTTAAGATTGGAAGAATAGACTACAAGAATCACCAATTATTGTGTTAAGAAAAACAGTATTTTTCTTGGAGTCTAGTCCATAATTTACATGTAGCCAAAGAACACAATTTCATACTATATAGTAGTATGCTTTTGTAATAAGCATTATCCTTTTCTAATATTAATCCAAGTGAATTTTCTTCTGACTAGTCCAGGGGTGGGCAAACTTTTTGACTCGAGGGCCACAATGGGTTCTTAAACTGGACCGGAGGGCCAGAACAAAAGCATGGATGGAGTGTTCGTGTGAACTAATACAAATTCAAAGTAAACATCATTACATAAAAGGGTACGGTCTTTTTTTTTTTTTTTAGTTTTATTCATTTCAAACGGGCTGGATCCGGCCTGCGGGCCGTAGTTTGCCCACAGCTGGACTAGTCTATACAAACCCGAGTTACATACTTTTTATCATCCCATCTATGGCTTTCCTGAAATCAAAAATATAACAAAATTTCAATATTAACTCTTAACTAGAATTTTTAAAGAATTATTGATCCACGATTTATGCAATTTATAGTAATCTGCTTTCAAGTTTATTTTTTTTCATGATGAAGCTGCAAAACATATATTCTCAGAAAAATTTATGTTGTCTCATCTCAAATGTAGCAGTTAAGAGTTTGGACTTTCCAGTGAGATGGCCTGATTTGAATCCTGGTTCTACCACTTAATACTTGCTGTATGTGTAAAGGGTTAAATTATTTAAATTCTATACATCTTAGTTTCCAGAAGGAAAGGAAAGTGGGGGGAGGTAGAAGCAGGTAAAGGGGAATAAATGGTGATGGAAGGAGACTTGACTTGGGGTGTACCCTTGGAACCTATGCAATTTTATTAACCTGTGTCAACCCAATAAATTCAATATATTCAAGCTAAGAGTTGTTGTGAGGAACATGCATATAAAGCTCCTTTGCAGTATCTGACATTTAGTAAGGTTCTTAATAAGTGGAAGCTATTAACAATAATAATAACAACAACAGTAACAACAGCAACAGCATGTAGAAGTAATAAGTGCCCTACTGGACTGAAAGATATTATACTGCAACTTTTAAAAATGATGCCACAATTTTGATTCTGAAATGAAAAAAGGAGCAACTGCATATTATAAGACTTGTTTTCTTTTGTTCATCTCTTCTAAATAACTTCTTATTATCATATTAAGCAAACAAAATTAAGCAAAACAAAAATGAGAAGACTGGGTATGTATATGTGTACACACACACAAAAACACATATCTCTAATATGATATATACATTTTCAAGAAGTTGTAATAAAAACATGAGGAAAAAGTAAAAAAGTAAACAGGAAGAGACATAGACTACAATGAGGGTAATCAGGTATACAGATGTAGGAAATTTCCAAGTTCAACTATTTGAACAATTAATTCAAAATCACATTATTATAAAAATATATAGCCGAAACCGGTTTGGCTCAGTGGGTAGAGCATCGGCCTGCGGACTGAAAGGTCCCAGGTTCGATTCCGGTCAAGGGCATATACCTGGGTTGCGGGCACATCCCCACTGGGAGATGTGCAGGAGGCAGCTGATCAATGTTTCTCTCTCATCGATGTTTCTAACTCTCTATCTCTCTCCCTTCCTCTCTGTAAAAAATCAAAATATATTTTTTTAAAAATAGAAAAAAATATATATATACTGTAATTCTTCTGGTAATTACCCATGGAGACAGATCCATAAGTCCAGAAAAGTTGGATATTTTCATCCTTTCTTATCAATTAAGGCAAAAAAAGCATATTTTCTTTAAACAAAACCGAACTGCTACTACAGTTACAACTAATAAAAATTTATAAAGTATAATATTTGATACTGGGATTTCTGGCACATTTCATTAGAAAGTACATAGGGTTTCCATACATCAACGCAGACTCCCCAACCACAAAGAAAAAGAAAAAAATTAAAACAGAATGAATGTATCTGAAAATATATTCCTTAGAACACTAATGGCATAAGATACTGGAGTGAAGGACAAAAGGGTTCAATAGTAAAAAAAAAAAAAAAAAGGTGAAGTCTGGGAAGTACTTCTCTCTCTCTCTCTCTCTCTCTCTCTCTCTCTCTCTCTCTCTCTCTCTCTCTCTCTCTCTCTCTCTTAGAGGTGAACAATACTGTGAACATAAAAAGTTCTGCGAAGTCCTGCAGTGAGCAGATCTATTTAAATTTGTTTAGCCAGTGCTTCCAAAATATATTTAGTCATAGAATCCTTTTCTTCAGGCAATACCAAGGAACCAGGCAGTGTTCCTCATAACAAATTATATTAGGAAATGCATAATAAATTGCTTCGATTAACTATTAAAAGTGTAATTTCATATGCACCTGTCCCAAAGACGTAGTCACTGGCAGAATCTGCTAAAGTCTCCAACTCAATTCTGCCAATAAATTCAATAAAAAAATAAATTTTAAAAAATTAGTTCATAGTATTTCACATTAGGGGAAAAAAGTAACATGCCTAGACCTGCATTTATACTATCTTTAGCAATTTGTACTTATTTCCAGAATATGTGTTTTGATCCCTTTACTGCCTGTCTGTTATTTAATCAAGTCCAAACACCAAGTTTCTAATACCTGTGAAAATCTAAGAATGAATGTGACCCTCCAAGTCTTTGATTTTTTTTTCTGGGCTTCATTGTAAGCTAAGAAAATCCTGTAGCACTGAGCTCCTCCTTCAAATAAAAGAATACTAAACTCAGTTACCAGCATCTTATTAACTGGTGTTATGAACTGCATTTATGTGATTCTACAATAAATAATGAATGTTCCACAACCTTAATCCTGAAGCAAAGCAGTGATTGATTATTACTTCATTCCCCTAACATCTCTCTAACATCCCTATTTTGTACACAGAACAAAATACATACAGTAATTACTACTTTATCTACTGGAAGTTAAGCAATTTGCCCCAAGTACCAATAGTCAGGAGAGAACAATTTCTTGTTGGACGGACACTTGTACATATTACAACTATAGAAATTGTATTAGATAATCACTCTGAAATCTGAACAAAACAGGAAATTCCTTTACTAATAGCTTATTATTTAAGGAATTTTCTTCTTTTGAAATAATTTTGGAGCACAATTTGCTAAAAATCAAAACTTGAAACAAAAAAAAAATCAGATGGCATACTAGATAGCTTTTTGTGAGTTCAAAAATTAAGAACCAAGTCCTAAAAACTGTAATGAGGCATTCATTATTTTGTCTTTGTGTTAGATGAAACAAAATAAGTAAGCTGCAATTAATTCTGGGTAAAGTGTGAATGTGAATGATTATGCTGCCAGGCTGTGGCATCATTTTCTTCCTAGCTTACTGGTTCCATTTAAAAATACATAAAAGTATAACAAAATGTGCAAGATGAAACAGACATCAATACTTCTTTAAAAGTCTAACAGAGAAGACACAATGACTAAAATTGTGGAAATAATACATTTTGGTAACCTATGGACATTTGGTCATTGATTTTCAAATGAAACAAAATAATCTGGTATTGAAAGAAAAGAAACACTTTAAAACATCTATGGCAGAATACATGTAATCACAGTATTTTATATTATGATAATATATATCAATAACATTTTACCAGAGATATGGCAAATGGTCGAAGAAAAATATTGAACATGAAAAGAGTCAAGAATATTGACAATTCAGTAAAGAAAAATGAATTAAATAATCAGGTTCAAGTTTTGTAAGTGTGTGTTTTTTTAATGTAGAAACAGAGGTAACAAAAATTGGTCTTCACCTGGTAAGTGTGTACTCCCTGAGTCCTGAATGCAAATTCATGGCAGAAAAAGTACCTATGCATCCACGCAATCTTTTGTCTCGACCAATCTTCCATGTTACAAACAGTGGGCTGTAATGGAAGATAAAAACAGGGTAAATCAATCAATCAATTCAACTTAAGAATTTATTGAGCATTTACTATAATGCAAAGTTAGATGCCTGAGATATAAAGACCAAATGCAGGACCTCAAGGGGCTGTGTCTAACCCAATAGGACTGCATTTAGCAATAATTACAGCTACAATGTATTGAGCATACCCTATGTTAGGCAGCACAATCAATGTTTTAAACAAATCATCTGTTAGCCTCATCAACACCTCTAAGAGGCTAGTGCTATTACTAACATTTCTATTTTAGGTATGAGGCAGTCTCACAGTTCATACATAAAGTAGGAACTCCAACCTAGACAATCCTGACTATAGGACCTTAACCATCATTTCCAAAATGCCATCATAACTGACTGCCTTATTCCTCATTTAAACCTCAAATTACTGATTCATTCATAAATCTAGTTTAAAAAATCTGGGGGTAAATCACCAATTTCAATAAATACTTAACTAAACATATCGGGACAAAGCACTGTAAAAGGTGCTACAGGAAATACAAAGTTGCCTAAAACATAGTTGTTGTTCTCTAGGAGCCAGTACAGAAGACAGACATGTTCATAGTAAACTGCTATAATTAAGCTACTGGGGTAGAAGAAAATTTCATCGCGCTTGATCATCTTCAGCTTGGCTTATAAAAATGAGTAGGGTTCGGAGATGAAGGACAACAGAAAACATTATTAACAAAGTAATTCTTCAACCATTATATGGACAGAAAATTTATTTTAAATTTTAGATAAAATTACTGCCAATAAGTACAATCTCTCAAGCATCAACTACCAAAGTATCAACTGTAATATAATGGCATCAAGAAAGTAATATAGTTTTAAATGAAGTTTAATACAGTAAGTGTTTGGATTCTATAGCAAACCACTGACAGCCTCACTTATTGGTTAAGTCTAAAAGCAATGATTTTCATCAGAAGCAACTTTATATGTTTTATGAAATAAATTAATTTACACATATTAGGACATTTTGTAAAATAATAAACACCTATAGTTGGGGATGGCTCGTGTTGATATGAGTATTAACAGTATTGTTAGTATCACATAATAGATTTTAACTTTCTAAAATTTAAATTTTTGCCGAAACCGGTTTGGCTCAGTGGATAGAGCGTCGGCCTGCGGACTGAAAGGTCCCAGGTTCGATTCCGGTCAAGGGCATGTACCTGGGTTGCGGGCACATCCCCAGTGGGAGATGTGCAGGAGGCAGCTGGTCGATGTTTCTCTCTCATCGATGTTTCTAACTCTCTATCTCTCTCCCTTCCTCTCTGTAAAAAATCAATAAAATATATTAAAAAAATAAAATAAAATAAAATTTAAATTTTAGGGGAACATACCATATGTCATGTATTTGTGATAATATGCCATTGAGTCAGAAAACACATTCTTTCTTTAAATTAGCCTATAGTGGGTCACCAGAGGTTGAATAGATATCCTGTTGAAGCACTTCAATCACCCACCTCAAACATTTAAATTGTGCTCTGACAGGTAGCCACAACAGCAGACAGGTTCCCAAATAAACAGTATACAAACCAAGGGGCAGTACTAAGAATTACCTTCTTCCTGGAGCCAAATAACCAGAGGCACTGAAAAAGATGACTAAAGTACAGGGCCAATCTGTGGTCGATATTAGTATTCAAGTGCTGAATGAACCACAGTAAAGATACTAAAATAAAAAGCAAAATGTAAACTCCAGGTTTTCTGTTTTCTACATCATGTGTACTGAATATCTTATAATTTGAGACAAGATTCTAATGCTCCCATTGGAAATTTTCTCTACTTGCTCTTGACTAATATTAGATCAGAAAGACAAGAATTAGACAGAATTATTTCCTCACAAATATTAGTATCCTAAAATTCACACGTTATCTCTAAATATGAATTTCACCTCTTCATTTTTTACTTTCTAATTTGAAGGAGTCAATGTCAACAACCATTATATGGACAGTAAGATATCGATCCTCAACAACACCTATGCAAAATATCTCTACACAAGCCATGTCCCTTGGCAGACCCTGAACAAAGTGAACCACACTGTACTAGATATAACATGTCTTTAAAATACCATGATGGCTTCTCAATAACACAGAACTAAGGGGCATATTCTCTCCTCAGTGACTTGAGAGAGAAATCTAAAAGTGCAAGTGAATTCATTTCCTATCAGAAACACAAGAAATGAAAGTCTTTTAAAAGTACTTTCAATTTTCTTATTTGTCCCACTAAAATATATATAATACTCTCTACTCAAGAAAACATTCATAATTCGTAGGATAAATAGAAAAGATAGATTAAAAAATATGTTATGAAATATGTTGGAGGACATTCAAACACATAGTGGGGGGAATTACACAGTTTCTTATAATGCCAATAGAGGCCCAGTGCATGAAATTTGTGCACAGGTAGGGTCCCTAGCGGCTGCCAGTCGGGGTCTCCCTTCCCCCAGCTGCGTGCCGCCACCACTGGCCAGAGCCTCCCTTCGCCCGGCTGCCGGCTGGGGCCTCCCTTCGCACCTGCCTTGTTCTGGCGCCGCCTGCTCACCTGCTCCACCATCCCGCCGAGGTCCCGCTCTTGTCGGGGCCCATCGGAGCTGGCAGCACCTCCACTGCTGCCTCCTGCCAGCACTGTGTCGCCGATGCCTGCCATGTTCCACACCGCCCCCTGGTGGTCAGCACACGTCTAACTCCCGGTCGGTCAAACTCCCGCAGGTAGGGACAATTTGCATATTAGCCTTTTATTATATAGGATGCTTTCACTGATGAAGGGATGATGTAGTCAGGAGGTAGAGCTCTAGAGGATAGCTGCATTTTGCTAGGCAGCCTGGGAAACAAGGCACTCCATAATAACTAAGAACACGAAGATGTAGAAGTGCACAACACTGTGGTCTCTTCCAGATTTAACATTCTATTCATTTCAGTCACTATTTAATATGTGTTCTAAAAAGCTCTTACAAGAGGCAAAGCCAATGCAGAATTGTCTGTACTCTCCCTGTTCCTTACCAACATTCACTCTGGTATTGTGGGGAACTATCTGTGTCAAAGATGTGAAGGATTTCTACTTGACAACCTCACTGTGTTTATGGCAGATGCCTAAAGGTGAAAGAAATCAGACTTTTAGTAGACAGAATAAAACTATTCCTTCAAAACCTGGGACTCTAATTCCTCATTTGCAAAGGCTCATCTAATACCTTTTATAAAGAATATATATAAGGAATTAAAAAACACAAAAAATACCTAAAAGCAATATTTAATGGGAGAAAATTGGGAAGTTGATGATTTTAAAGTAGACTGAAACAGAATAAACATACCAGTAAATGAGCACAAAAGATTATATCTTGAGAGTGATAACTGCTTTGTACAGGGCAATGACTACAGGGACATTCACTATTATCTAAAAATAGCAACAAAAAGTTTTATTTTCCCCAACACATAGAGGGAAAAAATAGGCAAAGTAGAAAAAGAGATTTAAGCCTGTTGAGAGAAGCTGCTCAATGACAAGGATATAAGGAAAATAGTTCATGGTAGGACAGAAATGGAATATTTTTGGAAAATACTTTTACCATATGGTTTAAGGTCACCTATATACATTGAAAAAATACTACATAATAGAAAAGAGCACAAAATGAAATGAAATATTAATGGAAATGTTTATCTGAGGGTAAGCAGACATTGCTTTTTAAGGAATTTTCCTACTTCTGAACATTTTATACCACTATGTTTTAAGAAACCTTGGGAGAAACTCTCTCCATTTTTTCCCAGTCAGTAGACAGGAACACTTAGTAACTACCTAATCTAAGTGAATCCTCCCTGCCAACTGGCAGCCAATACCATCAGGTCAATAGTAGTAGCTCTAAGGGAAATGTAGTTGCATGAAATCAGAATGAGTACAGAAAAGCAATGTATCCTGGGCAGGATATTCCCCAGTCCAAGTTGCATGCCACTTCCTGTGCCCCTCTTTAAGACTGTCCTATTGATGCAGGCTAGAACAGGTTAGAAATATGTTAGTAGGAGAGGGGAACAACTATGAAACAGGTGCATTTACTTAACAATATTTTATCCTAAATCCTATTTCCCCAGCCATACCATGGCAAAAACAGAGGTTAAAAAGAAATAGCAGCCTTAGACATTTGTAAGCCCGCACTCTGACAATTTGCTCTTCATTAGAATTAGATTATTTAGAATGAAGTTTGTAGGTGGTAACATTAACAATGATATCAATCCCCACCAATGTAATACTAATTACTATACCATATGTATTCAACAAGATTATTAATATTGTAGGTGGATATGGGTAAAGAGAGAAGCCCTCTAACTTGGTTCTTTCCTTATGCCTACAAATAATAATTGCTTCTCAACTATGTTCAGGTTCTTCTGCTACTTAGCTCAAAAATCCAACTGAATTACTCATAATGTCCAACTCAGAGAAAAATAGAAATGGTGGAGTTTTCCTTTCATCACCTGGTGGAAACCTTTCACTTCTTATTCCAACACAAAGTTATGTATATTATTTACAAATTATATAAACTACAGATTCAATTCATAAATATATACTCAATATGGTTAAATCCTGTATTAGTCTGCTTGGGGTGCCATAACAAAATACAACAGACTAGGTGGCTTAAAACAACAGACTTTTTTTTGCACAGTTTTCAGGCTGGAAAGTCCAAGATCAAGGTTCCAGCAGGGTTCCATTTCTGGTGAGAGTTCTCTTCTTGGATAGATGACTGCTTTGTCCTGATATAGCCTTTCCTCCGAGCACTCAGAAAGAGCCAATGATCATTCACAGGAGCTCTCTAATGTCTCTTCTTATAAGGACACTAATTCTATGGGATAAGGGCCCCACTCTTATGACCTCATTTAGCCTTAATTACCTCATTATAGGCCCTATCTCCAAATACAGTCACAGTTGGGGTTAGATTTCAATGTATGAATCTTGTGGGGACACAATCTAGTCCACAGCAAATCCCTAACAAAAATGTTAGCACATAGTTGAAAGTTTATATAATAGTGTATCTAAAGTTATTACTTAAAAGAACTTTGAAGAGTTACCTGTTTCTTCTTCATTTTACAGGCAAAAAACCAAATAGCGACCCAGGGAGACTAAATGCAGAGGCACCAAGCTGGTTAGTGTTAGAACTTGGCTGATTCTTCAAATTTTCTTACAACCGATTTAATTTTCCCCCCAGTACAGGGGGGAAAATTGTGTGTAGCATATCAGAGAATAGGAAAATCACATGAATACTTCACAGTACCATGCAGGTAGGCATAAGCACAAATATCCTCCTCCTCAGAGAGACTAGCTGAGAAGATACCAGGGCAAACTGGAAATGCTGAATAAGCTAGAAACACTAGACCCAATCGACAAATGTTTATACCAAATTTGACATGCTTGGTCTACACTATTCCCATTAAAAGCTCATAACAAAACCTACCAGTTTATTTTTGATGGTTTCCCAGCACCTGTTCTGATGCCCTCTCAACCTTCTTGCTTCATTTTTTTATATTGTTTAGCCAGCCTTCATCAAACTCAGGTGTTTTAGGAATATCTACAAATTTCCATCAAAATTTCCATTTACCATCTGATTATTTAAGTATTTCATATTACTTAATGAGACTTTCGAATGAATAAATGATTAATGAATGAATAAGGCTTAACTCTTCCAGATAATTTGAAATTCAAATTGATAGAAAGCCCTGAAAGGAGAGGAATAGAAAGGGGTAAATGGGGGTAAGATTCTAAAGCATTTTGTACTTTCTCAGCCACATTAATCCTTTACTGAAGAGAAGGAAAATACACTAAATCACCATTATAGCCTATACCACACTTTCCCTCCAACCTTTGTAATTAGTCTGTATCCCATGGAGCTCAGGAAAATAAGGAGACACAGACAGCATAGTTTAGTATAGAAAACCACAAATATCTGAAAGTGTGAACCAGGAATTACCCATCTTTCAGTAATTTCCTCTACCTGGTATTCCCAGAAATTCTATCATAACAGCATTATGTTTTTATTTTCCCTGTTTTTATAATGCTAATTTAACTGGCAAATGCCAGAGGAAGAGAGGCAGTCTAAAGACTTACATATGACTGGAAATGTTGAAAGTATGTGTGTGCCTTGTAAATCAAGGATAATCACCACCAACATATAACCAGCCAAATCACAAGCACACTTTAAAAGATTAGCTTGATTCTGCCAATTTTTGAGCTAAAAGAATCATTTCTTCCTGTTAGCAAGACCAAATCAACAATTTTCAGTAAGCTAAAAAATTCAGTCTCAGACTTGACATATTGCAATAGTCTGTCTTATTAATTTGTTTTTTTATAGCCCCAAATTAAATGGAAAAAACTACCTGCATTGGAAAAAATACCATATTTGCACATATTTTCTCTTCTTAGTTGACACTGCAGTGGGTATTAAATTTAACATATGGTAGCATTGTAAGGATGAAATAGCTGTGTGTTTCTTCTTATAATAGGAACAAACCACAAATCTTTATTATCTGAAAATGTAACTCCATTAAATTTTAAATGACAAATTGCTATAGATTTCCAAAATGAAATAATTTCTATTTGAAATTCCTATTCTGAAACAATTTCTTCAAAGAACTTTAAGGTTTGAGACTCAGCCTTTATTATGAAAAGAATTAATTATTTTTATATATATAACAGACCAGTCAAAAACAGATGACCTTCTGCTAGTCTTAAGATTTCTAAAGTCAATATAAGCAAAACTAAGAGACTAGTATGACTAGATCCAGGAGTTTTAGAATGAATATTGTTGAATATAGTCAAATCTTTTTTATGCCATTAAAATTTTTATGGAACAGTGTTTTGAGACTTCCATTTGACAATTTGCATGCTGAATGATGGGGGGGGAGGATTCGTAACACTTTAAACAAAATAATGAAGACAAGTAATGGTGTGGGGTTTTTTTTGTTTTGGTTTGGCTTGGCTTGGTACCTATAACTTACTTTCCCACCTAATTACCTATCTTCTACCATCTCAATTACCAAAAAATATGTTGACTGAGTTAAATACTAATATAAAAAGAACTGGACAGTTATCCAGCTTCTTCATTCTAGATTTTTATCGTGTTTCCTGTTCCAAGGAGATCCAATGTAATGTGCCAGCTTAATAAGTAAGACCGGCAATAAAACTTTGATATATTTGTTTTTCACATGTTTTCTGGGTTTAGGAAGGTAACTGTTTTGATTTTAAAGTCTTATATTGGATTACTTGCTCCTTTGGGAGAAAGGAACTGGATAGACTCAGCTTTCTAGCAGGAATTCAGCAAGCCCCTTATTTTAAGGGAAAGAAGAAAGGTGGGATCTAGGGACAAAGTGCTAAAGTGAGAGCTTATTTTGTATCAGAGCTGCTTATGCTGCCTTTGCTTCCCCCCTCCTTTTACTTTCAGAAAACAGTTCAACCTCTCAAGAACCTCTCTCTACTATTAAATATCTGAGAGATTGAGGCTTTTTTTTTTTTTTTACATGGAATTGACATCCTCATCTCTAAAATGTTTCTTTTAAAAAATCAACTTTATTAAAGTATTATTGCTATAATAAAAGCACCTATTTAAGTGTAAAATTCAATGAATTTTGACAAATGTACACAAACATAACCTAAACCACAGTTTCCTCATGCCTCTTTGCAATTTCCCCCCTTCCTCCCCCCTACCCTCCCCCCACACACACACACACTCCTGGAACCTGGTGAACACTAACCTGCTTTTGGTCACTGTTATTTTGCTTTTTCTAAAATTTCATGTAAATGGAATCATCCAATATGTAGTCTTTTGTGTATATCTTCTTTCATTTAGAATAAAGCTTTTTCTAGTCATCCATGTTGTTTGGTCCTTTTTATTGTTGAGTAGTATTACACTGATTGGATATACCAAAATTTATTTATACACGCATTCATTGATGGATATTAGGACTGCTTCCAGTTTGGGGCTTCTATAAATAAAATTGCTAGGATAATATTTGCATTTACGTTTTTGTGTGAACATAAGTTTTCATTCTTGTTAGGTAACTACCTGCAAAGAGTATTGCTGAGTTATGAGTGGGTGTATATTTAACTTTACAAGAAATTGCCAAACTTCCAATTAGCCGTACCAATTTCCAGTGGCAGTACCAATTACATTCCTACCAGCATTGTATGAGTATGCCAGCTGTCCACATCCTCACCAACACTTGGTCTTCTCTTTTTTTGAAAATTGAAGCTAATGTGTAGGGATATCTCACTGTGGTTTTAATTTGCAGCTCTCTGATAATTAAGGATATTGAGCAACTCTTCAACCCTTTTTAAAAATATATTTTTATTGATTTCAGCAAGGAAGGGAGAGGGAGAGAGAGATAGAAACGACGATGAGAATCATTGATTAGCTGCCTTCTGCACACCCCCTACTGGGGATCGAGCCCAAAACCCTGGCATGTGCCCTTGACTAGAATCTAACCTGGGACCCTTCAGTCCACAGGCAGACCCTCTACCCACTGAGCAAAAGCGGCTAGAGCAACTCTTTAACTCTTTTTTTTTTTTTTTTTTTTTTTTGCAACTCTTCAACTTTTAACAATATCTTCTTTTGGGAGGTACTTGTTCAACCCAGTGACTCATTTTTATTTATTTATTTTTAATCTTTATTGTTGAAAGTATTACATATGTCTCCTTTTCCCCCCATTGACCCCCTCCAGCCATCCCCACCCCCTGCCCAGTCTTTCACCACCCTATCTGCCCCACCCCCACCCCCACCCCCACCCCACCTTCCCTCTGAGATTCCACACTCTGTTCTATGCTTCCATGTCTCTGGACCTCATTTTTAAATGGTCTTCTATTGAGTTGTGGGTTTTTAAAAAATATATCCTGGATACCAATCTTATTACATATATGTACTGCTAATATATTTTCCTAGTCTGTGGTTTGCCTTTTCATTCTTTTTTTTTCTCTTCTTAAATATATATTTTTATTGACTTCAGAGAGGAAGGAAGAGGGAGAGTTAGAAACATCAATGAGAATCATTGATCGGCTGCCTCCTGCACGCCCCCTACTGGGGATTGAGCTGCAACCCAGGCATGTGCCCGTGATTGGAATCGAACCCAGGACCCTTCAGTTCTCAAGCCAACGCTCTATCAACTGAGCCAAACCAGCTAGGGCAGCCTTTTCATTTTCTTAATGGTATCCTTTGAAGAGCAGACATTTTAAAATTTGATGTTTACTTTTATCAATTTTTCTTTCCTGGTTCATGTTTTTATGTCTAATAGAAGAAATCTTTATCCAAAGGTAATGAAGATTTTCTCCTGTTCTCTTCCAGGAGATTTATAAATTTAGCTTTTACATTTAGGTTTATGACATGAGTTACTTTTTTTGTGTATACTGTGAGGTTCAATTATTTATTAATATTTGGTGAAGAATCTTTGTATGTATGTATATAAAGAGTATTGGTCTTGGTTTTCTTTTCTTGTAATATCTTTGTTAGTTTTTGGAATTTACAGTGATGCCAGCCTCATGCAATAAGTTGAGAAGGATTTTATCCTCCTGTGTTTCTACAAATTTGGTTTATTTTATAGAATTCACCATTAAAGTCACTGGAGCTTGGATTTTCATTATGGGATAATTTTTAATTATAATTTTTACTTCCTTAATAGGTATAAGGTTATTCAGATTTTCTAGTTCTTCCTGAGTCTGTTTTGGTAATTTGTGTCTTTCAAGGAATACTTCCCAATTTCTCTAAACTGTAGAATTTGTTGGTATAAAGTTATTCACAATATTCCCTTACTATCCTTTTCATACCTATAGGATCTATAGAAATGCCCTCTTTCCTTCCTGATATTGGTAATTTATGTTAATTTGTATCTTTTATCTCTTTTTTATCTTTATCAGTCTACCTATAGGTTTATCAATTCTGCTTATCTTTTCAAGGAGCTGGCTATTGATTTAATTGATTTTTCTTTATTGTTAGTTTTCTATTTTATTGATTTCTACTCTTCTAATATTTTATTCATCTTATTCAGGGTTAATCTGCTCTTCATTTTCTTATTTCTTAATGTGGAATCTTAGATTATTGATCTTAGATCTCATTTTAAAGCTATAAATTTCCATCTAAGCACTGTTAGATATATCCCACAAATTCCAGTGATGTTTTCATTATTATTCAGTTCAAAATATTTTTCAATTTCCCTTACATTTACTTCTTTGACCCATGATCCATTTAGAGGTACATTATGTAATTTACTAATTTGAGAATTTTCCAGGTATCTTTTTATTGATTTCTAATTTAATTCCATTTTGATCAGAGAACATACTTTGTATAACTTCAATTCTTCTGAATATACTAAGGCTTGTTTTATGGCTCAGAATGTGGTCTATCCTAGTGAATGTACCATGTCAATTTGAAAAACAAAGATGTATTCCAGTAGTTTCAAGTCCAGTGCTTTAAAAATGTCAAGTAGGTGTAGTTGATTGGTAGTGTTCGTCAGGTTTTCTATCTACTCAGTGATTTTTTTTTTTTGTCTACTTGTTCTATCAATTACTGAGTTAAAGAGTGTTGAAGTATACAACTCAAATTATGGTCTTGTGTATCATTTCAGTTGTATCTGCTTTTTTAAAACATGTATTTTGAGTCTCTACAAGGGGCATACATTTAGGATTGTTGTCTTCTTGATGAATTGACCACTTTGCCATTATGAAACATCCCCCTTGTCCTCATAATATTGTTTGTACTGCAGTCTAATTTGTTTAATTAACATAGTCACTCTAGCTTTCTTATAGTTTTGTATGATATACCTTTCCCATCTTTTTATTTTTAACCTGTGTCTCTATTCTTTTTTTAAATATATTTTTATTGATTTCAGAGTGGAAGGGAGAGGTAGAGAGAGATAGAAACATCAATGATGAGACAGAATCATTGATCTGGTGCCTCCTGCATGTCCCACAGTGGGGATCGAGCCCACAACCCGGGCATGTGCCGGGACCGGGAATTACAACCCGGGCATGTGCCGGGACCGGGAATTGAATCGTGACCTCCTGGTTTATAGATCGACAATCAACCACCAAGGCATACCCGCCAAGATGTGTCTTTATTCTTAAAATGGGTTTCTTAGAGTCAGTACATAGTTGGGTCTTGCATTTTTATGCAGCCTTTTAATTGGAGTATTTAGACTACTTATATTCAATGTAATTTTGATATGATTGTCTACCATGTTTATATTTGATATTGTAGTTGTTCTTTTGGCAGTTGTTCCAGGTTGTATTATGATGAGTCTTTAACTTACTCCAATCTACCTTCAAGTAATAACACAACACTATACATATAACATTGAGATCTTAGCAGCATACATCCATTTCACTCCTTCCATCCCTTGGGGCTATTGTCATACCTTATATAAATTCTATGATAGATTATTAATTTTGTTTTAAACAATCACTTAATTTTAAAAGAACATTTTAAATGAGAAACAAAGTTTGTTATATTTACCCCATACTTACTGCACTTATCTGGAACTCTTCATTACATTGTAGAGATCCAAGTTTCCATCTGGTGTCATTTTCCTTCAGCCTGAAAAACTTCCTTTAATATTTCCTGTAGTATAGGTCTGCTGGTGACAATTCTTTCAGTTTTTGTTTGTCTGAAAGAAAATGTATTTCACCCTCATTTCTTTTTGCTTTAATTTTTTAAAGATATTTTCATTGGAGATAGGATTTGAGTTTTTATTTTTTTCTTTCGGCTCTTCAAAGATCTCATTCCATTGTCTTCTTGCTCGCATTTTTTTCTAATGAGACCTATGATTTTTTAAATCTGTGTTCTTCTGTATTAATATGTGTGTTTTTTTCTCTAGCTTCTTTTTAGATGTCCCCTCTACTATTGGTTTTCAGCAATTTGATAATAGTCATGGTGTGGTTTTCTTTTGTGGTTATCCCAATTAAGAGTTCGTTGAGCTTCTATGTGTTTATAGTTTTCATCATAATTGGAAAATTTTAGTCATTATTTCTTAAGCTATTTTTCAGTCTATTCCTCTCTCTCCTTTCCTTTTGGAACTCCAATTACATGTATGTTAGTCTGCTTGATATTGTCCCACAGTTCTCTCTCTTATCTTCAGGATTTTCCCATTCTCTTTTGCAGATTGGATAATTTCTATTGTTGTATCTTCAAATTCATTGATCATTTCTTCTGTAGTCTAATCTGCTATTAATCTCATCCAATGAATTTCTCATTTCATATTCTATACTTTTCAGCTCCAGAAGTTCTAATAGGTTCTTTATATGTCTTCAATTTTTCCTCATTATATTCATGTTACTTTCAATTGTTAACATATTTTCATAGCTGTTTAAAAGTCTTTGCCTGCTAAATTCTTTTTTTAACATATTTTTATTGATTTCACAGAGGAAGGGAGAGGGAGAGATAGAAACATCAATGATGAGAGAGAATCATGGATCGGCTGCCTCCTGCACGCCCCTGACTGGGGATCGAGCCGGAAACCCAGGAATGTGCCCTGACTGGGAATGGAACCGTGACATCCTGGTTCATAGGTGATGCTCAACCACTGAGCCATGCTGCTTGGCTAATTCTATAACCATCATTTCTAATTTTGTTTCTATTGAATGACTTCCTCCTGGTTATGAATCACATGTCAGTGCTCCTAGGAATGTTTAGTAATTTTGGGATGTCAGATACTATAATCATTATATTCTTGATTGCTTTGATTTTACTGTTTTCCTTCAGAGTGAAGTTTGTTTTGTCATGCATCTAAATTATTTGTGGATAATTATTTTTCAACACTTGGTTTATAAGTTTTGTTAGATTGGATTCAGAGTACCCTTTACTCTAGGGCTACATTACCCCTATTACTAAGGTATGATGCTTCTGGGATCTCTACTACATACCCTGGGTGTTCAGCAATATCTTTCCACTTTTGCTGTAGGAACTCAAATGTCTCTCAGACCTGTATGACTTTTGGTAAGTTTTCAACTTATAGCACCTGAGTAATTGTTTTTTGCACAGCCTCATGTGTTTCTTTCAACACATGCACAGATTTATATTAAGTGGAAGATAAAGGGCATATTTATGCAGATTTGTGGAACTATTTCTCTGAGTAGCTTCCCCCTCCAGTATGTTGCTGTACAAATTCCTATTACATAGGCCTCCCTGGGCTCCTATCTCTGTCTCATCAATTCAACAAGACTGCAGGCTCTGCAGGTTCCCTTTTAAAATTCTATGATCCAGACACTGGTTGCAGGAAAAAGGCCAGGCGAGTATAGGGCTCACTTTGTTGGTTCCGCTTTTCTCATGGATCACAGTCCTGTGCTACCTGTTGCCCAATACCTGAAAACACTTGTTTCATGTATTTTTTCCAGTTCCTATTTGTTTATAAGGTATGAGAGGCAGAAGGAAACAAGTTTTATACCAGTTACTCTCTAATGGACCAAAGTGGAAGTCTCAAAGCCTCTTAATACTGAGTTAATTTAAGGGTCAAACTCTGGTAGGTTTCAGATGTTAAATGTGAAAAAAAACCTACCACAAATAGAAGACTATAGCAAGCAGTAAAATGGTGCAGGAAGCAGAAAACAAAAGGAACAGAGATCTCTTCAGCTTTGACAGGTAGTAAACTCTCAGAAGAATATAAAGTGACTTAACCAATTTCACGGGCAACGTATTGCTCATAACCAAAAGGTTAGAGATGTCACTTAAAAATATCAAATCAAGAACTCTAAAGTCCAAAATAATGAAATAAAAAAATGAAAGCAGTCAGGTAAGAACTGATCTTGACAAAAGTGTCAGTTACAACTCACACTGATATTTTTTTAAGTCCATGCCAAAAATAGCTCACTCCTCTTATTCTCCCTCCATTCAAGTTTTTTTTAAAGTGAATGCAATCTGAACAAACTTAATTTACAACAGCTAAAAGTCTTGAGGAAGTTAACAATCATGAATGATATCTGATGTAAGTGTGCCTTTGTTTTTGCTATTTTTAAAGGGCTATTTTCCAACCATGACCATTTCAATGTAAGTAATCTTATGGCATAGCAATTTACCTCACTACTATACTAGGTAACACTGAGTTTATCATATTCTCAATAGCCCAAGTCTTGTAATCACAGTGTCATATCTATAGATAGGCAGTTGACTAAGGACAGGAACTCCACCTTAACTCAACCAGATATGCCATTACTTTATGATGGAAGAAATTTAAAAAATACTGTGATGTGCGCCATTATATTATCATATCAAATTTTTTTTAAAACTTCCCACTAACACATCAAGACAACACCATTATAGTTCAATGTTCATAAAGTAAATTGAGTCAGCCTCTAATCTGGGAGGCAGAGATTGAATCAACCTCTAATTTGGGAGGCACAAAACAACATATGCTTCCACAGAAAATGAGGATAGCAGTAAGCAAGCAAGTGCAGAACGAATGAGAAAAAAGACAAAACCCATGAATGACACTGGCTGAGTTTGGCTGAGAAACTGAGATAAATCAAATAGTGAAATGAGAAGGATAATTGCTTTACACTTCTCTTTAGGTAGTCCCATAAAATTGCCTACTTCAAAGCCTGTAACTTTGTGAACAAATGAAACGGAAGATAAACAAAAAGGCCAAACTCCCTGGGAAGATAAAAAAGAACAAAGCAGCCTAACCAACAAACATCAGTACAACTACTTCCTCTGTATATTTAAATGTTCTGATTTACAAAGCCTCCAGCTGAACTCCTAGGTACAAGGCAGACTACAAATTAGCCAAAGGTAATGTATAGATAGGGTCTGGAGTGAGGGTGACCTACTCAGCTTCATCACATCAATACAATAAGAAAGTAAAATCTGCCACCTGAGCTATTGAATATGCTCATCCCTGAAAGCTGTTTCCCCTAGAATTCACCTAGTCCTCTTCTTTAAGATCAACAAGAACAACAACTCAAGCCTTTGCTTTTTAGATAAACCCCACAGACACAAAAAACAATTTAAACTAGAACTGTCTCTTTATTTCTAGATCTGAAATGCACACAAAAAAGGGGGGAAATGTAATTCCCTACCAGGCTACCTCTCCCACCCCTTCTTGGCATTACACACTAACCAAGTTTCCAGGTGAAGATGCAGATATTGGGATTCTATATGTCTCAGTTGAATACTGCCATATTGATGAAAAATCTTTTTATTTGGAGAGTCTTTCAGTGACCAGCTTCATGCTATCAAACTTGCCCAGCATCTTTCCTCATTCTGTCAATGTAAACATACTACAAAAGTACCTCTTCTTAAAGAAATGAAACTGAGCAATGGAAAAGTTAAATCCAAATTGTTTCCTATAGGAATACATTTCTCATTTTGTAATGTAAGACAGCAAAATTACAAAATAATTGTTTTACTTATAATTAACTACTTCTCAGATAGACTACAAAATTACATAATACTATATGTAAGTGTCTAACCCAATAAATGATTCACTAAATGGTAGTTCTCTATTTTTACCCCAAATCTGTCGGCAAAGATCAGTTTGAATTAGAAAAGTCTATATTATAAAGTTTAAAATGAAACAAATGTAGTTTTATCACTTTGGGGTACATTCAAATTTACCAGCCCATCTCCCCCTTTCTCTACTCAGGTGGTACTTTAATAAATAAGTTAAACAATTTAACAGATGAGAATAACTGGTAATTAATATATCAGCCATGTAAATAGAAGTTCATTTACACCTAGAACAAAGCCAGTCTTCATCCATCTGGCCCACATGAATGATCATCAATTCCAAAAATGGAAAAAGAAAGTATGATTGGAAAACAAATCAATAAGGTTTCTACTGCTGAAATATGAAAACTCTTTAAAATAATTTTAAAGCACAAACGAAAAACTAACTCTACCTGCAAATAAGACAAAAATAATCATTTTTAAATTACAATGGTATTAAAGAATGAAAGACATATAAAAGGAGCACTTTGCAAATGATCATAACAATATGTATATGTTTGTGTATATATGTGAATATACACTACTAAAAATAGCTAACTTTCATGGTATATTTATATTTACTATGTGCCAGGCTTTTTTCAAGTGTTTACATGTAACAATTCTTTTTAAAAATATGTTTTTATTTTAGAGAGAAAGGAAGGGGAGGGGGGAGAGAGGAAGGGAGAGAGAAAGAGAAAGAGAGAAACATCTATGTGAGAAAGAAACATCCATCAGTTCCTTTCCGTATGCACCCTGACTGGGGACCAAACCCGCAACCTGGGCATGTGCCCTGAATAGGAATTGAACAGGCAACCTTCCGGTGCAGGGGACTACACTCAACCAACTGAGACATATTGGCCAGGGCTACGTGTAATAATTCTTTTAAATTCCTACTACAACCCTATGAAGTAGATACTACTATTATCCCCCATTTTACAAACAGGGAAACTGAGAATCAGAAAGGGCAGTTAACTTGTCAGTTGTCATAAAACTACTAAGTGGTGGGTCCATGATTTGGACCCAGGCATTGTGGCTCCAGAGCTAACTCTCTTTACTACATATTGTGAATGTATGTTTTTCATATAAACCACTTGAAAAATAGTATTCCAATGTGGAACTGAATTATTGGCTTTAAAGAACACCTGGAAATCAGAACTAGCATAAATAAAATTGACACTCTATATCATAAAAATTGAAATAAACAGAAGATTAAAAACATAATACTTCACTAGAAAGAAGAAAAGCTCTAAAGATGAAAATCTGGAAAAAATGTTATATAATAATATAAAAGGACTGGGTATTAATAAAAAGAATCCCATTGAAAGAAAGGATCAAAACACTTATATAACATTTTTATTCACTATAAATATAATACATGTTCACTGTAAACAATTTTTATAAAATACAGAAAAAATAGAAAGAAATAAAAATCACACATAATCTCACAACCCAAAGAAAATGAAAATTTACAATGTTTCCTGACAGTCTTTTTCTATGGAAATATTTTCACATAGTCAAGATCATACTATATGGTTTTGTAGAGTTTATTTTTCAACTGAATTGCATAAAATTCTTTAAAAATATTTTAATGGCTCCATGATTATTTCATCATATGGGTGTATCATGATTTGGGGAGTGATTTCTTCTTTTAAAATTGTGGGGAACATCTCTGTGCACTAAAATCTATCCAGATCTCAGATTTATTTTCTAAGGGATTTTAAACACATAATTATCAGATCAAAGTGTATGAACATTTTTAAAAACTCTTGATGCGTTTTTCCAAATTGTTTTCCATAAAGACAGTGCCACTACAATAAAAAAATGGACTCTATTGAGTTAAAACTTCAAGAATATTTATTTACAACCATCATTTATAAATCATTTTAATTGCTGTCAGCTGCTTTAAATGTTCTTATTGTTAAACCAGTAAAACACCACAATGGAAACAAACTGTCTTAATTTAAGGTCAAACGGCAGTTATAGTTTAAAAATTAAACTCAAGTATATTTGCCTCATGGTACGAATGGCTTATTTCCAACTTGCAGACTCCTTGTTCTTCAGAACTTTTAAAACACTTATGTAAAAATAACTTATTCTACAGTCTTCGCCACAAAACAAGAAGCATCTGAGGAGGCTATTATATATTGTTTTCTTAAATAGCATACTTGAATTGATACTTTAAAATCCATCTATCTTCAATGTTCTTCACGTAACACTATAAGGCAAGACATTACATTTCAAGGATAAAGGATAAACACAACTTTAAAGTAGATGTGAGATGGTTTCTCTAAAGGTGTTTTATACATAAAAGCCTTCCTCCCCAGTTTGAGTTTAAGTGCTTGGCCACATCCTTACAATCTAACTCTAAAAGCGTTGCTCACAACCATACAAGAAAGCAAGGTCTTAGTCCAAAGAATGGAAAGGAAGGTAGGAACTGCTAAGGGCTGTGAGAGACAATGTTCCTTTCCGGAGGAACATGTTCCCAATAACTAACTCTTCTAGAGAGTCTATGAGGGGTCACTGGTAGCTATTGCAATTATAGTACTTTCATGGCTTGGGCAAAATTTTTAAAGTGTTTTATTTGTTATTCACAGCACATATCACTACCCATTTGTTTATTGTCTAATCACCAGTAAGTTTCAAGAAAAAAAATCTGTCTTTGGCATGGCTGCATCACTAGTCCCTGGAACATAGTAAGGGCTAAATATGTTTTTGAATAAATGAAATAATTTAATCTAAAGATCTAATGATAATCACACAAAAAGAGAATTTTGTTGTGGGTCTAGGCCAGCCGTGGGCAAACTACGGCCCGCGGGCCGGATCCGGCCCATTTGAAATGAATAAAACTAAAAAAAAAAGAGACCGTACCCTTTTATGTAATGATGTTTACTTTGAATTTATATTAGTTCACACAAACACTCCATCCATGCTTTTGTTCTGGCCCTCCGGTCCAGTTTAAGAACCCATTGTGGCCCTCGAGTCAAAAAGTTTGCCCACCCCTGGTCTAGGCCCAAGAAATACCATTTTTAAATGATTGTGGGCATCTAACTGTGGCACACAGAATTTATATCAAAGGGATAAACAGCTTTTTCAGGCCCCTAGGTAGAGTTTGAAACTCTTAAACTTGAGAGATATCTCTTAGGGAGATAAAATTCTTGGGAATAAAAATCAGGGGGAAACATGAGAAATGTTTTATTCTTAGAATTCTAGTGATTGGGTAAATCATGTAGCAGAACCTCAGAGTTCAAATCAATGCAGTATAGTAGGATAAAAGTGCTGAAATAGGGTGGCACTGGAATAGAAATAGGGATGGGGCATCCAAAGATACAGGCCCAAGGCTCAACTCTACCATTTATTAGAAGACCATGAAGGAGTCATCTAATTCCCTTCATCTTCAGACATGGATATGCAAGATGGGGACAAGTGCACTGTCTGCTTGATGGACTGCTGCAGGGATCCAAGGACAATAGTCATTTAAAAGGTCCTGGAAACTGCCAATTATAATGCCATATCAATAAAGGTGTAATTATTAATATCATCATTTTTGGCCAATAAGACCTCTACTTTAAGTAGCCCCTCAATAATTGTTGATTTCCTTCCTTGGATACCTGGGAGAAGTAGAATACTCTGGGTATTATAATTTAGTATGATAATTTGTTATAATAAGTATTATAACACAGGTGGTTCTTGAAAGAATTCCATTATCTAGGGAAATGTAAGATTCTGGTGTAATGGGTGCCTTGCTCAATCAAATGGTTCAGGACTTTAAGAACATTAAGTAGGAAAATGAGAGTTAATATTCAATAAGAACATAGTATGAGTCAAATACAATTAGGTGCTTTCACATGCATTTTACTCTTCATAGCAACATTATTAAAAAAGGGTTTTTACAGATGAGAAAACTGAGGCTAAGAGGTTGGTTTACTTAAGCCTTAGACACTGCTTGTATAGAGCAGACCTGGCATTATCAATAAGGTTATCTAACTCCAAAGCCACAGAAAAGATTTATCATCTCCAGATATGAGTGAGCTTGCATACCATTTCTTTTTTGGTGTTATTTCAGCCATTTTTGTGGTTGATGTATGGTTTTAAAAAACACTGGTTCACTCTATACCTAGTAAGAAAATTCTGAATTCACAGGGAAAAGGTGATTCTTAATCTAGGTAAAGTAGTCAAATCTGGCCCCCTAAGTGTAGGTAGGTAGAAGAGACATAACCATTAAGTATTCACTGGACAACTATTTTAAAATTTTCTTAAGTAAACCCAGGATATCCTTGGCAAGCAGAAAAGTTATTTTCTAGTATTCCCAATCTGATAAATATCCTCTGGTTTGGGAATTTATAGCGAGGGGACTAAAGAAGCCAGTCATCCCAAAAAAGTATAGCTAGGCCAGAAGAAATGCTCTTCCTGGAAACACCCAGAGAAATACCTGGTAAGAGTCCCTTTAACCTCTCCAGGAACAGAACAACAGAGAAAATGTTTAATCAAAACAGAGTAAAACTGGATATCAAGGAAATGGTTCTAGAGGCAGGAGGGTTCCAAAGAAAAGCCAATTAAATCCTGTCAGGGCAGATCCAGAGCAAAAAAGAGTAAGTCATCAAAGTTCAGAGTTCAAAATCTGAGGGCAACAGATAAGTACAGCTGGGAATAACGTCACTGTCAAATGTCTAGAATTTTTCCAGGTCTGGTCAACACAACTACAAGCAACGTTTGCTTTTGTGTTGCTCTAATAGACTTTTGGAAAGCAGAAAGTATCCTTAGACTGCAAGAATCTGGGAATCTTCTTTAAAGAAACCCCAATATCAAGGTAGCTAGGGAGTCATGTGAATTCCTTTACTGCCACCCCTTTCTGGAAAAATTTGCCAGCTGGCAAGAAGACAGAATCTTAAAATGTGTCACTGATAGTTATAAGGTGAAGGCAGTGGCCATGAATGGTAGGCTCACAGGCCCAATCCTTGGTCTATATTCTTCTCAAGCCATCAGATACGAAGGAATGTGACCCAGGTGGAGTCAGAAGACAAAATTAGCCTACCCTTCAAATTCCTCTGAACCCTGTATCTATATTGGGTGGGGGGAGGTTGAGGTGGAGAGGAGGGAAATAGTCATAGAGAAAGTATGCAATCAAGCTTGGTCAAGGCCACAGAAAGTGCCAAGGAATAAGTTGCCCAGAGGTCAGCATGAAAATTCATGGAGTTCTCCCAAAGCAGTCATCACCGGTGATGGCAACAGAGATTGGAAATGAGAAAAGCCAACCCTCAAAGTCTTAATACTCTCTTCACATCCTTTAAGTCTTAGACTAAATAGTAGCTTCTCAAAGAGACTTTCAACCTATCTAAAGTAGAGAATAGCAACTCAGTTATTCTCAATTTTGATCTATGTTTACTTATCCCAAATAAAATTAGTTTATTCCTCTATTTCCCCCACTAAACTGTAAGCTTTATGAGAACAAAAACCTGTCTGCCCATTTCACTATTATATCCCCAATGCTTAGCAGAGTGCCTAAAGCACAGTTAATTGCTGAATAATAACTTGTTGAATAGAAAACAATTAGTCAATAACAATGGTTCTCAAGAGTGAGGTCCCTGTACCAGCAACATTGGGGTCACCTGGGTACTTGTTGGAAATTCAAATTCAGGCCCACCCCAGAGCTACTGAATCAGAAACTCTGGGAGTAGGGCCAGCAATCTGTGTTTTAACAAGATCTCAAGGTGAGTTCCATACATGCAGAAGTTTGAGGACCACTGGTAAATAACAGGATATGTAAAAATTCACCTATCAAGAGTACAAAAACATACATTTCCTGGTGGCAGGAAGTGTAAAGATTAAGGTTCTTTTCTAATAATGGTTTGGAATGCTTGGTCAGGTTATCCACAATTCTGAGTTTGGTATGCACACAACTAATACCTTATCTGGAATGTAACAAAGATTTCCAAATGGAGACTACTAAGTAGAGATCTTGAACAATGTATTTAATCTTTCTAAGCATGTTTCCTTATCTATGAGAAGGGAATAGTACCAAAATTCACAGGTTGTAAGGATTAAATGAGATTTTAAAAAAATAACCCAAGTTCTAGTACATGGTTAACAACAAATGGTAGTGGTGGTGCTGCTTCTCATTAAATTTGTTTTGGAGACATGTGAAGATGAGTAGCTCACAAGTACAGTTTTCAACCTCCAAGAAGCCATGTGAAGAAAGAAAGTATGCTAACTTTCAAAAGGGTATCACCCAAATGCTAGGATACAAGTAGCTTTGTGAGCATGTAAGGGTACACCATTTGCTGGCCTCTGAAGCAAAGAGATGTCAAAGAAAAGAAGTTAACCCATGAAGGGTTAAATTAAGGAGAGGAAACAAGATGGGAACATAGAGGTTGCTGGAATTATTGAGAATTGCTGGCAGTGAGAATGGCAAGGTTGAAAGAGCAAGGCTATGCTATGATGGTCTCTTCTCTGTTTACAAGACAGAAGTCTTTATATGTCTGGTATCTATATTTTCCAAACCAAAAATTGGCACAGTCTGATGAATATGAGTACACTTATGGACACAATGGGACAAACTGAAATCAGGTCTGTCCTGGGAAATCCTAAATATATGGTTACTGTCTGGAAATAGTCTATTTTTAAAAGAACCCAACACCAGCATGGCTAAAGAACTGCATAGAGTTTCACAATAACCTCATACAGGCTCTGGTTATGACTCACCCTGTATGATGAAGGCTGGATGGGCACATGACTCCTAAAAATTTAGAGCATGTATGAAAAGTTACTTAGGGTCATCTCTTTCTATTCATTCCACCAGTTCCTTCTGGCTTTATAAATGCAGTGGCCAAAATCTAGAGCTCTTAACAAAAGATCATTAGGCTTACCCTGAGTATCCTAGATTAGCTACTACTGTCTTGTAATACCAGTTCAAGCGTCATTTTGGACTATTTGATTGCCTTTGATGGTAAGGAGGGACACAAGGTCCTTCAATACTAAATCATGTTCATGACTTAATATTCTTTTTAAAAAATATATTTTATTGATTTTTTACAGAGAGGAAGGGAAAGGGATAGAGAGTTAGAAACATCGATGAGAGAGAAACATCGATCAGCTGCCTCCTGCACACCCCCTACTGGGGATGTGCCTGCAACCAAGGTACATGCCCTTGACCAGAATCGAACCTAGGATCCTTGAGTCCGCAGGCTGACGCTCTATCCACTGAGCCAAACCGGTTAGGGCCGTGGTCGGCAAACTGTGGCTCGCGAGCCACATGCAGCTCTTTGGCCCCTTGAGTGTGGCTCTTCCTAAGCCTTAGGAGTACCCTAATTAAGTTAATAACAATGTACCTACCTATATAGTTTACGTTTAAAAAATTTGGCTCTCAAAAGAAATTTCAATCATTGTACTGTTGATATTTGGCTCTGTTGACTAATGAGTTTGCCGACCACTGGTAGGGCATGTCTTAATATTCTTAAGATCAAATGGATAGCTAAGCAGAATTTTATAAACACTAGTTATAAAAATGGGGGTGTTTAAAAGAGTTAATGCTACTGAATCTGTCAGTTATGAAACTACTGCTATCAAGTTAGTAAAAACTAGGTGAGTTTGAATAATTTCTCTTTCTGGTAAAGTAGCAGGTTTAAGAAAGATAGAAGAGCCTGACTGGCATGGCTCAGAGGTTGAGTGTCGACCTATAAACCAGGAGGTCACAGTTTGATTCCTGGACAGAGCACATGCCCAGGATGCCAGCTCGATCCCCCATGGGGGGGGGTGCAGGAGGCAGCCAACCAATGATTCTCTCTCATCATTTGTTTCTATCTCTCTCTCCCTCTCCCTTCCTCTCTGAAATCAATAAAAAAAGAAAGATACAAGAATTCTATCTATTAGAATTTAAGAGTGGGATGTCAAAAGAGGTGGATGAAGAATAATGCAGCTCTTACTGTTGTGTCAATTTTCCTCCCAGGGATGCATTTTCCAAATAAAAATCAAAATGCAGAGACACACTAACTGGTGCAGTCATCTAATGTGACTGAGATTGAGGAGGCGTTGCTGAATCAGAGGATCATCCACTTCAGGGAAATTGTTATGCCTGCAGACCTAGTTGAATAAAAACTTTAAAATCATTCTGGTTTCCTCTCCAACTCTAGAAAAGAAAGGCCACGTTGTTGTTGTAGTTGGAGAGAACACATACAACCACAGGGCCTGCCAGAGTGACAGTAATTAGCGTGACTTGATCTAATTTGAATCTGGAGCACTTCACACCTCCTTAGGTAACCAAGGGCTCCCTGGTTTCCTGGCTGTCCTCATTCCAGAGAAGAAATTAGTGTGTATATTGCTGCTCAGAATTCCTTACCTCAACCATGCATTGCACTTCAATCTCCCACATTACTGGTCTACATGGCACTGTGCAGTATGGGTTAGAGCTGGGAATACCAAGCCCTTGGAGGAATGTCTGTTATCTGGAGATGAGTTCGAACTAGCTATTCAGGGCATACAGTTGTATGGATTAAGACAGACTACAAAGAAACAGGTTTTCCTTCTCCTAGATTTTTCTTACTAGAAGAATGGGTTAGAGATTGTACAGGGCCATCCAACAAGTATAAATAAGATGAAAAGCTAAACTGTAGTGGATAGGGTCAATTTAGTACAACAAACAATTATGAAGCACTTTTACTACTATATGATACACACTAGGGATTGGAAATGAAAAAGACCATCCCTACTCATTCGTAGCCTCTAGTTTAGTAAGTGAAGGAGAGAAACATACAAATAGAATTTAATATAAAGCAGAAAATGATAAGAAAATAGCTACAAATGAGGAGTGATGGGGCACAGAGGAAGGCCACTTAATGTGGGAGTTAAGGAAAGCAAAAAAGGAGAGGACTGTGACTAGCTCAAGGTCTGTGGCTTGGAGCCACCAGAGAGTATAAATAGAAGATAGAATAAAATGAAGGGAGGAAGCTAGAAAGCTCCTGGTCAAAGAACCCAAAGGGCACCATTGCTTTTGGACATTTTAGATGGCAAAGGCTTTCATAGTGTGGAGAATTCTCTCTCAGCACAATACCCACTCATACCCACCCATCCACATATATACCCTTATAGAAGTTTTGATTTGGTGGAGAAACAGGGAGGAGAAGAAAGTGTATAAAATACACAGCAGAATGCATATCACACAAGTTCTCAGCTTTTGATTTCTTCCCACAAGCTCTACCAGAATTTCATGTATATTCTCTGGATTTGAAAAAACAAACAAACAGAGACCTCCAAAGTATACCTTGGAGGCAAAAATACAGAACTTACTCTGCAGGGCTTTGTCAGTGTATGGCTGACAGAGCTCTCCAAAATCCACTGGGTCATGGCATACCCATTCTCTTTGGATGAATAGTGTGAGAGTCTAACATGAACCTCTAGATCATCACCCACATTATCCAGTAAAATGCTAAACTCTACCATTTCTTTCCTGTGCTATTATTTGTATCTATTCTTTCCTCTCAGACCTAACTTCACAGCTAATTCTTATGTAGACCAGCATCCTCTCTGGGCTAAACTATTTCAATGTTCTCTTCAACAATGACTCTGTTTTAAATGTGACCAATCTCTCACTCTGATTCAACCATACAACTCCTACACCAATATTTCCCAATAGGTCAAAAAATCAAGTCAAAATGAATGAACAGATGCTTTAATTTTAAGCCTTTCCACTCTTCCCTCGCCTGATTCAAGATTTCTCAGATATTCTCATTTCCTGATAGTTTTCTAACAAAAACTACTCAGTCAACTATTTATAATCCTAATTGATCCTCCCCAAACCAAAATCTTTATGATTTCAAACATTATTCAAAATCTTCCATGAATTTTTCAGCCAATAAATTAAGTTCATTAACTTCAACGTGAGTATTATGTCTACTCCATTCTCATGCATAACCATAAATACCCAACTCCCCATTATCCACCTGTGGCTATTTTCCCCCTTTCAGTTACTGAGTTGGGGTGTGGCCACTCCAAGTGAAGGCACTGGAGCAAAATAGGAAAGAGACAGAGAGCCCACAGGATGAAGAAAAGAGTCAAGAAAAGGAGACAAGCAAAGTACTACTTTGCACCATTTGCATTATTATTATTAGGGATAATAAGAGGTGATTAGATATATATGTAAATTTTAATTATGTCAATTTATATTAAAAATTGAAACATACCTCATAGCCACAGAAATACCCACCTGCTTATTGTTAAGTAGAAAAGATGGATTACTTATGTATGGCCCAGTGGAAGAGCAAGTTAGTTAATTATTCTATATATACTGGAAGTTTATAGACTGAGATAAACATGAAATGTGTAGTGTGCATAAACACACAGTTACAAAGTAAATATGTCCATCATCTTTATCCCTGTCTTGCTACACCAAACTATTCTTTTTTAAAATATGTTTTTATTGATATTGGAGATAGAGGAAGGGAGAGGGAGAGAAAGAGAGAAACATCAATGTGAGAGAGCAACATTGATCAATTGCCTCCTATATTTGCCCCAACCAGGGATCAAACCTATAATCTGGGCATGTGCCCTGACTGGGAATCAAACCGATGACCTTTCAGTGCATGGGACGATGCTCAACCAACTGAGTCACAGCAGCTAGGCACACCAAACTAATTCTTTAAACTCCTATTAATCTGTAGGAAACTGTCAAATACATAGATGGTACTCAAGTAGTAGTTGACAGTGATCTTCAACACTAGCTGAATGAAAACCTATACAGCCAAGTTCAGGAGGAAATCCTATATAATAAGGAGATAATATGCTAATTAGATGAGAAATCGGAATGACCTTCCAGAACGACCAGTGGGAGGGGCCACGAGGCAGCCGGGGCTATGAGGGCAGAGTCCCTTGCATGAATTTCATGTATCGGGCCTCTAGTTAAATCATAAAACCATTCAAGAAAAGGATCCTGCATGTTATAGCATTCTTATAATTGTACTAAAAGACATACTATAATTTACTTAGTATAGCCAAGAATTTATAGAACCATGATTCAAAGTTGCATACAGTCTGATTTTAGTACTAAAGATGAAAAAGAAAACCAAGTGGAATCAATCCAACTTGTTTTATTTCCTGGAATACAGGTAAAAACCCCTTATAGTTAACATCAGGATAACAGAGCCTCTTTATAACAATGCTTTATCTCATAATGAACCCACAGTAGTTTGTTAATTTGGTTACAAAAATTATTAACAGAAAATAATCAAGGAAAACTAATGTTTTCTTCAATTCTCTTCCAGTAAAAATCACTCCCTTTAATGAAAAAATATATATGTGCTGCTGGCAAAATAGGGTCTCATTTGATAACTCACTGTGGACATCTGAAGAGATTTCCCTCCACAGTTTTATTTGGCACAACTTCCCTATCCCTTACCTCCTTAAATATTATACACAAGCAAGCATTAACTATCTAACATTGGCCTTAATCTTCAGAATCAAGCTATTCTACAGTTACTATTATCTATTTTAACTTGTCACTTGTGTAAGATTTATGCCAATTAGGTTGTAGGGTTAATCTATTCATTTTATTCAATTACATTGCTAATATAAAGTCTAAACAATAGAAGATACAGTACAGAAGCAATGCATTTCTATGCTTCATTGTGTGTTTATAGAAATACTGACATGTACTGTATATGGTTCCAATGATACAAGTTTTAATGGAATATTTAATGTCATTAAAATTTCATAAAACATTTCTGGTGCTTAACAGTAATGAAAAGGTCACTGATAAAATGGATAATTTTCATCCTAAATCACTGGCATATAAAATTAAGACCTGATGAAATTACTTTTAGGGCACAAGATTTATGCAACTTCTCAGAATTGTACTTACTAAGCATATGCCCATAATACATATAAAATACTTTAGGTTCTTTGTGAGTAGAGCTTTAAAATGCTTTCTTTTATCTGTAACAGTGTAGATTTCTTTTGTACACATTATGAGTTCTTAAAACACCCTTATGAAGGATTATTATTATTCCCATTTTTTAATATTCAGTGGAACCAAAACTTAATAACCTTACAATTTCACAAGTTCAGCTACTCTAATTTCTTCCTTTCAATACTATAATGCTTAATGTTTTTGAAATTGCAGTACCCCATTATTATCTGGCTGATTTCATAATACATTCCTTTTCTTTCCTACAAATGTTGTATGTGTGGGTATTTTAGTTAAAAACAATTTTGGTTTAAAAATTTCATGACACCTTTTGAAGTATTGAGAGACAGATTTAAAAATTCACTGCTCTTAACTTCCTTTAAAAACTTGAAACAGAAATGTACTCAACACTTTTATACAAAACAATGTTCTATCTAGTAGGTAATAGTAGAGTGAGGAGGGAAAGGGAAGGATACAAAGATCAGACACAAGGTCTCTGTTATCAAAGGAGCTTACCATTCAAAGTGGGTGATAGACATGTATACAAAGAAAATGTTCAATGACTGAGGTATTGGGAAGGGGTGAAGAGGGTTACAGATGGGGTCACGAGTGGGAAGACATGCCAAGTCTGAAAGGAGAAAGATTCAACATTTCAAATTGGAGCACTGCTATCATGCTGCAGATTTTAAATTACACTCCATTATCCTATTCACACCTATGTGCAAAAAGATATACATGCAGAGGTGCTAAATGCAGTTATCCAGGTTGCAATCTGTTTTCCAAGCCATGTACCTATCTAGGGTGCCCAGAGAGAACACTTTTTTTTCTAATTCACACAGTCTACTATTCTAATTAACACAAAGTCTACTAGTATATATGTGCTAGCAGGGATTCTGAGATATTTATTGTTTCCTATATTTCCTATACCAGCAATGCTACAATCTAAATGTGCATTAATAAAGGACAAGATAAGTAAATTATGGTACATCCATAGACAGGAATATCTATCTTGCAGGCATTAAAAAGAAACAAGCACCATAGTCTAGTTAATCATATTATGGCAATCAGATTTCAGTATTGATAATACACTACAGCTATGTAAGATATCACCAGTGAAGGAAGCTGGGCAATGGGTATACAGGATCTCTCTGTACTATTTTTTGCAACATCTTGTGAAACTATGATGATTTCAAAATAAAAAGTTAAAAGAAAAAGTAGAAGAACTAGGCATTTCTAGGTGTGCTGATGTAGAAGTATCTCCAAGATTGACTCTTAGCTGCAAAAAGGTGTAGAAAAGCATGTATAGGACACTCACTACTCTTTGTGCAAAACAAAAGGGAATGTTTGTTTACACAAATGCTAGTATATGTATAGACTATCTCTGTACAGGGGTCCTCAAACTACGGCCCGCCGAAAACATTTATCCAGCCTGCCAGGTGTTTTTGCCGCCGCTGCCTATTGCTTAGCAGCCAACTAGTTTTTTTTTTTAAACTATAGTCCGGCCCTCCAACGGTCTGAGGGACAGTGAACTGGCCCCCTGTTTAAAAAGTTTGAGGACCCCTGCACAAGAAACTGGTGGCAGCAATAGTTGCTTCTGGGAAGGGAACTGAATATCTGTGTGATAGGGGTGTGAGGGAGATCTAACTACATCTATTGTCCTCTTATGATGTTTAAATTTCATACTGGGAGCACATACTACCGCTTCAAAAACAGTTAATTTCAAGGGCAGATCCTGCAAGAAGGTTTTAAAGTATCCATACCATCTGGTGTATTCCCCTTCACCCAATTTAGAAGGCCCAGGGATTATGGGATGTGATTTAAAGATAGGTTCTTTCACTGATCCATCATTCTGGGTTCTCTTGCTAGGCTGTGATCTAGCTACTCAAAAGCAAGGGACCATAACATTAGCTGTACTGGGCACAATATCTGGCATATTAAGGGACATCAATTTTCTTGACTTATTATCTTGGCTCTTCCTTTCAAACTACTCTTAAAACCCAGACCCAGAATGATTCTTTACCACTGATTCTACCCCTGGAACAATGTTTTAAAACTTAACTTCTTATTAGCATAAGTTGTTCCAGGTCAACAAATGTCTATCCCTAGATAGATGAAAGCTTATTCTAATGAAGGCAAGATTTTTTGTGGAAATATGGGTGATTTATAAATTTCCTTTTTATTTTAATATCTGTATGTCTGATGAATTCTTCAGTCATCTTAGCTAAAACCTCCCATCCATGCTCATCATTCACTAACTTCTATAGGTTTTATTTGTCCCTCTGTAAGGCACTTATTTGCATTAGTTATCTCAGTGCATAACTTAGCTCTCTTCCTAAAGTATAAACTTCTTAAGGGCAGGAAAGCCTTACCTACCTCATTTTTCCCAAAGTAACCACTATAAGGTCAATCATCTTTGAAGTCAATTCACTTAATTAACATTTCATAAATTAAAAACTAAACTTTTAAAATATAGTTTAATTTATAATGGAACTAATTTGCTTAAAATACTATAAGGAGGTTTGTTGTGAGGGCAAATAAAAGACTCTTACAAGTATATATTCCAGAAAGAAATCATGCTATTATAATTAACAAGCCTCATCCCTTGTTCTGACTTCATGGAGGTGAAACCAGCACCTTCTTTATTTATATACTAGTGGCCCGGTGTACGAAATCCATGCACATTAAAAGGGAATTAGAGTAAATATTTTAATATTGCTATTAGCCCTTTCTCTATAATAGAAGTGTCAGAGATGAAAGAAAATTAGTAAAATGTATATGAAAATCTTCCTCCTGTCAGAGTCTGGGGTGTGCCACAGGAACCAGAGTCAAGTCCCTGCCCACCCACGTGTGCCTTGAAATTGCGCGAGACCCAGACCCGGCCGGCCCCACCCCTGTCAAGCCCCGTTGGGTGGGGAGGCGCAGCCTCAGGTTGCCTGGCCTGGCGCCGGGGCGGGGGGCACAACCTGAGGTGCCCTGTCAAGCCCCACCAGGCGGGGGGCAGAGCCTCAGGTCCCCCGGCCCGGGGCGGGGTGCGCAGCCTGAGATCCACCGGCCTGGGCCGGGGCAAGGGGTGCACCTTGAGGTTCCCCGTCAAGCCCTGCAAGTGGGGGGTGCGGCCTGAGGTCCCATCAAGCTCTGCCAGGCAGGGGTGCAGCCTGAGGTCCCCCAACCTGGCTCCAGGGCAGGGGTCACAGCCTGAGGTCCCCCGGCCTGGTGCCAGGGCGGGGTTCATGGCCTGAGGTCCCCTGTCAAGCCCCACCAGGCAGGGGGCACATCCTCAGGTCCCCTGCCCTGGCCCAGCTCCACGCAGCCTCAGGTCCCTGCTGATTGCTCGTTAAGGTTCATTACGGAATCCCTGCCTCCGCTGTGGGCGCAGCCATCTTGTGTTACAGAATCCCTGCCTCTGCGGTGGACACAGCCATCTTGTGTTACAGAATCCCTGCCTCCACTGTGGGTATAGCTATCTTGTGTTACGGAATCCCTGCCTCTACTGTGGGCGCATCCATCTTGACCATTACGGCGTGATGGTCAATTTGCATATTCCCTCTTTATTAGATAAGACTAGAGATCTGATGCACGAATTTGTGCACCAGTGGGGTCCCAGGGGCCTGGCCTGTGGGACCGGGTCGAAACTGGCTCTCCAACATCCCCTGAGGGGTCCCAGATTGCGAGAGAGTGCAGGCCAGGCCGAGGGACCCCACTGGTGCATGATCGGGGCCGAGGAGGGACATGGGAGGTTGGCTGGCAGGGGGACTGCAGGAGGGCTCCAGGGCGTGTCCGGCCTATTGTGTTCAGTCCGGATAGGTCTGACCCCAGAAGCAAGCTAACCTACCAGTCAGAGCATCTGCCCCCTGGTGGTCAGTGAATGTCATAGTAACTGGTTGACTGTCTGCCCCCTGGTGGTCAGTGCACGTAATAGCAAGTGGTTGAACGGCCTTAGCATATCATTAGCATATTACACTTTGATTGGTTGAATGGCCAATCAAATGACACAGCATATTAGGCTTTTATTATATAGGATTAGAAGTGCATCCTTCCTCAACCATGTACAGTTTGTTTCTAAGTTGAACTGGTACTACAAAATTGCTAAACAAATGTTAAATAGGGAGACCAAGATCCCTAGAGAGAGAGAAAGATGGCAGTCCCTTCTGAGAGTACCAGTTCAATAGTTTCCTACTTATAAGGAATCCTGCTTTGTCTGCTGGACATCCCTGATCCTGAGAGCCATCCCCCAAAAGCAGTGCAGTCCTTGTTTCATGCTACTTGCAGCCAGTTCAAGATCCATTCAAAACTGTTCAGAGCTTTTAATCATTTTGTTTGCCATATTACTCCTTCCTCAAATAAACACAACTGAAAGCAAGTCAAATCACCAATATTATAATACAAGTTATAATGGAATTTATTATCTAGAACTTCGTTAATCTATTCTGTACTTAATTTGGTAAAGTTATGTAAATTCCAAAGAGTTAGGTCATATTAAACCTCCATTATAATCCTTCTTTCTTATTTTTAAAGTAAGTATTCATATAAAAGGTAATCTTTTTTCATCCTATTACAACAACACTTCACACTTGTCCTTAACAGTAAGCCATGATAATGGCAGGAACCACATATTACCTATCTTTGAATCTCCCACAGTGCCTTGGACATAGTAAATTCTTAAGAAATATTTCTTTAAGTTAACTCTCTTAAGGATGCATTTAATCTACATGGTGACAGATAACTCACTTCTAAAATTCAGAAATTTCTATAAAAATGATTCATCTTTTATTGATGTGTCACACTTATTTCAGAAACAAATATTTTTCCAGTCTCTTGAGGGACTCCACCTGAGCTAAAAACAACTTTCTGCGTAATAGATATACACATTTTGTGACAGATACTGTATATCAGACTGCGGACTCTTGAAATTAGTTCTGGAAGAGAGGAAAGCAAGCTCAGAGAGAGATTTTTAACTGTCTTCAGTTCCTTGAGGTATGTCATACAATTATTAAATGTATTAATTTTAATATAAAAAATAAATATGTGTCATTAAGCTCTTTTAGAAATGAGGAGAGATGTGTTATAAACAGCTTGAAAATTGAAATTATCATAGTGTTAGAAATCATACTAAGAAGAAACAGGCAAGACTTAAATTATCTTTGGTATAATTTTATCATGTTAAAAACTGGAAAAGAACAAATTCTTAATACATAAGAATGTTCTGAGAATTGATGATTATGATGATTATGATGGTTTTGTAGCATTTTATTAAGGTTGATCTAGAAAGAGCACAAAATATTCTATGTAGACAATATACTTGTACCTGTTTACAGTATATGACAGAAACTGTCAAATAAAACTTAACTTTGAAAATAATCTATAATCTCTCTCCCAGAATCTAACCTGCATGTCAAAGCACTGAGATTTCTAAAGCTAACTACCAATTCTTTATTCTAGTTTGAGTCATTTTCTTAATGATTGCCCTGGAAATAATTAGCATATTGACCTTCAAAAAATTAGTTCAAATTAATACCAATTTTAGCTAAGTTTTAAATGCCAGATTTTTAATTTGTTTTAAAAAGTAATTTCTATCTCTTTATTGATATTCTTTATTTGGTGAGGCATTCACATGCTTTTCTTTAATTCTTTAAGCAGAATTTCCATTTATTTATTTATTTATTTATTTATTTATTTATTTATTTATTTATAATAGCTTATTTAAAGTTTTATCTGGTAAGCGCAATATATGGGCTTCCTCGGGGACAGTTTCTATTGACTGCGTATTTACTTGTATACGTGCCATACTTACATATTTCTTTGATTGTATTTTTCTGCTGAAAATAGACATTTTAAATAGTATTATATAACAAGTTTGGAAATCAGATCCCTCCTCTCGGTTTGTTGTAGCTGTTGCTGTTTGTTTAGTGACTGCCCTGGACTAATTCCTGGACTATTCCCTGTCATGTGTGGCCACTTGAAGTCTCTGCTGTTAGCTTAGGGGTCAGCTAATGACTGGATAGAAATTTTGGAAAAAGTCTTTAACCAACAGATCTTTCACCCTTTGCCGAGATAACCTAGGTGTGCTAGGGCATGCCTTATATTCTCCAGCAGTTTATAATACTGCTTTAGTCTTCATTTCCTGCTTCCATAGGTTCTCAAGGTCAGCAAGAGGTGAGCGAGTAGGGCCTTCTCAGGTCTTTCCTGGTCATGCACACAACTCTGCATCTGTGTGGGGTCTTCTAGATACCCAGGAATATCTTGGAGCTTTTTAAAACCCCTTATCTCATCCCCATATCCTCCTTTTAAGTTTTTTGGTCAGCCTCTTCTTTGACTCTCCTGGTATCTATATCACTACCTCAGGCAGGTACAATGTCAAACAATTGCCCCTGGTTGTTTTGAACAAATGCCCCGAGGATAAGGCTCTTCCACTGAGCAAGAATAAACCAGGTCAAATAAATGCAAGCCTTGTGAATGGGATGGAGCTGCCAGGCAGGTCAAATAGTGAGAATTCTCCGGGGATAGGGATATTTGGGAAGCTTGACCCCTCCAGTGGCTGCTGCTTCCCATAACTACTGTGGGAGCAAGGTTGCTGGTTTCCTTGTGGAACGGGAGATAGGACTGAGGCAAGTTAAAACACAACAAAGCTCACTGTTCTTACCAAAAATTAGCTATTTTTAATACATAAATGCTCTCCAGGTTGTTGGAAGTCTTTGGTTAATTTCCAGAATTCTAAAAAAGTTGGTTTTGCAAATGTTTGCCAGTGTTCATGTTGCTTTTACAGAGGAGTAGATTTTCTGATGTGATTACTCCAATATTCTGGAAATTCCCACTTCGGTTTGAAAATCATTCTGGAATTGGTGTCTTCTAAAAGGACTGCAAACTTCAGTTCTTAAAATTGCTCAGAAAAAATACAAAAAAAATAATATGTGGAATCCCTGGTGATATCTACACATAAATTGGTAGGCTGAAGTATTCATGAAATTAGAAAAGAGAAAATATGATCAAGCCTAAATTTACAATCCATTGTACTTATGATAACTACAAGGAAATGAATGTGTTTTCTGATAACAGATTCAATAAAAAAAGCATTTATTGTTAACATTTGGCTGCATTTCAAGTATTTTAAAAATATACCTCTTTAAAAAAGATTCAGAAAATTTAATTTTAAATACAAGAACATGAGAGCATATGACTTATCTGAGTTGTGGTGGGACTGAAGGCATAGCATCTTGCTCGATGCCCAGAGTAATAACAGATGAAAGGTTACCAAGGAAAAGTTTCAATGTATTTCTTAGATGAAATGAGAAAGATGGTGATTATAAGCTCTAAGTCTTGATTTTAATAACGAATCATGAACATCAAAGTAAGAACATTTCAATAGAACATTTACTATTTTATCACACACAATTAATCATTCATTATAATGCTGCCAAACCAAAATACAAATTATGAAAAATTTTGACATTATTCTAATACTAATTTAGGAGATGTCAAACATATTATAAGTGGTTATTCATTTGGAGAGCTCTGGGGAGTCCTGAATGAGTTTAAGTCACAGGCATGATATGAAATAAACATGCTTATACCTTTGTGTGAGTAGGTGAGAGGGAAAAAGGTGGAAGGGGGGGTGGAGAATGAACACACAATGCTTTCCATATAACTGCCCTGCCCCTCTTAAAGTAGCACTTAGAATTCCCTGAATTTGGAGGGGCACAGAGTTATTTTGCAAAAATGTTGAGAATCACTGACTTAATTGTAAAAACACTATAAGAGTGATTACAAAGTCATTAAGATCTTTTCTGAGAAAACCCATTTAAATTAAGCAGATCCTTGATATAGAGGACATCACTCAAAATAACAATAGTAGTCTCTGATATTTATACTATTATTCATTCAGAGTTTCACTGTTATATTCCATACATATTTTTAAAAAACAGCATGAGCATACAATAAAGTATATACCATGGTAAGTTTTCACTACTATGTATCTTTAGAATTCATGGACTTAAAATCTGCAATTTTAGGAATTTATGAGTAACCATTAAATTAAGGATTAAACAATTTTTCATTTTGCTGAGACATTAATGTGAAGAATTTGAATCTTGTGTAAAGGCTAATATATGTGAATAGGTTGCTAAGTTAGTAAGTCTATCCTTATCATCAACTATGCTCAGATGTTTTCTTTGCATTGTAAACTAAACAAGCACTCAGGAAGTGACAAATTGTTTTAAAAAATGCCTCCCCCCAATAAAGCAAATTTCTACTGCTGGTGATTAATATAAGGAAATGATATAAGAGTTGTAAAGCAGTGTTGGTTCTTAGCCAGATGATATTAATTTTGGATAAGTTAAAGACTAATGTGTTTAATTCAGCTTTGACTCAGATCTATGACATAAACAAGTCTGCCATAAAACATTTTATGATGGAAATTACATGCTAAATTATTATTTGTGCTTTCAGGATAATTTATAATCTCTTGGGTCAGGTTTCTTTAAATCTGTTTTTCTTCATCTAAATTATATTAATGTGAAAGTAGACACATCAAGAATTTCCATAAAAACAAATAAAGTATTCCTGTTGTTCACCAAATGTAGATATTCAGTGTGCTTGCTGAACCCCTAAAATCAATTCTAGGGCAACAGATTAAAAACTTCTGACTATAGAAATATTAGGAAAGAAAGGAGCATTTATTTAAACAGATAGGAACCTATAGTTTAAAACAAAACAGTAGAAAAAGAATAAATAAATATTACCAAATGGCCTTCCAAACATTCCAATCCCCTATAGGAATGGAATCATAGAGTAAAAGATAAGCAGGTGATTAAAGCTTATGCCATACCTCCGTGAGTGCCATAAAAACATGTTCTTACCCTCCTCCATACAGCTGCATATAGCCAGGTCAGTCCCCAAATAACAAACATTATCAAATAAATCCACCAAGTAACTCCTGGTGTCTGTTATACACATGGAGGAAAAGATACCCAATTCCAGGTAAGGCACAAGAAGGAGCACAATGGAATATCTCACTTAATCTCTGCTTTAAAATCTCCTTTGAAAAACTTTTAGAAACCTTTGTGATCTAGCACTGCCCTGAATTCAAAATCAGGCCAGTTAAACAGTGTTTATACATTCCTGTAGATATTCAAACCCATTGTTTGAAAAAAATCTGGAAGTCATAAATTTACAACCTCTCAGCCCCCATCACTCCACCCGCTCCCCAAAGTGGAACACTAGCAGAACCAGTAAATAACTTTCTAGATAATGCAAAGTGGGTAAACACTGCTAAAAAATAAGTGGTAAAAATTCTATAATGCAATTGTTACCAAGCCTTCGGATATCCAAGACTGCTGCTCTCAAAAATGTCAAAGCTCCAGAGAGAAATTATGTTCAGAAAGAGTAAGAGAAGCATATTCCTAGATTTATACTTCAATTTTGGAGTGGGAAAGATTGGGAGTCAAAAGTATTCAAATCAATATAACAATTTTGAGGACAGGAAAGTGAAGGTGGCCCTGCTGAGTTGGTGCAAATTAGTTAAGTTAGTAAAGAGTTAATGAATGTTTACTATAGAATAGTGAATAATTATAATCTTCATGAAAGTGAAAGGAAGCTTCAAGATTAAACCTCTCCTCTTCTGTAAAAACTGACCTGAATTTCTCTAGACTGAACTGAAATAAACAGAGCAAAAGTTCTAAGAACAGCAGCCCAATGAAGAAGGGAACCAGGACCCTTTGGACCCACACCCATTTTTTTCACTTTAAAATGGGATTTGCTTGTTCTCTTGCCACAGCTAAACCGGAAAAACCACTGACTTTTTTTTCTTTACTTGATTGTGCTCCACACTATAGAGGCCATTGCCTATTTAACAAGGCTATTGTTTGAAGCCTGTGAAAATGAAATGGGCTTCTAAACTGTTCAATCAGGTTTAAGCAAAATTGTCTCTCCTTATTCTAGTGAGGGCATTCACCTTTGTTCATAAAAATGTTAAGGATATTGAGAGTGATCAGGGACCTTAGTGTGGCCTGTCCTAAGAACCATTGGATTCCATTTGGCCTCCTACCCAATTATGGGGTAGGGGTCTACGATCATGGTGTTTACAGTTAACTGTACTGTATTATACATTTAACTAACACATTATACTTCTTCAAAAACTTTGATTCAAAAATATTTTATTACTATCATTGTCTTTTAACATCTGGCATTTCTTCACATCACTGTTGTAATATATAATTCAAAGTACATATTATTCATAATTCAAGGCTCTGATATGAGGGAGAGTTCATTTATTCATAAACAAAAACAGACTACACTGTTAATAAGCATTGTGCTAGTGTTGCTTTTTACTTCCTGAGTATACTGGCACAACTTTCGTGATTATGTGGCTAGAACTTGTCAGAGACTGGTCTCATAATTGGGAAATAATTTCCTCATATTCTGAAACATTCTGGAGAATGAAAAAAGAAGAGTTACTAAAATAAAATTTACAGTGATCACAAAGGAACTCTCATTCACTGCTGATGGGAATGTAAACTGGTACAGCCACTATGGAAAACAGTATGGGAGTTCCTCAAATTTGAAAACATATATCTGCAAAGATAGATGCACCCCTATGTTCATTGCAGCATTGCTCATGGAAGACAGGGAAACAACTGAAGTGCCCTTCAGTAGATGATTGGACAAAGAAGATTTGTTACATATATGCAATGGCATACTACTCAGCCATAAGGAAAGATGAAATACTGCCATTTACGACAACATGGATGGACCCTGAGAATATCATGCTAAGAGAAATAAGCCAGAAAAAATTAAAAACCATATTACTTCACTCATATGTGGGATATAAAACTGAAAGCAACAAGTGAACAAACAAGAAAAACAAACAAAAACTCACAGTCACAGACAACACTATGGTGGTTACCAGAGGGAAGGGGAGTGGAGGGTGGTAAAGGGTAAAGGGGATCAAATATATGGTGACTGAAGGAGATTTGATTTTGGGTGGTAAACACACAATGCATCAACAAAAGGCTGAGAATTTTTTCTTCAAAGGGTAACTGTTGTTCAACATAAAAATATGCAGTTCCGTTGTAATTCAGGAAACTTTTTAGAATTTTGTTTAAGGATTTTGCTACTATAGTTTGTATCTTAGAGCAGTGGTTGGCAAACTGCGGCTCGCGAGCCACATGCAGCTCTTCGGCCCCTTGAGTGTGGCTCTTCCACAAAATACCGACTTCTGCGCATGGGCCACGAAGTTTCAATTGCACTGTACATGCGCGCCCACACGTGGTATTTTGTGGAAGAGCCACACTCAAGGGGCCAAAGAGCCGCATGTAGCTCGCGAGCCGCAGTTTGCCGTCCAAGGTCTTAGAGCTGTAGCATTATTGAATAGGGCATGTTAAGAACTATAAGGAATATACTTATTAGACTAATCTATGTCTAAGCTAATTTAATAAATGATATCATTCAATAATTAATACTCAATCCTCCTATAATCATTGTAATTCCCAGTACCCACCTTATGTGGGTTACATTTGCAACATCGAAGTAAAATTTTTTAATTAATTTGGGGAGAAAAAGTGGTTTGAAGCCATTTATTTATTCTATAGCAATTAGGGTAGTTCCATTTTTAAATTACATAATCTTTGTAGCTACTCAACTTTTCAAAATTCATATTATATACACGAAAGTTTAGAAGAAGAAAAAAGAATACTGAGTATAGAAGACACTCAAGCAAAGGGTGATGTAACCAATGTTAATCTAACTGACTTATGCTGAATATCTATTGATGAATGAAAGCACTTTGTCTACACAGCAGACTCCTGCTTGTGTTATTTCTTGTCCAGGCTTCATGCCATTCATGACATTAAAGGAGCTGCTGAGGCATAATTAACAGGATAAAAGAGAAACTTTACCAAGAAAGAAGCAATTCACAGGCCATTAATAGTTTAAAATTGTCACCTGGCAGACCTTCATTTCCCAATGCCTGAATTCTAGCAACAGTCTCCTGACAGGTTCCCTTTCTTGCTATGATCCTCCCACCCCCAATCTACCTTTGATTGGTACCCACTGACTACTGTATAATGCTCCTTTTGACCTCTGTGTCTTTCAGTTGTTTCCTGTTTAGAATGCTTTATTCATCTATGAAAGGTGTACCCAGCCCAAATCCTATTTTGTCTATGGAGTCCTCATGTATAACTCCAGCCCACATTAGTCTTTGTCCAAACTGTTATAGACCTCATTGTCTCCATCACTCATTTTGCTATTAAATCATGTATGATCTCATTATTTGTTTCATGAATCTGGTCTCCTCAATGAGTGCAAGCTTTCTAAGGGCAGGCAGCATGGCTTATGCCTGTTTTATAGACATTTCACACATACCCAAAAAGTAGCCTAGCACAATGTTCCACCCACAACAGCTATATTACTTGTTGAACTGAAATATTAAAATTGACCATATTATGAAGAGCAGTACTAGTTTAGAATAAGAGATAGGTTTTGATGTAAAACACACCGTCTTAGGATAATGCTGGCAAATAAGTCTTGAAGCTTGAACAAATATTCATTTTTAAATGCCTATAAGCAAAGGGATAATCATGGTGGAAATTCTACTTTCCTCTTCAGAATTGCAAAACCATCCTCTCTAAATGGAAGCTCGAAACTGCTCCAAAATCCAAATTAATACATTAAAATTCAGTGATAATATGTCTACAGCTCTGCTAATGATAAAGAACCTCACAGTGGTTGTGCAGACAACAGGACAAATAACTTTCAAGACTCATGACTTGATCATATCTAATATTTCACATTTGTTACTACCACATTTAGATGTGAGCTTTTCATTAGAAGTGTGTACACTATAAGAAGCAATTTCGAGAATTACTTAACTAAAGTGGTTTATATATACACATATGGAATTAAAGGCTTTAGTTAAAATATCCCATTAGGAAAGGTGTCTTCCAATTTTTCACCTCTCTAGAAAACACATTTCCTCAGAAATATCAGGTATCAGGCTTAACTGTCAAAATTAATGTTCTCCTTTAATGCCTAGCTCCTTCTCCCTTTAAAAGTGGGTGAATAGGGCCAAGTTTCTACCTATCAAAGACATTTCCTTATATTATTAGAAAATTTATTAGAAAGCTCTAAAGAACAGAGGATGAGAATGACAACCTAAAAGGTAACCTAGAAAATCAAGTTCTTTTCAAATACAGGTATTTTAAGTAAATGATAACTGCCAGGTCAAATATTGAGATGCTACAAGTTTGAAACATTTTTTTAAAATGGATACTTCTGACTTTATGTTTTTAATCTAGTCTATGCATAATTTTCAATAAGTTTGGAAAAATAAATAATTCAAAGCGTAAAAAAATAAATAAACCTCAAAGTTCTACTGTAATTAGGCTTTGTGCATCTCTAATACGTGTTTGTGAATGATCTTCCAGAAGACAATTTGACTTTGGGTGGTGGGCATACAAACAAATAATAATAATAATAATACATGTTTGTAAGGATAAATTTTAAAAGATTCTCAAAATTTCTATGAAAAAATAGTTGCTTAGGTAGTGCCACTATTATGTACCTTTATAAAACAAGCTAAACATGGTGTTTACAGTTAACGGTACTGTATTAAACACTTAAAAATTTGTTAAGAAGGTAGATCTCATGTTATTTTTTTACCACAGTAAGTAAATAAACTTGCTAAAAGAAACATACATCTATATCAGCTATTTTTATCTCATGGCACACATAAGCTAATTACTAAAATTGTGTGGCACACCAAAAAAATATATTTTTTGCTGGTCAGACAAAAAAATAGGTATAATTTTTCCCCCCACCACCATTTATTCCCCTCTATGCCCTCTCCTACCTCCACCCCTGCAATCAGCACTGTTGTCCATTTCCATGGGTTCTCTCTCTCTTTTTTTTTTTTTGATTCTTTTTCATTCAACCCCTCCACCAGAGCTGTCTGCCTGTTCTCTATCTATGAGTCTGTCTCTAAAAATAGGTATTTTGATTCACTCACACTGGACGGCTATTGTGTTGGCTATTGTCATTTTTGTATTTGACAATCTAAGAGAAAAGAGGTCAGTGCCCCTGACTAAGTAGTCAGGTATTGCATGTTTTAAAACTTCTTGCAGCACATGCATCTTGTGGCACACTGGTTGAAAATTGCTGATCTATATGATTAAAGAAAAACTAACTAAAAATAGCTGATACTCCAGTTATCCGTGACAATGTAATTTGCAAATCAGATTGACTTATTAATTAACACTGGTGACAAAGTACAGAAAGATGCATATGCACAACAGGATGCATTCTTATGACTGCATTCTGCAATGAAAAACTATAGCTGGGTCTATCATTTAATATTATCTGTTCCATAATCTTTGTTATGGAGAATAACTGTAAACAAGCTATATAAAAGAAAGTTCATATATCTAAGTAGAGGTTATGAATACCTAAATACACAGGCCTAAAAATAAGATACATCTGATTACCTCAGGATTTATAACTATGCTCATAGACAAGTCAAGAAAAAAAAATTTAAAGGCTAATGATCAGAGTGTGGCTACATTTATCCATTTGGGGTATGCTTATGCTACTTGTTCCATAGCTCCCAAACTTACCTAGAGGTCTCATACTGAGAACACTCTAGGAATGATTTTCAATGTGGTCTCTTGGAAGTCCTCAAGGGACATATATGTGAGTGCTTTTATATTATTCAATTTAATGCTATGCATCTGTTTCTGATAGGAATATATTTTTAACAAGAGTGCCATGGCCATTGGTTCTAAAGGAGGAACACCTAGGTTTGTATAATGTAAAATATGCACTCCTACTCCAGACCATGCACTCAGTTTCCTTTTTCTGCCCTGAATCCTGGATTCACCTCACTTGACTATAATGTCATTTTTCTCCCTCCTTGATTCCCACATGCCCTCTATTCCTGCCTCCAGCCCTGTGTGACTGTTTCTCCACAGAGATAATGCATTCAGTGTGGAAGAGCAGATTTCTGGAAAACAACTTGCCAAACATGACAGTGGTTAGAGGAGTTTATAAAGTGAAGTATACCACAAACCATATATCACCTTATTAGTGTCAGAGAAATAGAAGTGGTATCGTTCCCATTTGTTCTTGTGAGGGTTTTTTGAACTGACAAGAATGTGGGGTACATAGATCCATGAACTGAACAAAAAATTTTAACCAATGACTGCAGGGAATCTACTCCTAATATCAAAGTGCTATTCTACAAATTCAAGTACCTGGACAATGTAGGGACAGGTTTTTTTATTTGTAATGGGAAATAAGCAAAACAAGCTTTTATTTGTTTGGTTGGTTGATTTAACTATGAGGAACTTCATGAAATGCACTAAGAGCAATACTCCAACATGGAAAAAAAAGGCCAGAAGACTTCATAAGATTCTTCGCTAGTGAATAAATCACCAACAACATCTTCCACTTACCATATTTTAAAAAGGATGTAAAAAAGCACCCATCATCTTTCTAAACACTTACCTCACCGTTGTTCAAAATCAGGATACAGAGTATTTATCTTACTACAATGATGTATATACTGAGGTCCAAGTTTCACCAGCTAATAATCTATTTGCACCCCAAACCGCCTATACCCAACTGTGTGGTTGTTAGGCTACATAAGGAATATTAAAGCCACAGAGAAGAAGCACACTGATATGACTAGCACATGAGGATTTCTTTGAGGCTGACACAATGGGAACTCTAGGCTGACAGCAACAAGACCAGTTTTTCATAGATTCCATTCTATGAGAATGACTCAAAGGTCCACTAATGCCTGAAGCAAAGCACAGAATCTGGGACTACCACTTTGCAGCAATCCAAGATCTCAAGATAAGATATGTTACTAGAATTGCATGCCATATGCTTACAGAAAGTACATGGAATGGCAAGGCAAGCTATATAGACTGTCAGGTCAATCTCATTATTTTCCATTACTACAGATCTGGTCAGCATCTTCTGGCAGGATATTGTATAATACAGTCAACTGTAATCTCCCAGCACTGCATGTGGCTTTGGGTCACAGTGTGGATTATCTGTAAAATGAAAGAGATAGGGGAAAGGCGAGAATCATCAACACTATCACAGACCTTATTTTAAAAGCTAATATTAGTAGGCCTGGACTCAACAGAACTTTTCATATTTGCCCATCCACTGAAGATTGCAAAGATCATAAAGCAATATGGCTGATCCTTTACATTGATAACATCCTTCCTTCATTGTTGAGCAAAGCTGCAAAACAGAACCAGCTTGATTCTTTCCTTTCTAGGCTTGAGGACATGGGACCTAGAATCTACTACCAGACAGTACTTCCAATCTTTCATAAATATCCTTTAATCCAAGATCTGAAACTACAAGTTCCTGAGATGGTCCTCCGCGAGGCTCTATTTTGCTGAAGGCTGTGCTATGATACACACATAAGGAAATATAAGAAATGCTGACTGCTTTACAAATTGATAAGCCTGAAGACTGAGAAGATGTATAAACCTACAATAGGGAAAGCCAACATTCTGTCAGGTGTCTTTATTAGCAATACAAAGCTAAAATGTATCATTGATCTCCACCCATTTGAGCTGCTCAAAGTCACAACAGGGGAGGTGGGAAGGAGGCTGGAGCGATCCCGAGACCCACTACCTCAGCACAATAGCACTGTCACTGCTCTATGGTTCTGCTAATTGAAAAAAGAAGTAATATTGATAATTGCCAACACTTGAAATACACATATTTGATTTCACTTGACCAACTATTTGTTTCTTGCTATTTCTCCTCCCCATCTATCCTCCATCTTTTTTAATGGCACCATCATCCTCTTGGCTCCTCAGGCTTATAAACTATGAGTTATGCCCAAAGCCTCTCCCCCTTTCGCTTCCCCTAGCAATGGGAATTTGGCAGATTTTTTTTTCTGCAAAGCCTCTTTACTCATATGTAACCACCTAATTTCAGGTCCTCATCCAAAAGCTATCTCAGCTATCTTTATACTTCATCCAACATATCTCCTCTCCTTTCTCTCAAATTAGATACAGTTGGGAATAGGTGAAGAGAAAGGGGAGGTTCTTACACTTGTGATCAAATTTCATAGCCATTCCAACAGAGCTGTTGAACAAACTTTTTCTGAGCACAAGAATAGCTAGGCACAGAGCCAAAAAAAAAGGGTAATGATGGAAGCCAAAAACAGGTGAGCTGCAATCTTTCCATTCCTACACAAAACCTGGCCCTTCAGTGCAAGTTCCTACATATGCTGATAACTTTTTCCACTTCTTAATTTCATAACATTCCTATTTTCACAATTCTGCCCCTGGGTTGGCTTCCCCATTTTTTTCAATGACAGTTTTCCTACTGCCCTCATAAATTTAAGCCTAGCTAATCTCTACCTTGAGACTCTTCTTTCAATTCATCTTACATTCTAAAGAACTCTTCTACAAATGCTGTTCTCTTATTAATACAAAAAAACTATAATCTGATCAAATAGCTCTTATCCAGCTTTTCCAAAGTGTTCCAAAGACAAAAGGCTACTTTAATTTCCTTGAAGTTTTATGAGCTTAGCAAGGGGAGTGGTATGGAGAATGCTGAGAGTGCAAGTTGCTGACTAAAGACAGCTGCTGGGAATCCCCAATTACTGTGGCAAGGGGTGTGGTGGTGACAGCAACCGGTTTGAGAGCAACCAAGTAAGACTTCAAGATCTAGTGGTATATAGACTCTTCACCAATAATTTTTGTACCTTTGCCATTTAAAACCTTGGCTCAAAAGTTATCCTCTCAAAAGCCTTCTTCCTGACCACTCCTTTATTCAAGGTCATTAGCATGTTTATGTACAATATTTTTCATGTATTAAACTAATCTATAATTATTATATACTGTGTTGTAAGCATTTTAAGTGACTTTGATATTTGTATCATATCTTGAGCAACACTGTCAGCTCTGTGAGGATATAACTAGTTTTTCTATTTCTCTGGTGTCCAACCACGGAATTCAGCATAATGTATATGCTAAGAACAAAAAAACAAACAAAAAAAAGATAGCTTTTTTCCCAGTGACATATAATTTCCACTCAGCTATTCAATACTAACATTTTTAAGGTTGAGCAAGTTTGAAAGTATGGTACATTGAGGGCTGTAGAAAATACACCCACACTTGATTAAAAAAAAGATACCACTTAAGAGTTGGACTCAACATAAATTATGCTCCACCCAACCAACTATACTATTACATCATATTTCTTCCTTTAGACTCTTTTCTTTTTACTGCATAAGCTTGTGGCTCCATTTTGCTCTTAGAAACACTAACTTCAGAAGCTCAACTCTAAATAAGTTTACTGTTGGGAATCTACTCTTCCCATCTACACAACCAATGGCTTCCCACACTGTCTCCACTGTCCTGTGAGCAACTGCCCAGTTACTGTGTGGAAAGACAGCTTACACATTGAAAGTCCATTCTTGGCAGCCTCAGGCTTTTACTGTTGGTCCTCACTTATTTAGCTTAATTGATTCAGAACAGTATCAAAAAAAGACATTATTACATGAGTTCGGGGGAAAAAAGGCCATTTAAGAAAATTTAAATTGTAAAAGCCCTGGTGATTGTACTGCTTTAAAACAGGCAAGCACGTGTGACATCTAGAGAACAGAATAATGCCCATTGAAATAAGGAACTCGTACTAATCTCATTGCACAAGTTTTAGTGTTTCACACGTACACATTCTCAAAAAGTAAAATGGTCTATAAATGGGAAGCACAACTGACTTCAAAATTATAATCCATTACAGTAATAACTGATAGTGTTTTACACAAATACAATTTCAAAAAGTGTACAGTTTTTAAAGAAAACAATGTGAATGTTAGTATGTGTTTGTGATAAACAACTCATGCATGGGCTAACAGGGCATTTTTCACTTTCTCAGTCGTAGTCTTTCTTTCTATTGGACTTAAGAGATCCCAGCAGAGATTCTTTCTTAGTTGCCACTCACTAATTAGGACTTGAACACAGCAAAAACACAATTCATAAACAAGAAAATTATGAGCTACATTATTACTCCCTTTGGCCTTATGGGAGAGAAGGTAAAATAAGCATCAAGTTTTTCTGTTTAACTAAATATACCTGGCCCTACATATACCTTTATTCACGGATATAAAAATAATTTGTAATTTATATTTCTACATCCTTTCATCCCAGTCGCTGATCCTTTTTACAGCACTAATGACAACTGGGCAGGGGGAGGGAGCATGCCTGCTTTCTTATCAGTAAGATAGGACAACAGATTGCCTTCTAATGGAAATCAACAGTGTTGGAAAACAACCCATACCTTCAAAAATGCTCAATTTTTCAGAAAATGTATTTTTTTAAAGAAAAAGTAGACATGACCATTTTGCTAGCATGGATAAGGAAATCTGTATAGCCTAGTAGCATCATCTGCAATAGACAGATACACCTTCCAGCTATTATGGTCAGTTTTCATAAAAAAGACATCGTAGAAAAATAATAGCTTGTGTTTAAAATGATGATTTAATATCACTTTGACCTGAGCTGACTTATCATTTTTTTTTACTAATGTGCAATAGGATTGTTACTGTTTTGGTGAAACAAAGTACCTGCCTCACCTCCCTAACACAATGTAATTCCTACCAAGCACACTGAAAAACAGTAATCTGACTACTGTACCAAGATAAGAAAGAGTTAACTGTTCGAAATCCTGATCAAAGTCTCTAAACATCTGCATGGCCAGGAGATTTGTAAAAAAAAAAAAAAAGGCATTGTATTAATTGTAATGGAAAACCACACTTATTGATGTTTAATAGTAAAGTATCTTTTATGTGCTATGGTCTATACAAAAATGTAGTATAAATGTAGTATTGCATTAACTTCAATGGTGGTAAGAAGATTAAAATTTCATGGAACATGACATGCAACACAGCATTAAAGATATAAGACTGAACAATCCCAGTGCCTTTGCAGGATCCTTTTATATTTCTTTGTCAATAGGGTAAATTCTTAAAATACAATCCAGCATGCATAAGTGTAAGTAAAGCTTTCAAAATCTTAAAAAACATGTTATTTAGTAAGCTAATCATCAAAGCATTTTTATGGAAACAGAAGGGGGCTTTACTTATTAAAATCAATACAACTCACTGTAAGATAACATATTTGTGCTGTTTTTAACTCCTAAAATGTGCCCCTCACATTTAACAATATCTGGAAAAATATAAAATCATACTACCTACAGGTTTCCAAGTCAGTCTTCCCCCTCAGCAAAACATCCCAAGAACCCCAGATTCTTGTTATGATCAAGGCAGCGTTCAATATGACCGGTGCTAAATTAGAAAGAACATGATAAAGGATAGTGACATGGAAGCAGGAAGTTTCATACTGGAAAATGGCAGTGAAGATTACCATTCCCTTCTCGTGGCTCAAGTAGTATTCAGGTCCTCCCTACTCCCTAACCCAGAGGGGCTTAACACGTGGTCCTGGGAGCTGTAGCAGCAGTATCACCAGGGAACTTGTTAGAAATGTAAATTCACTGCCCCACCCCAGACCAACTGAATCAGAAACTCTGGGAATGGGGCCCAGCAATTTGTGTTTTAACAAGCACTACAGGAGATTATGATGTATGTTAGAGAACCACTCCTCCTCAAACTTTAATGTGCCTAAGAATCACCTGGGGAGCTTGTTAAAATGCAGATTCTAACTCAGCAGGTCTGAGGTGGGGCCCGAGAGCCTCCATTTCCAACAAGTTCCCAGTTGATGTCTTCTGCAGACCACACTGCAAGTGTTTCCCAAACGGGCTGTTTAACAAAATTACCCAGCGTGCTCATAAAATATGGGTCCCCAGGCACCACCCCAGACCAAATTAATCTGAATCTCAGCAGAAAGGCTTATTCGAATAAAACCAGTATTCCAGTTCAGCTACATATTAAAATCAGCTGGGGAGCTTTTACTAGTAATAATCCTGATGCCCAGGCCCCATCTAAGTTCAATTAAACCAGAATATCTGGGGTTGGGACCCAGGCATCCACATTTTAAAGAATTACCCAGTGATGCCCTAGTCAGTGATGGCGAACCTATGACACGCGTGTCAGAGGTGACACACGAACTCATTTTTTGGGTTGATTTTTCTTTGTTAAATGGCATTTAAATATATAAAGTAAGTATCAAAAATATGTCTTTGTTTTACTATGGTTGCAAATATCAAAAAATTTCTATATGTGACACGGCACCAGAGTTAAGTTAGGGTTTTTCAAAATGCTGACACGCCGAGCTCAAAAGGTTCGCCATCACTACCTGGTTTGGCTCAGTGGATAGAGCGATGGCCTGTGGACCAAAGGGTCTCAGGTTCAATTCTGGTCAAGGGCACATGCCCGGGTTGCAGGCTTGATCCCCAGTAGGGGGCATACAGGAGGCAGGCGATCAATTATTCTCTCATCATTGATGTTTCTCTATCTCCCTTCCTCTCTGAAATCAATTAAAAAAATATAAAATATATATTTAAAAAATCAAGCTTAAAAAACCAAAATTCCCCCAGTGATTCGACGTGCAGCCAAGGTTGAGAATGACTGCTCTGAAGTCTAACTGGCTCAACACCTAGCACAGTGGATCCCTTTATAGTAGCAAATGGTTTCCTATAACATGGCTAACTAGGATCCCACATATAAATCCAAGAGCTTGACTTTTAATAGTTAAATGCACCTCAAGACATGTTTTTATCATGGCTTGAAAAAAATGTGCCTGTTACAACTGTACAACTGAAATGAAGGCTTTAGTAATGCACAAATGTTACCTGTCTTCCATTAAACAAGTTTCCACTGTCCTCCCAAGCTCTAACTACTGTTGGCTCTCTGCAGTGAGGTAGGTGCTCCAAGAAACAGCAGCCATGGTAAGGAATTTGTATCCATACAGTCTGTTCATATACTGACATTCCCCCACCCCAATCCCAAAACACTGGAAATGTCTAACAACCTTTCAGAGTGGACAAATAACTGATGAATCTAGGTCTTTTAAACCTATAAAAGGCAGATTTCACCAGTTACAGATTTTTCACAGAAAGGTCCTGGGAAGGGATGGAAAGGTGTGCTTTTACACATGAGAATCTCAAATTGTCAAAAGCAGGTCTTCTGGTGGACAGAGACAGGATCTGAAACTCCACTGCTCATGATATGATACTAATAACTCTGAGGAGAAAAAAAGCAATATGTCCATTTATGTCTTATGGCCCCCAGCACAAAGTCATACTAATAAGTACACAACGCTGTTAAATATAGGGTGGGACAAAAGTAGGTGTACAGTCATGAGTACACGAAAAACAGAGTTTATTCTTGTATTACTTATTATTGTAGTATTTTCCATACAAACAACTGTAAACCTACTTTTGCCCCCCTGTATGTAAAACAGAAATAAAGTGTGTGGTAGTTACTAAGGTACTGACTGTCAAGTGATTATAGCTATTTCACTCCCATAATCAAACACTGCTTTTAAGCAATTTTCCTGAATTTTACGCAGTACATTTCAAAAAGTGACTTTAAGATAAATGAAAAGAAGATGCAATCCTCTTTCCACTTAAGTGAACTTTCATTCTCCCCTTGGTCATGTTCAATATCTTTTCTAAATTAGTTGTTCTGTAGAATACATGACATTCAAGGACAGCTAAATGATAATAGTTACTATTCTTCCACTATCATTTCAACATATCCACAGAAATTGAAAGTGTGTCATATTTTTATGTTTATTTCCATGAAAAAGAAATCCAGTGGATGGGGTATTAGAAGAGAAACAACACCTCAGTACATGTTCAAAGTGGCCACTGTTAAATTTTCTAAAGCATTTTCCATATGAACTGGTCAAGCTCTCTTTACTTTTAAAATTTGTGTTCCAGTCATTCAGTTAACCCAAACTCACTTTAAAATGTGTGAAAATAGCACCTCCTGAAAGTGTGTTCTCATATGCTTTGGAGCAATGGAGCATGAATAGTAAAACAGCCTTTGCCAAACTCATGTAACTAAACAAGTGAATTTTTGCAGTCCCATGACTTTGCAGAGCCAACCTATGTATCATCCCAGGACTGGCTCTAATACATCATAGACATCCAAGAGAAGGCAGAAGAGTCACAAATAAGTGAGTCACGCTAATAAATATTTCATCGTTTTGTTTTTACATGGCAGTCTTTTCAAAATGAATTTTACTTCTTAACCAAAAAAACAAATTGGCTAAGTAAAGGTGTGGCTTTAGGACTTAAGTTCCTAGAATAAAAACTATGAAATTTATAAAGATATTTATTTGACAGTGTCAGTCTGGATGCCATTTCATGCATTTCTCATGAACCAATGCCCAAAGATGAACAAAGTCTGAAAGAAAATGCACAGACCACAGAGGAGTCATACAAACTTAAATACATTTAAAATATCAAAGTCAAAGAAAACAAACAATACAAAATTACAATTTCCAGGACACTTTATTGTAATTTCCACTTTACACATTAAGTTAATATTTTTAGTCTAGGCATAAGTGTTTGTACTTATTCAGTAGCAGTATAATCCCCCTAATCTCACAAAGTGAAAAAAAAAAGAAGTTATAAAAAATATCCATTCAGGTATTTATGATATGGGGACAGGGGGCACTTAACTAGCAAAAGGGTTGATACTTTTCAGTATAAATTTATCTGAAAATTTTCTCTATTATTTTTCTTGTTGATGTTAAGTACTCATAATAAAAACAATCTCCCTCTTTGTTGTTCTGCCCTTCCTTGGGCTTTACATTCTGTCTAGCATTTAACTCAAAAAGTCAGGTTACAATCAGTTTACACATTAAAAAAAAAACCATATGCCCCATCTCCCACACATCCAAATGGACACGGATCAGAAGTAGCCTGGCTTTTAGCTGTAATAGAGCTATTTTAAACAATTTCAACCACACACTTAAATGGTAAAATAACTGAAAGTACAAAACCAAAGGAAACCATAAAAATTTCTACACACTGTTGGGATTACCTATTTCTCAAATCCTCAAGTCTAACAGATTTCTTAAAAGTGAAATCGACACAAAAGCGAATGTACGCTTAATGTACAAACTGACAGTAGCTCTATAGGGACAGCTCTCTTTGAATGAGCTATATTACTCAGACGGTGGAATGAAAAAAAAAAGTCTCACTCCTCAAATGTGAGAGAGCCGGCGGTGTGCTTCGAAACACATTTTAATGGGTTTGTTCGGATAAAAATAGGTAGTAAGAGAAAATGTGATTTTTAAAAACCTCCTCCCTCCCCAGGACACAAGGAAACCCAAATGAAAATATGGGAACCTCATAAGCTCCGGTGCTAAGTTCCATCACTAACAGAAAAGAAGTTGGATAGTTGCTATTTTTTCACCCTTCAACGGGCTAGAAACTCTCCTTGTGCGAGGCGGGAATGCTGGCGGGACTTTCACGGGGGTGGGGGAGGTAATGGAAACCAAAGTGAGGAGAGGTCAACACCTTGAGTAATCCAGATCTCCAAATCCCAGGCGATGGGGAGCGGGGTGGCGAAAGAGAGAAGGGTCAAAACTCCTCGAAGTTATTGCAAAAAGAAATTGAACACCTCTGGGAGCCAGTGAGCTGTCTCTTGCAGCAGCACCCTGCTCCAAGTGTGGGGTGCTTGCTTTGGAGGGCAGAAAGCGCGGGGTGCCCTGACTTAGGTCTAGTGGATCCGGGGACCGGGGTAGCGAGAGGGGACAGGAGCAGCCGCCGGCTGGGAGGCAGGCTCATGCCTCGTACTTTACCTCAACTATGAGCCCCATCCCGAGCGCAAGGGAGAGGGCGGCGGAGGACAGGTACTCACTAGGGCTCGTTGGTGAACCGGGGAGTCCGGGGCTGCTGGTATCCGTACAGGTGACAGTAGAGTACATCGAAGCAGAAGCAGCACATCTCCGCTGACACCACCATCTTCCGGGAGCTGGGCGATGAGGACGAGGCGGCGGACGACGAGGAGGGCGAGGAAGAGGTGGCGGCAGCCGGGGTGGAAAGTAGGGTCCCCACTCCGCAGCTCGGAGGTGGCGACAGGGAAATCCCCCCGCCGCCGCCTCCGCAGCCCTGGGGGGGAGAGAGGGTACAGCCGCTGCCGCTACCTCCCCCAGTGAGACCTCCCAGCCCGTTGAGCCGCGTACCGGCGCCTCCTAGTCCCAGCTCCCCAGCTCGACACTGGCTCTCTCCGCTGCAGTGGAAGGAGGAGGCGCCACCACCGCCACCCGAGCCAGAGGGGGGCGAACTGGACAGTTTCTGCTTCTTCACCCCGCAGCAACCCGCCGCCATCTTGGAACAGTCTCCCCCACGCAGCGCTTTCCGACCCATAAGTGAAGCGAGCTGGCGGCGGGGGCGAGCACGCTGCGGCCTGGCCGCCGGGGGCGCGCCTGGAGTTCGCGAGAGGCCCGCCCCTGCCGGCCGGGTGGCCCGGCCACGCGGCCACCCCGTGCGCACCGCAGCCTCCACCTGGGCGCGCGCCCCGCCCTTTCGCGGCTCTGCCTATCCCGCCTGTCCCGCTGCCTCGCGCCTCATCCCTAGCCGCAGCCTCGAGTCAATGGCTCGCAGAGGGATAAAAGAACGGAAAGCCGTGTGGGAGGGCAGAAGGAAAAGGCCAGGAGGAAACGGAGAGTGGAAGCGAAGGGAGGAGGTGGGCACTACCTAGGAAGGAGGGAAGGGAAACTAGTTGGGGGGCGGGGGGCAGCGGGGGAGAAGAAAGTCCGAAGTAAGTATCCAAGTCCCAAAGCACAGCTCGATGACCGGAGCTGCACATGGTGTTAGTGATACTTGAGCCGAGTTACTTGGAACCTGAGCCATCGGCCTCAAATACGCTGGTTGCTGAACTACTGGAGTGTGAGCAAGCAGGTGCTCAGAGCTCCACACCTGAGGCCGCTCCTATACTGGTAAAGTAGGCACAAAGCATCGGGGAAATGGCCACACTGCTATCGCTTTAATACCAATCTAAGCATGCACCGGGCGTTTTCCAAAAGTATGGTAAAAGAGCAATACTGTTTCCTTTCCCTATGGACAAATATGCAAGCCCAATTGAATCTATATATTCACTACTCGTTCCCCAACTATCTCTACTTGCCCCATGAAAATGTTTAGAAGCAAAAAGTAAAGTCCTAACCAACACATCACTTGTTCAAAGATGCCTACTGTGCTCTGGAACCTGCGGTGGTGGGTTATGGGTGTGTGTGTGTGTCTGTGTGTGTGTGTGTGTGCGTGTGTGTGTCTTGGAAACAAAGCAAGAGAAATATGTTTTTGGTCAGCACAGACCTTACAGGTAAATAGGGCAAGTACTATAATGAGTCACAAGTTGAAAGATTTTGTTCAGGAATATTATTACATAGTATTCACTACTATTAATTTTTTAAATTTCTCAAAGAATGCTTGAATGGATGAAGAGTCATATAATTAAGTAGGTCCCATTCTGAGCACCTAAGACAATCAAATATTAAAATTCATAGAAATGAATTTGATAGAAACAGAAAGTATAAGTCATTTCATCATCTGTACACCATGCTAAAACATCTAGACAAATGAGGTATCTGTATATTTGGAGACATCATATAATTGATTGATTCAGTTGCTTTTGAGCTAAAAGTGTGGAATCTTGAAAACAGCTAAGGGCTACTCACTCCACTTATGGAAAAAAAAGTTTATTCATTCAATAAATATTGAGCCTCTGTGCCATACTATGTTCACAACACTGTATTTATGTTGACATCCAGGAAGTATGCCTCCCACTCACAAAGAGTTTATGAATTAAGTCATATCTCGGTACATAATTAGATAAATAGCTACTATTTATTGAGAATTTTGGGGGTGTCAAGTATCATGCCTCGTTTTACCCCCTAGCCCTTCAAAAATAATATATTACCTCACTTGATGTTCACAGTAACCCTCCTTTGAGGTTGCTCATTTACAGAAAATTGAACCTTAGAAGCAACTTGTCCAACATCACACACCTAGAAAGTGACAGAGCCAGGATTTGAATACAAGCATGTCTGATTCCAAAAACCATGCCATTGTGCAAACTGCTTCTCATTATAGGACAGCAAAGGTAGTCGTGATGGATAGAAGATGGTGACATTAAACTACAGTGGGGGGGGGGACAGAGGTTAAACAAAAATAACTTGGTTTTTATGGAAAGATTTAGAAATACTAAAGTATGTTTCTAAGAAAGATTAAGAAACTCATTTTAAAAAGATTTTATGAAATAGATCAACTGTCTGGAATGGTTACATACAACCTAAAGACAAAAGAGATGGGTTAACTGTTTCTGATATGTGATCTCATCCTCTCTAATCTCATCATCACTGTTAGAACTATCCTGTTTGAGGAAAATAACAATTCATTGTCAACCCCAAGTGGAGTAAAAAAAAAAATAATTATTTTTTGTCTATGTTGCAGAAGAGAAAGCAGAATGGTTTTTTTAAAATGCTCCAAAAGATAAATATAAACAAACAAACTGAAATTCATATTTAACTCAAAAATAAAAATGTTCCACAGCAACTGGTACACTATTAGGGTGTTTTGTTTTTATTTTATACTTTACCTTTAACTATCAGAGCCTACCTTTTAATTTGTTTGAAACTAGGTTGAATACAATAACAGACAATAAGTACCAATTTACTCACCACTCCACTAAGAAGTACTAGTAAACAATTTTAGGGTAGAAAATCAATGCCATCTAATGACATAACACTACAGTATAGTACAGGAAGCAAAGTGGTGTGGCATAGATGGCTGCTTCTGCTAGGGGAATTTAGGAAAGCAGAATGTAATCTCCCAATTTAGAATTTGGCCAGTAGACAGGAGTCTAACGCCCTTACTCTTGTGAAAATAGCAAGGAATCTTTAATAAGCACCAGTAGTCATGTCCTTAGTTCTGCATTTTATCTAAAAGACAAAGCACTATTATGGCTATCATACCAGGCTAAGGGACTGATGCAATGGGAAACCCTAAAACAAGGACATCCAAGCTGAATTACAAAAACAGCTTTTCCCCTCAAGGATTTTAAAATCTAATTCCAAACCTTACAATCATAGAGGAAATAGACCCAAACATGGACATTGCAGAAAATAAATCATTACCTGATCACTAGGAGTTACTATCTGAAGTACTTTGTTGTTTTGGCTGGCTAAAGTGGGCTAGGGAGGAAGGGTGAACACTCCAAGCTTTTCCTCTGTGTTAACTTCTTCTGAGCCTGGCTCATCTCCCATACTAATTTTGTGCCTCAAGATGCTTTGCAAATGCCCTGGCACGTACTGGTGGTGGTGGTGGTAATGCCTTCTTTTAGCCTTTGAGGAAATGCCTCTCCTGGCTTTGTTTTCTTGCAAAGTCACAGCATAGAAATAAATATATTCATTCAAACAACAATGAAATTCACAAATCCAATTCTGTGACAATGTGTTTGTTTTTTTACATCTACACAAAATGTACACTGGAGAGGAAAATTGGTCTTGCTCAAGATTCTTTCTACTTGAAGTGTAAGGGTCAAAGTATGGTAGAGCACATGTGTTTCTACCCGCTACTGATACTGGAGTGCATTGATAATACTCTCCTGAGGAAACGTTAAGGTGCCTTCTGCTTTTTGTAACTGACTGTCAAGCTGGGAGCTAAAGATTCCACATTTCCTTTAAATGAAAAAAACTAAATAGGCCATAGTCTCTTTGTCAACAGAGCACATTTGAACTGTAAGCATTTCTGCTTCTGCCTCTAAATTGCTATGAACTAACTTTTGTCAAACGCTTTGTTTAAAACTGTGAAAAGCAACTTGAACAAAAGTTATACAGACAAGTTGCTAGGTGGTAAAACTAGAAATGGAATTAAATCTAATAGTTACTGGTTGTTTTATCAATACCTCAATTTCTTCTCATGTTTACAATATTTTTCATTTCAGAAAAATATATTTTGATAAGGTGCAGAACACTGTTAATATTGAAAAATTATTTTTTTTAGGTTCCTGGGGGTGTGGGTGACATGAGGAATGTTCACATAGTTCAATGAAAAGAAACTTCCATTTATGCCCAAACAGTGTTATTTTTATCCTCTGTCATTAAACTTTCTCAACTGTCATCCTTGAACAACTGCAGAATATAATATTATTAGCTCCCACTTTGATCTAACTTTGTACACATATAACACATGGTTGTGGTGGTGGAGGTGGCCATCAGTTCCCTTTATCATTTGCATGAATATGAGAATAAATACTGAAATTCTTTACCTTCTTTTCAATTCAAATTGACAAATAAGCTTTTCTTTTCCTGATTACAAAACAGATCCTTCCCACCTGAATCCTTTCTTTATCTAATAAACACATTAATAAGCAAAGTACCATCATCTACTATGGACTGTTTTCTAGTTGTTTCATTTATATATTCTGTCAATTGGAGAGCAAACTAATTGAATATCTTTTACTACCTATTTCCTTGAGTCAAAGTTATATAAACTCAATGAGATTTATGCTAATATCTATGCTGTATGTGGAAGAATTAATAAAGCTAGCTAGTTGTGGATTGGAAAGGAAAATTTTTTAGGGAGGATATAAAATGAATATTATTTTGGGCAGTTAGAGGAATCGTGAGCAAACAAAACCTGAAGGTGTCTACTACAATTTCGAGAATAATTACTTGACTATTTTTCTTATTTATCTTTTCCTTTAAGACTTCATCTACTATCCTCTGCATGTAATGTGGTGTGAAAATGTCTATATTATAATGTTCCTCTCCTTCAAATCCTATCTAATAAAGAGGGAATATGCTAATTGACCCTCAAACCATCACAAAGATGGCGGTGCCCACAGCCAATAAGGAAGGAATATGCTAATTGACTGCCCCACCCGCAAAGATGGCGGTGCCCACAGCCACAAGATGGTGGTGCCCAATCCCCTCAGCCCCGCCGGGGCACCTGCCTCCGGAGTCCCCCAGTCCCCTCAGACCCCAGCTGCCCAGGGCTGGCCTGAGGTGCAGGCAAGCCTCAGCTGTCAGCTGCCCAGCTGCCCAGGGCCAGCTCAAAGCACAGGCAAGCCTCGGATGACGGCTGCCCAGCAGCCCAGGGCCGGCCTGAGGCACAGGTAACCAGGGCCAGCCGAGGCTTGCACTGCCAGCAGTGGCAGCAGCAGAGGTGTGATGGGGGCATCGCCTTCCACTGATCACCGGGTCACTTCCTGCCCCTGAGGGCTCCCGGACTGTGAGAGGGGAAGGCCAGGCTGAGGGACGCCCCCTCCAGTGCATGAATTTTCATGCACTGGGCCTCTAGTGTAATTATAAACCTATAGTTCTTTTTCTATAGCATATCGTGTTCTGGAGCACGTGTTCCAGTTGCCTGGAGATACAGGTTGGACAGAGTGAAGATTAACATTGTCAATTAAAATTTAAAAATGTGTTCTGAATTAAAAGTCTCTTGTGCAAATACAGGTTTTCCCCATTATCTGAACTAGAGCATTTCTATGAAAACTTTTGTAAGCATACGTTGTGAAAAGCAAAGTAATTACTATTGAATTATATGGAAAAGTTTTTGAGCATTCCCAGATCCAAAAAATATTGTACCAAATGATACCAAATAAACCATAAAAGTCAAAATAATACTAACATATATTTGTTCAGTGTTAACAAAAAAAGAATGATGCAATAAATACACAGGATGCTTTCTACACCCATCAATCCACTCAAGCAATAGACTTCACTTTATGCATTACTGCATGCTGACTAAAAGAGACTACTTTGCTACTAGCAGAACCACATTCAGTTCTTTTTTTAAAATATATTTTTTATTTTGATAGTATTGCAAATATCTCCCATTTTATCCCCTTTTTCCTCCTCCTTCCAGGCTCTACACACCCCCTAGGGATTCACCAACCTAATGCCCGTGTCCATGGACTATGCATATAAGTATATAAGTTCTTTGATTAATCTCTTCTGGTCCCTCCAACCCCACATCGAGGTATGTCAGTCGGTTCCATGCCTCCCTGCTTCGGGTTTTATTTTGTTGGTTAATTCTTTTTGTTCATTAGATTCCCCAAATAAGTGAGATCATGTGATATTTGTCTTTCTCAGTTCGGCTTATTCCACCTAGCATAATCTTTTCCAGGCCCATCCATGCTGTCCCAAAGGGTAAGAGATCCCTCTTTTTTACAGCTGCATAGTATTCCATAATGTAAATATCCCACAGTTTTTCTATCCACTCATCTACTGATGGGCACTTGGGTTGTTTCCAAATCTTAGCTATTGCAAATAACGCTGCTATGAACATAGGGGTGTATATATTCTTTCTGATTGGTGTGTTGGGGTTTTTAGGATATATTCCCAGAAGTGGGATCGCTGGGTCAAATGGAAGTTTCATTTTTAATTTTTTGAGGAAAATCCATACTGTTTCCAGCCTATTACTGGCACAAGAACAGGAATATAGACCAATGGATCAGAACAGAGACCCCAGAAATTGACCCACATCATTATGGTCAATTAATATTTGAAAAAGGAGGCAAGAACATGCAATGGAGTAAAGACAGTCTCTTCAACAAATGGTGCTGGGTAAACTGGACAGACACATGCAAAGAGATGAAACTAAACCACCAACTTACACCACACACAATAATAAATTCAAAGTGGATAAAAGACTTAAATGTAAGACATGAAACCATCAAAATCTTAGAAAAAACAGGCAGTAAAATCTCAGACATCTCACATAGCAATATGTCTCCTAAGGCAGAGGAAACTAAGAAGAGAATAAAAAAAATGGGACTACATCAAAATAAAAAGCTTCTGCACAGCAAAAGAAACCACCATCAAATTTAAAAGGGAACCAACTGAATGGGAGAACATATTTGCCAATGTTACATCTGAAAAGGGGTCAATATCCAAAATATATAAAGTACTCATACAACTCAACAAAAAGAAGACAAACAACCCAATTTAAAAAATGGTCAGAAGACCTGAATAGACATTTCTCCAAAGAGCATATACAAATGGCCAAGAGACACGTGAAAAAATGCTCAGTCACTAATCATCAGAGAAATGCAAATTAAAACCACAATGAGATATCACCTCACACCTGTCAGAACAGCTATCATCAAAAATTCAACAGAAAAGTGCTGGTGAGGATGTGGAGAAAAGGAAACACTAATTCACTGCTGGTGGGAATGCAGATTGGTGCAGCCACTGAGGAAAACAGTATGGAGTTTCCTCAAAAAATTAAAAATGGAACTTCTGTTTGACCCACATTCAGTTCTACACTAAGCATAACACCCTTATGAGCTCTCTTAGATTTTTCTGATACCTTAGGTCCTAAGGCTTAGGATATGTATCTTGCTAACGGATGCACAGAACAAATTGAGATAAAATACAAATGCTCACAGACACATTTCAAATTTATGATGGATTGATGCTAAAAAGCTGAGTGTAGTTCCCAAAGAAGAGCTGGGCAGTACCATTCTGGCTGCTTGGGGTGGGCACTGCCTCCATAATGGCTGCTCCAAAACAAACGCTGAACTCTATTATCACATTTGACTTTTTTTGTAAAAGTGAAAATCCTCTTCAGATTTCTTTCTGTTAGTAAAAGTAGGTACTAATGTAGGTCTTTTGTAAAAGCACAGTGGCTTAATGTGAACTTTCAAAAGTGGGGAGACCTGTATTCAATCTAAAGTTTAAACTCATTTATGGCAGTAAGTGAACCCTATAACCTCTGCTAGATCCTAGTTTAAGTCTATCTCATTTTGCCTCACTCTACCCACTGCTTATATATCCACAATGTATGGCTCATTCTCTCGTTGTGGCTATGTGCAAAGATTATGTCAAAAAGTTCAGATGTCTCTCCCTACTTACTGTCCAGCTCCTAGTGGCCCTCTAACCCTATAGCCTTCAGCCATATCCTTCATTCAGCCCTTGACTTTGGAAATATTCACCCCATGCCGCAGCAACTGCCTGGCAGATTTGCTGCCTTTTAATCCTTAGCTGCCTTCTGTCTGCATCCTCCACAGGTTCCTCAAAGGGATTTCTGGATTTCCTTGCCACTTGATGGGCCACTCTCTAACTAAAACTCCCATTCTGTCATTTCTATTGCAGATGATTCAGGGTGGCATATGGCTTTTCTAAGGACTTAAATTTTCTCATGCTACACCCTACTTTATGATTCCATAAAAATTCTCTGTTTCTTCATTTTATTGTGATACTAGAGGCCTGGTGCATGAAATTCGTGCATGGGGGGGTCCCCTCAGCCCAGCCTGCACCCTCTCTGATCCGGGACTGCTCGGGGGATCGGGCCTAAACCAGCAGTCGGACATCCCTCTCACAATCTGGGACCACTGGCTCCTAACTGCTCACTTGCCTGCCTGCCTGGTCACCCTCAACTGCCCCCACACCAGCCTGGTCGCCCCCAACTGCCCCCTTGCTGGCCTGGTCACCCCCAACATCCAACCCCCACCGGCCTGGTCACCCCATGCAGCCTGCTGTACAGTCGTTTGGTTGTCCCTCACTAACCCCCCTGCCAGCCTGGTCACCCCATGCAGCCTGCCAGCCTACTGTTCGGTTGTTACTGTTACTTTGACGGTGACCCAGATAATTTGTACATTCCTCTATTATTAGTATAGACTAGAGGCCCGGTGCACAAAAATTTGTGCACTCGGGGAGAGGGGGGGGTCCCTCAGCCCGGCCTGTGCCCTCTCTCAGTCTGGGACCCCTCAGGAGATAACGACCTGCTGGCTTAGGCCTGCTTCCGGGTGGCAGAGGGCAGGCCCAATCCCTAGGTGCAGCCCCTGGTCAGGCTCAGAGCAGGGCCGATTGGGGAGTTGGGCGCCGCCCCGTCATGCACAGAGCAGGGCGGATCGTGAGGTTGCGATGCCACCCTCAGTCACCTCAGGGTAGGGCCGATGAGGGGGTTGGGGCACCGCCCCCTGTCACACTCAAGGCAGGGTCGATGGGGAGGTTGCGGCGCCACCCCCTGTCACGCACAGAGCAGGGCCCATCAGGCGGGTTGGGGCTCTGTACCCTGTTCATGCACCAGAGCAGGGCTCATCAAGGGGTTGAGGAGCTCCCTGTTGTCACTCACAGAGTAAGGCCGATAGGGGAGGTTTGGGGCACCGCCCCCTGTCACAACACAGAGCAGGGGCGGATCAGGGGGGTTGGGGCGCTGCACCCTGTCACAATTCAGGGCAGGGCCAATGGGGGAGGTTATGGCTCTACCCCGTCACACACAGAGCAGGGCCTGTGGAGGGGGGGGGCAGTTGGGGCGCTGCCCCCTGTCACACACAGAGCCACAGGGCGATCAGGGGGTTTGGGCGCTGCCCCCTGTCACGCTGATCCGGTGCCAGGAGGCCTCGTGGCTCTGCTGATCCCGGTGCTGGGAGGCATATTACCCTTTTACTATATAGGATAGAGGCCTGGGGGCCGGCTGGTTTGCCCTGAAGGGTGTCCTGGATCAGGGTGGGGGTCCCCACTGGGGTGCCTGGCCAGCCTGGATGAGGGGATGATGGCTGTTTGCAGCTGGTCACACACCCTTCAGGGTGGGGGTCCCCACTGGGGTGCCTGGCCAGTCTGGGTGAGGGGCTGAGGGCTGCTTTCAGGCTGGTGGTTGTTGATTGAAGCTCCCAACCACTCCTTTTTTTAATTTTATTCTGGGCTAGCTTTAGCTCTGGCTCTAGCTCTGAGAGCAGGTATCTGGTTTGTTTCGGTTCTATAATCAAAACAATGTATAACTCAAGCTCTGAGATCCCCGGCCTATATTTGTTAGAATGTTTCAAACTGCCAGCTCAGAGGCTGGCAAGGCAGGCGGGGAACGTTGGAGTCTGCAGTCACTGAAGCAAGCAAGCCTCATGTTTGCTTCCAGCTGCCTGGCTGCCGGCCGCCATCTTGGCTGACAGTTAATTTGCATAAGGATATGCTGATTAGCCAATGGGAAGGGTAGCGGTCGTACGCTAATTACCATGTTTCTCTTTTATTAGTGTAGATAATTCACAAAGCATACAGCCCACCTATATAAATGTTTCTATTCAATGGGTTTTAGTATATTCACAGAGTTGCGCGACCACCAACATAATTTTGGAACACTTTCATGACCCCAAAAAGAAGACCCATACTCATTAGCAGTCACTTTTCATCCCCCACCTCCACTTCAGCCTGTGGCAACTAATAATCTACTTTTTGTTTCTATAGATTTGCATATTCTGGACATTTCAAATAAACAAAATCATATGTGTTCTTTTGTGTCTGCCTTATTTCATTTAGCATAATGTTTGCAAGATCCCTGCATGATGTAGCATATATCAGTTCTTCATTCTTTTTTTGGCTGAATAATAGTCCATTATATCAGTGGTTCTCAACCTTGGCTGCACATTAGAATCACCTGGGAATCTTTTTAAAATCCTGATTTCTGGGCCTCATCCTCCAGAAATTCTGTTTCTTTGTTACTAATGTTGTGGCCCCACCCCATAACAAAGAAACAGAATTTCCGGAGGATGAGGCCCGGAAATCAGGATTTTAAAAAGATTCCCAGGTGATTCTAATGTGCAGCCAAGGTTGAGAACCACTGCATTATATGAATACTAGTGACTCAGTGCATGGATTCATGCACATTGAAAGGAAATTAATTAGAAGGTGGCCGGTGGGGCGGGACTGGGCGAGATGGGCCGGACACACCCTGGAGCCAACCTCCCGAGGTCCCTCCCTGGCCAGCCGCACCTGGGGTGGCACCGTGGCTCAAAGGGCATCTGCAGAGTGAGTGGGGTCCCTACGGCAGGTAGGGTCCATCGGCCTGGCCTGCAGGGATCAAACTGAAGCTGGCTCTCTGACATCCCCCAAGGCGTCCGGGGTGTGAGAGGGCACGCTGCAAAGTTGCTGTCATAGAGGGTGTGGAACACAAACTCAAGTGTAAACCAGATTCAGAGCCGACAGTGCCCCAGCAACAACATAACCCATGGCCGAAGGTGGAATCACGCGGCCCCATGAGAAATCAGGCTCCCTCCTCTCTGGTTTCGGGATGTGTCACCTGAGAACCTCCACTGCCAAGTCACACTGGCTCAGCAGCTCCTGCATTGAGCGTCTGCCCCCTGGTTGTCAGTGTGCATCATAGCAACTGGTCGGACATACACTTAGCTTATTAGCCTTTTATATATATATAGATACTACATTTTGTTTATCCATTCATTAATTGATTGACATTTGAGTTGTTTCCACCTTTTGATTATCATGAACAGTGCTGCAATGAATATTGTGTACAAGTATTTTTAATGGATGTACATTTTAATTTCTCTTGGTGGGATTTCTGAGTTATATGATAACTCCATATTTAACCTTTTGAGGAAATGCTAGATTGTTTCCCAACTGGCTGCATTATTTTATTTTTATTAAATACATTTTTATTGATTTCAGAGAGGAAGGGAGAGGGAGAGAGATAGAAACATCATTGATGAGAAAGAATTATTGATCAGCTGCCTCCTGCATGCCCCCTACTGAGCATCAAGCCCACAAGCCAGGCATGTGCCCTGACTGGGAATCGAACTGTGACCTCCTGGTTCATAGGTTGTTGCTCAACCACTTAGCCACACTGGCTGGGCTGCATTATTTTAAAATGCCATCTGGAGTGCATGAGGATTCCAATTCTTTTGCATCTTTGCCAACACATATTTTTATCTTTAAAAAAAGTATTGTAGCCATCCTAGTGGGTATGAAGTGGTATTTCCCAGTTTTGATTTACATTTCACTAATGACTAACAATGTTGAACATCTTTTCATGTGCTTATCAGCCATTCATATACCTTTTTTGGAGAAATGTTTATTCAAATCCTTTGCCCATTTTAAAATTGAATTATTTGTCTTATTGGATCGAAGGAATTTATATTCTGGATACTAGTCCCATATCAGACATATTATTTTCAAATATTTTATTTCATTCTGTGGGTTGCCTTTTTACTTTCTTAATAATATCCTTTGAAGCAAAAATAATTTAATTTCAATATAGTCCAATTTATCATTTTTTCTTTTGTTGTTTAAACTTTGGGTATTATATCTAAGAATCCATTGCCAAATACAAGGTCATAAAGAGTTACACCTATGCTTCCTGTGTTATTTTTTGCACATAGTGTGAGGAAAGGGTCCAAATTCATTATTTTCCATGTGGATATCCAGTCATCCCAGCAACATTTGTTGAAGACTTCTTTCCTCATTGAAATGTCTTGCCACTCTTTTCAAAAAACCAATAAAAAATAAATTTTTAGGGCTTATTTATGGACCCTCAATTCTATGCCATTGATCTATAGTGTATCCTTGTGCCAGCACCACATTGTCTCCATTACTATAGCTTTGTTGTGATTTTTGAAACTGGGAAGTGTGAGTCCTCTAAATTGGTTCTTCTTTTTAAAGATTTTTTTTTTTTTTAGCTATTTTGGGACCCTTACATTTCCATATTATTTCAGAGTAATCTTGTAAATTTCTCCAAAGCAGCCAGCTGTGATTTTGATTGAGGTTGCATTGAATGTAGATCAATTTGAGGTGTATTAACATCATAACAATATGATCTTCCGATCCATGAGCATGGGATTTCTCTCCAATCATTAAGGTCTATTTTAATTTCTTTCAATAATGTTTTGTAGTTTTCAGAGTATAATTTTGCACTAATTTCATTAAATTTATTTCTAAGTATTTATTCCTTTGATGCTATTGTAGATGGAATTATTAATTTCAGTTTTTGGATTTTTCATTGTATAGAAACATAACTGATTTTTGTATATTGATCTTCTATCCTGTAACCTGGCTGAACTTGTTAGTTCTAATCATTTTTTTAAAATTTGATTGCTTAGTATTTTCTATATAAAATAGCCCACCCTCCTTATCCATATTTTCACTTTCTGAAGTTTCAGTTACCAGTGGTCAACTGTGGATCAAAAATATTAAATTGGAAAATTACAGAAATAAACAATTCAAGGTTTTAAGGAGTGTGCCATTCTGAGTTGCATGGCGAAGTATTGCACCATCCTGTTCTGTCCCACCTGGTATATCCCTTTGTTCAGAGTATCAATGCTGTAGATGCTACCCACCATTAGTCACTGAGTTTTTATCTAAATTATCAGATTGGCTGCTGTATCACAGTGCTTGTGCTCAAGTAACCCTTATTTTACTTTAAAATGTCCACAAAAGCCCTAGCAGGTTTGGCTCAGTGGATAGAGCATTGGTTTGTGTACTGAAGTGTCCTGGGTTTCATTCTGGTCAAGAGCACATGCCCAGGTTGCAGGCTCTATCCCCAATAGGGGGCATGCAGGAGGCAACTGACCAATGATTTTTATGGTTGATGTTCTATCTCTCCCTCTCCCTTCCTTTCTGAAATTAATAAAAATATATTTTTTAAAAATGTCCACAAAACAAGAGTAGTAATGCTAGCACCTCTGATATGCCTAAGAAAATCCTTAAAGTGTTTCCTGTAAGTGAAAAGGTAGCATGTATAGGAAAAAACATAGTGTACAGAGGACCCTATATACCAGTGATGGCGAACCTTTTGGCTTGGCGTGTCAGCATTTTGAAAAACCCTAACTTAACTCTGGTGCCGTGTCACATATAGAAATTTTTTGATATTTGCAACCATAGTAAAACAAAGATTTATATTTTTGATATTTATTTTATATATTTAAATGCCATTTAACAAAGAAAAATCAACCAAAAAAATGAGTTCGCGTGTCACCTCTGACACGCATGTCATAGGTTCGCCATCACTGCTATATACACTATGAAACTATCAATGTTTTCAGGCATCCACTGATAGTTGGATTGTCTTGGAATGTATCCCCAGCACATAAGGAAGGAATACTGTATAAGATTATGTCATCTGCAAATATCTACACTAATAAAAGAGAAACATGTAAATTAACCATCACTCTGCCACTCCACTACACCCATCAGCCAATCAGGAGCAAGTATGCAAATTAACCCAACTAAGATGGTGGTGGCCATGGAGCAGGAGTGAGCAGGAGGCTTGGTTTGCCCCAGGCGATGGAGGAAGCCAAGCTTCCCGCTTGCCCTGGCAGGCCCTGGGCTCCGCTCAAGGCTACAAAGTTTCAATTATAGAAGATAAATAAATCCCAGATACCTGCTTCCAGCCCGCCCTGGCCTGGGAGCTTGGGTCACCAGGGGGCGTGGCCAGCCTGAAAACGGCCATCAGCCCCTCACCCAGGCTAACCAGGCACCCCAGTGGGAACCCCCACCCTGAAGGGGGTGTGGCCAGCCTGCAAACAGCCTTCAGCCCCTCACCCAGGCTGGCCAGGCACCCCAGTGGGGACCCCCACCTGAAGGGGGTGTGGCCAGCCTGAAAAACGGCCCTCAGCCCCTCACCCAGGATGGCCAGGCACCCCAGCAGGAACCCCACTCTGATCTGGGACACCCTTCAGAGGCAAACCAGCCAGCCCCCTCCTGTGCACAAGGACTCTATCTATACTAATAAAAGGGTAATATTCTAATTAGACTGGGAGACCTTCCAGGAGACCTTCCAGACATTCTTCTGGACAAAGTCAAGGTGGTGGGGCTAGGTAGAGGTGGTTAGAGGCCAAGAGGGGAGGGCAGTTGTGGGTGATCAGGCCAGGATGGGATGGCAGTTGTGGGTGATCAGGCTGATGGGGGGCGGGGCCATTGAGGGTTAGCAGACCAGCAGGGGGGCCAGTTGGGGACAAGCAGGCCATCAGTAAGGGTCAGTTGGAGGTGATCAGGACAGCGGGGGGGGGCAATTTGGAGTCAGCAGGGGGGCAGTTGGGGGAGAACAGGCCAGTGGGGAAGGAAGGTGGGGGCAAGCAGGCCAGCAGGGGGGGCAGTTGGGGGCAAGCACACTGGCACGGGGGGCAGTTGGGGGTGAGCAGGCTGGTGGGGGGCATTTGGGGGCAAGCAGGCCGGCAGCGGGGGGCAGTTGGGGGTGAGCAAGCCGGCAGGCAGAGTGGTTAGAGGAAATCAGGCAGGCAGGCAGGCAGGTGAGTGGTTAGGAGCCAGCAGTCCCAGATTGTGAGAGGGATTTCCGACTGCCGGTTTAGGCCTGATCCCTGTAAACCGGCAGTAGGACATCCTTCGAGGGGTCCCAGATTGGAGAGGGTGCAAGCCGGGCTGAGGGACAACCCCCACCCCCCGCACGAATTTTGTGCACTGGGCCACTATATATAAATATATTTTACTTCTTCCTTTTTAATCTGGAAACCCTTTATTTCTTTTTGTTGTTTAATTGTTTTGGCTAAAACCTCCAGTATGATGTTGACTAAAATTGGTGACAGCAGATATCCGTGTCTTGTTCCGGATCTCAGGAGGAAAGCTTTTAGTCTTTCCTCATTAAGTATGATGTTAGCTATGGTTTTTCATAGATGCCCTTTATTAGGTTGAGGAAGTTCTGTTCTATTTCTAGTTTGGTAAGTGGCTTTTTTCCATGAATTGTTAGATTTTGTCAAATGCTTTTTCTGTGTCTGATGAAAGGATCATGTGGGGTTTTTTGCCTTTTATGCTCTTGATGTGGTGTATTACATTAATTGAATTTTGGTTGTTAAACCACCTTCCATTCAATCCTGGGCTGAATCCCATTTGGTCATGTTGCAAAATTTTTTTAAATGTTGACAGGTCAATCAGCTAGCATTTTGTTGAGAATGTTTATATCTATATTCATAAGAAATATTGTTTTAAGTTTTCTTGTGTGTGTGTTGTTTTTTTTTTTTTAACATATTTATTGATTTTTTTACACAGAGAAAGAGAGAGGGATAGAGAGTTAGAAACATCGATGAGAGAGAAACATCGATCAGCTGCCTCCTGCACACCTCCTACTGGGAATGTGCCCGCAACTAAGGTACATGCCCTTGACCGGAATCGAACCTGGGACCTTTCAGTCCACAGGCCGACGCTCTATCCACTGAGCCAAACCGGTTAGGGCATGTTTTTTGTTGTTGTTGTTTTTGTCTGGTTTTGGTTTCAGGATAATGAGTTGGGACTTTTCTTCCTCTTCTGCATTTTGGACAAGTTTGAGAAAAATTGGGAATTAATTATTCTTTAAAAGTGTCATAGAGTTCACCAGTGAAGCCATCTGATCCCAGGCTCTTCTTTATTGGGAAATTTTTAAAAAATTACTGACTCAATCTTGTTACTTGTTATATGTGTTATGATTTGCATTATTTTGAGTTAGTTTTTGTGGATTGTGTGTTTATAGGAATTTGTCCATATCAACTAGATTATCTAATTTGTTGGCATATAATTGTTTATAATATTCTTTTCTAATTTTCATTTCTGTAAATTCTATAATAATATTCCCTTTCATTTTTTTAAATTAAATTTATTGGAGTAACATTGGTTAATAAGATCATGTAGGTTTCAAGTGTACATTTCTATGATACATTATCTGTATATTGCATTGTGTGACACTACACAAAGTGTAATCATCTTCCATCACCATACATTTGACCCCCTTCACCCTTTATACTTTTGATTTTAGTAATTTGAGTTTTCTCTTTTTTTCTTGGCCAGTCTAACTTACGGAACAGACAATTTTGCAATTTTTTACAAAGAACCAACTTTTGTTTCATTAATTTTATCTATTGTTTTTCTATTTTCCATTTCATTTATTTCTGCTGTAATCTTTATTATTTAATTTCCTATGTTTTCCTTGGTTTTTGTTTGCCCCTCTAGTTTTTTAAGATGGAAGGTTAGGTTATTGATTTGAGATAATTCTTCTTTTTTAATACAGTCATTACAGCTATAAAATTTCTCACCAAGCACTGCTTTAGCTGCATCCCATAAGTTTGGTATGTTGCAGTTTTGCTTTCATTCATTTCAAATATTTTCTAATTTATCTTGTGATTTTTTTCTTTGACCCATCAGTTACTTATAAGTGTTTTGTTTATTTTCCACATATTTGTGATTTTCCCAAATATTATTCTGTTATTTGTTTTTACTTTCATTTCCTCCTGAGAGAGAATATACCTTATATGATTTCAAGAATTCGATAAGTTTTAAGGCTTATTTTTTTTTTTGGTTTAGCATATATTCTGTCCTGGAGAATGTTCCACATGCACTTGAAAAGATTATGTATTCGCCGAAACCGGTTTGGCTCAGTGGATAGAGCGTCAGCCTGCGGACTGAGAGGTCCCGGGTTCGATTCCGGTCAAGGGCATGTACCTGGGTTGTGGGCACATCCCCAGTGGGAGATGTGCAGGAGGCAGCTGATCGATGTTTCTCTCTCATCGATGTTTCTGACTCTCTATCTCTCTCCCTTCCTCTCTGTAAAAAATCAATAAAATATATTTAAAAAAAAAAAAAGAAAAGATTATGTATTCTATTGTTATTGGGTGGGATGCTCTATAGATGTATGTTAGGTTTAGTTATTGTATAGTATTGTTCAACTTTTCTATTTACTTATTGCAGAGCGAGAGTGGCTCACACATCCCAAAATAAAGAATCTGGCTTTTATGCAAAGAGCCAAAATAGGAAGCCATTGAAGGATTCAGTCAGACCAGTCAGGAAACTTTTATAATCTCGGATAGGCCTGGACCTATGTAGTAGCAGTCATGATGAACTGAAGGGAGACATTCTACATAAACTTTAGAGATAGAGTAAATAAGACTTACTTATAGATATGTTGTTGAGGTGAGGAAAAGAAAGGAATTAAGTATGATGCCTAGATTTCTGGTTTAAGTAACTGATTAAGTGTTGGTGACATATTAAGATGGGGAATATAGGGACAGGAGCTGGTTTGGGGGATATCAGGAGTCTTTGACATAATAAGTTTACAGTAAGGTATCTGATAGTTATCCAAATGGAGATGTGAAGTAGAGAGTCTAACATGCATATTATGACCTCAAATGAGAGTCTTTAATAGAGAAATAAATTTGGGAGTTATCAGCATATAGGTGGTAGTAGAAGCCATGGTCTGGATGAAATGACATAGAGAGAAATATAAAGAAAAAAGAGAAGGCCCAGGATTGAGTCCTATTGTACACAATAGTAGAAAAAATTTTCAAAGGACACTAAACAAAAGCAGCCAGTAAGGTGGGTGTGGGAGTGGGAGATCAGCCGTGCTGTATCACAATATCCAAAAAAGAAAATATTTTAAGGTAAAGGGAATGATTAACTATGTCAAATACTGCTGGAAGTTCAAGTAAGATATAAATAGAGAAGTGTATATTGGATTTGGCAGTATGAAGTGTGCTTACAATTACATGAGTAGTCTAATTGAAGTGGAGAGGCCATAAACCAGGTGAGAGTGAATTGAAAAGTGAATAGATAGATGAGGAATTGAAGATAGGTTAGACCCGTGGTCAGTAAACCGTGGCTCGTGAGCCACATGTGGCTCTTTGGCCCCTTGAGTGTGGCTCTTCCACAAAATACCACGTGCGGGCATGCACGTACAGTGTGATTGAAACTTCGTGGCCCATGCGCAGAAGTCGCTATTTTGTGGAAGAGCCGGTATTTTGTGGAAGAGCCACACTCAAGGGACCAAAGAGCCGAATGTGGCTCATGAGCCGCGGTTTGCCGAGCCGCAGTTTGCCAACCACTGGGTTAGACAGACAATTCTGTTGAAACATTTGGCTCCCAAGAGGAACAGAGAAATGAGGGGATAGCCAAAGAAGAATATTGGGTCAAATAAGGGCTTTTCATTCATTATGAGTAGATTCTAGAGCTATTGTAAGTAGTTGTAATTATTATTAGTATGAGAATTGAGATTCCAAAATGGCAGCAGAGTAACTGGAAGGTACACTGATACTCTCCCAGGACCAAACTGTGAATACAACTAAAATACAGAAGAACCACCATGAAAAATCAACTAAGGAGTAACTGGAAAGAACCCTGATAACCAAGAATGGAAAGTGGTGACCTCACAGAGTTGAATAGGAAGTGTGAACTCACAAAAGGGCTACCCCGGTTCCAACAGACACCAGCTGAAGTCCCAGAGGGATATCTCAGCTGTTGGGGGTTCCCACTCAGAACTCTGGGGTCTAAACCCCAAGCTGGGCTCCCCAGCACAGAACACCAGAACTGAGAAAGGTGCCCACATAACATCTGGCTGTGAAAAGCAGCAGGGTTTCTGTCTGCCAGCAAGAGATGGCAGGAAATGCAGGCACCCACTTAAAGGGCCAATGCACAAAATTTCATATGCAGTTACTCAGCTGGGACACCCACAGAGGGAGGGGAAAGTGGACTGAAGATGTGTGAGGAGAGTCCAGGGTTGGGGGCTTTGGGGTTGGAGTTTGGAGGACAGCCTCCCCAGTTTCCTGTGCTGAGCCATTCCCTCACACTGTGGAAGAGGTCTTTTTCCTGCTGGTGTTTTCTATCCAGGCAGTTTTTGCCTGGGGGAAGGGAGTTGACCCACCCTATGAGAAGACCACTTGCCACACCCTGTGGTCAATAACCTGAGACTAATCAAGGCTGATGACAATTAAACTGCAGGCAGAGGAGGATCTCTGTAGGTTTTGAGTCTTTGCCTGATATTCTGAGCCAAGGACTAGGAAAAGCAGACCCTGATGTACATCTTGGCACCTAGCCTCAGCAGAGGGAGCCACAAGGTGTTGAGGGCTGATAACTCCAAACAGAGTACTCACGGAAAGTGACAAACAGCTTCTGACATTGAGATTGGTAGTCGTAGCAGATCTACTTAATGCACAGACACAAACCCAAGCACAAAGCCAAAATGGGGAGACAAAAAAAGCCTGAAATGAAGAACAAGAGAATTCTCCAGAAGAAGAGCTAAATGAAATGGAGATAAGAATTTTATCAGACATAGCATTCAGAATAAAGATGGCAAAGATGCTCAAAAGCATGAGAAAAGATATAGGAACTATGAAAAATGGCATAGCACTAATAAAGAACACAGTGAAGGAATACACAGCAGATAAAGAGAAACCTAGGATTAGATCAGTGAATTAAAAGATGGCAGAAAAAATCAGAAACCAAAAAGAGCAAACAATCAAAAAACAGGAAGACAGCTTAAGGTAGCTGTGGGACAACAGGAAACATAGCAATATTTGCATAATAGGTGTGCCAGGAGGGGGAAAGAGTGAGCAAGGTTTAGATAATGTGTTTGAAGAAATAATGGCAGAAAACTTTCCTAACCTGGTGAAGGAAAAAGTCACACAAGTTCAGGGGGTACAGAGAACCCCAAACAAGAAGAACCCAAATAGGCCCACACCCAGACACATCATAATTAAAATGCCAAAAATTACAGACAGAGAATCTTAAAGGCAGCAAGAGAAAAGCAATTTGTTACCTACAAAGGAGGTAACCATAAGGCTGTCATCTGATGTCCCATCAGAAACTCCACAGGCCAGAAGAGAATGGCATGAAGTATTCAAGGTAATGAAAAGCAAGGATCTGAAACCAAGATTACTATATCCAGCAAAGCTGTCATTCAAAATAGATGGTGAAATAAAGAACTTCCCAGAAAAAAAAGGCTAAAGGAGTTTATCACCACCAAACCAGCACTGCAAGAAATGCTAAAGGGACTGCTGTAATAATAATAAGAAATTGAGAGAGAGAGAGATAGGAACACAGGCATAAAGGTTTAAAATGGCAATAAGTAAGTCCCTATCAATAATAACCTTAAATGTAAACGGATGAAATGTTCCAATCAAATGACATAGGGTAGATTAATGGATACAACAACATGACCCAAATATGTGCTATCTACAAGAGATGCACCTGAGAACAAAAGACTCACACAGGATGAGAGTGAAGGGAAGGAAAAAATTTTTCCTGCAAATAGAAACGAAAAAAATCTGGGGTAGCAATACTCATATCTAACAAAATAGACTTCAAAATGAAGGCCATCACAAGAGACAATAAAGGTCACTACATAACACTAAAGGGATTGATCCAACAAGAGGATATAAACCTGGTAAACTTATATGCACCCAAAAAAGGATATATATATATATATATATATATATATATATATATATATATATTCTCCTGGAGGACTTTAAGGGAAAGATTGACAGCAATAGAGTCATAATTAAGGACTTTAACACCTCACTGATTTCACTGGATAGATCCTCCAGACAAAAAAATTAATAAGGAAACAGAGACTCTAAATGACACACTGAATCAGATGGATTTAACTGACATTTATAGAACATTTTACCCAAAAGCTGCATAATATACATTCTTCTCAAGTGCACATGGGTCATTCTCAAAGATAGACCACAGGTTAGGACACTAAACAAGTTTCTACAAGTTCAAGAAGACAGAAATCATATCAAGTATCTTTTCACATCACAAAGGAATGAAATTAGAAATCAGCTATGATAAAAACACCCCAAAACATTCAAACACATGGAAGCAAAATAGCATGTTATTAAACAATCAATGGGTTACCAATGAGATCAAGAAAGAAATAAAAAATTTCCTGGAAACAAATGAAAATGAGCACACAACAACCCCAAATCTTTTGGATACAGCAAAAGCAGTCTTGAGAGGGAAGTTCATGGCACTACAGGCCTACCTGAAAAAAAAAAAACAAGAAGAAAAATTAATAATAAATGAGTTAACCACACAACTCAAAGAATTAGAAAGAGAACAAGAAGAAAATCCCAGAGGAAGTAGAATGGAGGAAATAATAATAAAGATGAGAGCATAAATAAATGACATAGAGGCCAGAGAAACAGTACAAAAAATAAATGAAACCAAGAGCTGGTTCTTTGAAACTAGGGAGAAAATAAACAAATGGGACTACATCAAAATGAAAAGCTTCTGCACAGCAAAAGAAACCATCAATAAAACAACAAGAAAGCCCACTGCATGGGAGAACATTTTTGCCAAAGTTATCTCTGATAAGGGCCTAATCTCCAAAATTTACAGGGAACGAATACAACTTAACAAAAGGAAGATAAACAAACCAATAAAAAATGGGCAAAGGACCTCAATAGACACATTTCAAAAGAAGACCTACAGAAGGCCAAGAGACATATGAAAACATGCTCAAAGTCACTAATCATCTGAGAGACACAAATCAAACTGACAATGAGGTACCATCTCACACCTGTCAGAATGGCTATCATCAACAGCTCAACCAACGACAAGTGCTGGCGAGGATGTGGAGAAAAAGGATCTCTCTTGCACTGCTGTTGGGAATGCAGACTGGTGCATCCACTGTGGAAAACAGTATGGAGTTTCCTCAAAAAATTAAAAATGGAGCTCCCATTTGACCCAGTAATTCCACTTTTAGGAATATATGCCAAGAAACCAGAAACACCAATCAGAAAGGATATATGCACCCCTATGTTCATAGCAGCACAATTTACCATAGCTAAGATTTGGAAACAGTCTAAGTGCCCATCAGCAGATAAGTGGATTAAAAAACTGTTGTGCATCTATACAATGAAATACTACACTGCTGTAAAAAAGAAGAAACTTTTACCATTTGCAACAGCATGGATGGACCTGGAGAGCATTATGCTAAGCGAAATAAGCCAGTCAGAGAAAGATAAATATCACATGATCTCACTCATTTGTGGACTATAAGGAACAACATAAACTGATGAACCAAAATAGAGCCAGAGAAAAACAATATTTTAGAATATAATAGAAGTAATCCTGTTATTTGCAGATTTTTAATATTTCCTATAATTTTTGTGATATTATACTATGTTAGTACAGTTTTGTTAATATATTTAAAATCTTTTTTTCTTGGATATTAATTTTATTGCATGTAATATTATATTTAAAATCATTTTTCTAGAAATATTACTGTTTATTGCATGTAACATTATTATACTTAAAATCATTTTTATTGAAATATTTTAAAAAGAAGCAGAAATAAAAAGAATAAAGGGGTGAGAGAAGTAGACAGTTGTGGGGCAAAGAGGAAGGATGTGCATTTTATAAACCAGCCTTGGGGTTCCAGTAGAATTTTGATGTGATGTTTTTACTCCTTTAGCAAAAGTTTGCTCACCAGAATCACAATAAGACCTTGCAGTTTCTTTGTACATATTTTGTTTGAGGCTGTAGCAAACCTTTCTCTCAGACCTTGAGCACAGCAGCTATTCATTCATTGTGCAACTTCAAACAAATTACTTAACCTCAATTTCCTTATATTTGAATAGCATATTAGTATGAACCTCATAAAATTATTGTAAAGATTAAATAATGTGTGTACCATGCTTAAAATAGTGACTATATTAAGGTAGACAAGCATTTGTCAAGCATCCACTGTGTTCCTGGCCCCATAATAGGGATGTAGGGATGAGTAAGGTGCTTCCTATCCTGTCAGGCAAGCATGTAAAACTCAAAGGCTAGCAAGGGCCAAATAAACAAGGTTTAAGTTCATGTGGGCTGCAAAAAAACAAAAGCTTCAATTTTCATAGAAATGTAGGTTTATTTCCATAGAGACATGCTGAATACAAAGGGCTGAAATAAATGTCATTGTTAACATAAAATAATAGAACATTTTAATAAAAATTAATATTTTTCTTAAACATTAACTTACCAGACACTGGATAACTGCACAAATTAGTAAGTGTAATGCAAATAAACCTATTTTTCTTGTTCTACAAAAGCGAAATAATTCCTGTTGCACACACCAAACAAGTCTGTACAAGATTAATGACGTGGCAATCGGCTGCTAAAATATTTGCTGCTAGTATTAGTGGATAGAAATGGTCCACCTGCGCCTAAAGTGCATAAGGGAAATGAATGCAACACGATTATAGTAATCAGTCATTAGTGAATGTTGTAGTTCGTTATTAATAACTAGAGGCCCGATGCACAAAATTCATGCAAGAGTAGGTCTTCCTTCCCCCAGCTGCCAGCACCGGCCTCCCTCTGGCACTTGGGACCCAGACTGTCTTCCCTCCAGTCCTGGCTTCAGCCGGAATGATGTCTGGTCTAATAAGCATATTACCTTTTTATTATTATAGATTATGTATAACAGGATATTGTAAAAATTAAGTTATGAATTTTTTATTAAAATGTTTCTTACATACTGTTATATTGGCTGGGCCACAAAAATATTTATTGTGGGCTGCATGCAGCCAGCGGGCCCCGAGTTTGACATGCTTGCCGTAAGGTTTTACCAAGTACAAAGTAATAGAAAGACTTATAAAGCCTCACTGGCATAGCTCGACCCAAACCACTATGCTCAATTAATATTTACAAAGGAGGTAAGAACATACAATGGAGTCAAGACAGTTTCTTCAATAAACAGTGCTGAGAAATTTGGTCAGACACATGCAAAAAAATGAAACTAGACCATCAACTTACACCATACACAAAAATAAACTCAAAATGGATAAAGGACTTAAATGTAAGACAGGAAACCATAAAAATATTAGAGGAATCCAAAGGCAGCAAAATCTTACACATATGCCGAAGCAATTTCTTCACCGATACTACTCCTAGGGCAATGGAAACTAAAGGGAAAATAAACAAATGGGACTACATCAAAATAAAAAGCTTCTGCACAGCAAAAGAAACCATCAACAGAACAACAAGAAAACCCACTGCATGAGAGAACATATTTGCCAATGGTATCTCCGATAAGGGTTTAATCTCCAACATTTACGGGGAACTCATACAACTTAACAAAAGGAAGACAAACAACCCAATCAAAAAGTGGGCAAAGGATCTCAATAGATACTTTTCGAAAGAGGACATAAGCAAGGCCAAGAGACATATGAAAACATGCTCAAAGTCACTAATCATCTGAGAGATGCAAATCAAAACAACAATGAGGTACCATCTCACACCTGTCAGAATGGCTATCATCAACAAATCAACAAACGACAAATGGTGGCGAAGATGTGGAGAAAAAGGAACCCTCGTGCACTGCTGGTGGGAATGCAGACTGGTACAACCACTGTGGAGAAAAATATGGAGTTTCCTCAAAAAACTAAAAATGGGACTTCCATTTGACCCAGTGATCCCACTTCTAGGAATATATCCCAAGAAACCAGAAACACCAATCAGAAAGGATATATGCACCCCTATGTTCATAGCAGCACAATTTACAATAGCTAAGATTTGGAATCAGCCTAAGTGCCCATCAGCAGATGAGTGGATTAAAAAACTTTGGCACATCTACACAATGGAATACTATGCTGCTGTAAAAAGGAAGGAACTCCTACCATTTGCAACAGCATGGATGGAGCTGGAGAGCATTATGCTAAGTGAAATAAGTCACTCAGAGAAAGATAAATATCACATGATCTCACTCATTTGTGGATTATGATCAACAACATAAACCAATGGAAAAAAATAGATCTAGAGACAGAGAAGCATCAATCAGATGCTCAAACCTCAGAGGGAAGGCAGGGGAGGGTGGGGCTAAGGGGGAGAGATCAACCAAAGGACTTGTATGCATGCATATAACCATAAGCAATGGATACAGACACTGGGGGATGAGGGCATGAGTGGGGGGATGGGGTACAATGGGGGGATAAGGACACATTTGTAATATCTTAATCAATAAAGGAAAAAATAAAATTTTAAAAAAGAGTGTTGAACTATGAACCAGGAGGTTACAATTTGATTCCCAGTCAGGGCACATGCCCGGGTTGTGGACTCGACCCCCAGTGTGGGGCATGCAGGAGGCAGCCTATCAATGATTCTCTCTAACCATGATGTTTCTATCTCTCTCTCCCTCTCCCTTCCTTTGTGAAATCAATAAAAATATATTTTAAAAAATATATAATTAAGCAATCCATTTTAGCAACCCACTTACATGGTCACACATTTTAACAACTCCCTTATATGAACACACGCTAAATATTTTCTTCATTTAGAACTGTTTCACATATAAAATTTTTAACATTAAAATTCCATGCTAATCAAAAACTCCTATCTATTCCCCTCTTACTACCTTACTCCTATGTAAATTGCTTTGTGATCTCATATCTTTGTGACCTCATGTCCATAGAACAATTACTATTTTCCAATCTTCCTGACATCTCCTCCTCGCCCCCCTCTACTGCATCCCCTTTCAGCTTGATCCCCATTATAAATCATTTGACCACACTTTTACTAGCTTCCTCAATCCACTTATACCTATTAGCTTCGACCACCCCTGTTCTGCCAACCTCTCATCCTGAATCAACTTCATCATGTTTTCTTTCCTTCTATTTTCTTTGGGTTTATTTTGTTGTTCTTTTTCAGATTCTTAAGATAGATACCTAACTCCTTCATTTTCATCCTTTATTTCTTTTCAAATATTTCAGGCTATAGCTTTCCCTCTACATAGTGCTTTAGTTGCATCCCACAAGTTTTATATGTAGTATTATCATTTTAATTCAGTTCAAAATATTGTATAATTTCCAATATGATTTCTTTTTTGACCCATGTTTTTTAAGGTATGTTTTTAAATTTTAAAGTATATGTGGTTTTTCTAGTTATCATCTTGTTGATTTCTAGCTTAGTTGCAATGTGATTTTAGAATGTCATTTGTATTATTTTAATCATTTGCTCTACAACTTAATATATTATCATATCAGTTACTTAACCATTTTTGATGATTGCTCTATGTGGGCTTGAAAAGAATATGTATTCTTCAATTATTGGGTTCAGTGTTCTATACAGTATTAAATCAACTTTGCTGTGTTGTTCAAATCTTGTCAATATGTATTGTGTTTTTTATCTATTTGTTCTATCAATTATGAGGAAAGGTATATTAAAATATCTCATTATGATATGGACTTGTCTATTTCTCCTAAGGCTATTCATGTAAATCTAACAATCCTGCTGGGGTTTTGTATTTTTATAAAAAAGAAAAGACCTTCTATATCTTTAGTAGTGCTTTTTTGCCTCAAAATCTATTTTGTCTGATACTAATATAGTAGTACTAGCTTTCTTTTGGTTAGTATTTGTGTGAAGTGTCTTTTTTCATTATTTTACTGTCAGTCTTTCTGTATTTTATGTTTTAAATGTGGCTATTGAAATGGCATATGGTTGGAGTTTTACAATTGAGTCTGACTATATTTTAATACAAGCCCTTAGTCCATTTTTATTTAAGTATGGTTACTTATATATTTGTAGTAAAAGCTATCTCATTTGAACTTCCTATTTGTCTTACATATGGTGCCTTGTTTTGCTGTGTGCTTAGTGATTTTTAATTAGATCTCCTTATTTCTTTGAAAATTTGTTTGTGGAGATATTTTGAGGTTTAGAATGATGGTGGGTTATTGCGGAGAAGATTTGCATTCTGACCGGTGACTGGTGATGCGACCATTCTGGCTCTACTTTAAACTAAATTCAAAGCTTGAGGTATTTTGGAGCACCTGGTAATGTGAATTTAAGCTACAAATTATTATTAGACAAGGTTGTATTTACAACTTCTCAGGCAAATGCCTCCTCCTCCACTCAGTTCCATCATCTTAGTGTGTGTGTGTGTGTGTGTGTGTGTAGAGGGTTATTTCTCATTTGCTGGCACACTGATGACTTTCCTTGTCATTCCAGGTTTATCTGGGGAGGAACCTTATTAGACTCCCCACCTTGAGTGGGCCCTTGACTTTGTTTTCACATCGCTTATAGCTCATTTCCTGAAGTTTAAATTAAGTTCAGCAAATGTTCTCAAAGAAGTAACATCATCAATCTGCCTTCACTTAGATCTGGGCTCATAAATCCTTACTACCTTTCTAGTTCTTTGATACTTTAAAGAAGTTGTTTGTTGCATTTTATCCAACATTTTTAGTTGTTTTCCATGGAAGAGTCGGTTTGCACACCTAATTGACTGTATTACCAGAACCCCACTATATGTTTCTCCACCCATGTTCTGAGACTGCAAAACTGCTAGGGAAAAAATAATAAAATTGAACTCCATAACAAATTTATGATTTCCAGCACCAGCTGGCCCTTCTCTCTATTGTTTTACAACTTTTATTCATCTTTATTCATTTCCATTTCTCATTTCCCACAGCAGCTGTTTCAACCCATTATAACGCTCCTTTAATCTTCCCACCCCATTCCCGGCATCCTTTATTCACTTCAGAAGGTCAGGCTTCCTACTTCATTGCACACAAAAAATGATTTTCAGGTGGGTATTCCCTCAACTCTCCTTCATACCACTCCTAAGTGTTGTCTCTATTTTCCCATCGTTTCTTTCTTCCTTCCTTCCTCTTTCCATGTCCTGTGGTCTAGAATAGTGTTATTCCAAGTATGTTAGTGGACCCCTTCCAATCCTCAAACTGATACTGATCCACAACAACATAAACAATGAAAGAGAGTAAGATTAGAAACTTTTATAGCGATTTGATAAAGTAATTGTATGTTTATTGGATCTAATAATGAAAAGGGGGTTATATTTTGAATATATTTGTTTCACTGATTTTTTTCTAGTAATTTTTATTACATTCTACAGAAGTATCAATCTGTGACAGATTGGAAATTTTATAAGCTGATTCTTCATCACAGATAACTTGAGAAGCACTGGACTAGAACTCATCCACCCCTGACTTTTTTGAGACTCAGCTCCATGCATTAGCCCTCTCCTCTCTCAGAGCTCTACTTTCATTCTGCATAAGCATTCTTCCACACTAAACAATATGTCTTTTAACTTTGCCTACTGTGCTGCCATCTTATTTCTCACTTTCCATTTATTGCCAGCCTTCTTGACAGAATAAACCTTATATACTCTTTCCTTCTCCCTTATCTCCTCTCAACCCTCAAACCACAATGATCTGGCTTATGCTCCTATTACTACTTCAGCAAAAGTCATATACAAATTGCCCAATTCATGGTGGCCCTTTTAGTCCTTGTGCTATCTGACCTCTACCCTGCATTTATTATACAACACCACCACTACCTTCCAGAACCTTTCTTCTTCTATGTCTTCTAGGACACCTTTCTCTTCCAGACTTCATCTGCTTGCTGCTTTGCTCAATCTCTATTGGGGTCTTCTCTTACTTTAGCTACCTGTCCCGCAAGCCCCTATTATTTTGCTCTACAGTCATTACCATAAGTCTATTCAACACCTGTATTCTGACGAATACCAAATCTCTAACTCAAACCCTGACTTCACTAACCAAGATGCAGGATGACTTTTCAATTGGCTCATTAGATAGTGTCACCAAGTTACCCCAAATAGACCTGAAATTCAACATATCTAAAGCATAACTCATTATACACAACCTTGACCCTCTTGTGTATTCCATATTTTGGTTAAAATAATCTCCATCTACCTGATTACCGAGGTCTGGGAGTAATTTTTAACTCTTATTTATCTCTCACCTTTTATATTTAGACTATCAATATTCTCTTAAATCCACTCCCACTTCCATTGCCTTATTTCATCAACTTTCACTAAGAGCCACCTGGTTACTTTCACTGTATCCAATCTCACTCTGCTCCAGTCCATCTTTGGTACCTTTGTTAGAAGGAGCATTCATACAATGCTGTTCTGATTTTATCAGTCCCCTACTTGAACCTTTGGTTAGTTTTTCATTGCTTTTAAGAAAAATACAAAACTCTTTAGCATTGCATATAAACATTTTCAATCACACTTTAGACTAGCTCCCTAGCTTTGTCTTTCACCAGTATCCCAAATAGACTTTGTATACCAGTGAAATTATTGACAGTTTTTTTTAACATGTTATGTCCTTTCACTTCCCTATTTGTATGTTAAAGAATTTATTCCCTTCTTTGTCCATGCTGCTATTTCTTTCTGGAATTTTCCTACCCATTTTTTTTCTAGTAAACTCCAACTCATTCTTTGTGTCATTAATTAAATAGTGCCTCCTCTATCATGTCACCCTGATATTATAAGTTTATTCTCTTCCTCCACTTAGTTTCTATTTCTAGCCCCTTTGGTAGTGGGATATAAAAGTTACCATCAACAGCCCAGCTGGCGTGGCTCAATGGTTGAGCATTGACTCATGAACAAGGAGGTCATGGTTTGATTTTCGGTCATGGCACATGCCTGATTGCGGGCTTGATCCCCAGTGTGGGGCGTGCAGGAGGCAGCTTATCAATGATTCTCTGTTATCATTGATGTTTCTATCTCTCTCCCTCTTCCTTCCTCTCTGAAATAAAAAAAAAAGTTACCATGAACAGATTGTCAAAGACCATAAGTGCATTCATTTTCTTACATTTCAAAGACAAAGATGATAAGTTTTCTTCTTATATATGCTATATAATACATAGTATAGTAGTAGGAGCATTGTGTGCCTTCAATAAATGTGCCAAATTGAAATCAACTGCAAAAATGTAGATACACGGTTAGTGCTGACTTACAAATAGCATGCCTAAATTAAAAAAAAAACAACATACCAGCCCTAACTGGTTTGGCTCAGTGGATAGAGCGTCGGCCTGCGGACTGAAGGGTCCCAGGTTCGATTCTGGTCAAGGGCATGTACCTTGGTTGCGGGCACATCCCCAGTAGGGGGTGTGCAGGAGGCAGCTGATCGATGTTTCTCTCTCATCGATGTTTCTAACTCTCTTTCCCTCTCCTTTCCTCTCTGTAAAAAATCAATAAAATATATTAAAACAAAACAAAAAAACATACCAATAAGCATTGTATGGTGAACACAAACAGCAGTGTGGTGATTGCTAGAGGGAAGAGGGGGTGGGAGGAGAAGGGTGTTCTAATATATAGTGACAGAAGAAGATTTGACTTTGGGTAGTGAGCACATGATGCAATATTTAGATCTTGTAACATAGAAACCCACACCTGAAACCTATATGTTCATGTTGACCAATATCACCCGAATACATTTAATTTAAAATAGAAAAAAGAAAAGAGTTGTAATAAAGTTTTGGCAAAATTATTCATTGAGATATTGTTTTTAAATAATTTGATTTCGCTGTCGTAAGGTTTCCCCCTTCCCCTCAAATCAAAACATAGATAGCCAAGTCTTTTTGTTTCCTGTCTTGGGAGCTTTTGTTTTGCAAGATCAAAGGCAGAAGTTGCCAGGCACCTAGAAGATCACCTGAATCCAGAGTGTTTGATTTCAAAAGTCTAGGTGCATTGAGAGGAAATTATGCTGGCTTGTCCAAAAGGGTTAGGAGGTGAGAACTTTTGAGTAGAGATGGCAGAAGCTGTCTGACATGAAGTTCTAGAGGACTAAGACTAGAAAGGAGATGGAAGCAATGGTAGATTCCTTCAGTAGCAAAACTACCTTTATTCCCTTTTAGAGCCCAAAGAAGAGGCAAGTTCTCAAAGGAGAATGGCTGCATGGTACACTTAAAAGAGTCTGAATTTAGGCCATGAGACTGCTAAAGACACCCCCACCAATGTCCAAAAGTGGCCCAGAAGCAGTTGACACATCTATCTACAAGGGGCCTTGAACATTTACATTATAAACATATTAGTATGGACAAAAGGCAGAGAGCCTGCCCTAAAAGTTCTGGTTTATTTAGGATTTGCTAGTGCTATCGAAAACCTTGGCCAAGGGATGGCCTCTAAAAACCATGAATGAGCCCTGGCCTGTGTGGCTCAGTTGGTTGAGCATCATCCCATTCATTGAGAGGTCACCAGTTCAATCCATGGTCAGGGCACATGCCTGGGTTTTGGGCTCAGTCTACAGTAGGGGGCTTGCAGGAGGCAGCTGGTGGATATTTCTCTCTTCCTCTCTTTCTCTAAAATCAATAAAAATATATTCTAAAAAATTAAAAAGTTAAAACCACAAGTGGATTATATTTTTAGCCAGATAGAAACTTAGAAGGCTCAGAGCAGTTTTCATTTATTGTAGAAATATAAAAGTAGTGTCATTTTTGCACCTTGGTGGTGTGAACCAAATTTCACTGCTTCAATTCTAATTTGTGTCCTTAGTAACTTACATGTCCACTTTGTACCTTTAATTTATACTTTTATAAAACAAAGATAATCTTTTTTCTCCTCTACCTTGCAAGGTTTTTATGAGACCAAGAAGAAGTAAGGTAAGAAAAATTGCTTTGAAAAGACATTAAGCAAATGAATATATTTCAGTAAAATGTAGAATCAGTGTGAAAAAAATACTTTAGAGCTTTTAGTTCTATATTGAACCTAAAGGATATATTATGATAAAACTGATAGCACAAATATATTTATTATCTTAATTTGAGTTGCCTATATTGAGGTATGGTTTTAATATTCTCTCCACAAATGCACTGGCTGTTTTCCACAACTTTTCTTTAATTACTCTGTGTTCAATCATTTTAAAAGGAATGAAGTTCATATATATATATATATCTCCCAGTGCACAAGATTTGTGCACTGGGGGCAGGGGCCCTCAGCCTGGCCTGCACCCTCTTGCAGTCCGGGACCCCTCGGGGGATGTCCACCTGCCTGCTTAGGCCCAATCCCCAGGCCTAAGCCAGCAGTCAGACATCCCTCTTGTAGTCTGGGTCTCTTGCAGTCCTGGACCCCTCACTCCTTACCACCCACCTGCAGCGGAGGTGGGAGAAGCTCCCGCCACCGCCACTGCGCTCTTCAGCAGTGAGCTGGGCTTCTGGCTGAGCAGCACGCCCCCTGTGGAAGCGCACTGACCACCAGGGGGCAGGCAGCTCCTGCATTGAGCATCTGGTGGTCAGTGCGTGTCATAGCGACCAGTTGTTCCACCATTCAGTCGAGTTGCATATTACGCTTTTAATATATATATACATACACACACACACACACACACACACACACACACTATTTTCATCTTGAACTATCTCTTCAATAATTTGATCTTTACTGAGAGTCAGTGTTATTCTTAGGGTGTAATGAACCATAGTAACTACTGCATAACATATATGCACTGGTGCCTTATGCTCTGGACCACACAGGCAAATATTGAAACATTTCTACCTACCTCATTGCCAGCTCTTCAGGCAAACCCCATACCTTGAAAGTGACTAAATTTCCTAAGTCAAGAGAGGCTGTATATAATATAATAAAAGGCTAATATGCAAATAGACTGAATGGCAGAACAACCAGAACAACCGGTCGCTATGATGTGCGCTGACCACCAGGGGGAACATGGCAGGCGTTGGCCATGGCAGGATGGTGGAGCAGGTCAGCGGGGGCGCCAGACCAAGGCATGGCACCGGTCGCTGCCATTGGGGCAAGCCTCTGGTGGTTACTGAAAATTCTTTGCTCCCACTCACTGCAGTCCTGCCTGGAGCTCGCATCTGCTTCCAGCAACAGCCCTGCTCGCACCCACTGCCAGCGTTGGCCCCACTCACACCTGCAGCCAGCGCCAGAACCACCGCTTTCACCCACTGCTGGTGCCTGGTGCCAGTCCTGATCATTCGGCACCATCAGCTGGTGTGAGCAGCAGCTGCCAGCCCTGATTGCCACTGAGGACTTCGCCACCTCCCCCTGCTCCTGAGGGCCAATTGCAGCAGCCACTGCTCACACCTGCTGATGGCGCTGGCCCCACTCGCACCCGCTGCTGGTGCCAGCCCCATTAGCTCAGCGGGTGCAAGCGGGGCTGGTGCCATCAGCATGTGGGAGCAGTGGCAGTGGGAATGGGTCTGCTGGCAGACAGGGGACCAGGCCATGGTGGGAGGGGCTGGGCAGAGGCATGGAGAATGGGCCCTGACCCGCCCCTGTGCCTACCACAGCCTCACAGCCCACAGTTCCTTTCAAAGTGCACGAATTCGTGCACTGAGCCCCTAGTATAATATAAGAAGCACCATTACACACTTATGGTTAAGAACAGTGACTCTAGAGAGTCATTGCATTATACAACTCCAGGGGGCACCCTGCCTAGCTTTGAATGCTCTCTACCACATAATAACTACATGACATTGGACAAGTCATTCAATCTCAGTGAGCCTCAGTTTCCTTCTATGTAAATGAAGTTAATAATTCCTTCTTCGTGGGGTTATTGAAAAGATTCTATAATATAATGCATTAAAGCCTTCATTCAACACCGTGTCTGACACATAATGCATACTCAATAATGGATGGTAGCTGTTATAAATACAATAGAGGAAGGGCATATAATTCTAGGATCACCTTGAGAGTAAAGATCTGATTTTGCTAGAAAGGTAAAGGATCATTAGGAAATACTATCTGGGAAAAATACTGATATAATGATGTGTGACTGATACTGATTTGATCCTTACTAGATAGAGGGCTGGAACTTTGTGCTGCTTATTGCTGTATCCCATAATAGAATAGTGCTTGGCATATAGGAGTCACTCAATAAACATGAGTTATATGAATGCAACTGGAGATTACCAATGGCATAGGCCCCAGAATTCAATAGTAGCCAATCCACAAGGGTGAGCTTAGTACAATGCCCTGAACACAGTAAGTACTCAAAAAAGAATGAGTGATGACAGTTTTATACCTTTCCAGGTCATTGCCCACTTTACCTTGTTGGATAAAATACATCACCCAAATTTCTGCTTTCCTTATGTTGCCTCTGTTTCATTAACTCCACAACCCTACCCTAACTTTAGAATCCTAGGTTTATCATGTGCATTTATTTGACAAATCCTCCTTGAACACTTAACTACATGATAGGCATTATGCTAAATGCCAGGGATCTGGAGCTTGTGATGTAGTAGAGAGACTGGTAGTATATAAGTAAAAAGAAAAAAACAACAACAAACAAAACAAACACAGACAAGGTGATTTCCAATAGTGATAAGTGCTGAGAGAAAAATAAGACAAGGTAACATTATAGGTTACTGTAAATTGGATGGTCAGAGAAAGTTTCTCTAAGGATGTGACACCTGAGCTAGAGGTTGAAGATCAGTAATTGTGGAAATAGCTGCTGCTAGTTCTCTTTGAAGTGCCCAGTTTCTTCTGAAAAGCTGTGAAAAATCTCTCAGAAAATGGAGGACAGTTAAGCAGAGACTGGAGACTACAAGAGAGGAAAGGAAGCAAAGATTGGCAAGTTGACATGCTGCTCAATCCCATCTCAACCTTTCAAAACTGTTTTTAGAGGTTAAGTGTTAGAGGTCACTTACAGATCATCCAGATCAGTGCTTTCATATATGTGGTATATGTCCCCCTGGTGGTGTATGAGATAATTGTAGGTGATTGCCGATGAACATTATTTATTTTGGTGTGCATTTTAAAATACAACTAATATCCAGCCCATTGTTTCATAATTATTATTGTTTAGGAGGAGGTTAAAGAGGTTAGAACCATAGCACTTGGCTTTCTGAGACCAACTTGGCTGGCCAAAACCCTATTGGGATGAGGCGAAGGTGAAGAAGGCTGCCACCTTTACCCCCAGGGAATGAGAGAGCAGGCCTGAACACCCTGTCTGTAATTCATGTTGTCTTTGGATATGACAAAAATTGTGCAGGTCATACAAAGATGGAAAAACTGATTTGGTTCCTACCTTTGAATCCCTTCTGGAAAAAAATTATTTAAAGCCTAAAAATATCTACGAGAATGGCAGGGCCCTTTGGTGGTTAAGAAAAGGGCCTTCAGAGTTAATCAGAACTTAATTTGAATCCTAGCTCTTCCATGTAATTGCTATATGATCTCAAGCAAGTAGTCTAAACCTTACTATGCCTTAGATTCCTCATCTTCAGAGGTGTGGATTCTAGAGCCTACTTCTTAGGGTTGTTGAAAGGATGAGATGAGATAAGATACTTGGGAAGTACTTTTCCCAGTGCCTGGCACATAATAAGTGCTCAAAATACATAATAGCTATGATTATCCAAGTTTTCTGGGGCAGTCCTGATTTCAAATATTTTGTTCCATTTTCAGACTATGTTTTCCCGTTTGAAATTCCAAAATGTGATCACTGTGCATTTCTCTTCTGCCTTTTAAGGAGGCTTTGTTTTTTCAGGCATCAGAACATAAAATTGCCTCCCCTCCCCACACTTGATTTGAAACCCTCAATCCTAGTCATAGAAATTTTGTTAAGACCCAAAGCAGACTTGTGCCCATGAAGAATTGGCAGGCCAGGGTGGGGTGAGGTGGGGGAAGAAGCTTGATCTTGAACCCAGAAGTACTTAGTCAATAAAGTTTTCAGTTTTCCACAGAAGTACACACAATGAGTGGACAAACTAGAAGCCAGGGATGAGAAATCTTTTCACCAGGGGTGCCCTTAATTTCCAGTTCTGTTTGAAGGTTTTGCTTTAATAATGCAAAGGTGAAGTTCAGATTGTAGATGGCCTGGCATTGCTCACAATCAGTTGTTTTTTCTAAATTATCCAAACTACAGTATAATTATACATTTGAAATGTCTTGTAATGAAACAGCATTGTCATTACACAACTGTCAACATCAGTATTTAACCTATAGGGTACAGCTGCCCTCTCACATTCATTATAATCAGATTCTACTTGTTTACAGATAGCAGGTTGAGGAAACCCACCAAATGGCTTTTGCTCTGGGATCTATATGCCCTCTAGTGACAGCCAAAACTCATAGAAAATTATCGCTTCATATTTGAATCAATATGGATATATCAAAACTATACTCTCCTTCTTGATCAACTCCTGAGTTCTGCATTACATTGAGAAAAATGCATTAGAGTCATTGATGCCTCCACAGATTTGTGAGATGGAAGATTAAGCAATGGGACAGCCAGGCAAGAGCCTGGGGTGCCAATTTACAAGGGGTGTTAAGAAATCTCTGGGATTAATTATAAACATTGTGTCGACTAATTTGGGTTTCTGCCAGTGCTTCCCAAAGCAATTGTTAAGATGGAAATTGGTCCCCTCTCTTGCTAACGAGGCGCGGAGCCCTTGAATAAAAAATTAAAAGCAAAAATAAATGAGTCCTCACTGGTGTCAGCCATTGCATTTTTGTGATGAACACGTGCAAGTTATAGGGTGTGCCACCAACTGTGGGATTAACAAACTTGAAGTTGCTTAAAGTGAGTGACTCTCCACAATCAGCTGAGATTGTGAAACAAAATAGTACATGCCACAGTGCTATTTACCAGGAATGAGGGGTTTATACTCTTATCTAAATTTTAAATCCTCTAATACTACTCCATGAAAGTTGTCTGGTTTGAAAAGTTGCAAAAGGGAACTAAAGACAAAACAAGAACTACAGAAGAGTAGGATATGGTTTGTTATCAAGAAATACCAAAAAAAAAAAAACCAAAAAAAAAAAACAACGGGAAAATCTAAAATCTTTTAAATGTGACTTTATAATTATATTCTTGTAAATTACTTCCATTTTATTCAGTTTTGGGTGACAAAAAAGAAAATAAATGAAAGTAAGAAATTAGGTTAAAATGCCAATTTAGGAATTTTGCTATAGTTGAAGGTGATAAAACATAGTGGTTTAGCTTACAGGCTAAGGTTTCAGCCTGCCTGAGCTTAAATCCTGGCTCTACCACTTACTGTGTGATCTTGCCTAAGTAACTTAATCTGTTTGGTCCCCATATATTAAACAGAGATGTGACGATGACGACGACGATGATGATGATGCCAAACTCCTAGTATTAAATGAGATAATGCATGTAAAGTGGTTAGCACAGTGCCCGACACATGGTAAGTTCTCAATAAATACTGTAGCAGCTGTTACTATGATAGACTTTGTTGTAAATTCTTTATTTTGAACATGATGAAAATAGTTATTTTTATTAATAAAAACTCAGTCTCTTCCTACCTTCATTAAGTAAATGTTGAGCAAATATTTAAAAATATTGAAGATACACGAGAATATAAAGCCCTCCTGGGGCATTCACATGTTTAATTCAGACTTGCTGAGGGGGGCAATTATATTACAGTCAAAAGACCCCTAGATTTAGAGTTAGAAAATCTGGCATCAAGTCCCATCTCTGCCACATAGCAGCTACTAATATGACTATGAACAAATCACATAACCTCTCTGAGTTACAATTTCCTCATAAGAAAATGGAGATCCTATATAATGAAGAGGTAGTATGAAAATTGACCATCACTCCAACACAAAAGGTGGCCGCCCCCATGTGGTCAAAGTTGGCCACCCCCATGTGGACACAAGATGGCCGCCACAAGATGGCCTGCAGGGGAGGGCAGTTGGGGGACATCAGGCCTGCAGGGGAGGGCAGTTGGGGGGGGACCAGGCCTTCAGGGGAGGGCAGTTAGGGGCAACCAGGCTGGCAGGGGAGGGCAGTTAGGGGCAACCAGACTTGCAGGGAGGGCAGTTGGGAGCGACTAGGCCAGCAGGGAAGGGCAGTTTGAGAGGAACAGGCCTGCAGGAGAGGGCAGCTGGGAAGGACAAGGCCTGCAGGGAGGGCAGTTAGGGGTGACTGGGCCAGCAGGGGAGAGCAGTTAGGGGCGACCAGGCCGGCAGGGAAGGGCAGGTAGGGGTGACCAGGCTGGTAGGGGAGGGCAGTTAGGGGCAACCAGGCTGGCAGGGAGGGCAGTTGGGAGCAAACAGGCCAGCAGGGAAGGGCAGTTGGGAGGGACAAGTCCTGCAGGGGAGGGCAGTTGGGGGGGACAAGGCCGGCAGGAGAGTGCAGGTAGGGGTGACCGGGCCGGCAGGGGAGGGCAGTTAGCGGCAACCAGGCTTGCAGGGAGGGCAGTTTGGGGTGACCAGGCCTGCAGGGGAGGGCAGTTGGGGACGACCAGGCTGGCAGGGGAGCACAGTTAGGGGAGACCAGGCCTGCTCAGCAGGGTAGTTGAGGGTGACCAGGCTGGCATGGGAGGGCAGTTAGTGGTGACCGGGCCAGCAAGGGAGGGCAGTTGGGGCAACCCGGCCTGCAGGGGAGAGCAGTTAGGGGTGATCAGGCAGGCAGGCAGGTGAGCTGTTGGGAGCCAACAGTCCTGGATTGTGAGAGGGGTCCCAGATTGGAGAGGGTGCAGGCTGGGCTGAGGGACACACAGCCCACCCCCCCCATGCACGAATTTCTTGCATTGGGCCTCTAGTACCAATATAATAGATCAGTGGTGAAGATTAGAGGAAAACTTGTATATAAAAACACTTGGCACCTATTAAGTACTCAGCAAATATTTGTTGACTCTGAATCACAGAGTTAAAAGAATATTATGGAAATTTCAATATGTACCTACTATCCAGGATGATGGCTCAAGTTACTGAGCAGCACTGGTATTGCCTCAAATCAGCTTCTACTATTTCTGGTGAAAAGGTCAGTATTACTCTCAAATCCACATATGCCCAGTACCTGATTGTGTATAGCTGCTGAGGTTTTTTAAAGCAGGAAAATAGATGCCATCAAAGTCCTTTCTAAACATATGCAGTACTAAAAATGTGCTGAAATATTCCAAAGATTCTACTGTTAATACCAACTTAAAGAATAATGAGGAAGTAGATGATGGTGACTACAATAACATCTTTTAGTTTTTTGTTAGGTTTTGTTTTAAAATGCTAGCATGATTATAGTCCAATTTTTTTTCTCTGTTGACTACTGAACAATATTGCTTGTTGGATGCTCCTAGAATCTGTTTGGCTATGGTATAACTTGCTTTAGTGTACATAAAATTAGATTTAATGCAGAAACAGGAGAATAGCATCAGAATGATTCCAGGATACTCATACCAGTAGACCTTAAAAAAGTATTTGACAACATTAGCTGACTTCAACTCTAATAGTTACTGAGAAAATTTGGCTGTCTCTAGAAGCTCCTACTTAAAGATACTAATGTCAGATAGATGTTACAGCAATATGTAAGGAGCCTTTATAAATCAGTAGTAAAAAGACCAGTAGAAAAGCACACAAAATATATGAGCAGTGTATTCAAAAAAGAACTAAAAATGGTCATATGATCAATAAGCATATGAAAAAGTATCCAATCTCACTAATATTTAAAGAAATGATAAACTACAATAATATACTATATTCACTAATATGATAATGATAGTGCTAAAGATATATTCTTTATTAAAATAGTTTTATTTTTCAATTACAGTTGACATATTAGTTTCAGGTGTACAACACATTTATTAGACATTTATATAACTTACAAATTGATTACCCTGAGAAATCTAGCACCCATCTAATATATACATAGTTATTACAATATTACTGACTATACTAGAGGCCCGGTGCACGAATTTGTGCATGGGTGGTGTCCCTCAGCCTGGCCGGAGATCAGGGCTGATCAGGGCTGATCAGGGCCATCTCACTCAGTCCTGATTGGGGCCGATCAGGGATGGCCAGCCAAGGGGAGGGACCATGGAAGGTTGGCGGTGGGAGCACACTGACCACCAGGGGGAAGCTCCTTTATTGAGCGTCTGCCCCCTGGTTGTCAGTGCACATCATAGCAACTTGTCAGTCAGTCGATTGTTCGTTCAGTCACGTAGGCTTGTGCTGAGCTTTATATCCCCTTGACTATTCCATAACTACCAATTTGTACATTTTAATCCCTTCACCTTTTTCACCCATTTCCCCAATACCCCTCCCATCTACAACCATCAAAATGTTCTCTGTATTTATGTCTGATTTTGTTCTCATATGTTTTTTTGTTTTTTGGTGTTTCCACATATAAGTAAAATCATATGGCTGACTTATTTCATTTAACATAATATCCTCTAGGTCCATTCATGTTGTTGCAGATGGCAAGATTTCATTCTTTTTTTTTAAATGGCTGAATCATATTCCATTGTATATGTGCACCACTTCTTTTTTATCTATTCATCTATGAACAGTTAAGTTGCTTCCATATATTGGCAATCCTATATAATAAAAGCCTAATATGCAAATTGACTGAATGGTGGAACGACCACTGGGATGACCGGTTGCTAGATGCACACTGACCACCAGAGGGCAGACGCTCAACACAGCAGCTGCCCCCAGCCCACAGGCCCCAGACCAGCCAAGGAGGGTGCCAGCGGGGGCCCCCCCGATCACCTCACCGTTGCCCCACAGATTGGCCCTGATCACCGGCCAGGCCTAGGGACCTTAATCATGCATGAATCTTGTGCAACAGGCCTCTATTTATAAATAATGCTGCAAAAAACATATGGATGCAGATGTTGTTTCAATTTAGTGTTTTGGGTTTTTTGGATAAATACCCAGATTGGAATTGCTTGGTCCTTCTTTATCTCTTGCTATAGCCTTCTTTTTAAAGTCTGTTTTGTCTGGCAAAAGTATTGCTACCAGATTTTTTAATCTGTTTCCATTTACATAAAAAGTATATTTTTCATTCCTATGCTTTCATGCTGTTGATCTCTTGTGGACAGTGGACAGCATATGTATGGGTCTTCATTTCTTATCCATTCAGCCGTCCTGTATTTTGCGATTGGAGCATTTAATCCAGTTGTATTTAAAGTAATTGTTCATAGATATATACAGAGTGAGGCAAAAGTAGGTACATAGCTGTTTGTGTGGAAAATAATGCAGTAATTAATAAATAATAATACAAGAATAAACTCTGTGTTTCACACAAAACTGTAAACCTACTTTTGTCTCACCATGTTTTGCCATTTTATCATTCATATTTTGATGTTGTGGTTTTTTTTTTTCTTTAAACTAGACCCTTTAACATTTCTTGTGGTACTGGTTTGGTGGTGATGAACTTTAATTTTTTTCTTGTCTGGGAAGTTCTTATAAGTACCGCGCGCTAACCGATTGCGCCACTGGAGCTCCGGAAGTTCTTTATCCATCCTTCGATTCTAAATGATAGCTTTGCTGGGTAGAATAATCTGATTGTAAATTCTTGCTTTTCATCACTTTGAATGTTTTGTGCCAATTCCTTTTGGCCTGCAACATGTCTGTTGAGAAACAGCTGACATTCTTATGGGAGATCCCTTGTAGGTAACAAACTGCTTTTCTGTAGCTGCTGTTAAGATTTTCTCTTTGCCTTTAACCTTTAGCATTTTAATTATGATATGTCTTGGTGTGGGCCTCTATGAGGATAAAAATATTTTAAAACATGTTATTAGAAAGGCCCAGAAAAACAGGCACTCCTATACATGGCTGATAAAAACTTTCAATTTGGCCATGAGTATATCAGTGCCTGGCATACAGCATGCTCTCAATAAATATTTTTCAATGAATAAATGATTTTTTGTTACTGGCATTGGAATATATTTTTAAGCATCTAGGAAACCCAAGTAGAAAAACTAACCAAAAGTTGGAGACAGAATTCATGGATTATTATTTATGTGAGGGGCCACTTTAAAAACACATAGAAAACTTATACACTTGACTATAACTGTTTAGATGGTGAGTCTCAGTACAATTTTCTGAATTCATAAAAACTACCACTGAATCTATATAATGCACTAATCTTTCCATCATTGTCACCCAAATTTGTGGGAATTTATAACACACTGTTATTGTTAGCTTGATTTTATGCCATCTCTCCCTTTTCCTAAAAATGCTGTATGGCATAATATTTTAAATTAATGTGCTGTGTATTTAATTTTGTTTTGGGAATTTTTCAAAAGCTCATGATGATCCTCAGTATATTTGAAGACACTCTAGACAGTGGCACATTTAGGGATGGAAATCACTGCTTTGCAGCCATCCGTATGATATTTTTCAATAGCTTTTCACTAGTTCTGCAATGTACGTAATCTTCTCACAATGTGAAAAGATCTTTTCTGTCAATAAGGAAAGTATAATTTTGTTAATGATAGGTAAGCACCTTATTATCTGCATTTGGCAGGCTTAGAAGTATTGCTGGGGTTTTTTTATGGTTTTTTTTTTTGAGAAAAACAACTGTTTCCAGATGTCATTAAAGCAGGCATTACCACTGACAAAGCTTTCTCACAAAGTATCTTACAACAGTTTTGTGTGCTGTCAGAGCTCCTTGAACCAAAAATTCTGTGGGAGTTAGGGCCCTGTACTTTCTAATTGCTAATTTCTTTGATTGCAACCTCCTGTTCAGATATTACAGTGAGTGACATTTCCATTATTCCATACATACACATTTCTATTTGTATAACCACATTGCTTCAGTATTATGACACTTTTGAACTTTGTGTATGCTTGCCCAGAATTCTGAAATTGCCATCAGTAGCGATAGACGTTTTGGGACTGTTGGAAATTAACACAATATATTGTATTTATTATGGAAGCATTAATTTTAGCTTTCCTTCATGGATTTATTTATATAAATGCAATCATTTCTAATACATGGCTATCATTTTTGGCATTTCTCAATTATATGGGCTAGTTTCTTATCCCAAAGAGTAATTATTATAATAATTTCTCAGTTCAAAAGATTAATTATTATAATTACTTCAGTATTTTATCCACCAGACCAACAGTTACTTTTGTACTTATTAAGCTTCCCAAGGTCTTTGTTGAATTTACTGATTTTTATCCATTCCAGTCTTCTTTGTCTTTTAGTTTCTCAATATTAGAAACCGTCATGAAAAACAAAAATTCAAAAACTAGTAATAATTTGAGTGACTTGTTTTTCTTTCTGACCTATCTAAATAAATTCTGTTCTACATGAAAGTTTAGCTTTCCATTCTATCTACACAACTGAGAATTCAACAAAAAACTTCTATCCATGCAAACTATGAAGTTGCCTTAAACTACATATTTGCATGCTATATTGTTAAATACAGGATTTAAGAAAGAAGTACACTGCAATTGGAGACTCATGATGCTATCCTGAGAACAATGATTGAAGATTTTCAGAAGTAAGCCACTGACATATCCATCCATGGATTACTGAACAGCCATTAAGAAGAATGTGGTAAGTCTTTATGTACTCAAATAGAAAGATGTCAAAGACATACTGTTGAGTAAAATTAGAAAGTCACATCATATGTATAGTAAGGTATAATTTAGGTAGAAATATATATGTCTATATGTGTTCTTATGTATATATTCATATGTATTGATATACATAGATGAAGGTCTGGACTGAACTGTTGTTATTGTTATCTCTTGGAAGAGAATTGAAATGGGTAGAGGAATGGGTATAAAAAGAGATATTTGCTTTTCACTACATGCTTTTGTAAATTTTAATTTTTTATAAGCACATATTACTTTTATAATTTTAGAAATATTTTTTTAGTAAAATAAAACCTCCAATGAGATTTTTCTCTTAGCCTCAGGCCTAAACTACTAAATGAGCAGAAGTTCTGAGATAGGACCTCATTAACCTTCAATTATCTAATTTGTTGCTTCTAATAACCCTGTAAGATCTTTTAAGTTTCCCAAGGTCTTTGTTGAATTTACTGATTTTTATCTATTTGAGTCTTCTTTGTCTTTTAGTTTCTTAATATTAGAAACTGTCAGGAAAAACAAAAATTCAAAAGCTAGTAATGATTTTTTAAAAATTTTTTTTATTGCTTAAAGCATTACAAAGGGTATTACATTTGTGTCCTTTTTTTCCCCCCGCCCTTGACAATAATTTGAGTGACTTGTTTTTCTGTTTCCTATTTGGAATGCAAAACCTAAGGCTCAGAGAGATGAAGTAATTTGTTAGAAGCCACACAGCTAGTAAAAGCACTTGAGCAAGGATTTCAACTTGGATCTATGTGGCTCTTGAACCTATGTTTTGGCCACTGGTTACCACTGCTTAATTGCAAGCACATAAATAGAGCTTACTTTAGTGCTAGGAACTATTATATATATATATATATATATATATATATATATATATATATATATATATATAAAATTTCATTTATTCCTCACAACAGCCCTATAAGGTAGGTATTATTATTATTATTATTATTATTTTCCTTATTATTTTCATCATCCTCATTTTTCAAATGAAGAAACTGTGGTACATGGAGATTACATAACTTGAAAAATGTGTAAGTGGCAGAGCAAATATTTGAACCCAGTCAGTCTTGTCATTCATGCCTCTGTTATTCTAGGCATCATGTATAAGATAATCCTCTACACTCTCCCCACATTCCTATTCTCCCATTCTCCCACCAAGAAAAAAATGAAATGTATCGACAAAACCCAAACCGCAAACCAAATAAAGTCATGGCTCAAAGAAAGCTTATTGTCTTATGTTTTCGCATTAATTTTTAAGTATCTGTACAATTCTTAGTGGGCTATATTTCCTGCTGAAGTGAAATGTTTCCAGTTTGAAACCCAAAATAAGTTATAAATCTGCCCCTTCAGGCATTCTCCTTTGTTTGGAGAATATGAAGCAGAAGAAGTATATAACAGAAAAGAGAAAATACAACTGGGTCTGGGATGTCTATCATTGGTGGCAGTCTTCCAGTCTCAAATAAATTTCACTTTATTCCTCAATCTGATAGAAGGCATCTACAAAACCCCACAGATAGCATCATATTTAATGATGAAGACTGAAAGCTTTCCCCCTAAGATAAGGAACAAAACAAGGATGTCTTCTCTCATAACTTCTATTCAACATTGTACCAGAAGTTCTCACCAGGGAAATTGGGCAAGAAAACAAACAAACAAACAAACAAAACAAACAAAAATATACGCTATCAGGGTTGGAAAGGAAGAAGTAAAACTATATTTGCAGATGGCTTGATGTTATACATAGAAAACCCCAAAGAATTCACAGAATAACCATTAAAGCTAATAGAAGACTTCCGCAAAGTTGCAGGACAAATATACAAAATATAGTTGTGTTTCAGTACTAGCTGTGAAAATGAAATGAAGAAAACAATTCTATTGATTTCAATAACATAAAAAAGAATAAATGGTGCCCCAGCTTGTTTTGTTCAGTGGATAGAGTGTCAGCTGTGGACTGAAGGGTTGCGGGTTCAATTCAGGTCAGGGGCATGTACCTCCGTTGCAGGTTCGATACCTGGCCACGGTTGGGACACCTGCGGGAGGCAACCAATCGATGTGTCTCTCTCACATCCATGTTTCTCTCTCTCTGTCTCTTCCCCTCTCTTCCACTCTCACTAAAAATCAACGGAAAAAATATCCTCAGGTGAGGATTAACACTGAAAAAAAAGAATAAATGGTTAGGTATAAATTTAATCCAAGACTGTACAAGATTTGTGCACTGAAAACTACAAAACATTGTTGAATGAAATGAAATGGAAAGAAATCCCATCTTCATGACTCAGGAGAAAATATTGTTAAGGTAGAAATAATACCCTAACTAATCTATAGAGTCAATACAATCCCAGCTGGCTTCTTTGCAGAAATTTAATCATGAGCCTAAAATTTATATGGAAATGCAAGGGACCCAGAATAGCCAAACCAATATTAAAAAACAAACAAACAAACAAAACATAGTCGAAGGATGCACACTTCCCAATTTCAAAACTTAATACCAAGCTACAGTAACCAATGGGGTATGGGCATAAGGTAGACATATACATCAATGGGATATAATTGAGAGACCAGGAATAAACCCTTGCATTTGGATTTGATTGATTTTCAACACGGGTGTGAAGGCATTTCAATGAAGAAGGAAGGGTATTTTCAACAAATAGTGTTCAGACATTGGAAATCCACATGTAAAAGAATGAGTTTGGACCCTTATCTTACACTATATACAAAATTAACTCAAAATAGATCAAAGACCCAACTGTAATAGATAATCCATAGAACTCTTTAAAGGAAATATAGGTGTAAATCTTCATGGCCTTGATTTAAGCAATATTTCTTAAATGTGATGTGAAAAGCATAAACAACCAAAGAAAAAATTGGTAAGTTGAGTGGGTCAAAATGAAAAACTTTTTTGAATCAAAGAAATGAATAGGCAATAGAATTGGATAAGAGAAAATGCTTGCAAACCATATGTCTGATAAGGGACTTGTATCTAGAATATATAAAGAATTCTTACTACCCAATAATAAAAAGGCAAATAACCCATTTAAAAATGAGCAAGACAAAAATCTGAATGTACATTTCTATAAAGAAGATATACAAACAGCCAATAAGAACACAAAAATATGGTGAATATAATTAGTTATTAGGAAAATGCAAATCAAAACCACAATGACATACCACTTCACACTGATGGCTATAATAAAAAAGACAGATAACAAGGGTTATCAAGGATGTGGAAATATTGAAACACTCATACACTGCTGGTGGGATGTAAAATGGTACAGCTGCTGTTAAGACAGCAGGAAAATAGCCTGGCATTTCCTCAAAAACTTAAACATAAAATTATCATATGACTCACAATTCCACTCCTAGGTATATACCCAGGATAAATGAAAACATATTTTCACATAAAAACTTATATGTGATTGTTTACAACAGCATTATTTGTAATACCCCAAAAGTGGAAACAACCCCAATGTTCATCAGCTGATGAATGAATAAACAAAATGTGCTATATCCATACAATTAAATGTTATTCAGCCATGAAAATGAATGCAGTGCTGATACATGCTACAACACGCATGAAACTTGAAATCATTATGCTAAATGAGAGAAAACAGTCACAAAGGACCACTTGTTCTATGAGTCTATTTATAAGAAATTTCCAAGATAGGCAAATCCATTAAGGCAGAAAGTAGATTGGTGGTACCCTATGGCTGGGTGGGTGCGGGAGGTTTGTAAGTGAATGGGGAGTGACTATTAATAGGTATGGAATTTCCTTTTGGAGTGAAGATAATGTTCTAAAATTGATTATTGTGATGGTTGCACAACTCTGAAGGTACTAAAACTATTTTATTGTATACTTTAAATTGGGGAATTATATCTCAATAAAGTTCTTATTAAAAATTCACCTTGAGTTACTTGTGTAGCTGTCAAGTGTGATTAGAAGCAGAGGCAAAATCAATAAACTGCTCCACTATACCTTTGGATATCTGTCAAATAAATCAATTCGCCCTACAGATATTTATGGAGCACTCACTATGTTAGGTACTGGAAATCCAACAGAGAAGAAGATGGGAGAGAAACTGAAGGTGTCGTTCTTGTAGAAATGATAACAAAATCTCATAACATTCATTAAACACCTACCATGTGCCACACAGTGTTTTAAAAATGTTACATGTATTACTTAATCTTCCCATAAACACTAAAACATAGGTGGTATTATTATCCATATTTTGCTAGATAAGCAAATTGAATGTGAGAATTAGATGGTAATCTTTTCTGTCAAAGAAGGGAGTTTAGGCAGCTACCATTTGGGGTCTTGTGACTTGCAGCTTCCCTGGGGGCAGCCATTTTGAAATGGCAAAGGTCAACCCCTTTCTTTAAATTAGCCAATTGGGCAAGAGTGTGAGCCTAAGCTCTTCCAATCAAGAGTGAGGGACAGATGATGTTCAGCAAGCATAAAAGTCTGAGCAGACCACCCACTCAGTGTGCATACGCTCCCAGACCATATGCATGCACACCCTTCAACAAAATAAAGATATTTGCCTTGCTGTCTGCTTTGGGTTTTGCCAGGATCCCTGATTTTGGGGGCTTGCCTTATTTCTAACATTGAACCTCAGAGAAATGAAGTAACTTGCCTAAGGCCATATATTTAGCAAGAGATTGGAATAAAATTGAAATCAATTTTACCTTATTTTTCAGTATGTATGCCTAATTGCATTATTAATTTTGCATCCTTGTATTGAAATACTGAAACCAATAGCTCCATTAATTTAGTATTTCTTCCTGAAATATTATTTTGCAAAAGTCTTTCTTTCTTTGTCTGTAATTCATTAGTATGTTGTTCATTATAATCCACAAATGAGTGAGATCATGTGATATTTATCTTTCTCTGACTGACTTATTTCTCTTAGCATAACGCTCTCCAGCTCCATCCATGCTGTTGCAAATGGTAGGAGTTAAAATTTTGCTACTAGAAAAATGAGAACCGACCATTTATATATTAATAATAGATCTGTCAGTATAGGTCACATGTACATATATAAAATATTATATTCTATTTATTTTTGAAAGATTTAAATGAAAATTTATTTTAAAATGTTCACATATTAAATGGGTGAAATTGAAAGTAATGTCAGTGCACCTAACATATATATTTATGTATTCTTAAATTATTATACAATAAATTATAGATATTTATATATAACATGTATATATACATACATAATATATTATATATTCATTTATATAAAATATGTTATACATTTACATATTAATATTAAAAAGAATATATAAATGTATTATATAAAATAGTTGATATAAAATATATAAGATCATGAACCAAATCTGTTCTAAAATATAAAGTCCATTTACTTGTTATTTGTTATGTTATTCTTCACCAGAGAATATTTTCCCATTGACTTTTAGAGAGAGTGGAAGGGATGGGGAGAGACAGAGAGAGACATCAATGTGAGAGAGACACATCGATTGGCTGCTTTCCACACACGCCCCAACCAGGGCCGGGGTCAAGCTGCAACCAAGATATGTGCCCTTGACCGTAATTGAACCTGGGACCCTTCAGTATACAGGCCAATGCTCTATCCACTGAGCAAAACTGGCTAGGGCATAAAGTCCATTTAAAAAATGAACAATATTTCAAACTGAAAATCATAATGTACTAAGTTGATATACATATATGTCAGGGAATAAAACATAAGAAGTTCATAGATTGTTTCTTATATTTATATTTTTGTTTTACCCTTTTGTTTTGAAAACTAACATTTTATTTGGTTAAAGCCATTTGGGAGATTGATTCCTTGATTTGAAATGCAAGCACGCTCATTAATGATCATAATCAAGGCCAAACAGTTTTTGCAAGCAAACAATTATATTTGGGAACAGATGTATAAACAAAAACTAATTGAATTATTTGGTAATAATTGTTCCTTGTTTTAGACATTAAATAGTATTTAATCTTTACACATGACATATATTAGTCCAGTCATGAAATATAGTTGCATTTTGAGAGCATGGGACAAACCTTGTAATCTCACTGAGCACAATTCTCTAATTGGTGTGTCAAGGATGATGCTTGTATAAGAGGTAAGTCTTCTGTGATTAATGCATGGAGGAGAACACACTAAGCTCTCTCCTAGTGGGTACAGACTATGTTTCTACACATGCACTTTGTGTGGGAGGAAGAATGGTTATACCTGCCCAGCTTGGATTTTTTTTTCTCAAAGAGAGGCCCAGACCTCTTCCCCCAAACTCACTTTCTAGTCCTTCTCTCTGAGCAGAGGTGCTTACCAGACTGAGTGACGTGGATAACTTTTTTTTTCATCCTCACCTGAAGATATGTTTTATTGATTTTTAGAGAGGGAAAGGGAGAGAAGAGAGACACACAGAGAGAAATATAAATGTATGAGAGAACCATCAATTGATTGCCTCCAATATGCACCCCCACAGGGGATCAAGCCTGCAACCTAAATATTTGCCCTGACCGGAATTGAACCAGCAAACTTTCGGTGCATGGAACGATGATCCAACAAACTGAGCCAAACAGACCAGGGTCACTTGGATAATTTCTGCAAAGCATACTTGCCGGGCCACTTCTCTCCCTTCTGGAGATTTGTTTCAATAGAATTGTTTCTAGGGTAGATCAAAGTATTAGCATTTAAAATATATTATTTGTCATTTTACAAGAATAATATATGTAATGAAATTTAAAATTGGTAATTTTGATGTCCACCTTAGGCTGAGAGTACCCCACTATATTTGAGGCATTTGCAGACATGTTGAAATATGTGGCATACTTAGAGTTTCTGTTTCTTCCTCCATAATTCTTTTGAACTGGACATAAACCTCAAATGAAGTATAAAATGCAGAGAGAGCGTTCTCAATTTGGCACCAAAATTATTTTTTTTCACTATCTTAGTTTGGAAGGGGAAAATTGGGATAACAAAGCAATAATATATAGGAGCTATAGTGTTATTAAATTACATTCTAGAGCTGGGAAGTTTGAGACCCATAATTCTAGGAGTTATTATGAGTCAATACTTTCCAAAGAGCTTACTATGTAGCAGTCTCTGTACTGAATGCTTCATGTCCATCTTCTCATTTGATCCTGACAACCACCTGTGAGGCCTCATTTGACAGATGAGCAAACTGAGGCTCAGTGAGGTTGATTTATCCAAGGTGATCCAGTTGGTCATTTGCAGAGCTCTGATTCAAACTCACATTATCTTTTTGCAATGCCCTTTTTTTTAAAGATTAGGCTCTTCAGACTCTATTTGCTTTTGGGAGCTCATGGAATTTATTCCAGCCTGTCCTTACAATAAATTTTATTGGGCTTTGAAAAAGGCTGAAGAATGGGGAAGAAACTTTGTAGATTGGAAACCTAGTAAAAGTGGCCAGGTCCTATAAACAGTAGAACAGACGAGGCTTAGAAGACTGGGTGCTGAAACTCAGAAAGCAGACATGCCCATTGGGGAGCAACTCTAAGCTTCTGTGGGCCCTGCTTTCAGGCCCCATGAGGATGTCCCAACTATGGGTGTTGAAGTACTGCTTGGCAAGGAGAAGCAAGGCCATTGCTTTATCTAACACACCCTTCTGCCATGCTCTATATGCAAGGCATTGTTCAATACTCATCTAAGCATTTTACAAACATTAACTCATTTGAGTCTCACAACAAGTCCCTGTAAATAGGTACTATTATTATTCCCATATGATGGATGAATAAACTAAAGTTCAGAGATGCTAAGTAACTTGTCCCAGGTAACACAACTGGTAAGTGCTAGAATCAGGCTTTTAACCTAGGCAGACTGTATCTAATGGCTATGTTATATTGCCTCTCAACAAAGAACCTTTATTTTTCTGTCTCTTGTACTTGCCATTCATTTTCAATCACTCCGGAGCAAGTCTACATTGCCTGCAAATTTCCCCTGCCCCATTATTGTCTTTTCCTCCACCCACAACTTTCTGCAGTTTGTTTCACAATTTCCTTCTTCATCTTTCACAATTCCACCTTTGGCATTACTCATGAACAACATGCTCTTTTCAACTGCCAAATATTTTTCCATAAATTATCCCATCTCAACTTGGAAGTGAGGATGGAAAGTATTGTTCTGATTTTGAGAATGAAGGAACCAAGGCAAGCAACTTGCCTAATGTCTCATACAATCATCTAGTGGCAAAGTGGACTAGAATCCAGGTTCTCTTACTCTTAATTCAGTGGTCTTTTCCATTATACTATTTGATGGACTTTACAGATCCATTCATACATTCACTTATCAATTTTTCCATCCATTCATATTATAACAATTTATTACATGCCTAGTATATGATAAGGCAGTGTGTGGGAAGGAAGGTAGGTACAGAAATCCTTGCTTTTAAGGAGCTGAAAACACAACTGAGATAAGGTGTCATTATAAAAAGCTGAATAACACAGAGTTACAAATACCAAGTGGCAAAAGAGAGGTCTATTTAGGTCACACAGGAATTTTGAGGCTGAGTATGCAGCATCAAAAACAGCTTTATCAAGAAGGCAGTTGTTGAACTTGGCATGGAAGGGCACTTAGAAGTTAGAGAAGAGGATGGGGCAGCACTTCCCAGGCTTTGGGAATTGTGTGCAGTAAGTCCGTGCTTCCCAACCATTATCATATCATGGCACACAGAGAAAAGCACATTGGGGTGAACAGAGGAAGCAGCTTCAGCCCAGAGGCAAATGACCTAGGAGTTTCAACTGCACTGTCTTTGTCTCAGGGTTCATAGCCTTAGATACTTGTAATACCCTTAGGAAAGTTTGCAGTAAGGTACTGGGGTACACTTTGGTGATGGTGGATCTAAACACCATTGACAAGATCACAAGAGCTGAAATTGAGTAAATTTCCCAAAGAACCAAGGTAGCTACCAATAGAGAGAAAAGCTATGGCGAAATAATGAAAAGTCTTTGAATCTTATTCTGTGGAACTGCAAAATAGGTAGGCAAAGTCCACATAGTAGCTATATATATAATACCCTAATCTACAAGTAGACCAAGTGGCAGAACAACCGAATAACTGAACAACTGGTCGCTATGACATGCGCTGACAACCAGGGGGCGCACGCGGAATGTGGCGGGCGTCAGCCACAGTGGGATGGTGGGGCAGGTGAGCGGGGGGCGCCAGACCAAGGAGGGGCACCTGGTTGCTGTCATCAGGGCAAGCCTCTGGTGGTTACTGAAAGTTCTTTGCTCCTGCTCACCGTGGTCCTGCCAGGTGCTGGCACCTGCTGCCGGTGCCAGCCCCGCTCACACCTGCTGCCACAGCTGGAGCCACTGCTTGTACTTGCTGCTGGCACCTGGTGCTGGCCCTGATCGCTTGGCGCCATCAGCCAGTGTAAGCAGCGGCTGCGGGCCCCAATTGCCCCTCAGGGCTTCTCCACCTCCCCCTGCTCCTGAGGGGCGATTGGGGCCAGCAGCTGCTTCTTGCACCTGCTGCTGGCAATAACCTGCTTGCACCCACTGCTGGTGTCAGAGCCACCACTAGCACCTGCTGCTGGTATCCGGTGCTGGCCCCAATTGCTCAGTGCCATTAGTGGGTGCGAGCAGCGGCTGCTGGCCCTGATAGCCCCTCAGAGCTTCTCTAGCTCCTCCTGCTCCTGAGGGGCTATTGGGGCAGCAGCTGCCACTCACACCCACTGATGGTGCCAGCCCTGCTCACATCCGCTGCTGGTGCCGGCCCCAATTGCGTGTGAGCGGGGCCGGCACCATCAGCACGTGGGAGTGATGGCGGGAGCAGGGCTGCTGGCAGACAGGGGACTGGGGGCCACGGTGGAGGGGCCAGGTGGGTACACAGAGGATGGGCCAAGACCTGCCCCCATGGCAACCACAGACTCGTGGCCGACAGTTCCTCTCAACATGCATGAGTTCGTGCACTGGGCTGCTAGTTGTTTTTATAAAGATCCCACTGATATCAGCATGAAGGGTGGATTGGAAGGAAGGAAAGTTAGGAGGCTCCTACAATTCTTCATGTGAGAGATGATGGCATCTTGGACTATAGTGAGCAGAATTGAGTTATAATTTGGGTAATGGATTGCATGCAGAATGTAGGAGAGATGAAGGAGACAAGGATGATTTTCATATTTCCAACTTGAACAAATAAGTATGAATGGGGTGCCATTATTTAAGATGGGGAGCCCAGGAGAAGTCGAGAGAATTTTTGGAGGGGAGGGACAGATGAGATGATGTTTCAAGTTGACAGTTAGAGGCAAGGAAACCAGTTAGGAAGCTATTGCAAAAATCCATGTGAGACAGAAGAGATCCTGGACTAGGATTGTAGCAGGGTGACTGGATATAAAATGTTGTATTGAGATGCATTATAAAGGAAGAATTGATAGGCTATTGTCATGGACTGAATCTGGAGTTGAGAGGTAGAAGAAGGTTTGAAAACTTAGATCTCTTCTGTTCTCTATCTTCTTGGTATGCTTCCATTCTCATGGCTTCAAATACTATCTATGATGACTCCCAAATGTGTATCTCCAGCCTGGGCCTCTCCATACTTTTATATCTAACTGCCAGCTTGAGATATCAACTTACACACCTAATAAGCATCTTAATATTTTTATTTATTTATATATTAAAAATTTTTTTCCAATTGCAGTTTACATTCAATAGTACTTGGTACTAGTACAGCTTAGTGGTTAGACAATCATATGCTTTACGAAGTGTTCCCCCTGCTATTTCCAGAACACAACTGGTACCATGCATAGTTGTTGCAATATTATTGACTATATTTATATGCTGTATTTTACATCCCCGTGACTATTCTGTAACTACCAATATGTACTTTGCAGTCCTTTCACCCTTTTAACTGAGTCCCTTAACCCCCTCCCCTCTAACAACACATCCAAAACTGAACTGTTAATTCACCACTCCAGCACAAACCCCCACTAAAGCCTGTGCCACTGGTCAAACCTGCTTCTAACAGTCTTTGCTATCTCCCTAAATGGTAACTTTGTTCTTTCAGTTGCTCAGACGGAAGACCTTGGAATCATTCTTGAATATTCTCTTTCTCTCACATCCTACGTTTAGTCTATTAGCAAATCTAGTTTGCAATATACCTATAATCTGACTAATTTTTAAAAAAAGATATTTTTATTGATTTCAGAAAGGAAGGGAGAGGGAGAGAAGGGAGGAGAGATAGAAATATCGATGATAAGAGAGAATCATTGATTGGTTGCTTCCTGCATGCCCCCTACTGGGGATCAAGCCTGAAACCCTGGGCATGTGCCCTAACCAGGTATCGAAATCATGATCTCCTGGTTCATGGGTTGACGCTCAACCATGAGCCATGCTGGCCGGCCAGTCTGACTACTTTTTATCATCTGGTTTAAATCACAATGACCTATCTCCTGGTATATTGCACTAGCCTTCCAGCTATTCTCCTCGCTTATGTCCTTGCTATTCTCACTCAAGTCTATTATTCCCTTATTGATTTGAAGTCCAGAGTAATCTTATTAACATGAAAGTCAGATCATGTCACTCCTCTTCTCAAAACTCCTCCAATGACTTCCAATCTCACACATAGTAATAGTAAATCTTTTTAAATGACCCACAATGCTGTATACAACTCAAATATAAAAGTAATTTACTCACCTCCTTCAAGTGTTGAATCAAATGCCCCCTATTCGTGAGATCTGCTCTGGCTGCCATGTTTAAAGTTGTATGTTCCTCCTCCCCCTTCCTCACCTGCCTTCCCTCTCTTATTTTGTTGGTTCTTTGAACACTATTTGGCATTATATATTATCTACTTTTAATTGTATGTCTCCTGCCAGAATGGGGGCTGGGAATCTTTTTCTGTAAGTGCCAGTTAGTAAACATTTTAGGCTTTTTGGGCCAGATAATTTCTGACACAACTACTCAAATCTCAGTTTCTGACACAACTATTCGACTCCATTGTTGTTACACAAAAGCATTCACCGATGATACATAAAATAAAGAGTATGGCTGTGTTCCAATATAACCGTATTTGCCAAAACAGGTGAGAGGGCAGATTTTACCTATGAGCCATGATCCCTACTAGATTGTAAGTTCCAGGACGGCTAGAATTTTTGTTGACTGCTATGTTTCTAACACCCAGACCGGTGCCTGGCACATAGTAGGTATCTAATATATTTTTGTTGAAGGGATGAATCAATGGAGGACTAGAGGAGTGAAGGATCAGGAGAACTATAACACAGCCATTGATGGTGCAGAATCTTGAGCAATAGCTGATTTTGGCTAGGTTTGCTGTGCATTAATTCTCCTTCCTCCCTCCCCCATCATCCCTACACTACTGCCTAAAGTGTGTCACATGATGTAAAAGTTACTTTCATTGCCTGTGCAACTCTCTTGATGCGTGAAATTTCATTTGACTTCCTTTAATGTTGTCATTTGTCCTCCTACTCAGACGTTCTCTAATAACAATAATAATTCAAAAACTCTGCATTAAACCAGAAAATCAGTATTTTTAATTAATTTAAAGCAATTGCTAGCAATATCTTCTATTGACAACTCTATACTTTAAAACACTTTATCATATTTTGAAGTACTTTCTGGAGTTGAGCAACTGTTACTATTATGATATGAAATGTTGTTTTCCTTCCATGCATTTTATATGAATGGTGTGCTCTGATAAACTTCAGCTTTCAAGTACTCCCAACAGTAGGAATCACATGGTAAGAGATATGAAAAATGAAGTATTCACCAGCTCTTACTGACTATTCAGTTATCCTTCCCTGGGTCTCTTATAGGCACTAATGGTTTCCTGGTGTTATATGCCTTCCTGTTGAAAATGTCCATTCACTCATTCCATACAGTTCTTGACACATTGCTAACATTTACCAAGCATTTACTATATATGTGCTATTGTGCTTAGGGCTTTATATATATTTATTCATGTAGTTCTTATAAAACATCCAGGAGGTAGGTACTGTTACTATCATTATTTTACAGATGAGGGAGCTGACGTTACAAAAGCTGAAGTGTTTTTCTCAAGGCCCTACAGCTAACAAAAAAGAGAACTAGGGTTTGAACCCAGGTTTGCCTGACTCCAGGGACAAGATTTAGTCATGGTTTTTCCCACCTTACCAGTTTTGTGCACTAGGAAGTACCTACATAGATTAATAGGACACAATCTCCCTGGCCTCCCAGAGGTAACACTGGTTGGGGCTGTGTAGGTGGGAGTGGAGGCTATCAGATGCAGAAAATAAAGAATTTTCTGTTTACAAAAAACCCTGCCCTATAAATTCAAAGGGTTCTGGCAAATGGAGACAGAGGGCTACAGAGTGAAAGAGCAGAGGGCCCTCAACTCCAGAGTTCCAGTCAACCTATAGGATATAAAAATGCTACCTTTAGGGACTTAAACTGACATGAAAGTTGCTCACTGTAGAAATGGGATTGGCTGTACAAACACACACACACACACACACACACACACACGTGTTTACTAATGAGATAAGGGATTTCCCTATATGTCACTAAGAAGTGATGCTCTAATATGTCACCAGTGGAAAACTCTACTGTAGCCATGTAAATCCAATGGCTGGGAAAGTTCATCAGAACTAGGAAGGGATTCACAATATAGTGACATGTGTAAGCAAGCTTTTGGTCATTATAGAAACACAAGTAGAAATTATTAGAAAGAGAAGTTGTTTTTTTCATTCCATGCCCACCCTAACCTGCTGATATATTTATTCTTTCTGATAGGGAGATTGATGGTTGCATCTGGTGGTATAAACTATATGACTCCACCTTTTCAAGCCATCCCACACGCTCTGCTAACCTTTACACTCACCAGTAACAGCAGCCGCCATATAACAAGCACCTGCTCTGAGTCAAGCACTTTACATAAATTATCTTTTTTAATACTCACACAAATCCTATGTTCTCACAGGGTTCTATTATTAAACCCATTTTTAGATGGAATAATTGAGGCTCTGAGAGGTTGTGTGGCATATCCAAGCCTATAAAATGAAATGAATGGCATTAGTTTCCTATGGCTGCCATAAAAAGTACCACAAACTGCCCTGGCTGGTTTTGCTCAGTGATTAGAGTGTCGGCCTGCCAACCAAAGGATTATAGGTTTAATTCCCAGTCAAGGGCATGTACCTCGGATGTAAGCTCAATCTCTGGCCCTGGTCGAGGCGCAGGTGGGAGGCAACCAATTGATGTGTCTCTCTCACCTTTCTCTCTCTCTCTCTCTCTCTCTCTCTCTCTCTCTCTCTCTCTCTCTCTCTCTCTCCCTCTCCTCCCCCTTCCTCCCTTCCTTCTACTCTCTCTAAAAATTAATGGAAAAATATCCTTGGGTGAGGATTAAAAAACCCAACAACTTTAACCCAGCCGGTGTTACTCAGTGGTTGAGCAGCAACCTATGAACCAGGAAGTCATGGTTTCAATTCCCCATGAGGGCACATGCACGGGTTGTGGGCTCAATTCCCGGGAGGGGGTGTGCATGAGGCAGCTGATCAATGATTCTCTCTAATCTTTGATGTTTCTATCTCTCTATCCCTCTCCTTTCCTCTCTGAAATCAATAAAAATATATATTTTTAAAAATTACCACAAAATTGGTGGCTTTAAACAATAGAAATGTATTCTCTTACAGTTCTGGAGGCCAGAAATCTGAAATCAAGGTGTTGGTAGGGCCATGCTCCCTCTGAAGGCTCTAGGGAGGATTCAGTTCCTTGCCTTCTTTTAGCTTCTGGTGGCAACATACTTTGCTTGGCTTGTGGCTGCATCACTCCAAACTCACCTCTGTCTTCACATGGCCTTTTCCCCTATGTCTGAGTCTTCTCTGTCTCTCTTTTAAAAAATATTTTTTATTGATTTCGGAGAGAGGAAGGGAAAGGGAGAGAGGTAAACCTCAATGATGAGAGAGAATCATTGATTGTCTGCCACCTGTATGCCCCAAACTGGCGATTGAACCCACAACTTGGTCATATGCTCTGACCGGAAATTGAACCCTGACCTCTTGGCTCATGGGTTGACACTCAACCTCGAGCCATACTGGGCTTCTCTGTCTCTTATAAGGACATACACCATTGAATTTAGAGCTCACCCTAATACAGGACAATCTCATATAGAGATCTTTACCTTAATTATCCTGTGAAGACCCTAATTTCAATTTAGGTGATTTATTCTGTAGTTCTAGTTGGACATATCTTTTGGTAGAACAGTATTCAACCCATTACAAGTAGCCTAGCTGGGATTACAATCTAGATCTATCAGACTCCAAAATTCTGGCTCTTTTTACTAAACCAGGCTGCTTCCACCATACAGCCTTCTGTCTTTATTTAGTTTCCTAAGTAGATTTCCTATTGGGAAGAAGATGCACTGATTGACATAAGTTTGCTTTGTAGTTAATTATGAAGATGAACTAATAAATTGACATTTTGGTTTCTAAAGCATTGCCTTATGAGTTTAAATTGTATGAAATTTGTCTCCCAGAGCCTAATCACACCCTGGTTATAACTGACAACATTTAGTTTTGAAACCTGTGAAACTGAGTATTGGATCTTGGCTAAGGAACAAGATCTCTTCAGGGTACAGGCATCCCATAGTCTACAAGCCATGCCTATTTCTTTACTATTCAAGTGATCACAACATAATGAAATGCCACAAACATCTGGGTGTACAGAATAATTTCTACTTAAGAGCTTACAGGAACAATTTTATTTCCACCTCAATGTTATATTTCAAAAAGATTCCTCTGAGTACCTACTCTCACAGTTCTGGAGGTGAGAAATCTAAAGTTCCCATCATCAAGTCACAGGAAAGGAGATGTCTCTAAGAGTTCATTATCACACTGATGAGATTTTGTAGAAAAATGGGGATCCAGAAACAGTAGACTTCCAATGTCTCTAAACCGGCCTTTTTGCAGGGCAACTGCCCCACCTAACTAGTCGACATTGGCCTGCTCACAGTGTATTAGGAAGAGAATATCCTTAAGGATGTGTTTCTCAAATTGTGATTAGTCTGTGGACCACCACCCATAGCAGTGGACCACTGAGTGCCACCAGGGAGCTTGTTAAAAATGCCAATTTCCTGGCTGTTACACCATGCTTCCTGAATTACTATTTCTAAAGATGGGGTCTAAGTGAGTTTTAAAACAAACCTGAAATAATTCTGATATATATTCAGGTTTGAGAACCACTGCATTCTGGTAAAATCAGGCTTCTACAACATTGAAATACAGATTAAACTCCAAATGTTCATTTGCAGTTCCAGCCAATAACCAATTACAATATTGCATTCTTACAGCATGATTTGTAGATTTTAGTTCATGTGACAATATCATTTTATATGGCTTGATTTAAATCTAAGCAGTTATGGCAAGATTTCTTAATCCCTCTCTCTTGAGACAATTTATGTAATAACTTTTGAGGAGAATGCAATAACCTCTCCCTAATATCTTAATTTGATCTCTAAGATTTCTTTCGGCTCCAACATTCTGAATGTTCCTAGGGCTTCAAATCTGTTTGTGACAAACACATTGCTTGTTACAATATAAGCCTATTTACCTTCTTCCAGGCAACAAGTTTTCGAAGAAGACTGGTTACCTGTAATTTTCCTGTTGTTGTTTTTTTTAATACTGAATGCTTTCTCATCATGTTGTTGTGAAATAGTGAGAAAATATATGTGAAATGCCAGCACAGTGCTTGACTCAAGGAAGTAGTTAATAAACGTTCATCTGCTTCCAGTGCATTTTCACAGTAATATCTCTTGAATTATTGAAGATATAACATCAGAGAGCTGCTGCTGAATGAAAACTAGGGAATCAGCTGTATTTCTATATTGACAATATTGGGTTTTTTTTGGCTGTAGGGGAACTGGACAGAACCCAAGTCTCCAAAGGCTGGCTCAGCTGCAGCACAGTGAGATGGTCTGGGGAGGGCAATGGGTTCCTGCCATGCACCCTGTCTTGGAGAAGGTTACAGTGAGGTTTTGGCTTAAAACTCACCTTTCAATCCCCAGAATGCTTCCTAAGTTACTATTTCTCAAAGTATGTTCCAGGAAGTATTAGTCCCTGAGGATGGACGTTGATAATATTACACAAAAACCCCACAAACAAGCCAAGTTGTAAACCACTGTATTAGTCAAATGTGGTTTCCCAACTGTAAGAATGTTCAGAGTCCTTAATATGTTAACAGGCAAGCATATCTCCAAGAGAGGGATGGGGGACACAGGGTTTTCTAAGTTTTGTGACTTCACTCACAGGGATGGTGGTGATGGGCTAGTGGTTCTGAGGAATACAATTATGAGAACACTGCTTCAAGGTCACTGGTGCCCTCTTACTTGCTAATAGGAACAAACATATTTTAGCCCTTATGTGACAAAAGTAACACAAGAAAAACTATGTGCTGAACTGTAGAGTACTGTCCCTCAGCCCCCACGTGTCCTCACTTTCTTTTTAGTACAGCTTAGATTCTATGCCCATCATTATGTTCACTCTATTGAATATACCCTAGCCTCCTTTGCTCCTTTCTGCCCTCATCATATTTGAGTGACAGACATCTAATCTTGATTAAATCTTACTCTGTCTATTCCAAACCTATCCCAGTATGCTGACTAGTTTCACCTTAGATTTAAGGCCACTAACCTCAAGTGGGCCTTAGTGTTACCCTTCAATTTCACTATGTTTCCTTCATCCAGTTATTTTCAAGCTCTCCTGGATGGCTGTTTTATATCTTCCCTCTCCTCAAAGTTCCAACACTCCTTTTCAACTGCTGACTTTGCATCCTATTTTACTGAGAGAATAGAAGCAGTCAGAAGAGAACAAGTGCAGACTCCCTCCACTGTATTTACAAACCTACTTGTATCTGTATCCACATACCCTGCCCTTCCTCTTGTCACTATGAACGAACTGTGTAATTCCACTGAAAACCCTTTAGCTTGTATACTAGATCCTGTTCCTTTTGGCTTAATCAAGGTAAGCTCTCTAGTCATTTCTTCCTCTCTGTGACATCAGTAATTTTTCTCCCACTATACTAACATCTCCAATGTTAAGAAAAACCCAAGCTGTTCTCTTCACCTGAGTTATAGTTCCATTTCTCTTTCTCCTCAGAGCAAACATTCTAGGGTTGTCTCTCCCCGTTAGCTCCAATTTCTCTCCTCCCATTCTCTCTTGAATTCTCTCCAACTAGGCTTTTGCCCTCATCACTCCATCAAAATGGTTCATGTCAAGGTCAACAATATCTTCTCAGTTAAATCTTATGCTCACTTTTATGTTTCATTTTATTTGACCCAATAGTGGCATTTGACACAGTTAATCACTCCCTCCTTAAAATACTTTTTTCACTTGGCTTCTAGGTCACCACACATTCTTGGTTCTCCTCCTACTTCACTGTCCACTCTCTGACCTCAACTCTTACTCTTCCCCTTGATTACTCAGCTCTGGCCAAATGGCTTTCTTGCTATTTCTCAGAAACGCCAAGATAGCTCCCAGTGGGGCTTTGCTGTTCCCTCTAACTGGAATGTTCTTTCTCCTGACAGGCTTACTCACTTGCTTCCTTCGGATCTCTGTGTAATGACATCTTACCAGTGATATTTCCTTAACCTCCTTATTTAAAATTGCAACTCTCTGCATGCTTCCAGGTTGTTTTTCTCCATAACACTTCTCATTCTCTGATATATTAATACTAGAGGCCCGGTGCACAAAACTTTTTGCACTGGCAGGGGAAGCGGGTTGTGGGGGGGGGGTCCCTCAGCCCCACTTGTGCCCTCTCACAGTCTGGGACCCCCTTGGGAGATAACCACCTGCTGGCTTAGGCCTGCTCCCTGGGTGGCAGATGGCAGGCCCGATCCCTCGGTGGCTGCCCCGCCTCCCCGGGTCGCGCACATGGCAGGGCCGATCTGGGGGTTGGGGCGCTGCCCCGGGTAGGGTTGCACACGGGATGCCCTGGGCGGGTCGCTGCTGCCCTGCCCGGCCACCCTGGGTCGGGTCGCACACGGGATGCCCAGATGGCGGCTGGGCGGGCTGGCTGATTGCAGGCCCGGATGGCGCCAGGGCAGGCGGGATGGCACTGTCCCACCCTGCCTGCAGTATGCAAATTAGCCACCATCTTTGTTGGCGGTTAATTTGCATATCACGCTGATTAGCCAATGGGAGGTGTAGCGAAGGTATGGTCAATTACCATGTTTGTCTATTATTAGATAGGATTTTCTCACTTGTTCATTGTTTATTTCCACACTAGAATGTAAGCTTCAGGAGTGCAGAGGTTTTGTTTTGTCATTGTTATATCCTCAGTGCCTAACACAGAGCCTGACAGATAATATGTGCTCAATAAGTATCTTTCAAGTATAGTCATTCTAAATAGATAAAGAATGATTCTAAGTGCAATGAGTCTAAGTGTTCTTAGACTCCTGGAATCTTCAGGTGGGAGAGATCACCTTCATCATCTAAAGCAACCTCCTAAAAGTGCAGGAGTCCTCAATACATTCCTGGTGATGTATTTAGTGTTTGCATAAGGCCTTCGAGGAAGCTACATACAGCCTGAAGCAAAATGCTCCATAATTGGAGCTATTTAATTCCTATAAAGATATTTGCTAAGGGTCCTTTTCTGATACCTAATATTTTTTGCATGAGAATTAGATATATATGATACAAAATACCAAATGTTCAAAAGGCAATTAGCGAAAAGTATATTCCACCACCTCCTCCTGCTACCACCCTATCCTTTTTAAAAAAAATGTTATCTTTATTGTCTGTGTCCATGGGCTACCACTGTATTCTAAGTCACCCTTTATTTTTACCAAAATTTTTGCACAAATCCTTTGGAAACATAAGTCAGATCATGCCACTCCTCTGCTAAAACTAGACCAAGGCATCTAATTTCTCTCAAATAAAAGCTAAAGTTTCCCTCTGCCCCCAGCCACCAAGTTCTCTTCCTTGAAGCAATCACATTTACTAGTTTATTGTGTATTTTTCAAAAGGTAGCCTATACATTATACATACATATCTGTGTGTACAATCTTTTTTAAAAAATATTTTATACCTCTCTTTTTTTTCTCACTTGATGTCTGTCATTCTCTTTTATGGCTGCATAGTTATCCATTTCATGGCAGTTATGTATTCAGGAATTCTTAGCCTGGAGTCCATGTATGGGCTATACAGGACTATGACTCTACCAAAACTCCATGTGGATATTTCTGTGCATGTGTATAGGTGCATCTTCCAGCAGAAAGGTCCCATATATTTTATCAGATTTAAAGGGGCCTGAGGACCAAAGCAGTTCAAAATCACTATTATGAGTCTAAATTTGCCTTCCTGCAACTTATAACCCTTAGTCCTAATTCTGCTATTTAGAGAAGTCTTGTTAGAACCTGGTACACAGAGGAGATACAGCAAATATTTGTCAAATGAATGAAAGAACAACACAAAGTGAATCTATTCCCTCTTCTCTATGTTAGCTTTTGGTTGGCTTGAAGAAAACCATTGAGTCCTTCTAAGTCATTTCTTTTCAGAGGCTTACTGGATTAGTTCCCTTAACTCTGAATTTGACATAGTTTCTAAACCCATATGCTTTGCTCTCCCCCTGGACATGCTCTAATATGGACTTTCCCTTGAAATATCTTTAGGAGCAAGTAGACAATAAAAAATTTGAAGTAGACCAGGTTGGAGACAATGGCAAGTGGTGGGACCTGTGTAGTCCACTTAGTTGTCTAAAGATATTCATATTCAAACTCAAGACAAAAGACATTAGCAGACCAATTTTGTACCATGAGCTGGCAGTTTGAAAATCTTAAAATTTTGGTACTCATAGTTTATCAATACTCCTTTCACATCTTCCACACTCTATCACCTCACCTTTGTCCTCCCCATAAACCCAACAATTTAGTCACATTAAACTATTCTCTACTTCTCACATACCCCTTGTAATTTCCTGCTCTTATTCCTTTACCCAAGTCACTCTCTCTGCATAAAATACTTATGTGGAATATTCGCTATTTGCCTATCCAGATCCACTTTTTTAAAAATAGACTTTATTTTTAGAGAAGTTTTAGATTCACAGAAAAATTGAGAGGAATGTACAGGGAGTTCCTATAGACAACCTGCAAATCCACTTTTCACCCTTCTCCATTCTTTCTGTATCCCCAGAGGTTGATTGTTTTATGGACTATATTAACTACCCTCCTTGTCCTTTGGATTCTTGTTGGGTATGGCCAATGGGAGGCACTAGCAAAGGATTGGAGATCAAAAGCAGATTAAAGTCTGGATATTTATTCTTCTGGCTTCCTCTCTGTGTAGTGTCAGCAGTTTGGTTGAGTCCTTCTAGAAGGATATACTGCAGGCCACATACATTTTTGGCAGTGATGTTCAATAACTACACCTACTCTCTCTGGATTCTGGTAACTGCTGCCTTAGGGTTCTGGTAACTTGGCCCTTCAGGTCTAAAGGTTATAAAGGCTCCCCGGGGTGCTTCACCATCCTTTGTTGGGTTAAAACTGATCACACTGTTTTTAAACAGTCCCTCATTAAACTCCTCATGTTCCCTGTGTGAGTGTGCCATTGTGTTCCTACTGGAACTTTGACTGGTACCATGCCCTTCCCTCTCTTGTCTACTTGGTAAAACCTGTTCAAGTCCCAGCAACTCTGTGAGGCTTCTCAGAGTGACTTTCCCTCTGAGAAAGTTAGCTGTCTTCCCACTTCCTTGAGAACATTTCTTACAGCACCCTGTGTTTATTTATTTATTTTTAAAATCTTTATTATTGAAAGTATTACATATGTCCCCTTATATGCCCATCCCAGGTCTTCATCACCCTATTGTCTGTGTCAATGAGTTATGCATATATGCATACAAGTTCTTTGGTTGATCCCTTCCCAACCACCCACCCTCCTCCGCCTTCCATTTGAGATTCTGCACTCTGTTCCATGCTTCTAAGTCTCTGGATCTATTTTGTTATTCAGTTTATATTGTTCATTAGATTCCACATATGAGTGAAATCATGTGATACATGTCTTTTTTTCTGACTGGCTTATTTTGCTTAGCATAATACACTCCAAGTCCCTCCATGCTATCTCAAAGGGTAAGAGAGATCCTTCTTTCTTACTGCTCTATAATATTCCATGGTGCAAATGTACAACGATTTTTTTATTCACTTATCTACTGATGGGCACTTAGGCTGTTTGCAGATCTTAGCTACTGTAAATTGCACTGCTATGAACATAGGGATGCACATATTCTTTCTGATTGGTGATTTTGGGAATCTTAGGATATATTCCTAGAAGTGGGATCACTGGGTCAAATGGAAGTTCATATTTAATTTTTTAAAGAAAACTCCATACTGTTTTCCATAATGGTTGTACCAGTCTGCATTCCCACCAGCAGTGTACTAGGGTTCCCTTTTCTCCACACCCTTGTCAGCACTTGTCATTTGTTGATTTGTTGATGGTAGCCATTCTGACAGGTGTGAGGTGATACCTCATTGTCATTTTAGTTTGCATCTCTCTGATGATCAGTGACTTTGAGCATTTTTCATATGTCTCTTGGCCTTGTGTATGTCCACTTTGGAGAAGTGTCTATTTAGGTCCTTTGCCCATTTTTAAATTGGATTGTTTGTCTTCCCTTTCTTAAGTTGTATGAGTTCCTTATATATTTTAGATACTAACCTTTTATAAGATGTATCAATGCCAAATATGTTATCCCATACAGAGGGCCACCTTTTCATATTGTTGATGGTTTCTTTTGCTGTGCAGAAGCTTTTTATTTTGATGTAGTCCCATTTATTTTCTCCTTAGTTTCCTTTGCTCTAGGAGATGTATCTATAAACATATTGCTCTGTGAGATGTCTGAGATTTTGAACCTATGGTTTCTTCTAGGATTTTTATGGTTTCACAACTTACATTTAGGTCTTTTATCCATTTGAGTTTATTCTTGTGTATAATGTAAGTTGGCAGCCTAGTTTCATTCTTTCATGTATCTGACCAATTTTCCCAGCACCATTTATTAAGAGACTGTCTTGATTCCATTGTATGCTCTTGCCTTCTTTGTCAAATATTAATTAAGTGTAATGGCTTGGGTTGATTTCTGGGGTCTCTGTGTGTTCCATTGATCTATATGCCTGTTCTTGTGCCAGTACCAGGCTGTTCTGATTACAGTGGCTTTGTAGTATAACTTGATATCTGGTGTTGTGATCCCTCCAACTTTTTTCTTCTTTCTCAAGATTGCTGTGGCTATTCAGGGTCTTTTTTTGTTCCATATATATTTTTGGAGTATTCCATATATATCTTAGATCTGTAAAATATTCCATTGGTATTTTAATAGGTATTGCATTGAATCTGTAGATTGCTTTGGGTAATATGGGCATTTTAATGATGTTGGTTCTACAATTCATGAACATGGTATACTCTTCCACTTGTTTATATCTCACTCTATCTCTTTTTTCAACATCCTGTAGTTTTGGGAGTACAGGTCTTTAACCTCCTTTGTTAAGTTTATTCCTAAGTATCTTACTTTTTTATTGCAATGATAAATGGGATTGTTTTTATTTTCATTTCTCTTTCTGAGAGTTCACTATTGGTGTATAAAAATGCTATGGATTTTGGGGTGTTAATTTTGTATCCTGCTAAGTTGCTGAATTCATTTATTAAATCTAGTAGTTTTTTGGTGCAGTCTTTATGGTTTTCTATGTACAATATCATGTCATCTGTGAATAAGGAGGGTTTTACTTCTTCCTTTCCAATTTGGATGCATTTTATATTTTCTTCTTTTCTGATCACTGAAGCTAGGCTTCCAGTACTATCTATACTTAAAAAAAGGTAATATGCTAATTAGACCAGACGTCTTCTGGACATTCTTCTGGACGTCCTTCCAGACAAAACCATGGTGGTGGGGGCTGAGGCAGAGGCAGTTAGGAGCAAGATCAGGCCAGCAGGCAGGGGAGGGCAGGCAGGGGAGCAGTTAGGGGTGTTCAGGCAGGCAGGCAGAGAGGTTAGGGGCAATCAGGCCAGCAGGCAGGGGAGCGGTTAGGGGCAATCAAGCAGGCATGCAGAGGCGGTTAGGGGTGATCAGGCAGGCAGGCAGGTGAGTGATTAGGACCCAGCAGTCCCGGATTGTGGGAGGGATGTCCAACTGCCAATTTAGTCCTGATCCCACAGGGGTCAAAACCAGCAGTTGGACATCCCCCAAGGGGTCCCGGATTGGAGAGGGTGAAGGCCAGGCTGAGGGATCTCCCCACTGTGCACGAATTTCATGCACCAGGCCTCTAGTGTTGAATAAGAGTGGTAAAAGCAGACATCCATGTCTTGTTCCTATTCTTAGGGGAAATGGTTTTAGTTTTCAACCATTGAATATGATATGATCATATGATTGTTGTCTTTCAATTTATTTATATGATATATCACATTTATTGATTTGTGAATACTGTATCAACCTTGCATTCCTGGAATAATTCCTATTTGATCATGGTGTATGATCTTTTTAATATATTGCTGGATCCAATTTGCTAATACTTTGTTGAGGATGTTAGGATCTATGTTCATCAGGGATATTAGCCTGTAATTCTCTTTCTTTGTAGTGTCATTATCTTGTTTTGGAATTCGGGTAATGCTGGACTCATAAAAAGAGTTTGGAAATATTCCTTACTCTAGGATATTTTAGAATAGTATGAGGAGTATAGCTGTTAGCTCTTCTTTGAATATTTGGTAAAACTCCTCTGTGAAGCCATCTTGACCCGGGCTTTTATTTGCTGAGAGTTTTTTTTTTTTTTACTATTACTGCTTCAATTTCATCAATTGTCTGTGGCCTATTCAGGTTTTCTGCTTCTTCCTGATTCAGTTTTGAAGATTGTATTTTTTCTAGAAATTTGTCCATTTCATCCACATTATCTGGGTAATTGTCATATAGTTGTTCATAGTAATTTCTTAATCCTTTGTATTTCTGATTTCTGTGGTGTCAGTTGTTACTTCTCTGCTTTTGTTTCTGATTTTATTTATTTTTGTCCTCTTTATTACTTGACTAGAGGCTTGGTGCATGAAATTTGTGCACTGGGGCGGGGGGTGTCCCTCAGCCCAGCCTGCACCCTCTCCAATCTGGGACCCCTTCGGGGGATGACCGGCAGTCGGACATCCCTCTCACAATCTTGGTCTGCTGGCTTCCAACATCTCACCTGCCTGCCTGCCTGATTGCCCCTAACTGCTTCTGCCTGCCAGCCTGATCAACCCCTAACCACTCCCCTGCCAGCCTGATTGATGCCTAACTGCTCCCCTGCTGGCCTGATTGCCCTCAACTGCCCTCCCCTGTCGGCCCAGTTGCCCCCAAATGACATCTCCTGCCAGCCCAGTCTCCTCTAACTGCCTCCCCTGCTGGCCTGGTCACTCCTAACTGCTCTCCCCTGCTGGCCTGATCACCCACAACTACCCTCCCCTGCTGGCCATCTTGTGGCTGTGGGTGCCGCCATCTTTGAGGGCGTGACAATCAATTAGCATATTCCCTCCTTATTGGCTGTGGGCACCGCCATCGTTGTGATGGTGTGAGGGTCACTTAGCACATTCCCTCTTTATTAGATAGGATGAGTCTGGCTAATGGTTCGTCAATCTTGTTTATCTTTTCAAAGAACCAGCTCTTGGTTTTCATTAATTTTTTGTGTTGTTATTTTAGCCTCTATGTCATTCATTCCTGCTCTAATCTTTATTATTTTCTTTGTTCTACTTCCTCTGGGCTTTTCTTGTTGTTCTCTTTCTAACTCTTTAAGTTGTAGGGTTAAATCGTTTATTATTAATTTTTCTTGTTTTTTGAGATAGGCCTGTTGTGCTATGAACTTCCCTCTCAGGACTACTTTTGCTGTGTCCCAGAGATTTTGTGTTGTTGTGTGTTCATTTTCATGTTTCCAGAAATTTTTAAAATTTATTTCTTGATATCATTGTTAACCCATTCATTGTTTAATAACATGCTATTTCGCCTCCATGTGTTTTAATGTTTTGGGGTATTTTTATTGTAGTTGATTTCTAATTTCATTCCATTGTGATCTTAGAAGATGCTTGATATTATTTCAATCTTCTTAAACTTGTTGAGACTTGTTTTGTGTCTGAAAATGTGGTCTATCTTTGAGAATGACCTATGTGTGCTTGAGAAGAATGTATATTCTGCAGCTTTGGGGAGAAATCTATATATATAAAAGCCAAGCAACTGGAATGACCAGAATGATCAGAACAACTGGAACGACCGGTCACTATGATGGACACTGTGGCTGACCAACTGGCCCAATGGGGGTGGGGCTGGCCAGCCAAACTCCTGCGGCCACCCCTCTGGCTGGCCTGGCCCTGATCTGCCTCCCCTGCCCTCTGATCAGAGGCAGGACTGGTGGCCAACCTCCCACAGCCCCTACCCTCAGCTGGCCTGGCCACAATTGGTCCCCCCCCATCCTGATTGGGGTGGGCCAGCTGGACCCCATCCATGCACAAACTTGTGCACTGGGTCTCTAGTGTTCTATAAATGTCCATCTAATCTACCTGATCCAATGTGTCATTTAGAGTCATGGTTTCCCTGTTAATTTTTTTGTTTGGAAGATCTATCCAGTGAAATTAGCAGGTGTTAAAGTCCCCTATTATGACTGTATTGCTGTCAATCTCTCCCTTAAAGTCCTCTGGAAGTTTTTTATATAATAGGTGCTCCTATATTAGGTGCATATATGTTTACCAGGGTTATATACGCTTGTTGGATCGATCCCTTTATATTACATAGTGACCTTTATTATGTCCTGTGATGGCCTTCATTTTGAAGTCTATTTTGTCAGATATGAGTATTGATATCCCAGCCTTTTTTTTTCATTCGCATGGAAATTTTTTTTCCATCCCTTCACTCTCATCCTGTGTCAGTCTTTTGTTCTGATGTGGATCTCTTGTGGACAAGCATATATTTGGATCATGTTTTTTTAAAAAAATATATTTTATTGACTTTTTACAGAGAGGAAGGGAGAGGGATAGAGAGTTAGAAACATTGATGAGAGAGAAACATCGATCAGCTGCCTCCTGCACACCCCCTACTGGGGATGTGTCTGCAACCAAGGTACATGCCCTTGACTGGGATCAAACCTGGGACCCTTTAGTCCGCAGGTTAATGCTCTATCCACTGAGCCAAACCAGTCAGGGCTGAATCATGTTTTTGTATCCATTCAGCTACCCTGTGTCATTTGATTGGAGCATTTCAACTATTTATATTTAAGGTTATTACTGATAGGTACTTATTTATTGCCATTTTAAACCTTTTTGCCTATGTTCCTCTTTCTCTCTCTCTATTTCTTCTTATTATTACAACAGTCCCTTTAGCATTTCTTGCAGTGCTGGTTTGGTGGGTTAACCTTTTTTGTCTGGGAAGTTATTTCACCATCTATTTTGAATGACAGCCTTGCTGAATATAGTAATCTTGGTTTCAGATCCTTGATTTCCATTACCTTGAGTATTTAATGTATTCCCTTCTTTCCTGTAGAGTTTCTGATGAGAAATCAGATGACAGCATTATGGGAGCTCCTTTGTAGGTAACAATTTGCTTTTCTCTTGCTGCCTTTAAGATTCTCTTTTTGTCTTTAATTTTTGGCATTTTAATTACGATGTGTCTGGGTGTGGGCCTTTTTGGGTTCTTCTTGTTTGGGACTCTCTGTGCCTCCTGAACTTGTGTGAATTTTTCATTCACCAGGTTAGGGAAATTTTCTGCCATTATTTCTTCAAACACATTATCTAAACCTAGCTCATTTTTTCCCCCTTCTGGTACATCTATTATGTTAATATTATTATGTTTTATGTTGTCCCACAGTTCCCTTAAGCTGTCTTCCTGTTTTTTAATTGTGTGTTTTTTTATTATTCTCTGATTGACTGATTTTTTTCTACCTTGTCTTCTAATTCACTGATCCAATCCTCAGATTTCCCTTATCAGCTGTGTATCCCTTCCATTGTGTTCTTTATTAGTGCTATGTCATTCTTTATAGTTAGTATATATTTTCTCATGCTGTTGAGCATCCTTGCCATCATTATTCTGATATCTGTGTCTGATAAATTTCTTATCTTTATTTTATTTAACTCTTCTTCTGGAGAATTCTCTTGTTCTGTCATTTCAGGCTTGTTTTTTTTTTGTCTCCCCATTTTGTCTGTCTGTTCAGGTTTGTGCCTATAGATCTGCTACATCTGACATTTTCTAGTGCAGAACAATGTCAGAAGTTGTTTGTTAGTACACTATAACACTTATTTTACAAATAAGGAATACAGTGTTTCTCTGAGTACCCTGTTTGAAGATATCAGCACTCAACATCCTGTGGCTCCCTCTGCTGGGGCTGAGTTTCTTTGGAAAGGACTACAATGTGCACTGGGGTCTGCATTTCCTAGCTCTGGGCCCAGAAGGAGATTAGGCAAAGAATCAAAGCCTCCAGAGACCCATCTCTGACTGAAGTTGGATTAATATTAAGTCTTTATTAGCCTCAGGCTATCAACCACAGGGTGTGGCAGAGTTCTTCCAACAGGGTCTGTCAGCTCCCTTCTCCACAGGCAATAATCCCTTGGATAGCAAAGTTCCACTGCTAGATAAATATGTCCTCAGAAGTGTGAGGGAATGACTCAGGATAGGAGATGGGGTGCCCTCTGAGCTCTAACCCAGAGCCCCAAACCCTAGGTTTTTCTCATACAGCTCCAGTCCACCCTGTCTTCCCTCTGCTGGAGCCCCAAATGAGTGGCTGCACATGAAATTTTGTGCTTTGACCCTTTAAATGAGTTCCTGCATTTCCAGCCATCTCTTGCTAGCAGAAAAAAACCCCTGCTGCTTTTCACAGCCAAATATTATGTGAGTACCTTTCTCAGTTCTCGTGCTCTGAGGGGGGGAGCCCAGATTGGCGATTAGACCCCAGAGTTCTCAGTGGCAATCCCCCACAGCTGAGATATCTCTCTGGAACTTCAGCTGCTGTCTGTGGGAGCCCGACCAGCCTTTGCACATTTCCACACTTCCCACAGGTCTTTATGTAGTCTCCACTTTTCATCCTTGATTATCAGGGTTCTCTCCAGCTAGTCTTCAGTTGATTTTTTCAGGGTAGTGTTTTTGTATTTTAGTTATATTTCCAGTTTGATCCTGGAAGAGTGTCAGTGTTACTTTCACTTACACTGCTGCCAATTTGGAATCCCAGAATACCTCTCAAACCATTTTGAAGTGAAAAAATTTTACGTCAAGCCATTGTAATTTGGAAGCATCTCTATTTGAAAAATGTACCATAATTTATTTATTGGACACCCACATTATTTAAGCAAAACAAATCACAACACAAAAACTTTGGATAAAATTTAACTCACAAAATATATAACTGAATTCAAGAAGCAAGAAAGGAAAATTATTGTACTAACTATCTATGGTGCCAGATGGGTACTGTAAATATTAGGGGGAACACTGTAACATATATGATTGTCTAACCACTATGCTATACACCTTAAACTAATACCAAATAATATTGAATGTAAACTTTAATTGAAAAAAAAAATTAAAATTTAATTTAAAAAAATAAAGGAAAACCTCCAGATTACAGAAACAAAAAGGAAATTCAAAATCACAGCATGAGCATCAGTTGTAGTTTCAAAAGTCATGGGGATAATGGGACTAGGTATGTATTTTAGAGGCTGAGATTTGAGTCATTTAAAGGGCTTGAAATTGATTTTAAATTGTGCTTTTTGCACATAACAAGTAGAAGAAAGTTGCCTCATCTATTAATTGAAACTAGATTTGCCAAATAGCCAAGGAAATAATAATAAAAAATCTTATTTAGTACTTACAATATGCCAGGTACTGTTCTACATACTTTTCATATATTAATTTATTTAATATTCACAAAAACCTTATAAACTAGTTACTATTATAACCACCATTTTACAAATAAAGAATAAAGTGTTTAAATAACTTACTTAAGATCACATTGCTAGGAAGTGACAAATATAAGATTCAGACCTAGACATCTGACTCCAGTGTCCATGCTCTCAACTATTATGCTATCTATATTGCATCTCTAGAAAGAAGATATAGGCCATCTTCCCTAGGATGAGGTAGATGTAAACTCACAAATAAGAAGTTTAAAATATAAACCTGAGCTACACACTGGTATAATGCTCAAATTTATAGTACCCACATAGTTCAGAAACTGTGAGCTGATAACTGAACCTAAAATCTGGTCCAGAACTTGGATCACCATAGAACTCTGGTAGGGCACATAAAAACTTCCCATGGGGCCATCTCTACAACTTAGAGTCAAATTCTCATAGCATAGAAATATACAGGAGGAACCAAGATGGTGGCATAGTTAAACACCTGAACTTGCTGCGGCGCACAACCACATTAAAACTACAACTAAAAGACAAAATGAATATCATCCAGAACCATGGTAAGGCTGGCTGAGTGGAAATTCTACAACTAGAAAAGCACATTGAGTCCGGTAGGAGGTGCAGAGGTGTAGAAGTGTGGAGGTACGGAGGCACGCGCGAACAGGGCTGGCACCTGAGTACACTGTTGTCTTTTTCAATGGGGAGGGAGATACAAGCTCCTGACTGCTCTGAACTCCAGTTCCAGGTGAGAATTTGGGGACCCAGGCTCATATGGAGAGAAACTGGACTGTCTGGCATCGGGCTTGAACGTGAGGGTGGCTTTCTTGCAGAGGTGCTTGCAGCATTCATTGTTTCTGCACGGGGCCGCGGGACACAGACCCCAGGACCACTTGGAGGTGAAACAGACTGGCAGCCATTGTGGTTTTCCCCGCCCTGGTGATTCCCTGAGACCTCACCCCACCCAATTTACAACCCCACCCATGCTGTGCGCAGAGGCTTTTGCATATTAATGGCCTGGCTTCTCTCTGCCTAAAAACCTGTCAAACTGTAGCTGAGTCAGAGAACCCCAGAGCTTCCAAAAGAAGGCCTAAGGCTCATCAGCAGCCTGCATTGCTTCACAGCTGCACCTCATCTGGGCACCTCCAAACCCTAAACAAAGAGGAGGAATCTGCAGATCTCTCTGTAGCTCCTGCTGGGTGGCCTCAGGCAGTGGCTCACTTTACACCTCCTTGGAGATCCAAGAGTCAGTGTACCCAGTGGTCAGAGTATGTCCATCCAGATTGCAACTCTTCACATCCATAAGAGACACACTCGGGGCATACTCAGTGAGTGCAAAAGCCCCACTGAAGCAAGTCATGACCCAGAAGGGTGTCTCCAGCACAGAAGTTCTTCCATTATAGACACAACTGATCCTCACAGCCAATTGGCCTGGAGGTCAATTCCTCCCAGTGATACCAACAGCAATCAAGGCTTAACTACAACAAGACTGTGCACACAGCCCACAAAGGAGTGCACCAAGAGTGTCCACCTCAGGTAATTAGGGAGGCTGAGCCACTGGGCCCTATAGCACACCTAGCACACAAAGCCACTCTATCAACACAGGGAAGCAGCCAAAATGCAGAGACAAAGAAACAGGCCACAAATGACAGAAATGGAGGAAAGCAAACTACTGGATATAGAGTTCAAAACCACGGTTATAATGTTACTCAAGAATCTTCTAGAAACCTCTGAAAAATTTAGTGAGACCCTCAAGGATATGAAAAAGGACCAATCAGAAATTAAGCATACACTGACTGAAATAAAAAAATAAGATACAGAGATCCAACAGCAGACTAGAGGATCGCAAGAATCAAGTCAAAGATTTGAAATAAGAAGCAAAAAACATCCAACTGGAAAAGCAAAAGGAAAAAAGAATACAAAAATATGAAGATAGTGCAAGGAGCCTCTGGGACAACTTCAAGCGTACCAACATCTGAATTATGGGGGTGCCAGAAGAGGAGAGAGAGCAAGATACTGAAAACCTGTTTGAAGAAATAATGACAGAAAACTTCTCCTACCTGTTGAAAGAAATAGACTTACAAGTCCAGGAAGCACAGAGAACCCCAAACAAAAGGAATCCAAAGAGAACCACACCAAGCACATCATAATTAAAATGCCAAGAGCAAAAGACAAAGAAAGAATATTAAAAGCAGCAAGAGAAAAACAGTTAGTTACCTACAAGGGAGTACCCATATGACTGTCAGCTGACTTCTTAACAGAAACTATGCAGGCCAGAAGGGAGTGGCAAAAAATATTCAAAGTGATGAATAGCAAGAACCTACAACCAAGATTATTTTACCCAGCAAAGCTATCATTTAGAATTGAAGGTCAGATAAAGAGCTTCACAGATAAGAAAAAGCTAAAGGAGTTCATCACCACCAAACCAGTATTATATGAAATGCTGAAGGGTATTCTTTAAGAAAAGAAAGAAGAAGAAAAAGGTAAAGATAAAAATTATGAACAACAAAGTGACAACAAATACATATCTATCAACAAGTGAATCTAAAAATCAAGTGAATAAAAAATCTGATGAACAGAATAAACTGGTGAATAGAATCGAACCAGGGGCATAGAAAGGGAGTGGACTGACAATTCTCAGGGGAAAGGGGGTGAAGGGGGTGCGGGAAGAGACTGGACAAAAATCGTACACCTATGGACGAGGACAGTGGGGGTGGGTGGGGTAAGGGTAGGGGGTTGGGTGGAAACCGGGTGGAGGGGAGCTATGTGGGGTAAAAGAGGAACAACTGTAATAAACTGAACAATAAAGATTCATTTAAAAAATATACAGAATTCTGAACAGACTTTAAAATATTGTATGTTTAAAGGTTTAAAGATTTTTAAATGGAAGAGAATGTCTGAAGCAAGAGAGAGAGAGAGAAAGAGAGAGAGAGAGAGATTTCTAATAAATTTTAAAAACTCTCTAACCCTATAACTTAAAGAATTAGAAAGATAACAATAAGAAGCCTAGAGTAAGTATAAGGAAGGAAATAATAAAGATCAGAGCAGAAATAAATGACATAGAGACAAAAAAATACAAAGAGCAATGAAACCTAGAGCTGGTTCTTTGAAAAGATAAACCAGATGGATGAACCTTTAGCCAGACTCATCAAGAAACAAAGAGAGAGGATCCAAATAAAATCAGAAATGAAAGAGGTGAAGTAACAACTGACACCATGGAAATACAAAGGATTTTAAGAAAATACTATGAACAACTATATGCCAACAAGTTGGACAACCTGGACGAAATGGAAAAATTCCTAGAAAAATACAATCTTGCAAAACTGAATCAGGAAGAAGCAGAAAAACTGAATAGGCTGATGAACAACCCATAAAATGGAAGCAGTAATCAAAAAACTCCTACCAAACAAAGGCCCTGGTCCAGATGGCTTCACAGGGGAGTTTTACCAAATATTCAAAGAAGAACTAACATCTATCCTCCTCAAACTATTCAAAGCAATCCAAGAGGAGGGAACACTTCCAAAATCTTCTTATGAGGCCAGGATTATCACATATAACAAAAGCCTAATATGCAAATTGTCCCCTTGACTTGGAGTTTGAGCGGAGGCAAGGCCAGCCAGCCAACCACCCATTGCCCCTCTCCCTGGCCAGCCCCGCCGCAGTCAGCTGGGGGAAGGGAGGCCCCAGCTGGCAGCCGGCTGCCACTAAGGACCCTACCCATGCACAAATTACATGCACTGAGCCTCTAGTCCTAATATAAAACCCGTTAAAGACATTACAAAGAAAGAGAATTACAGGTCAATATCCTTGATGAACATAGATGCTAAAATCCTCAATAAAATATTATCAAATCAGATCCAGCAATACATTAAAAAGATCATACACCATGACCAAGTGGGATTTATTTCAGGGATGCAAGGCTGGTCCACTATTCACAAATCAATAAATGTGATACATCACATAAACAGATTAGAAGAAAATAATCACATGATCATATCAATTTATACATAAAAAGAATTTGACAAAATCCAACACCCTTTTTTGATAAAAACTCTCAGCAAAGTGGGAATAGAGGGATCAAACATCAACATAATGAAGGTCATATATGACAAACCTACAGCCAACATCATACTTAACCCTTTGAGTGCCAACCAATATCCTAGGAACTATGCTAAAATTGCTGAGGCATTTTTGCTGATTTTACAGCAGTTTAAGGAAAAAATTATGAATCGCAAGTAAATGAAGTTACATATTCAAATACTTAAGGAAACCTTTACTACATTTATTTTCTGCACTTAGGTGCCATCTGTCAATAAAGAGTGAACTACTAGCATCTAATAGTGACACTGCAGGGGGAGAGCGATAGCGCTCCCGGCACTTTTGGTGAAAGACAGGAAGAGCGTGATCACACTCCCCAGCACTCTAGGGGTTAATGGGCAAAAAGTAAAAAACATTTCCCATAATAACAGGAACAAGACAGGGTTGTCTGCTTTCACTACTTTTATTCAACACTCGAGGCCCTGTGGGAGCACACTGAGCATCAGGAGGCAGCTCCTGCATTCAGCACCTGCCCCCTAGTGGTCAGCGTGTGTAATAGCAACCATTTGGTCAATTTGCATATTAGCCTTTTATTATATAGGACTAGAGGCCTGGTGCACAAAAATTTGTGCACTCACCGGGGAGGGGGGATCCCTCAGCCTGGCCTGTGCCCTCTCGCAGTCTGGGACCCCTCAGGGGATGACCACCTGCTGGCTTAGGCCTGCTCCCTGGGGAACTGGACCTAAGATGGCAATCAGACATCCCTCTGGCAGCCCGGCAGCCCTCGGGGGATGTCCACTTGCCAGCGGGGAACAGGCCTAAACTGCAGTTGGACATCCTTAGCACTGCTGAGGAGGCAGGAGAGGCTCCCACCACCACCGCTGTACTGGCAGCCATCAGCCTGGCTTGTGGCTGAGCAGAGCTCCTCCCATGTGAGAGCGCCCTGACCACCAGAGGGCAGCTCCTGCATTGAGCACTTGCCCCCTGGTTGTCAGTGTGTGTCATAGTGACCAGTCATTCCCAGTCCTTCTGCTGTTAGGGTCAGTTTGCATATTACCCTTTTACTATATAGGATAGAGGCCTGGTGCACGGGTGGGGGCTGGCTGGTTTTCCCTGAAGGGTGTCCCAGATCAGGGTGGGGGTCCCGCTTGGGTGCCTGGCCAGCCTGGGTGAGGGGATGATGGCTGTTTTCAGCTGGTCACACCCCCTTCAGGGTGGGGGTCCCCACTGGGGTGCCTGGCCAGCCTGGATGAGGGGATGATGGCTGTTTCCAGCTGGTCACACCCTCTTCAGTGTGGGGGTCCCCACTGAAGTGCCTGGCCAGCCTGGATGGGGGGATGATGGCTGTTTTCAGCTGGTCACATCCCTTTCAGGGTGGGGGTCCCCACTGGGGTGCCTGGCCAGTCTGGGTGAGGGGATGAGGGCTGTTTTCAGGCTGGCGGGTGACTGAAGCTCCCAACCTCTCCTTTTTTTCTTTTTTTTAATTCTGAGATTTATTTACCTTCTATGGCTGTCACTGGAACTGAGAGCCGGCTTTAGCTCTGAGGCTCGGCTCCAGCTCTGAGACCTCGGCTGCTGAAAGCAGATATCTGGTTTGTTTGGGTTCTATAATTGAAACACTGTTGCAACTCCAGCTCGGCCGCTGGCTGAAAGCATGGGGTTTGTTTAGCTTCTATATTTGCAACATTGTTTCTTAGACTGCAGCTCAGAGCCCAGCAGCAGCAGGCGGGGAACCTTGGCTTCCTCCTTCACTGGAGCAAGCAAGCCTCCTGTTCCTTTCAGCTGCCTGGCTGCCGGCCGCCATCTTGGTTGGCAGTTAATTTGCATATCTTGCTGATTAGCCAATGGGAAGGGTAGTGAAGTTACGGTTAATTACCATGTTTCTCTATTATTAGATAGGATAGTACTAGAAGTCCTAGCCACAGTGATCAGACAAGGAGAAAAAAATAAAAGAAACCCAAATTGGAAAGCAAGACTTAAAGCTGTAATTATTTGCAGATAACATGATATTGTATGTAGAAAACCCTAAAGACTCCATTAAAGAACTACTAGCCCAGCCAGCGTGGCTCAGTGGTTGAGCGTCTACCTATGAACCAGGATGTCACAGTTCAATTCCCGGTCAGGGCACATGCCCAGGTTGTTGGCTCAATCCCAGTGTGGGGCGTGCAGGAGGCAGCCGATCAATGATTCACTCTCATCATTGATGTTTCTATCTATCTCTCCCTCTGTCTTCCTCTCTCTAAAATAAATTAAAAAACATGAATTGAACAATGTAGCAGGATACAAAATTAACACCTAGAAATGAAAGGCATTTTTATGCGCCAATAATGAACTCTCAGGAAGAGAAACTAAAAAAGCAATCCTATTTACCATTGCAACAACAAAAAATGTCTGGTAATAAACTTAACCAAAGAAGCAAAAGACTCGTACTCAGAAAACCACAGAATGTTGAAAAAGGAAATAGAAGAAGATATAAACATGTGGGAGAATATTGTGTTCATGGATTAGTAGAATTAATATCATTAAAATATCTATATACCTGAAGCAATCTACAGGTTCAGTGCAATCCCTGTTAAAATACTAATGGCATATGTCAATAATCTAGAACAAATACTCCAAAAACTTATATGCAACTGAACAAGACCCTGAAGAGCTGCTGCTATCTTGAGGAAGAAGAGCAAAGTTGGAGGGATCACAATATCATATACCAAGCTATGCTACAAAGCCACTGTTATCAAAACAGCATGGTACTGGCCCAAGAACAGGCATATAGCTCAATGGAACAGGACAGAGACCCCAGAAATAGACCCAAGCCATTATGCTTAATTAATATTTTACAAAGGAGGTAAGAGCATACAAGGAGTAAAGACAGTCTCTTCAATGGAAAACAGTGTGGAATTTCCTCAAAAAGTTAAAAATGGAACTGCCATTTGACCCAGAGATCCCACTTCTAGGAATATATCCTAAGAATCCTGAAACACAAATCTGAAAGAATATATGCACCTGTATGTTCACAGCAGTACAATTTGCAATAGATAAGATTTGGAAACAGCTCAAGTGCCCATCAGCAGATATCTGGCTAAAAAAGCTGTGGTCCATTTACACCATGGAATACTACACAGCTGTAAAAAAGTAATAACTCTCACCATTTACAAAAGCATGGATGGACCTGGAAAGTATTATGCTAAGCAAAATAAGCCAGTCAGAGAAAGATAAGTATCATATGATCTCACTCATATGTGGAATCTAATGAACAAAATAAACTGATGAACAAAATATATCCAGAGGCATAGATACATGGAACAGACTGACGTATTTCAGAAGGGGGAGGAGAGGGAGAAGAGATTAACCAATTAACTTATATGCATATATTCATAGCCCATTGACAGATAATAGTGTGGGGAAGGCCTGGGGATGGGACAGGAGCAGTGCAGAGGGGTTCAATGGGGGTAAAATGGGGGACATCTATAATACTTTCAACAATAAAGATACATTTCTCCTTCTCTCTCTCTCTCTCTCTCTCTCTCTCTCTCTTTCTCTCTCTCTCTCTATATATATATATATGAATAATTCTAGAAATGAATAATAGAAATTAAGTGATGAGCTTTGGAAGACCTTAGTTCTAGCCACATGGATATATTAAAATGTCTACTGACTGGTTAAACTACAAATAAGGCATGAGTGAAGGGAGAACTCATAAGATAAATAGAGCTGAGATAATCATAGAACATAGCACAATGCTATAAAATGCTAATTATGAAAGAATAATTAGAATATATGGATGACAGAATAAGAAACTTCACATACATCTAATAGAAAGTGAACAATGGAAAGAGGTAATATTCAAAGAGAAATGGCTGAAAAATTTCCAGAACTAATAAAACATATGAAATCCTGTACCTAGTCTCAAGCAGAATAAATTAAGACAAATTGATAACTCCTAGATGCATCATGGTGAAACTTCAGGACGTCAAAGATAAAGGAAAACATCTTAAAATTTACTAAAGGCAAATAATGCTGCAAAGTATTTCTGTAGCATCTTAAAAGTGGAATTTCTGAGACAAAGGATATGTACATTGAAAAGAAATTAATGTGTTTTAAATGAATGAGTGGGTGAATTAATGAGTCCAGTAGAGGAATTATTTCTCTCAATTTTGGCATGGTGTTTCTTTTGGTACAGCCTGAGATTGCATACACCAAGTATCTATTTATATATTTGAAACTGCATCATTACTATTAAGCATGAGTCCAATTAAAATCCCAGGACTTTTTCAAATGAAGGGCTGTGAAATGAAGTGTACTTGGGCAATTAATTTTTAAAACTCAGATGCAGGACTACTCAGATATTGGCAAGATCACTGACAGCTAGAACATTAAAGAAGGTTCCATAAAGGAAATAGTACTTAGGCTGATTAGGATTTATTTTAGATGGAGGGAATAAAGGAGAGCTTCTAGGTTTGTGGAATGGAAGTAACAAGAGTGATGAAATGTATGAACAGGTCATAGGTTAGTAAATGAGCTTGGGGTGTATCTGTGAAGGGTGGAGAATTAAAGAGATAAAGTTCAAAAGCATGGTGGGACCAGATTATGGAGGGTTTATAAAAGCAGGCAGTGTTGGGATTTGATACCATACATGGTTAACTGGGAGCCACTTCAGCCTTTGAAAGAGGAGATTACATTATCTGGCCAGCCAAAGAAAGGTCAACTAACCCAGGAAGGAGCTGGGAGATGGAGTGAAGTAATGCAGGTCCCTAGTCCTCCTGCTTCTGAGTTACTGTACATGTTATCCAGACAAGTAGTCAAGTTCAGCAAACAGCACAGAGACACTGGGGTGACCTAATGTTGAACTGTCTGACTAGTGTGAACCATGTATAAGGAAATTGAAATGGCAAGACTAAAAGTGGTGTTTAGGAAGAGTAGTCTAATAGCAAACTCAAGATGCTTTAGAGCTTAGGGGGAAGTATAAGAAAGAAAGGCAAAGGATGCAGGGGAACAAGAGACAGAATGGAATAGGCAATGTACTCTGGAATAAGCATTAAAAAACCTTAGTTCTAAAGCAAAATAAACCAGTCAGAGAAAGATAAATATCACATGATCTCACTCATTTGTGGAATATAATGAACATTATAAACTAATGAACAAAAATAGATACAGAGACAAAGAAGCATTGAACAAACTGTAAAATTCAGTGGGAAGGCAGTGGAGGGGTGGGGTTGGGGGTAAGAGATAAACCAAAAAACTTGTATGCATGCATATAAGCATAACCAATGGACACAGACACTAGGGGGATGAGGGCATGTGCCAGGGGGTGGGGGTGGCCGGGGGGAGGTCAATGGGGGGGAAAAAGGAGACATATGTAATACTATCCTATATAATAAAAGCCTAATATGCTAAGAGTCTGACCGTTCAATTGTTCGACCAGTTGCTATGACACACACTGACCACCAGGGGGAAGATGCTCCTACTGGTAAGTTAGCTTGCTGCTGGGGTCTGGTCTATCAGGACTGGGGGAGACGGGCCAGACACACCCTGGAGCCCTCCTGCAGTCCCTCCCTGCCCCTGTCGTGCACCAATGGAATTCTTCAGCCTGACCTGCACCCTCTCGCAATCCAGGACCCATCAGGGGATGTTGGAGAGCCAGTTTCAGCCTGATCCCTGCAGGCCAGGCTGAGGGACCCCGCCAGTGCATGAATCGGTACACCAGGTCTCTAGTATGTAATACTTTAAACAATAAAATAAAACTTAAACAAAACAAAACCAAAACAAAACCAAAACAAACAAAAACAAAAAAACCCAAAACCTTAGTTCTAGTCCTGGATCTACCTCCTACTAACCATGTGACCTTGTGCAGATTGCAGAAACACTGAGACTAGTTTTCTCATCTTCAAATATGCTAGAATATAAACTCTAGAAGGATGTAACCAGGTCTACTTTGTTCATCAGGGTATGCCTAACTCCTAGTATAAGGTTCAGCCTATAGTAGAGCCTCAGTAAATAGTGGTTGAATAGATGAATGAATGACTAAATGCTCTAATGCAGTGGTTCTCAACCTGTGGGTCGCGACTCCTTTGGGGGTCGAACGAACCATTCACAGGGGTCGCCTAAGACCATCAGAAAACACATATATAATTACATATTGTTTTTGTGATTAATCACTATGCTTTAATTATGTTTAATTTGTAACAATGAAATTGGGGGTCACCACAACATGAGGAACTGTATTAAAGGGTTGTGGCATTAGGAAGGTTGAGAACCACTGCTCTAATGCCTGCCTTGCCTGCCTCAGAGTTATTGTGAGATTCAAATGAGATGTGAAAATATTACGTGGAATTAAAACACTAAGCAATCCTATGGTAAAATACTGCAGCTACTACTGAGAAGTATTTTTCAAATTAAATTAGAAGGCTTGTTTCAGTATTTTAAAAGTGAAATAAGCAGGCTAATGATATCAAGTTTTCTTAGTATGGAAAGTAAGATGGCTAGTGAAAATATAAAATACTTCAAATGATTTACCAAATTTATTTAAGGGACACAGCAAGATCTATGTTCTGTACCATATTTTGTCATTTGCACTCAATGTGTTCATTTTAAGGGTAATAATAATGTTAATTACAGTTAACATTCATTGACTACAGATGCTGTGCTGTGTCCCATCTTGTCTTTTAAAAAAAGCCTGCAAAAAATGTGATAGCATTCTTATTTTAGAGGTAGGGAAACTGAGGTTCAAAGAATTTAAATGACTTGCTTACAGCCATGTAAGGAATTTGCAGAGCTAGAAATTTTTTCTGAAGTCTGTATCTGAGCCAGTGGGAAGATATTGGAGATAAACAGATTTCTTCACACCATAAGGATGCCTTTGCTCAGAGACAGAGCAGTATGGAATGTCCTGCCTCCTGAGATAATGAGCAGGATCACTACATAATTTGCAGAGCCTAGTGCAAAATAAAATTGTAAACACACCAAGCCAGCCCTGACTGGAAATGTTTTAGCACAAGTTAGCTGGCCTCTAGAAAGGGATGTTAGAGAGAGGAGTTGATATGAACTGAGGCACTGGACAAGATTACCTTAATCCAAGAATCTATTTGCCCAATGGGTTAGAGTAGCTTCCTGAGGTGACTCATGAGGTCCTTCAGATGAGGGAGAATTCTACAGGTGACTCATGGAGATCCATGGTGCTATGATCATCTGGGTCACCAAAAACATGCTTTGCCCTGTGAGGCATCACAAGCACTCATAAGAAAAAAAAAGAAAATATTAGTAGTAGTGAGGCATAATGGAGAGTCAGAGAGATGTGGGTTCAAATCCTAACTCTGTCATTTACTAGCTAGTGTGTGCCTTTGAACAAGTCACTTAAACCCCTTTGAGACTGTTCTCCCATCTACAATATGATAATTGTTTCTGCCTTGCAGAGTTGTGGTGTGGTTTCAGTGATATGTTTCACATCAAGTGCATCTGGCACTTTGTGAGCCCTCAGTAAATGTTAGCCATTGTTTTCTTTCTATTATTGGGGTGGGGAAGGTATGGCATTTGGTCATTTGCTTCTCCTGAAACACTTAATAGCCCAGTAGAAAAGTCTCCCAGACCCATCTAGGGACACAGAAACCCCTTCCCACTCTAGTCTTCTGAATCACAGCACGATGCTGGTGGTGGGATATGGGTGAAGGTGAAGTGGAGCCGTTAGTAGACAGTGAATGTAATGATAATGATAGGAATCTTCAAGAAGGTTGATGATAACCTTCAAGAATGATAATGAACATTCAAGAAGAATGGAACTCACAAGGTTTTCTTCTAGCCCTGAAGACACTTGCTCACAGAAGAGAATTGTTTAAATCCAATCTTGAAATCCTGCCAGGAGAATGATTTACCTACGCTGATTTTTCACGGGATCAGAACTAAGAATAAAATTCACTCCTGCCTGGCAAAGCTATATGCATTAGTCACTTGAAATAACAAGAACCTTAACCTCTTTCTCTTTGTCAGCAAGACCCCTTTCCTACCTCTTCACAATTCTGTAATACAGCCTGCAGAGCAGAGCACAGATGCCAACAGTTTCCCAGGAACTTCATTGTCCTTTACGCAGTACAGAAAGAATGGTATGAGAACTAGGGGAACATTGCAGTAAATCACTGAATAGCTTGGCTTAAAAGACAAAACAAAACAAAACAAAACAAAACACCCGAACCAAACCATTTATTAACTGGCCAAAAGGCTGGAACTACCATATACTAACCCCTCCTCCCCCTATGTCTATGTACTACGCAGCATTTCTTACTCAGGACAGCAGAACATTTCTTTTGCTTTTGTTTGAAATAATACTTTTTGTTTGGCCTTCAGCTCATCTCATAACTTCTTTTTCCACTAGATTGCATAAGCCATATAACTGCACACATTTTGATTGGTACAGGGAGTCTGGATTTTAACATCTATCCTCACCTCCAATACCTCTCCACTTTTGTCCTTTTCTTCGGGGCCCTAATTTTCTTGTGGACATTCATTTTGAAATCCTACATACTTATTCTGCTTAATTTCTTTGCCCACAACGTGGCACAACTTTGGGGCCATAAATATGAAATATCTCCATCATGACTAATCTTTCAGGGTGGGGGTCATTAATGTTGGAGAGACAAACAGAATAGGTCATGGAAGTTCACTGAATGATTACTTATTTAATAGATGTTCATGTTGTTTCACATCTCTCTCCCTCCTCCATCCCCTCTGCCATTATCCTAGCTCAGTTCTTTATCTCCTATCTCCTGCACTGTTGCTATAACCTACTAATAAATTGCTCCATATCCAGCCTCTCTGTCTCCAACTAATCCTAAACATAGCTGCCAGTAATTTCCCTAAATTTCATCCTACTGAGTCTTCACTGATCTTACTTTCCAGCATTCTCTCCCATTACTCTCCTGCACATAACTTCAGGCAAACTTGACCACTTCCAGAGCATACCCTATGCTTTCTGCTTCAGTGTTTCTTCCACCCGGCATCAATTCCCCTCCACAGGGTTCTTCGTTCACCATTCTACTCATTCCTCAGTGCCCATATCAAATGCCACCCATTTCATGAAGCCTTTCCAGGATTTTCCAATTGGATGTGCGCTTTCTTTCCTGTGAATTTCCTCACCTTTTAGCACTTCTTTTAAGGCACTCACCATTTGGCTCCTATTATGCCTATATGTGTAATAATAATCATTACTTAACATTTATTGAGTGCTTACTATGGGCCAGACACTCTGCTAAGTGCATTTGAGGTATTAGGTATGTCACAGGTTCTCAGGATATTTACATGCTTAAAAGTGATTGAGGACTCCAAAGAGTATTTATTTTGCTTATTGGTCAATATTTACCTCATTAGAAATTAAAATTGAGAAATTTAAAAAATACATTTATTTATCAATTTATTAAAATAACAATATTAAACCTATCACATATGTTAATATAAATAACATTTTAAAAATGAGAAATAGCTATATTTTGCAAACCCCCAAAAAGTAATAAGAATAGCATTGTTGGCCAATTTTGCAGATCTTTTAACTATCTAGATTAATAGAAAATAGTGGGATTTTCACATCTGCTTCTGCATTTAATCTGTTGCAATATCAGACATCATGCAGCGCCCCCCCCCCCAACTCTACTATACACTTATGAGGGTATGAAAGTGAAAAAAGTAAAATAGGCCTTAGTATTTCTCTGAAAATAGTTTTGACCTCCCAGATCTCCAGGGGTTCCTGAGCCACACTTTGAGAACTGCTGTTCCACATGAAAGAACAAATCCATATTATAAAAACCCAGTGGCCCTAATACCTTAACGACCAAAGACCAGCACAGGTGGGTGGGGCAGGGAACACAGCGAGGCCACATGATTTCTCGCGCTGGGCTTCTAGTCTATAATAATAAAAGCATAATATGCTAATTAGACCAGGCAGCAGAACGACCTTCCGGACGTCATTTAGATGTCATTCTGGACGAAGCCTCCATAGCAGGGGCTGAGGCAGAGGTGGGTAGGGATGATAAGACAGGCAGGTGAGCAGTTAGGGGCAATCAGGCAGGCAGGCAGAGTGGTTAGGGGTGATCAGGCAGGCAGGCAGAGTGCTTAGGGGCAGTGAGGCAGGCTGGCAGAGGCAGTTAGGGGAGATCAGGCAGGCAGGCAAGTGGTTAGGGGGGAATCAGGCAGGCAGGTGAGAAGTTAGGGGCAATCAGGCAGGCAGGCAAGCAGTTAGGGATAATCAGGCAAGCAGGCGAGTGGTTAGGGGTGATCAGGAAGGCAGGCAGAATGGTTAGGGGTGATCAGGCAGGCAGGCAGAGTGGTTAGGGGCGGTGAGGCAGGCTGGCAGAGGCAGTTAGGGGAGATAAGGCAGGCAGGTGAGCGGTTAGGGATGGTGAAGCAGGCAGAAGATGTGGGTAGGGGTGATCAGGCAGGCAGGCAAGTGGTTAGGGGGGAATCAGGCAGGCAGGTGAGCAGTTAGGGGCGATCAGGCAGGCAGGCAAGCAGTTAGGGGTAATCAGGCAAGCAGGCGAGTGGTTAGGGGTAATCAGGTAGGCAGGTAGAGGTGCTTAGGGGTGATGAGGCAGGCAGACAGGCGAGTGGTTAGGAGCCGGCGGTCTGGATTGTGAGAGGGTGCAGGGTATATGATAAGAGCTTACAAAAGTGCCTGGCACATAAACAGTATATAAGTGTTTGCTGTTATCTTCCTCAATCCCCACAATCCTTCCCACCCCCCACATGAGGCAAGTACTATTTTCTCCCCACAATTTTCCTTTGAAAATTTTTTTCATCACAGTTTATAGTCAATATTATTTTGTATTAGTTTCAGGTGTACAGCATAGTGGTTAGACAGTCATATACTTTATAAACCAGTCCCTGATATTCAAGTACCCACCTGGCACTGTACATAATTATTTCAATCTTATTGACCATATTCCCTAAGCTGCACTTTACATCCCTATGACTATTTTATAACTACCAATCCCTATTGGTCAATCCCTTCACCTTTTTCACCCAGTACCCCAAACTACCTTCCCTCTGGCAACCATCATCAGTCTGTTCTCTGTATCTATGAGTCTGTTTTTAATTTGTTTGTTTAGTTTGCTCTTTAGGTTCCACATGTAAGTGAAATCATATGGTATTTGTCTTTCTCTTATTTCACTTAGCATAATACCCTCTAGGTCCATCCATGCTGTTGCAAATGGTAAGATTTCCTCCTTTTTATGGCTGAGTATTATTCCATTGTGTAAATGTACCACAGCTTTTTTCTTTTATCCCTTCATCTACTGATGGACACTTGGTCTGCTTCCAAATCTTGGCTATTGTAAATAACACTGCAATGAATATAGAGGTGCACATATTCTTTAGTGTTCTGAGTTTCTTTGGATGAATTCCCAGAGGTAGGATCACTAGGTCATAAGGCAGTTCCACTTTTAATTTTTTGAGGTAACTCCATATTACTTTCCACAATGACTCTACCAATCTGCATTCCCACTAGCAGTGCATGAGGGGTCCCTTTTCTCTACATCCTCATCAACACTTGTTGTTTGTTGATTTATTGATGATAGCCATACTGGCAGGTGTGGGGTGATATTTCATTGTGGTTTTAATGTGCATTTGTCTGGTGATTAGTGATGTTGAGCATCTTTTCATATGTCTACTTACCATCTGTATGTCTTCCTTGGAGAAGTATCTATTCAGGTCCTCTGAGGCAAGTGCTATTATCCCCATTTTTGCAGGTGGAAAAACTAAGGCATAGAGAAATTAAGTAACTTGCCCAGGGTTATGCAGGTAGTATAGCAGAAGCAGAAGCAGATCTGGGATTTGAAGTTGTTGAGTCTTTCCCCAGCACCTGGACTCTTAAGCACTCTGCTAGACTGCCTCACTACTTACTCAGTAAAGAAGTTAAGGGTAGCCCTGGCCGGTGTGGCTTGCTTGGTTGAGCATTGTCCCATGCACCAAAAGGTCACTGGATGGATTCCTGGTTGAAACACATGCCCAGGTTGCGGGATTGATCCGCAGTGGGGGTTGTGCAGGAGGCAACCAATCCACGTTTCCCTCTCACATTGATGTTTCTCTCTCTGTCTCCCTCTCCCTCCCCCTTTCTCTCTAAAATAAATAGCCTATTTAAAAAACTGTTGGAAAAAGAGAATTAAATTTTTTAAAAGGGGGGTAAAGGTTATATGTTATCATCTTTACATCCCTAAGGTCTGACTCTGACCCATTGAGCTTTGAGTAATTCTGGTATTTATGAGTGGCCCTAGGGCATTAGGCAACAGTCTTCCAAAGCGAAATCTTGGGAGTGATGAAATTAACTGTAAGGGTCTGTGGAAGGTCAAAATTTTTTCCTTTGGAAGAGAGATCCATGGATTTTGGAATGAGACAGACATGGATGTATGGCTTCATATGTCCTTTCTGCCACCACCTAGCTGTATAATGTTGGTCTGGTTTTTAATTTGTTTCAGAGCCTTAGTTTCCTCTTCTGTAAAATGGTGATAATAACCTCTCTCATAGGTTGTTGTATGGATTAAATGTGATTATGTATGTGAAGTACCTGATATGTAAGAGACTGCTCAGTGTCAGTTAGTTTGCTTTATTCTTCTTTGATATCATTAGTATGTAAACTCCAAGAGGGCAGGATTTTTTGTATGTTTTGATCACTGCTAGATCCCCAAAGCCCACAACAGTGCTCAGCACACAACAGGTGCTCAATAAATGCATGAATGATCCTGTATGAGCTAGTAAAGCACACAATAAATACCAGGTGGCTCAATATTATGTTGAATTTATTGAATTGAATAGTAGTACTGATTAGAGCAATTATAGTTCCTCAGGCAATTCTACTTCCATTAATAGTAACTACTTATGAGGACTCTATTGTGGGTATGATTATGTCGACAACTGCCAATCAACTGTCAATTGGGTGTGCCCTGGGAGCTATCCAGTTCCCTTCTGTGAATCATTCTCTGGGAAGACACATGTAAGTAGTCCTGAGAGACACTGAAATGGCAGCTGCTGTCCCCCACTGCTGGCTCTGCTAATCTGGTGGAGGGTAGATCTCTCTTAACAGCAAGCACAGCTTTTTTACCATATGCCTTGCTCAATTTGGCTCTCCATTCCCATCACTGTGCTCACTATTCACATGTTGTTTTGAGGCCCCTCCTGGTTTTTTCTTTAACAACAGTTTTGCTCTTTCATGATATTCTGTATCATCCCCTTTTCACTGCACCTTTGAATTGCTCTCCATTGTTCCATTCTTTCTATTTATTTATTTATTTTTAATTTTTTTATATATATATATATTTTTTAATTAAATCTTTATTGTTCAGATTATTACAGTTGTTCCTCTTCCCCCCCCATAGCTCCCCTCCACCTGTTTCCCACCCCACCTTCTGCCCTTACCCCCCCCACTCTCTCATCCATAGGTGTACAATTTTTGTCCAGTCTCTTACCGCCCCCACCCTTTTCCCCCCGAGAATTGTCAGTCCACTCCCTTTCTATGCCCCTGATTCTATTCTATTCACCAGTTTATTCTGTTCTTCAGATTTTTTTTATTCACTTGATTTTTAGATTCACTTGTTGATAGATATGTATTTGTTGTCACTTTGTTGTTCATAATTTTTATCTTTACCTTTTTCTTCTTCTTCCTTTTCTTAAAGAATACCTTTCAGCATTTCATATAATACTGGTTTGGTGGTGATGAACTCCTTTAGCTTTTTCTTATCTGTGAAGCTCTTTATCTGACCTTCAATTCTAAATGATAGCTTTGCTGGGTAAAATAATCTTGGTTGTAGGTTCTTGCTATTCATCACTTTGAATATTTTTTGCCACTCCCTTCTGGCCTACATAGTTTCTGTTAAGAAGTCAGCTGACAGTCGTATGGGTACTCCTTTGTAGGTAACTAACTGTTTTTCTCTTGCTGCTTTTAAGATTCTTTCTTTGTCTTTTGCTCTTGGCATTTTAATTATGATGTGCTTGGTGTGGTCCTCTTTGGATTCCTTTTGTTTAGGGTTCTCTTTGCTTCTTGGGCTTGTAAGTCTATTTCTTTCAACAGGTAGGAGAAGTTTTCTGTCATTATTTCTTCAAACGGGTTTTCAATATCTTGCTGTCTCTCTTCTTCTGGCACCCCCATAATCCGGATGTTGGTATGCTTGAGGTTGTCCCAGAGGCTCCTTACACTATCTTCATATTTTTGAATTCTTTTTTCTTTTTGCTTTTCCAGTTGGGTGCTTTTTGCTTCTTCATATTTCAAATCTTTGACTTGATTCTTGTGATCCTCTAGTCTGCTGTTGGATCTCTGTGTAATATTCTTTATTTCAGTCAGTGTATGCTTAATTTCTAGTTGGTCTTTTTTCATATCCTCGAGAGTCTCACTAGATTTATTGAGGATCTCATTAAATTTATAGGCAGTTTCTAGAAAATTCTTGAAAAACCTTATAACCGTGGTTTTGAACTCTATATCCAGTAGTTTGCTTTCCTCCATTTCTGTCATTTGTGACCTGTTTCTTTGTCTCTGCATTCTGGCTGCTTCCCTGTGTTGATAGAGTGGCTTTGTGTGCTAGGTGTCCTATAGGGCCCAGTGGCTCAGCCTCCCCAATTACCTGAGGTAGACACTCTTGGTGCACCTCTTTGTGGGCTTTGTGCACAGTCTTGTTGTAGTTAAGCCTTGATTATTGTTGGTATCACTGGGAGGAATTGACCTCCAGGCCAATTGGCTGTGAGAATCAGCTGTGTCTACGGTGGGAGAACTTCTGTGCTGGAGACACCCTTCTGGGTCATGACTTGCTTCAGTGGGGCTTTGGTGCTCACTGAGTCTGCCCCCTGAGTGTGTCCCTTATGGATCTGAGGAGTTGTAATCTGGATGGTCCCACTCTGACCACTGGGTACACTGGCACTTGGATCTCTAAGGAGGTGATAATTTAGCCTCTGCCTGAGACTACACAACAGGAGCTATGGAGAGATCTGCAGATTCCTCTTCTTTGTTTGGGGTTTGGAGGTGCCCAGATGAGGCCCAGCTGTGAAGCAATGCAAGCTGCTCTGGGGCCTTGGGCCTTCTTTTGGATGTTCTGGGTCTCTCTGACCCAGCTGCAGTTTGTTAGGTAATTTTAGATTGCAAAGGGCCAGGCCATTCATATGCAAAAGCCTCTGTGCACAGCTTGGGTGGGGCCAGGTCTCAGGGAATCAACAGGGTGGAGCAAACAGCTATGGCTGATCCTCAGCCCTGCTCTAAGAGGCCCTGGGTCTCAGTGTCCCCGAGGTAATCGCTGGAAGCACCTCTGAGAGAAAGCCGCCCTTGAGTTCCACCCGATGCCAGACAGTCCCGTTTCTCCCTGTATGAGTCTGGGTCCCCAGAGACTCGCCCGTAACTGAAGTTCAGAGCAGTCGGGAGCTTGCATCTCCCTCTCAATTGAAAAAGACAACCATGTCCTCATTTGCCAGCCCTTTCCGCGTGCGCCTTCGTACCTCTGCACTTTACTTCCGCACCTCCTCTGAGTCTCAGTGTGCTTTTCTCTTTCCTTCTAGCTGTAGAGTTTCCACTCAGCCAGCCTTCCTGTGGTTCTGGATGATGTCCGTTTTGTCTTTTAGTTGTAGTTTTGAAGTGATTGTGTGAGGCAGCAATTTCAGGTCTTTACCTATGCCGCCATCTTGGTTTCTCCCTCTATTTATTTTTTTATTGATTGATTTCAGAGAGAAAGGGAGAGGGAGAGAGAAATAGAAACATCAATGATGAGAGAGAATCATTGATTGGCTGCCCCCTGCACGCCCCATACTGGGGATCAAGCCCGAAACCAAGTCATGTGCCCTTGGCTGGAATCAAACCCGGGAGAGACCCTTCAGTCGGCAGGCCAATGCTCTACTCACTGAGCCAAACTGGCTAGTGCCATTGTTCCATTCTTGATTGCTTTCCCCTACTATGATAACTTTTTGGGAGAGTCTTTACATGACCTACACTCTTAGTAAATGGTTTAGTGAGATTCTAATTTTCATCTGTTGTTAATTCTCCACAAGGGATAAAAATGGATCTGTTTTCAGCTGTTCTTTAAAATTGTAAGCCACAGAAGACTTCTGTCAGGCTTCCACCCTCAATTCAAGAGACCCTATATTTTCCCTCAGTGACAAGTTGTAACTTTAGAATTAGAGAACATTGAAGCCTATCCTGGCCTTCACAATCTTCATTTTCTCCTCTGGGTGCACTCAGGGCCTTAGAGTGACTCAACATCCCTGGCATCTGATGTTAACTATTTTAAATACAAGTCTTGTTTTCTGAACTCCCTCTGAAATATATTTGTTTAAATAAATGCCTCCCACAACACACACACACACACACACACACACACACACACATACACATATTCTTTCTCACACACATACATGTGCACATTTATGCACACACACATACTGTTGAGGGATGAGGAAAGTAGTGGTAAATGAGGAAGCAAAAGTATTATTTTTTATTCATTGAGCATCTACTATGTATGGACACATATGTGGCAGATGTTTCCACATATGTCATATAATTTATCCCTCACTCCAACTCTGAAAATAGACTACTATGATCTACATTTACAGATGTGGAACTTGAGTCTCAGTGAGGGAAAATGACTTGCCCAAGATCACTCAATCAGTAAGTAGAAAATCTGAATTTAAAAGCCAGGTTTTATTCTTTATCATCATCAGGTCTTCCAAGCACAAAAGAACAATTGGCATTTCAAAAGATGGGAATGAGGCCCCTCTGGTTGAGTGTCAACCCATGAACCAGAAGGTCACGGTTCAATTCCCTGTGGAGGCACATGTGTAGGTTGTGGGAAAGTAGCTACATTTAGGATAATAGTAAGAATTAAGGTTGCAAAAATTATATTAGGAACAGGATTAATCTCATTCAGGTTTGAATTCATGGTTACTCTAAGTTATTGATAGTATTTTCAAAAAAATCTTTGCTAAGAATTATTCATTCACACTCCAAACCTATGCTTTGGTCAGAATTTTCTCTTTGTTTTTAAATACTGCAGTGAAAATTCAGAAGGCCATAGAGAGAAGAAACAAACCACACAGACAAATGCAAGATAATTATGTAAAATCTAGGAAGAAAGAACACAGTGGATCATGATGAATTTATTAAACAGCGTATGAGTAAATAGTTTCTCAATTGTAAAAAAAAAAAAAAAGAAACAGCAATGAAAGCACCACCATCAATAAGAAGAAGCAAAGGTTGCCAGGATCTGGGGGACATAGATGAGGGTTATGGAAGTAGCACCTTCAGACTTTTTGATTCCTTTTGTTATAAGAGCAGAAACAAACTACCAAAGAGGTAAGGGAGAACCATGAAGTTGAGTGCTAGGCTAAATGAGGAAAAAATATGGAGGAAGGTTGTAACTCATAGCTGGTTTTGGTGTATCAACCCAGTTAGCAAACCAAGCCAAACTCACTAGCATTAGAAGGCCACAATAAAAGTAAGTGTTGTAAACAATTTTCCTACTGGTAATTCATTTGTCAAATTAGCTGGCTATCTCCAAGAGTCCCCTTTTCCTCTCTGTATTTCTCTCTATTCATTTTGGCCACCAAGTTGCTATGAGTCTACCTCAGAAGGATCTTCTGAATCAAGGCCCTTCTCCTGACACCCACTAACAGGGCCACTGTGTTAATTTCTATACACTCTCTCACCTGGACCAGACTTCCTGTTTCTAGTTAGTCTCTTCTTTCATTTAGTTCAGACTTCAATCTGCCTCAAGACTGAGTATCCTAATACTTCCCTGCTTATAAACCTCTATGCTGGTCCATTGCCTATAGGACACAGTACAATTCCCTTAGTTTTTCAGAGTGGAGTTACAAAGGACCCAGCCAAAGAATTCCCCTAGACACGTGGATGAAGGGATGAATGAGGGAGGAGCTTTGTCTAGAATGAGAAACTCTTGTAACAAGCCAACTAGTAGCTTCTTTCTCTTGATTTCAGGACTATCCCTCTTCCCAGTGTCTATATGTATATGGGGGCTGAGTGGGTGTTTAGTAACTTCTGCTTGCACTCAACCTAATGGTAGATTAGAGAAGGGTATCTGTCTCCCTCTCAGTTAAATAGATGAGACTCTTCCTTCCAGGAAATGTCATTACAATCACCCTTCACATCATGGCCCATCTCCTTTCCAAAGAGAACACCCTTCAAACCCTCTCCTCCCAAGAACTCTTATCCTTGCTCAGCAAAACGCATTACCAAAACTTAGAGAAAAAAGGGACCCTTTTGAAAAATCAGGGGTAAATAAAAAGGGGGAGAATGTCACAGTAGACATGTTTGAGCTCATTTTTATGAATTCTTCTACTATGACTATGCCCCCTCACTCTCTGATTGCACAGGCTACTCCTCCAGTTTCATCTTCAAATTTCACCACTTCTCCCTACTTTTTCTTAATCCCAACATACTCTAGACTCCAGTCATACTGAAATTTTCAACATTCCTCAGATAAACTAAGCCTTTACAGAAATGTGTACACATGCTGTTCCCCCTGCTCAGAACACCCTTATTCCTCTTATCTTGCCAATAAATTCCTACTTTCCTTTAAGACGCTTTACAATGATCGCATGCTGTGGGAAACTTCTCCTGACCACCTCAGCTAGAATTAATAGCCTTCTCCTTTGGATTTCCATAGCATTTTTAAAATATCCTTATTATTAAAGTACTATATTTCTCATGAAAATACAATGTAATAACTAGGATATATCTGGAGGCATACTGCCTGTATTTGAGTCCTGACTGCTACTTATGAGGTATATGGTGTTGGGCCAATTACTTCACTTCCTTCTGCCTCAGTTTCCTCACCTATAAAGTGGAATAAATGAGGTAATAGTTGTAAAGCTTTTAGAACACAGACTGTCAAATTGCAAATGTTAATCAATAGTACACATCATCATCTCTTCTGATGTTGTTACTATATACAGTATACTTATGTATATATACCTGTATTATTATATTATGATTGTATTATTATTATAGCATTATTTAACATTTACTATGTTTATATCTTGTCCCCCCCAACTGGTTTACAAGTGTTTTGAGGATAGGACACTTGTATTACCTTTCCCCCTATAGTACCTTGTATAAGTATAGGCACATTAAACATTTGCTGGAGGCACTATCTTTAGAGGGAAAAGCACTAGAATCTGAAAGACTTGGATTTGAATCTTGACTCTCTTCTTAGTTGTTGTATAATCTCAATCTCCTTGAGCTTCACTTTCTGGTAAAATGGGGATTATAATAATAGTACCTACCACATAGGGATGCTTTAAGAATTAAATAAATCAATACATGAAAAGCATAGCACAGGGTCAACATACACTAAATGGTTGGTGTTATCAACTTTGTATCTCCTTGCTTTTAGCTTAATAAATACATTCAAGTGAATGAACCTAACTATCTTGCAAAACGTGGGTATCTAGGGGATCCAGGCAGATAGAATAACTCTATTTACTCTTAGGAATCAAGAGGAAAATGTGAGTAATTTCCATTCTATTTCATAGTTTGCTCTGAACTGGAGTACCATCCTCCAGAAAGCAACAGACATGGCCAGCTGAGCCACTGTAAAATCCTTTCTTTAAGGATTACCCTACACCACTCATCCCACATCGGACACATGCTAGGTACAGTGTGAATACTCTTCTTGTGGTATAGAAGAAAGAGTTCCAAAATTACTATGAAGCCAGAATGTCTATAAATCCATTCCTTTTGCTCTTCTGTAGCCTTTTACATTTTATTTGCTAATTAACTTTCCCTACACTCACTTCTAGTGTAGGACAAGTCTGTGCAGACTCTCCATCATAGCTCCGGCAGAATTACTGAGAAATGGTGATCACTGACTATTTATGTTCAATATAGCACTGCATTGGTAATTATAACACTCTAGATGCAGATGGCCTGGACTAGAAGCCCACCTCCACCACTTACTGCTGTGAAACCTTGGGCTAATCACTTAATGTTTGTGTAATGCCATTTCCCCATTGGTCAAACAGGAGCAATAAAAGTACCTTCCTCCTAGGGGTTTTGTGAGCATTAAATGAGTTGATACATCAGAACACTTAGAAAAGTGTCACATAGTAGGTGCTATATAAATATTAGCTATTATTATTTTAACAACTTTATTGAGACATAATTCACATATTATTACCACAAAATGTACCCATTTAAAGTGAAAAGTTACCCATTTAAAGTGTAAAGTTTAGTGGTTTTTAATATAGCCACATAGTTGTGCAGCCATCACCACAATCTAATTTTGTAACATTTTTATCACCCCATAAAGGAACCCTGCACCCATTAGCAGCTTTCCCAATCCTGCCTCTCTTCCTAAGCCCCAAGTAACAACTTTCTGTAGATTTCCCTCTTCTGAACATTTTATATAAATGGACTCATATAATAGGTGGTCTTTTGTGACTATCTTCTCTCACTTAGCATAAATTTTTTCAAGATTCATCCATGTTGTAGTATGTATCAGCGCTTTATTCCTTTTTAATGCTGAATAATATTCTATAGACTGGATATACCACATTTTGTTTATATATTAATCAGTTAATTGACATTTGGGTTGTTTTTCACCTTTTGGCTATTATGAATAACATGCTATGAACATTCATTTACAGTTCTTGTGTGAAGATATGTTTTAAATTCTCTTGGGTATATACCTATGAGTGAAATTGCTAGATCATATGATAACTCCATGTTTCGTGGTTTGAGGAACTGCCAAACTGTTTTCCACAGCAGTCACATGATTTTACATTCCCACCATTGGTGGGAATGAGAATTCTAATGTCTTCAGGTCTTTATCTGGACATTATCTGTGTTTTTTGTTATAATGGGCAAATACTTTGCCCATTTTAAAAGTAGGTTGTCTTTTTATTATTGAGCTGTATTAGTTCTTTATATATTCTGAATACAAGTCCCTTGTCACATATATGTCTGCAGATTTTTTTCTCATTCTGTATTATTTTTTCACTTTCTTGAAGCTATTGTTATCAAATAGAAATTTTCAAACTCACATATGATAAAGGGCTCAGACTATGTTGGAGAGGATGAGATCTAAAAAAGTTACCCTTATGTACACTACCCTTCTCTACCACTCTCCTTTGAAATTAAATTCAAAACAGATTAATCTTCTACTCTGTGCCAGGCACTGTAAGAAATAAGATCTGGGCTCTATTCTCAAAGAGCTTACTAATTTAGAGGGAAGAGAAGATGCAAACATTTGGGAGTTTAAATAATTATAACATGTTTAAATAGCAGTTCAAGGCCACAATGGAAAAGATGCCACAAGGCACTGTGTGATTAATTGCCAAATAAATTGCATGGAAAATAATTGCTATAGGAACTCAAAGGATGGTGAAAGCACTTGGGACTGGGGTGGTCAGGGAAAGCTTTAAGGAGGAGGGATCTAAGTGGCCTATAATTGACTGCAGCTATGCCTGTGTAACACTAAACAAAGACTTGGGGAGAAAATAAAAAATATTGACTCTGTTTGAAGTTAGACAACTTAATGATTAAACTGATAATGCCATTTCATTTCAACCTCAGCAAAAATCCCCACAGTTCCACCTTCTTTGGGAAGACTTATGGCCTCTGTTTAGTCCTGAGGTTACCAATTAGCAATATGATAGGCCACATCTGGCTCACAGACACATTTTGTTTGGCCCAACAACATAAAAAAGAGATTAGAATTAACTGCAAAAATTATAATGGGTAAATTTCACATAAACTATATATTTCTGTTTCCATAGATAAATCAGAAAACCTGGCAACCCTGGGTTGAAGCATGTACTCACTAGGACCATGGCTGATTGCACCCTTGCTTACAATAGCATTTTACTGGCACTTTCTGGTCACTATTTGATGTTGTTGAACAGTTTTTGATATGATAGTTGTCTCACTCAAACTACATTGTAACATTCCAGAGTGCAAGGGGCCCATGGAGCACAGTGCTTTGCATTTAATGGGCACTTAGTAGATATTTGTAGGCTTATTTATTAATAGGATTGTGAAGAACTCACTGTCTAAACTTCCTTCAAAACCTGGGTTTGTTAAAATGTGCTTATTGTTCAGAGAAAAATATATCTGGTACCTTTAAAGAAGTTTCAGCTTTATACCTGATATCAAACTATACTACAAGACCATTGTAATCAAAACAGCATGATACCAGTATAAAAACAGACATATAGATCAATAGAACAGAATGGAGAGCCCAGAAATAAACCCACACCTTTGTGATCGATCGATATTAGACAAAAGAGGCAAGAACATACAATGGGGTAAAGACAGTTTCTTCAATAACTGGTGCTGTGAAAATTGGATAAACATGCAAAAAAAAAAAAGGAGACTAGACCACATTCTTACACCATATACAAACTCAAAATAGATTAAAGATTTAAATGTAAGACTTAAAACCATAAAAACCCTAGAAGAAAACATAGGCAGTAAAATCTTGGACATTTCTCTTAGCAATGTTTTTTTTTGCTATATCTCCTTAGGCAAGGGAAGCAAAAGAAAAAAAATAAATGGGACTACATCAAACTAAAATGTTTTTGCACAGCAAAGGGAACCATCAACAAAACTAAAAGACAACTCACTGATTGGGACATATTCACCAATGATACATGTGATAAGGGGTTAATATCCAAAATTTATAAAGAACTCAGGCATCTTAACACCAGAAAAACAACCCAATTAAAAAGTGGGCAGAAGACCTGAATAGACACTTCTCCAAGGAAGACATAAGGATGGCCAATAGACATGAAAAGTTGCTCAATATGACTAATCATTAGAGAAATGCAAATTAAAGCCACAATGAAATACCACCTCACACATGTCAGAATGTCTATCATCAATAAATCAACGAACAACCACTGTTGGTGGGAATGCAGATTGGTGCAAACACTATGGAAAACTGTGTGGCAATTCCTCAACAAATTAAAAAAGGAATTGCCTTATGAAACAGCAATTCCATTTCTGGGAACATATCTGAAGAAAACCAAAACACTAATTCAAAAGAATATTTCACCCCTATGTTCATTGCAGCATTATTTAAAATTGCCAAGATTTGGAAGCAGCCCAAGTGCCCATCAGTAGATGAGTGGATAAAAAAGCTATGGTACATATATACAATGGAATACTACTTGGTCATAAAAAAGAATGAAATCTTAACTTTTGTGAACCTGGATGGACCTAGAGGGTATTATACTAAGTGAAATAAGCCAGACAGAGAAAGACAAATATCATATGATTTTACTTATATGTGGCATCTAAAGAACAAAACAAACAAACAAAATAGAAATAGGCTTTTAGATACAAGCTTTTAGAAACAGGCTTTTAGACTGACAGCTGTCAGAGAGAAGGAGGTTAAAGGGTTGGGTGAAAAGGTGAGGGGATTAAGCAGTACAAATTGGTAGTTATAGAATGGTCATAGATATGTAGATTATGGCATGGGAAATATAGTTAATAATATCATGATAGCTATGTATGGGGCCAGGTAGGTACTTGAAACATCAGGTGGACCACTCTATAGTACATGATTTTCTAACCACTTTGCTGTGCATATAAAACTAATACAGAAAATACTGAATGTAATCTGTAATTGAAAAGTTAAAAAAATAACGTATAAAAATAAAATGAAGATTAAATTTGTAAAAAAGAGAAAGCTATGTTTTCAAAACTATATATTGTAGATTTTACCAACTTAAAAACTTTCCTCAATATTTTCTTTGAAGTTTTGCTTACCAGAAAGTGCCAAAAATGCACTCCTACAAATGTATTCTCATTGAAAACAATTAATTGTATAGTATTATAGTTTTAGTTAATAAAATCCAAGATGATTTTAAAACAAAAGGAAGTTTTAGCTTTACAGTGACTTGGTGGCGCAAGCTGCTTGTTGTGCATAGGGTGGCTAAAGGATCATCTTTACATATTTCACAAAAAGCTTTTCATCCCATCAAAAGGAGGGAATGAGTAATTTGTTTGCCAAAGGAATAGATAGTCTTTTGATCTTTTGATCTAGGGGAAGGGCAGGGAGGGGGCTATTATGTAGGCACATGTCCCTGAGATGTAACTTTCTTTATCTTGGCTGTTTTCTGACTGATAAGAGGAAAGATGAAATAATAGCAGATGTAGCAAAAGTCGTTTAAAGCCTTGCCTTAGGAAGATCAGTGTTTCTCAACTCTGAGGGTGCATCAAAATTCCCTGGAAAACTTTAAAAACACAGATTGCTGTGCCTTGTTGCAGAGTTTCTGATTCAGTAGGTTTGAAGTGAGTGGGGCCCGTGAATTTGCATTTCTGACAAGTTCTTAAGCAATGCTGATGCCACTCACTGATCCAGGGACCACACTTTAAGAATTATTGCCTTTGATTAACAAGGCAGTTTTCTCAAGAGAGTAGCTAATTAGAGAGATCTGAGCAACAGTTAGCTAACAGACCAAACAAAGACCATGGGAAATGAATGTGATATATGAGTGGGGAGAGCATGATGTGGCAAAGAAACCATAAGGGCTGGATTCCAGTGCCCAGTGGTATTTTCTTAGGCAGTGTCCAAAGCATAGTAAGTAAACTTTAATCCACATGTTCCTGATTTATTTTATGAGTGTTTCACAAATTATACACTATGAAACCCTATAACATGTTAATAGGCATGCAATGGGATAAAAAAAGATCCATATTCAAAGAAGGTTGGAAATTTTTGAGTTAAATGAAATTAAACAAGGTTCTTTTTACTGCAAGTCTTCTTAGTGCCTTTAAAATGCTAGTATGCACTGCAAATCTCCAAAGGAAGATAGAATATGCAGCATTTCTCAGACTTAGTTGACTAAGGATCCTTTATTAATGTCTGGCTAGTTTTCTGTAGAATATAGCTTAAGAAACATTCATTGGTTTACATCAAAATGCAAAAACATTTTACCAGTGAGTGAGGCTACTGGTAACAAAGGAACTAGCACTGGAGTAGGAGTCAAAAGGTCTGGGCTTTTGTCCTGTTTCTGTCACTTTGCTCTGCCACAAATTGACTTGCTCCTACGAAGATGGGCGTGGCTGAAATTTATCATTCCCTTGCAGATGGTGGCAGTTAGTAGCCCCAGTCAACACACACACACACACACACACACACACACTTTTTTTTAAATCTTGAATTTACTATACCCTCAGGACTATTCAATTTTCAAAGCCAGAAAGGTGAGAAGCATTATGATGACAGTTTGATGGAAAGAAGGAAGGAAGGAAGAAGGAAGGAAGGAAGGAAGGAAGATTGAAAACCATGATTCCAACTAGAAAGAATAGGCTGAGAAGCATAGACATATCCTGTGTTTATTCTATTCCTGGCTCTCAGAAGAAGTTTTGTTTTACCAAGGACACTGAGTCAGCTTTGTTTACCACAGAGCATTGAAAGTATCTGTTCCCCAATTAATCATTAGTTGTTTTATTTTCACTTGGACAAAATGCAAACTTGACCCAATGTGGAAACATTGTAAATTGTATGTGGCAGGATGCCACAACATAGCTACATTGCTATATAGATAAAATACATACCCATATTAAAGAATCATTTGAAAAATAAGCCAGTCAGAGAAAGATAAATATCACATGATCTCACTCATTTGTGGATTATAATGAACAACATAAACTGATGAACAAAAACAGATCCAGAGACAGAGAAGCATCGATCAGACTGTCAAACCTCAGAGGGAAGGTAGGGGAGAGTGAGGGTAAGGGGGAGAGATCAACCAAAGGACTTGTATGCATGCATATAAGCCTAACCAATGGACACAGACAACAGGGGGGTGAGGGTATAAGTGGGGGCATGGGGGAGGGGTCAATGGGGTGATAAGGACACATATGTAATACTTTAATCAATAAAGAAAAAGAAAAAAAAGAATAACCTCAAAATGGAAAAAAAAGAAAAGTAGTTGATAGGATTTAAAATTCAATTAATACATGAATTTGGCAATGTAGCAGGATACAAAATTAACCCCAAGAAATCTGAGGCATTTCTATACACCAATAGTGACCTTTCAGAAAGAGAGATTATAAAAACAATCCCATTTACCATCGCACCAAAAAAATTAAGCTACCTAGGAATAAACTTAAAGAGGTAAAAGACCTCTACTCAGAAAACTACAGGACGTTGAAAAAAGAGATAGAGGAAGACATAAAGAGATGGAAGAACATACCATGTTCTTGGATTGGTAGAATCAACATCATTAAAATGTCCATACTACCCAAAGCAATCTATAAATTCAACACACTTCCCATTAAAATACCAATGGCCTACTTCAAAGATCTAGAACGAACTCTCCAAAAATTCATCTGGAATAAAAAAAGACCCCGAATAGCTGCAGTGATCCTGAGAAAGAACAAAGTAGGTGGGATCTCAATGCCAGATATCAAGCTGTATTACAAAGCCACTGTTCTCAAAACTGCCTGGTACTGGCACAAGAACAGACATATAGATCAATGGAATAGAATAGAGAGTCCAGAAATTAGCCCGAACCAATATGCTCAATTAATATTTGACAAAGGAGGCAAGAACATACAATGGAGCCAAGATAGTCTCTTCAATAAATGGTGTTGGGAAAATTGGACAGATATATGCAAGAAAATGAAACTAGACCACCAACTTACACCATACACAAGAATAAACTCAAAATGGATAAAGGACTTAAATGTACGACAGGAAACCATAAAAATTCTAGAAGAATCCAAAGGCAACAAAATCTCAGACATATGCCGAAGCAATTTCTTCACTGATACAGCTCCTAGGGCACTTGAAACTAAAGAGAAAATGAACAAATGGGACTACATCAAAATAAAAAGCTTCTGCACAGCAAAAGAAACCATCAACAAAACAACAAGAAAACCCACTGCGTGGGAAAACATATTTTCCAACGTCATATCTGATAAAGGCCTAATCTCCAAAATTTATAGGGAACTCATACAACTTAACAAAAAGAAGATAAACAATCCAATCAAAAAATGGGCAAAGGATCTAAATAGACACCTTTCAAAAGAGGACATTCAGAAAGCCAAGAGACATATGAAAACATGCTCAAAGTCACTAATCATCCGAGAGATGCAAATCAAAACAACAATGAGGTACCATCTCACACCTGTAAGACTGGCTATCATCAACAAATCAACAAACGACAAGTACTGAAGAGAATGTGGAGAAAAAGGAACACTTGTGCACTGCTGGTGGGAATGCAGACTGGTGCAGCCACTATGGAAGACGGTATGGAGTTCCCTCAAAAAACTAAAAATGGAACTCCCATTTGACCCTGTGATCCCACTTCTAGGAATATATCCCAAGAAACCAGAAACACCAATCAGAAAGGATATGTGCACCCATATGTTCATAGCAGCACAATTCACCATAGCTAAGATCTGGAAACAGCCTAAGTGCCCATCAGTAGAATGGATTAGAAAACTGTGGTACATCTACACGATGGAATACTATGCTGCTGTAAAAAAGAAGAAACTCTTACCATTTGCAACGGCATGGATGGAACTGGAGAGCATTATGCTAAGTGAAATAAGCCAGTCAATGAAGGAAAAATACCACATGATCTCACTCATTCATGGATGATAAAGACCATTACAAACTTTTGAACAATAATAGATACAGAGGCAGAGCTGCCTCAAACTGATTGTCAAACTGCAGTGGGGAAGGCCAGGGAGGGTTGGGGGGCAGGAGGGAGGGGGGTAAGAGATCCACCGAAGGACTTGTATGCATGCGTATAAGCATAACTAAATAGACATAAGACACTGGGGGTAAGGGGAGGCAGGGGATTGTCAAGGGGGGGGCGGGGGGGAAGGACACATATGTAATACCCTTTGTAATACTTTTAGCAATAAAAAAAATAAAAAAATAAAAAATCAATTAATACTGGCTGAATTTCTACAAGGTATCCTATCTAATAAAAGAGAAACATGGTAATTAGCCGTACATCTGCTACCCTCCCCATTGGCTAATCAGGGCGATATGCAAATTAACTGCCAGCCAAGATGGCGGCCGGCAGCCATGCACTGAAGCGAACAGGGAGGCTTGCTTGCTCCAGTGACTGCAGACTCCAACGTTCCCCGCCTGACTTGCCGGCCTCTCAGCTGCAACTCTAAGCAACTATGTTGCAAATATAGAAGCTAAAAAAAACCCCAGAAACGTGCTTTAGTCAGCCGGGCTTCAGCCAGCCGGACTGCAACATTGTATCAAATACAGAAGGTAAACAAAGGCCAGAAACCTGCTTTCAGCAGCCGAGGCCTCAGAGCTAAAGCCGGCCCAGAATAAAAAAAGAAAAAGAAAAAAAGGAGCGGTTGGGAGCTTCAGTCACCCGCCAGCCTGAAAACGGCCCTCAGTCCCTCACCCTGGCTGGCCAGGCACCCCAGTGGGGACCCCCACCCTGATCCAGGACACCCTTCAAGGCAAACCAGCCAGCCCCCACCCGTGCACCAGGCCTCTATTCTATATAGTAAAAGGGTAATATGCCTCCCGGCACCGGGATCAGGGGGCAGCGCCCAAACCCCCTGATCACCCTGCGGCTCTGTGTGTGACAGGGTGCAGCGCCCTAACCCCCTGATAGGCCCTGCTCTGTGGATGATAGAGGGCGGCGCCCCAACCCCCCCCCCCCATGGGCCCTGCTCTGTGTGTGACGTGGTAGAGCCATAACCTCCCCATCAGCCCTGCCCCTGAGTGTGACAGTGGAGGCGCCCCAACCCCCTGATCGGCCCTGCTGTGTGCATGAGAGGGAGCAATGCCCCAACCCCCTGATGGGCCCTGCTCTGTGTGTGACAGGGGGTGGCGCCGCAACTTCCCTATCGACCCTGCCTTGAGTGTGACAGGGGGCGGTGCCCCAACCCCCCAATAGGCTGTACCCTGAGCATGACTAGGGGTGGCATCGCAACCTCCCGATCCGCCCTGCTCTGTGCATGACAGGGGGCAGTGCCCCAACTCCCCAATCGGCCCTGCTCTGAGCCTGACCAGGGGCTGCACCTAGGGATTGGGCCTGCCCTCTGCCACCCGGGAGCAGGCCTAAGCCAGCAGGTCATTATCTCCTGAGGGGTCCCAGACTGCGAGAGGGCACAGGATGGGCTGAGGGACCCCCTCTCCCCCCCGAGTGCACAAATTTTTGTGCACCGGGCCTCTAGTATAAATATATGCAACATAGTATCCCTATATGATCCATATGAAATCTTTTAAAAATATATACAAGGGTCAATTCCAGTTTAAAAATAAAGTGTTTATAAACTTTCTGTTCTTTAAAAACATTTTAATGAATTTGTTGGGATTATATTGGTTAATAAAATTATATAGGATTCAACTGCACAATTCTATAATACATCATCTGTATATTGTTTTGTGTTCACTACCCTCTTTCCCCCTTTACCCTCTTCTACCTCCCCCCGCCCCCGCCTTTCCCTCTGATAATCACCATACTGTTGTCTGTATTTATGAGGGTTTTTTCCTGCTTAATCCCTTTACCATTTTCACTCAGCCCCACAACCCCCCACCTCTATGTTCATTGCAGCATTATTCACAATTGCCAAGATTTCGAAGCAGCAGCAGCCCAAGTGCCCATCAGTCGATGAGGGGAATAAAAAAGCTGTGGTATATTTATACAATGGAATATTACTCAGCCATAAAAAGGGAAGGAATCTTAACTTTTTGTGATAGTATGGGTGCACCTGAAATAAACTTTCTGTCTTTTAAAAAATATTTTTATTGATTTCAGAGAGGAAGAGAGAGGGAGAGAGAGATAGAAACATCAACGATGAGAGAGAATCATTGATTGGCTGCCTCCTGTACACCCCACACTGGGGATTGAGCCTGCAGCCTTGGCATGTGCCCTGACCGGGAATTGAACTGTGATCTCTTGGTTCATAGGTTGATGCTAAACCACTGAGCCACGCTGGCTTATTTTTTAAATTCAAAGTGGAATTAATATTTAATGACATGGAAAAATATATATTCTAATAACTCTGATTACCTATTTGATTGTGTATCAGAGTGATGATGAGAACATTAGCAAGGCTTTTTACTAAAATATTTGAGAAGCAAAAACTCAGAAGTAGCTTCTTTTTTAAAAAACAAATATATTTTTTATTGATTTTAGAGAGAGAGAGAAATATTTATTGGCTGCCTCCTGCACACCACCTACTGGGGATCGATCCCACAACCCAGGCATGTGCCCTTACTGGGCATCAAACTAGTGACTTTTGGTGCATGGGATGACAATCAACGGAGCCACACTGGCCAGGGCTAGAAGTAGCTTCTTAATCTTTTATCTTGAAATAGGATCTCCTCCTGTATGTCTTGAAGCGAGGTGAACTGAACATGCTCAAAGGATCTTAGGGGACTCTTCACAGCTACAGACCCCCAAAGCACAAGGCTAAATAGAAATCCCACATGCTATATCATTCAGTACAATACAGATGGCTCTGTTGAGTTCTTGGATCATGCCTAGCTTTGGGAGGGGTTAAGTTGAATTGACTAAATTGTGTGGTTATTGTAGCCAAGTAGCGGGTTAATTCAGGCAAACAACCTTATCAGTCAAGTCAAGAAGGTGAAATTCATTTTTCATCTAGATTTTTGACCATAAGGTCTTTCAAGAAAAAAAGCTTCCTGAGTCTCCCTTGTATACCCTTTGTGCAGTATGCCTCTTTCCCATGACTGTTAAAAGTTGTTTATTTCTTGAGCCAGCCTCAGTGGTGAACAGCAGCTGGCTGCCACTCTCTTCTATCCACTTCTTTTGTCAACTAGAACATGGTTATTCAGAGTAATCTGAACTTCAGAATGAGACTGGTTCTCTCTGGAGTTGGAAGTGGAGAGAATCATTGTAAAGCTCTTTCTCTTTGCCTATTCTCTTCTACAGTTTTAAATTACTTTCTATTGATCTGCAGTTTTTAAATGTATTCTGCAAACTCTGATCTTCTGTGCTGCTTTTTAGTGTTTCTACTGAGCTTTTCTGGGTTTGCTTTTATAAAATGAAATCCTCTTGTCTGTTTTTTTGCACATTCACACTGAAGCTCTGAATGTCCACTAGCTCAATTTGTAACTACAATTGAATAGTGTATTAAGATTACATGTGACTGCCACATGGACACTGGACTCCTGAATTCATGGGCAGGTCATTATTTCTCCAACCATCAGACTCAGGGATTTTTCTGATAAGTAGTATAATATTGATAATTTATCTTCACCTTCAGATGTGTTTTTCATGGTAACCACAATTTTCTACATCATCATTACAGCCTCCCCGTTCTTCTTTGATGTATGAAACTTGCAAATTCTTTTTTTTTTGGAGAACAAGAAAAAATAGGTTTATTTGCGCTACACTTATTTTTTAATTGACTTTTAATTTCTTTATTGATTAAGGTATTACATATGTGTCCTTCCCCCCCACACTCATGCCCTAATCTCCCTGTTGTCTGTGTCCATTGGTTAGGCTTATATGCATGCATACAAGTCCTTTGGTTGATCTCTCCCCCTTACCCCCACCCTCCCCTACCTTCCCTCTGAGGTTTGACATTCTGATCTATGATTCTCTGTCTCTGGATCTTTTTATTGTTCATCAGTTTATGTTGTTCATTATATTCCATAAATGAGTGAGATCATGTGATATTTATCTTTCTCTGACTGGCTAATTTCAGTTAGCATAATGCTCTCCAGTTCCATCCATGCTGTTGCAAATGGCAAGAGTTCCTTCTTTTTTACTGCAGTGTAGTATTCCATGTGTAGATATACCACAGTTTTTTAATCCACTCATCTGCTGATGGGCACTTAGGCTGTTTCCAAATCTTAGATATGGTAAATTGTGCTTCTATGAACATAGGGGTACATATATCCTTTCTGATTGGTGTTTCTGGTTTCTTGGGATATATTCCTAGAAGTGGGATCACTGGGTCAAATGGGAGTTCCATTTTTAGTTTTTTGAGGAAACTCTATACTGTTCTCCACAGTGGCTGCACCAGTCTGCATTCCCACCAGAAAATTTCAAATTCTTTTGCTTGGGCTACAACTCCATGGCAGTGCTAGAACCATTTTAGGAATGTCTTCTGCCACAATTTTCCCTTTGTCCTACCCCTTCCTTTTTTAACTTCTCACTGCTTCCATATATTCCCTCAAAAAAGAGGCATCCAATTTTTTCAGTGAGAAGCTATCTATATACACAAAGCCATAACACACAGCTGAAAAATACATATTGTTAACCCTCTCACACCAAACACACAGATGTTGGCAAGTAGTGCAAGGACCAAACAGCCTAGTCATTGAACAATATCACCTCCTTTTTTTATTCATCTATATCTTTTAGAATCATGCAGACATGGCTAGTTTTTAAGTATGATTTTGTCAAAGACTAAAAAATACAAAAAATTATATAGTTCTCATTCAATGAACAAATATTAATGAACTTTCTGTTCAGAAGGGCAAATATATAATGTTTCACTGAGAAGACCGATAATACCAAATTAAGATAAAATTCCTATGGGAGTATTTTTCACATACTCATGAATCACAGGTAAGTTTACGATGATACATGCTTGTAGGAAAGAATGACAAATGAATTCATAATGATTAGACATTTAAAATAATATGTTTAAAAATGCATGGCCTCACATTAAATATCAGGCAATTATTCATCTATCAGCTTCAAATATAATTGGAATAAATGGGGTTCAAAGCCCAAAACATAGTGAAAGATTTAAGTGTTCCATTTTCCAAATTTTTTTTAGTCTGTGTTTGGTCGGAAACTTATACTCAGATAATTGTGCCTGGAGTATATACACTGAGTGGCCAGATTATTATGACCAACCCATCAGTACAAAGAAGTGAATTAGTTATGCAAATAATAATAATAATAAAACCTTGAGAGTATTTGCTTAGGAAGTTTTCAATATTCTGTATTTTTGGAAGTGTCAATGAAGTACTGATGGGGTGGTCATAATAATCTGGCCAGTAATAATAAGCTGGCCACTCAGTGTAGAAGGTACTTATGAATTACAGCAAATTGACTCACTTGACATACCAAGCTATTGATCATCACTTTGATCATCGCTTTAACCCTCAGAGGGACTGGAAGGGGAGCTGGGGAAGCAAGGGCCCTTTTCTATGTATTCCATGAAATAAAAATGTCTGGGAAGCACTGAGGACGTCATCAATCAAAGTGTTTGATGGTATGTGTGTATGTGAGTGTGAGTGTATGAGATGGGTTAGGAGTTGTGGGTAGAATAGGAAGCATGAGGCTGGAAACTTTTATAACACATGTAAAGGCCCTAGCTTGTTTGGCTCAGTGGATAGAGTGTCAGCCTGTGGACTGAGGGGTCCCGGGTTTGATTCAGGTCAGGGGCACATGCCCAGGTTGCAGGCTCTATCCCCAACATGGGACCTGCAGGAGGCAGCCAATCAATGATTCTCTCTTATTATTGATATTTCTATCTCTCTCCCTTCCTCTCTGAAATCAATAAAATATATTGAAAAAAATCTTAAAAAAACCTAGGCCTTGGTCTCCCCTCTGAAACTTCTTTATGAGGTATGTTTTTGTGGGAAACTTGCTTCCTAGATTAAGACCACAATTGCACCATTTGCACATTGCCCCTCTATTCCTGGGACTGCCTCTGACCTGAGACCACCTCTCCCATGAAAATAGGAAAGCAGTAGAGAACCTAGCTCTGGCTGTGAAATCCACTGCCTGGGTTAAAACACTGGTACCACCACTAATTAGTGGGGCCATTTTGGGCCAGGTGATATCCATGAACCTCGCTTTTTTCACCTATAAAAGGGGCTAATAGCAGTACTTACCTCATAGTTTATGTGAAGAATAAATGAATTAAGGCATGTAAATTGCTTGTCCCAGTGCCTGGCATAGAGCAGGCCCCCTTTCAATGTTGGCTATTTTGATTATTGACCAATTAGTAGGTGCATTATATTCATTCTTGATTCCCATAAGGAACATATAAGACGGATACTACCATTCCTTATTTCAATTGTACAGATGAGGAGTCTGAAGTCCAGTGTGATAAATTACCCTGCCCAAGGCCACACCACTAGGAAAAGCAGAAACCAGGCTTCAACCCCCTCCCTCCCTTACTCCTAAGATTGTCACTCCTCGCATGCTTCTAAAGTTTCCTCTGCCAGGTCAAGAACCACTGTGTCTGCAGTTTCCAAGTGTAGGGAAAATTCTAGAAATTTTTGAAATGAGCAAATAAATCACTGGATATCCTTTCATTGCAACTCTGGAGGCTCAAGGGAGTGCTCACATAAAGTGCGATTGAAACTTCGTGGCCCATGCGCAGAAGTCGGTACTTTTTGGAAGAGCCACACTCAAAGGGCCAAAGAGCCGCATGTGGCTCATGAGCCGCTGTTTGCCGAGCCGCAGTTTGCCCACCACTGCCTTACAGCAATTCCTTTAGCATTTCGTGTAATGCTGGCTTGGTGGTGATGAACTCCTTTAGCCTTTTTTTGTCTGGAAAGCTCTTTATTTGACCATCTATTTTGAACAATAGCTCAGATCCTTGCTTTCCATTACCTTGAGTACTTCATGCCATTCCCTTCTGGCCTGTAGAATTTCTGATGAGAAATCAGGTGTCAGCCTGATGGGAAGTCCTTTGTAGGTAACAGTTTTCTTTTCTCTTGCTGCCTTTAAGATTCTCTCTTTGTCTTTAATTTTTGGCATTTTAATTATGATGTGTCTGGACTTGGGTCTGTTTGGGTTCTTCTTGTTTGGGATTCTCTGTGCCTCCTGAACTTGTGTGACTTTTTCCTTTACTACAGTGGTTCTCAACCTTCCTAATGCTGCAACCCTTTAATACAGTTTCTCATGTTGTGGTGACCCTCAACCATAAAATTATTTTCGTTGCTACTTCATAACTGTAATTTTGTTACTGTAAACAATATGTAATTATATATGTGTTTTCTGATGGTCTTAGGCGACCCCTGTGAAAGGGTCGTTTGACCCCCAAAGGGGTCGTGACCTACAGGTTGAGAACCGCTGCTTTACCAGGTTAGGGAAGTTTTCTGCCATTATTTCTTCAAACACCTTCTCTATTCCTTTCTCCCTTTCTGCCTCTTCAGGTACACCTACTATTCTAATATTGTTACATTTCACATTGTCCCACAGCTCCCTTAAGCTGTCCTCCTGTTTTTAATTGTTTTTCTTTTTGGTTCTCTAATTGAGTGATATTTTCAACTCTGTCTTATAATTCACTGATTTGATCCTCAGCTTCCCCTAATCTGCTGTGTATTCCTTCCAACATGTTCTTTATTTGTGTTATGTCATTCTTTATCTCAGACTGTTCTTTTTTTCAGTTACTATATCTTTTTTCATACTGTTGAGCATTTTTAACATCATTACTCTGAACTCTGTTTCAGATAAATTTCTTATCTCTGCTTCATTTATCTCTTCTTCTGGAGAATTCTCTAGTTCTTTCATTTGGAGGTTGTTTCTTTGTTTCCTCAGTTTGGTTTTCTGTTTGGGTTTGTGACTATGTATTAGGTAGATCCTCTACACCTCTCAATCTCTAGTGCAGGACCGTGGTAAAGGCTGTTTCTGACTAATTGGATCAGGCAAAGACTCAAAGCCTCCAGAGACTGCCTCTGTCTACAGACTAATAGGATTTTGACTTAAATTGCTCCCAGGCAATCATCCTCAGGTGTGGAGAGAGTTTTTTCAACAGGATGGGGCAGTTGCTTCTGCCTGGAAGCTAATTGTTACTTTTAATCTCTTAAGAGGCCTCAGGGGAAGGTGTTTTCCAATAGGGTACATCGACTGTCTTCCCCCCTGGGCAAGGCAGATGTCTATGTGGGAAAGATGTCCTCCACTGTGTGAGTGAATGATTCAGCCCAGGAAAGTTGGGGTGTCTGCCTTCTGAGCTCTATCCCCTGAGTCCCCAGTCCTGGGCTCTGCTCTCACAGCTCCAGTCTACTTTATCCTTCCTCTGCCAGAGCACAAGGTGGGTGGCTCCACAGGGAATTTTTGTGCATTGGCCCTTTAAGAGGGTGCCCGAGCTTTCAGCTGCCACTCTCTGGCAGACAGCACCCCACTGCTTTACACAGCTAGATGTTATGTGGGTACCCTCCTCAGTTTGGTGCTCTCTGCTGGGGAACCCAGCTTTGGGATTAGACCCCACCCCCACAGCTGAGATATCTCTCTGGGACTTCAGTTGCCATCTGTGGGTGTCCAGACAGCCCTTTCGTGCTTCTGACCCTCCTACCAGTCTCTATGCAGTCTCCACCTTCGGTCCTTGGGTATCAGGGTTCTCTCCTGTGAGTTTTCTGTTGGTTATTCAGGAAGTCTTTCCATATTTCAGTTGTAATTCCAGCTTGTTCCTGGGAGCATGCCCATGCAGCATCCTCCTACTCTGCCACTATTTTTAATATCTTATACTTAAGCATTTTAAACATGTGTTTTTTAAAAACAAACAAACCATGGTCAAGTCATCCCTCTTCTCTCCTCATCTTCCCTCACCACAGCCTACCCTAGCCTGAGAGCTGCTTCCCACAAAGCTACACTCAAATACAGCAGATAGCCAGGAGCAAGAACGCTGGTGGGAGGATGAGGAGATCTGCAGTCCCTTGACAGCTCTGGTGTGTGCATTGGACATGGTGGATGATCCACTCAATCTCTCCTAGTTTCTGTTCCTTCACCTGGAAAATGGAATCTGTAAACTGTACCACAAGGTTTCTTTTGTGACATTTTACTTGGACTTCAGGGAGAGCAGGCCATCCCTTTGTAAGTCCAGTCAGCATATACACAGAAGCTGAGGGCTGAGTGTGATCCATTCAGCTGGTGCAAGCCCACCACCCCAGCTCCTACTCTCAGGCTTATATTCCAAGATCCTAAGCTAGTGGCTGGGATCTAGAACAATGCAGGACCAAAGAACCTACTCAATTCAAAGGAAACTTCTAGAAAACTGCTGGAATTTAGGCAAAGCATTTGGACTGAAGAGTGGGAAATGTGTGTGGGTGGCTTCAGGGGTACTTTGTTGGAATTAGCCTGAAACCTTTGGTGTGAGTTCAGAACTGGGTTTCCTCTAAAACCCTGCGGTGCCCCAGGGTCAGAGGGTCTCCATTTCATTTGGGGCCTCTTTGTTTTCCCCAGCCTAGTGGGGAGGTGCATTGTGTCTTTTGCCTCGGGGCTCATGTTAAACAGGAGCCCTGTGTGCTGGATTATCAGGCTGTGACTCAGAGAAATCTGAACTTCTGTCTACCCCTTCCACCAGGGCAGAGGATGGACTCTTTCCTCTCTTCTCCCTCAGTAATGGCAGTGCCCAGGTTTGGGAGGGTTTACCTTTTACCTAGCACTGTGTAAGCACTTTGCATGCATCTCCTCATGAACCTTCATACCAGCCTGTTAGGAAGGTGTTGTGTTGTCATGATTTGACAGATAAGGAAATGGAAGCTCATAACATGGGAGGTGACTTGCTCAGGGTCACACTGGTAGTAAGTCAGTGGAGCCAGAATTCAAGCACAAGTCAATTCGGAGACTTCTTGTTTCTCACCCAATTTCCATTACACAATCCTGCACAGGTTTGAGGGAGAGAAACAGGTGAGGGAGGGAGAGGGCAATTTTCCTGTGACTCCAGAGTGGCTTAAGGAGGCTCAGGAATCTGCTAGAAATGAGGATTGGGTGGTCCTATCTGGGATGCTCAGGGCACTAGAAAAGCAGCCCACACTAGAGTACAGTCGTCCTTGCTGTGGAGGGTTTCTTAATTGCCTATCCACTGGCTACATCAGCAGAGGCCACAAAAAGAGAACTCCAGTGTCCTAGGTTGGAGTGGTTCCTGCCTCCAGAGAACATGGAGAACTTATCAGAGAGCACTCTGGCCTTTCAAGCAGATAGTTGCTTTAGAAAGAACATGGGTAGATTAGAAAGAGTATAGACAGAAGAAGTGGACCTTTGTAATTTTTTCTGGCACTAATATCTAAGTGCCTTTTCTACATTTAGGAATCCTGACTGGTCTGTTTTGTGTCCGTCTGCCCATCACTGCTGAGTCAAAACGCAGGACCCAACAGCCACTATTACTCCATATGTATTTGTTGCCTGAATGAATTGGGTTGAATCTAGGCCTGGCTCTAAAATGCATGCTTTAAAATATTTATTATGAAAAATTTTGAATGTACATGAAAGTAGAATAAGTATAATGACTCCCTATGTACCTATAACCCAGATTCAAGAGCTATCAAGATTTTTCATGTTAGCTTTATTCATCTCCCTGTTTTTTTTTTATCATTTCTTTTCTACTTTGCCTTAATATTTTGAAGGAAATTCTAGGCACTATATCATTTACTTCTACAAACTGCAGTATGCACCTAAAAAAATTAGGGATATTTTTATGTTCAAAGACAATATTATCATTGCCCTTCACCAAAGTAACAATTTCTTTAAAACCATGCTGTTGAGCACTACAAAATACTTCCTCCACTCTGCTTTCTTTCCCAGGCCCCAGTAGAAAATATTTCTCAGGCATCTGTTCTTGTACCTCCTCTGAGCTGGAATTATAGTTTGATGTATATTGGGAACTCACAATGTGTAGTTTTAGGTAAGCAGGGGGTCAGACTTCCCTCTTCCTGTTTCACAAGGTCACATAGTCAATTACTGGCTGATGAATGAGACTCCAGCACTATGGCTGGGTCTATACATCCTTAAACACAGTTTGCAAGGAAATTAAGTGAAAGGACTCCTTGCCTTGGGACAGTCCTGTGTGATTTCTGTTGCTGTTGAAGTACTTGCCTCAACAAATCTTTTCCTGGGGCCAGTTTGATCATGGCCTATCAATGGAATCAATGTGATTCCTGGGTTTGTTCTCCATATAATTAGAATACAGTTACCACCCACAGGCAGGCCAGCCATATCCTGGAGCTTTTCTCCTCTTCTTCCCGTGTTCCTGGAGCCCACTTGGGGGTGAGGGGTGGGAGAGGCTCATCTCTCCTCTCTTTCTAGGCTTAGACGTTCTCTCTGCCAGTGCAAAAGACTCCAAGAACACACACAGAACAGTCTAGGACAGGGCAAGTCCAGAAGCAACAACTAGTTCCACCGCTTTTCTGTTCTTGCTCTTTTCTAGTTTCAGATACTTCTTAGGTGCCTGGGCTCTCCTGAGTTTGACCTCCATCTAATTCCCCAGACATCTTTCACTCTTCTAACCCCCCACTCAGATTTCCCAGGTCTCTCAGATCCTTGCTTTCCAAAATGAAAACTGGCTAGTGGGAAGATGGAATCCTTGCTGTTGACTAATGGAGGGTGGATCAGTCTGGTCCCACTGGGACAACAGAAACCACTGAATATTTAAGGAAGAAAGAATCCAGTGTGGGGAATTGATGAATGAGCTTTAATGCCAAGCTGAGGACAATGAGGCTATCCAGAGATTAGCCATGGCAGGGAGCTCCTATGTACCTACGCTAGAACCTAGGGGTTGGGTCATTTGATGGAAACTGGAGCCACAGTAAACCTGGTCAGCACTGCTGGAGCCACAAGAGAGACAGTCACTGGTGGGGATATCACAAGAGGCAGAGAGGTAGGGAGATAAATGCCTTGGGTTTTCTCTTCCTTCCATTTTCCAATGGCCTATCAGTGCTTTCCATTCAAAGTCTAGGAACCTCTGAGCCTGCAAGGGTCAAATTATCTCCCTGCCTTTTCCGTTTCCCTCCTACTGCAATATAGAGCAGAGAAGGGAAAAGAAAGGAATGAATTTGGAGGCAAACAGGGCTGGGACCAGCATGGACCTCATGACTGAATACTCCTCTGTCCCTCCCCTCCACTAACTTATTGGAATATACCAGGTTCTATCTAGAAACAGTGCTTTCACCCAAAGCTGACAAGACAAAGAGTTTTAAGTATAAGGGTGGGGTGGAGCATGAATCTATCTGCATCTTTAACTATCCACCTGCAAGCCTTGTACAGATTCTACCCAGTTCTTACCCAGTTCTCTTATTTTACCTTCTCTTGCATGCACCCCTTTGCCGTCACACATATACATGCAGAATCCAACAAAAACAGAAGGGCCAATTTGCTTTCTGGCAATGTGTGATGCATCTATCGGCACCCAGGACAGTGTAAAACAAACTTTCTTGCCTGAAGGGCATGGGCTTGGTATCAAGGTTCTGAACTGCAGTGCCATCAGGCAGGTGAACCTGCTGGCATCATGTTCAGAAAACATATCTAGTTTGAATGTGTAGGTGAAGGAAGATACCTGTGAAGGGAAAAAAGAAAAACACCAACTCCATGCTTTTCCACATCTTATCTCATTTAATCTTCACAGCCCCTCAAGGTAGTTGCCCTTCTGCCCACTTTGTAAAAATAAATTTTTTTGTTTTGGAATAATTTTAGATTTACAGAACAATTGCAAAAACAGCACAGAGTTTCTTCTATGTATTCACCCAGTTTCCCCTGATGTTAACATCCTATGCAACCATATTAGGTCCATTTTTACAAATGGGAAAACTGAGGCTCAGAGAAGTTTAGTGAGTTGCCCAAAGTCACAGAGCTAAGACTCAGCAGAAGAAATAGACACAAATCCAGGCTGGTCTTATTGCATTACACCAATAGGTTGAATTATTTGTTTCCATCTAGTTAGGTGGGAAGTCACTCTCTGAATCTAAAATACTTCACTACAACTTGTAGATGGCTTGCAAATATTATCAGAGAGCTTTTCTTCCATAGAGCCATAGAATGTTTGCACTGAAATGTACATCTGAGGCCATTTAATCAGAGAAGGCAAATAAGATTAATTTAATTTGCCAACTTTAATTGAGCAGTGGAGGCTATTTGGGACCCAGTGGTGAGAAGGATTCTAAGTCCACATGTTTGCTCATCAGGAAAGAGTCCTGATTATTGATGCCTGTTGTGGATGTCAAAGAAGAGAATGGTGTAACCCATGTGACACGTTAGCTATCCCTCAGCAAATCTGCTCATTTTACAATGTAACTGAGGTCCAGAAAGGGGACAATGTCTTTGGCTCAGTAGTGGTACAGTTAAGAACAGAACCTGGCCTCCTCACTCATGGTCTCATATTCTTCCTGCTTTAAAATGAACTCATAGTAACAGTAAGAATAACTACCACTTAATGAGTGTCTGCTCACTGCCAGGCACCGTGCTTAGCACTTCCACTTTCCATAATTTACCTTTAATCCTCACAACAACCCTGCAAGGTAGGTATGTTTATCCCCAAATTACCTAGATTGAAGTTAAAAATAACTTCCCTGAAAGCCCACAGCAAACAGGTGGTGAAGCTGGAATGTAAACAGAGGCTGATCTGGTTCCAAGGCCTGAACTGGGCCTCTCATTTCCTACAAATAGGATGTTGAATTTTCCCTCACAGCCTACACCAGGCAGAGATGGCCCTTGTCCCATTGATTTGGTTAGGAGTAAACTGTGGTGGAGGAAAAATTATTTTTGTTCTTACTGATTTTCTAAAAATGATTTGTTTGCAGTTCCTTACCTAGATTGAGCTGATTTCATTGGACTGATTCATGTTAGATGTGTTAAAAATTGACATGTGAGGAGAGCTGACGTGAAAGGTGACCTGGTTCACTTACAAATAAATGATTAATATAACCTCATTGTGTGGCTAGTCTGAATTACTGATTCTCTCACTTGAGAGGCTCAGAAAAACAACAGGCCAGACAATAAAATCCATGCTAGCCTAAGACTGAAGTGTGGGATGAACATAGATGAGTCAGAGATAAATCAGAAGGTAATTAACTAAGAGGGAGCTCTATGGAATCCCAAGATAATTGAAAAATGTTCCTTCTCTAACCTAAGAATATCTGACATTATTAGCAAAGGTAATGAATTGGATAAGGGAAAGAGGTGAGTTAATTAGAATTTTTAGATAAAACATTTTAAAGAAATTGACAGGGATAGAATTTTAAAGGGCAGACATTCAATTCGACTGACTTCATTACAGAAATTCAACATTGATTAGGAACATATTATGTGTGTGGCTGTGGTCTGTGTGCTTAGGGGACCTATAAAGAGACTATAATTTTCTACCCTGTCAATCTACTGAATAGGTACTGAAGTTTGGGCAGGACAGTAAAAAAAATATCTTATGTACTGATATGGGTGAAATTCATAAAATTGCTTCTGTAAAAAATAGTATTATATGCCACTGGATATATACTAGTATTTTGTGTGTCAGATATTACTGTTATGTCAAGCTAAATGTTCAAATAGCATAGGAGCCTTGGTAATAACAAATGTATTAATTGTATACCTATATTCACTTCAGTTACCAAAACTATTCTTAACATGGGAAGTTCCTTTCTTAGTGGACCCAATGTGGCCTTACTTATTGTTTATGACCACTGAGTCCTTAGTGTTTAATGCCCATGCTGCACTGGTTATCATGCATTGTGAATATCCTATCTAATAATAGACAAAGATTGAAATTGACCATACCTTCGATACACCTCCCATTGGCTAATCAGCGAGATATGCAAATTAATGCCAACAAAGATGGCGGTTAATTTGCATACGTAGGCGCAAAGCGGGGGGAGTGAAGATTGAAGGCGGCTCAGGCCGCCGGAGCCGCGAGAAGCTTGAATGCGCCTCTGGCCGGAGCAAAGGCCTGGGTCCCGGGTGCCGGAGGAAAACCGGTGCAGGCAGACAGGGGAAGGGAAGGCCTATTGCACAAATCTTTTCATGCAACAGACCTCTAGTCATCTTAATAATACTCTACCCCTTCTTGGTGTAATCTCACCAATTCTCACCATTTTTGTTCCACCTAAACTTGACATGTTGTGTTCCTTAACATATGCTATTCCCTTTACCTGGAATACATTTTCTTTCCTTGTTGGCTTAATGCTTGCCACTTATTCTTGAAGTTCTATCTCCAATATCTTCTCTGTGAACTTTCTCACTGCCTTCAAGTGCCTCTCTAGCCCTCCTATATAATATGACTTATTTAGTTGTATGGTAGTAGTGTGTTGGACCTGTGCCCACTAGAGTGTGAGTTCTTTGAGAACAAGGACTGATTTATTTATGTCTGACTTTCTAGGGAATAAAGGAGGAATTCAGGGCTTATGTTTTGAATGAATCAATGAATGTCCTAGTCCTTACTTATGCTCAGAGTCTATTTCCAGGGCTTTTAAATTTGGCCTCCCTTCAGCCAATCAATGATTCTTCCTCTCTGAAATCACTAAAAAATATATTTAAATTTGCCTTCCCTTTTCTGCCAAAAGGTGGTGTGATTTAATATTTAATGAGTTTCTACTAAGTACCATGCATTGTGATGAACATTTTACACAAACAATCTCATGTACGAAGTAAATGGTTTTATGTCCATCTGTAACAGTTATTTGCCCAAAGTTATGTAGTTTGGAGGTTGCAAAGCCAGGATTTGAACCTAGGCTGTTGGTCTCCAATGCCTGCACCATATGTTTCTCCCTTCATTTGTGTGTACCGAGGGCATGGCCAGCTCTGTGTAAAACGGTGATGTAAATCCAAGTTTGTCTCCCATGTCTTCAGATTCCCAGTGTATCTCAGAACTTATTGTCATGGTTATACCCACTGCCATCCCTGCTATGGCTCTTACAGGCCACCCATTCTGCTGGGTGCCCCATCCTTCCCAACTCCTCCTCTATGACCTTGAAACACAGCAGGCTTTCCCCCCTGACTTCTGTGCTGTGCTCACCTCCAAAACACATATTTACATTTTAATGGTGCTTTCCTTTAACTCAATCATTAACCCAGGAGCAGATGGTCCCTGTGGGTGCTTGTGTGTATGATGAGAGGGATGTGTTGTCTGGGGGCTTCTACCAACATACACCAGGGAGGCTACATCTTCAATCATAAGGTGCCTAGCTTCATCCTCAGATGGCTGAGGGCTTTGGAGTCAGACCAACAGGTGTTTGAATCCCAGTTCCATCATTCACTGATTGTGTGACTTGTCATAAATTACTTAACCTCAGTGAGCCTCAGAAAATGGATCTAATAATAGTTCTCATCTTCTATGGAAGTCATAAGGATACCATGAGATGGCACAGCTACAGTGTCCAGTACAAAATAAACACTCCAAAATGTTATTTTCTTAAATCTGGTTTTTACTAGTTCTCTGGCTCAACCCCTCCCCTTGCCATCCAGGTTTCTCTTCCACCACTACTTCTTTCCTCATTTCTCCTTCCTTCTTCTCACCAATAGGTCTCTTTTTTCAAAATCTCCCCTTCCTTTCCCAGTACCCTCAGCTTTTGCAAAACAACATCTCAGATTTTCCAGATAAATCCTAATTTCAGATAGTCTCTCCTGACATCTGTGTGCACTACCTGATTTGAATTCAGAAAACAGAGCTCATTCCTCTGAGGAGTGTTGCCACAGTCCATCTTACATAAGGAAAGTGAGGACTGACTTGGTGGCTCCACATCATAATCTGATGGGTACTGAGAAGGCTCCCCTGCCCCCAGGTATCTCTTTTATGCCTATGAGTAATACCACAAACTGTCATCAATGCACGATTCTTGTGCGTCCAATTGCAAGGGTCTGGCAGGGATGTCACGGTAAAGCAGGGTTATTATTTAGTAGTATGTCTGAGAGCATCTTCTTTTATCAGAGCATATCTGTTGTGGAGAGGAGACTGAAGGTTTACAGGGAGCTGACTCCCCCAGGAAGAGGAAAGCTTGAAAGCAGGGTGGGACATGGGGTTGTGGAAAATCCTGGGACTGCAGGTTGTGGCCCCAACTGCATTTTGCCTAGGGTGGGCCCTGTGTGTTGCAACAGATGTGTGCTTTGGAATCACCAAGGTTGGGAAGCCAGGCCTTGAAGGGAGTGGTTGTAGGCTGATCTCATCCTGAAATAATGTGGACTTGGAGTCTCAGAGGCCAGAGAGGAGGACTAGTGCAGAGGACATGCTTTGGTGGGGGGGTCTAAAGCTGAAAATAGGGCTTTCATTTTTTTGAGCTTTAGATGTAGGTGATGTTTGCAGGTGGCTGATAGCAGAACATGGGCCCTGAAGGGTGTCTCCTTTTTCTGATTGTGAACAGAAGGAGAACAAGCTCAAAGATTGCCCCCCTTTTTACAGGAAGCAAAAAACTTCTGAAGTTGTGTGGCAGGGTTCACTGGGTGATCCTCCTCAAGGGAGGTTAGGCCCTCAGTGAACCCGTTGGCTGGTTGAGGGTAATTGGGCATTCCTCCAATACAGATAGCTAGGCACTCAGGTGCCCCTCCCTGTAGGTGGTTCAGCTTTCTTTCTTTTTTTTAAAATTTTTTAAAATATATTTTATTGATTTTTTACAGAGAGGAAAGGAGAGGGATAGAGAGTTAGAAACATCAATGAGAGAGAAACATCGATCAGCTGCCTCCTGCATGTCTCCTACTGGGGATTTTCCCGCAACCAAGGTACATGCCCTTGACCAGAATCGAACCTGGGACCCTTCAGTCCACAGGCCGACGCTCTATCCACTGAACCAAACTGGTTAGGGCTGGTTCAGCTTTCTTTATCCCTTGCCAAGCTTTGCCATACACTGGAGTAGGTGTGAGAGAGGGAGCAGGATGGCTGCTCTTCACAGAACAGTTTTAAAAGGAAAGCCAGAGATGGGACCCTACACAGTAATTCCACCCCACTTTGCAAACCTCACATGGGTATGCTTATTTTACAAATTTGTGGGAGTATTCATAGGGATCATGCTGCCAAATATGTGAAATCTTTACAACAACAGTAAAAACCATTTATTGACCATTTAGTTAATTCCTCTGAGATGCATTGCCAGAGTCCACTTTATAGGTCCCAAAAGTGGGCTTGACCTTAGAAGCAATGAGGAGGTTCCCCCTGCTTTACACACTTTACACACACACACACACACACACACACACACACACACACACACATCTTCCTCAAAACTTGTCTATAGTACAGAGACAGCAGAGTTGGGACACATGAAAATATTAGAGACACATGCACTGCCTGTGGCCAGAAGTCCCCTGTCATTCCCAAGTCCTAGTGCTGGGCCAGAGTTCCCTTACACAGATCCATTGTCCCATATCTATCATTCCAAAATCCAAAAATCTCTGAAAACTGAGAGCCTTTTGTAAGTTTATTAACACTCATTTGGCAGCAAAAATCAAATTGGCATGGAATTATTTATAGTCTTTAACACAGCCTGTGTGAATATTCATGTGTCTTTGCTCCAGCAAGATCAATGTACTTGATTACTGGGTACTGCCTCAGACCCCACTGGAGATGATATACAATATTATGCTATATGTACCCCATTGCCTTTTAAAATTCCCAAGCATTGCCCTAACCGGTTTGGCTCAGTGGATAGAGCGTCAGCCTGCAGACTGAAGGGTCCCAGGTTCGATTCCGGTCAAGAGCATGTACCTTGGTTGTGGGCACATCCCCAGAAGGGGGTGTGCAGGAGGCAGCTGATTGATGTTTCTCTCTCATCGATGTTTCTAACTCTCTATCCCTCTCCCTTCCTCTTAAAAAAATAAAAAAAAAATAAATTCCCAAGCATTCTCAATTTCTCTATTATAGAATGCATCCTGCTGTCTTGTAATGATTTGTTTGGTGTATCTCATTAACCAGTGAACTTCTCCAGTACATAATACACATTCCATCATGTGGTAGGGATGCTACCCATGTTTTAGGAATGAAGAATGAATGGTCTTTAGCATTTAAGCGATTTGTTATAAAGTTCTTTCTTACATCTAACCTAAAGTGCCTCATGCTGCCATTCATTTATTCTGTCATCAATAGTGAGGAAGAACAGCTAGCCAGCCTCCTTTATTTATTTTTTCCTCTGGGGGCTAAATCATCCTTATACTTCTAACTAGTGGCCTGGTGCATGAAATTCATGCACATTAAAAATCAATTAATTAGAGGAAATATTTTAATATTGCTATTTGCCCTTTTTCTATAATAGAAGTGTCAGAGATGAAAAAAATTAGTAAAATGTATATGAAAATCTTCTTCCTATCAGAGTCTGGGACGCACTGCGGGACCCAGAGTCAAGTCCCTGCACACCCACATGTACCTCAAAATCATGTGAGACCCAGACCCGGCCAGCCTCACCCCATTGAGCTAGATCCAGACCCGGCCGGCCCCACCCCCATCAAGCCCTGCCAGGCGTGGGTGGGGGGGCACGCAGCCTCAGATCCCCGCCAAGCCCTGCTGGATGGGGTTTCAGTCTTAGGTCCCCCAGCCTGGTGCCGGGCAGGGGGCACAGCCTCAGGGCCCCCAGCCTGGTGCCAGGTGGGGGGTGCAGCCTCAGGTCCCCTGGCCCAGTGCTGAGTGGGGGTTGCAGCCTGATGTCCTCCGTCAAGCCCCACTGGGCAGGGGGAGTGGCCTGAGATTCCCCATCAAGCACCATGGGCGGGGGGCGCAGCCCCAGGTCCCTGCTGATTGCTCGTTATGGCTTCTTACGGGAACCCCACCTCTGCTGTGGGCACAGCCATCTTGTGTTATGGGAACCCTGCCTCTACTGTGGGTGCAGCCATTTTGTGACAGTGTGATGGATTGAGGGTCAATTTGTATATTACCTCTTTATTATATAGGATACCTTTAACATTTTCTTCTAGATCCTCTTTCCAATCCTTTTTAGTCATCTTCATTGCTGTCTTCTGAAGCCTTTACAGGTTCTTTCATTTCAAAATTGTGACCGAGTGCTTAGGATCGGGCTGCAAAGAGCTCAGCTATTACACATAATAGGCCTTTCGTTTCTATGGTGAGCTTTTCCAATCAGTTTCATTTGGCTGGGCTAAGAAGCTTTGCCTTTTAAAATACACTCACAGAGCAAACTCAATAGGCCAGGGGTGACGTTTTCCCGAGTGCGCTGGTTGGTAAAATGAAGGGGAAACAACATTATCTGACCATACAAAACTGTAATTACAGAAAGTTGAAAGCAACAGGTAACACATGTAATAGAAAACTGCGTACAGAAAGCACTGTGGATAATTAGTGACCTCAGCCTGTCATTTTTACCTCAGGAGAACCAGCCTTGTTTATGCTCATCGTGTGCCTTTTCTCTAACAAGGTTGCTAAAGGCCATTTCTGACCACTTATTAAATGTGGGGAGTGAACCTGACTTAGTCTGGATTATTGCAAAAACCATTGGATTAAGTTAAAACTCCTCACTAATTAAGCCTGTTAGACTTCCTGTAACTCACGATTTTTCTGGGCATAAGTAAAAACATTTGACTCAGAGGCAAAATGTATTGTATTAATGACCAGGAAACAACAAAATACACATGGTAGCATTTTCAGAAGCAAATTCTGTCATCCACATTCTGTTGGAACTGCCATAATGATTTCTCATAAAAACCCGATGTTTCCTTTTGGGGTGGAAACTATACGTATTGTGACAGAGATTCAGAGATACATTTTTGCCAGTTAAATTAGAAAAATCTATTCAAGTGTGCCTGTCGCTTCTCCCAAGCATGAGTCAGATCCTTTTGTGGGGTTTTGTGTACACACATTTTCTAAGAGGTGTTGTTGGGTTTTTACATACTGGTCATTCTTATGAAAAGGTCACATTACAATTTTTCTCTAACATTTCTTGTGTTTTATACCACAGGGAAGGAGATGTAGGATGCCAAATTGCAAAGGAAGGTTGTAAAAAGAGGATTATTGAAATTGGATGACCAAGAGATCCCAGAAAGGGGCCTCAATGGCAGAAGGACCCCCTTCTGGGTGCATAGGTGGCAGCATGAAAGCCAGATTAACCTGGGGGAGCAGGTTCTGCTGTAGGAACAAACACAGTCTTTACCTCACCATCTTACCAAGTCTGGCCAGCTCTTCTCAGAGAATGCTAGTGCTCCAAGGAATAGAACTTGTCATTGCTAGTAGGAGAGGTTGGAAATTTCTTTCAGAGATTATCGATGTCTTTGGCCAATGCTAGTAATGTTTTTCTCTTTTAATGATTTAGTAAGCTACATTTTTCAGGAACATTAACTATGTGGTAGGCTCTATGCTGAGTCCTTCACTTAATGTATCTCTTTTGATCCTCACAACAATCCTTCAAAGAAGGTACTGTTATTACCTTCAATTTCTACAGGAGGAAACTGGCTCAGAGAGGTTAGGCAACCTGGGCAGGGTCACACAGCTAGAAAGTGACAGAGCTAGAACTTATACCCAGATTTACCCAACACCAAAAACTGGTCCTGAAACACTCTTTGTAAGTTCTTGTAAAGTCAAACAGCAACCTTAATAAGCTCAACTGTATTTTTAAAACTAAATAGCAGAATATCTGGTCTGCTTGATTTTGTGAGACTATAATTATAGCAACTAAAATGATGTTTGCTTACTCTGAAAGTCCTAGATGAAGGGTTTTCTATTGCTTTGTCTAGGGCAGGGGTCCTCAAACTACGGCCCGCGGGCCACATGCAAATACAAATATTGTATTTGTTCCCGTTTTGTTTTTTTACTTCAAAATAAGATATGTGCAGTGTGCATAGGAATTTGTTCATAGTTTTTTTTAAACTATAGTCCGGCCCTCCAATGGTCTGAGGGACAGTGAACTGGCCCCCTGTTTAAAAAGTTTGAGGACCCCTGGTCTAGGGAGTTGTTTTTCTCCTCACCTCATCTCCACTCCCCAATTGGATAACAAGTTCTTTAAGAGAAAGTTCTAGACTGATTTTATACTCCTCTGCTTTCTATAACCTACATACTGCCACACATACAGTAGGCACTCAATAAATATTGACTGACTAATGAATGTTTGGACATTCTCTTCAGTGGTTTCTGGGTTGTTCAAGATCCTTTCTTCATACTAAGCAGACAGGTTAGAATCTTCAAGATGTCTGTTGCTTTAGTCTAGCTGCTTACATGGAAATGACTTTTTAATATCCCTTCTGCATAGGAGCTAAATGCTCTCTTTGGCACCTAGATGATTGATTGTGCTTTTTCCTTTCCCCCCAAAAGCTCTGACATGGTACAGACACTTCTTGAGGTGATTAACCATGCAGCCAACTTCACCAGACACCTTTTCAGACAATTCTTGAATTTTCTAAGAAAGCTGTGCCGTATTTAAGTATACTTCCTAATTAATTCTGCTTCCCAATCCTGGTCTGCTCAATGAGTACATATCAGATTTTCTTTGTAGAATAAGACAGGATAGAAAAAAATACATTCTTTTTGGCTGGGTGAATAGAGTCCTTAACATTTTATCAGCTTGGTATTTCTCATCAGATGGAACTTCAACCCGGGATGCCGACCCACACTGGTCAGTCTCACAAAAACTTCTAACTTGTTTAAAAGATAAAGTAGAAACATGCAGAATGGGATAAGAAAAGTTAGCTGAAGCCAGTTTTCACAGCACACCATGTGATTCTCAGAATAGCAACAATACTATCATTTTCTGAGGGATTGCTATGTGCCAGGCACTCAGCTAAGCATCTTACAAGTATTCATTTCATCCTTTGAAGGACACTATGGAGGTAGGTACTATTATTATAATCATTTTTCTAAATGAGTAAACTACAGATTGGAGACTCTAAGTGAAACTCTTAAAGTCCCTCAGCAGTATGAGGAAGATCCTGGACTTTAATTCAGGTTTGTCTGATTCCAGAGCTCATACTCTTATCTACAGTGCTTTATGGGGAACCGGGCTGGCTTCTCAAATGGTTTGGGGTCCTATATGTGATGCTAAGAAAAAAGCTGTTTAAAGGCTGGTAGAAGAAAGCCCCGAGGGTGGCTTACTCTCTTTGTCTTCCTATTTGCAGGAAAGAATTCTTTCCTCTTTCAATCTTCTAAGGGAATCTAGTGGGGGGCAAAATGTTACACGGATCTGAGAGCCAAGTTCCAACCTGGCTATTTTATGGGGGCTGGGATGGAGGTTGGGGTGCAAAGTGCAAAGGCTGGTATCTGCAAGTAGCGGCACCCTTAGGATGGGATAGGACACTTAGCTTCAGGGGCTGGGTTCAGTGGTGGCTCCCACAGTGTGGCAACAACAGGTTGAAATCTAAACAAGTAGTTGGATTCAGTGGAAGCAGCAGTTCTACCTAACCTAACTGAACTAACTGATCAAGCGGAGTTGGCACTACGATTTTTATGGGAGACTGTAGCAAGGATGGGACTCCATTCCAGGGCAGGAATGAAGGGTAGAACTAGAGGAAGCCCCAGTCCTGAGGGAACTGAAAGACTAGACCAGTGGCTTGCAACTGAGGCAATACTACCCCCTAGGGGACTTTTAGAAAATTTGTGAGGTTACTTGGTGGACTGGAAATGGGGGATGCTAGATGTCCTGCAATGCTCAGGACAGTCCTGCAAAATGAAGACTAGTCCAGCATCCCACTTGATGTTCAAATGTTCCATGGAGGTGAAAATCCCATTTATTTTTATTATATATTTTTATTGAATTCAGAGAGGAAGGGAGGGGGAGAGAGAGAGATAGAAACATCAATGATGAGAGAGAATCATTGATCAGTTGCTTCCTGCATACTTCTTGGTCGGGCATTGAACCTGAAACCCGCATATGCCCAACCACGAATCGAACCATGACCTCCTGGTTCATAGGTCATGCTCAATCACTGAGCCTCACCAGCCAGGCAAACCCCATTTATAATTATCTAAACTTATACTGTACATATTTTACATATACACACAAAGGGGTTTGCTTTTCGCAACCCCACAGTTTTAATGAAACTATGTATTATGTAAAAAGACAGGATATTGTTTTGAGGTTTACCCAGAGTCTTTCACTATTTCAGAAAATCATTTCAACAATTGTGACATTGCTCTTGGAATTAGAGTCGTCAATGCAACACCCCTTTATCAGTTTGTATTTGTAGCTGTTGCAGTCATCTTGATCCTGCCTCTCCCTACTTTAATTACTCTTTCCATGTTGTCCTGTGTGAGCATTTACATATTTAAATATATAGTAGTTTACTATGGATTACTTTCATTTCCTCTTTATGTGGCCGGGCATTCATTGATCTTTTTAAATTTATATGTGTAGGCAGGTTATAGTATCTATGAATTTCATTTCAGGATAGTAAAGGAGTACAACAAAAAAAAGATTTATTATAAATGAAGAGGTGTTAATTCTGATAATGTAAACTTCTTTGCTAGCCTATTGGCTTCCTGGGGGCCAGAACCATGTCTGTTTTGCTTCCATTTGGCCTATTTAACCCAGTGCTAGGTCAGAGTGGGTGCTTAGAAAATAGCGGGTGAGTGAATAATGAATAATGAATGTGTACTTAAGCACAGAGGCAGAGAGTCACGGATCTGGGTCAGCAGAGTGAGGGGATAAAACTGGCAGGAGATGAGGGCTCTTAATTGCTGAAAGAGGGCAGGATGCAAGTTTTGAGAAAAGGGCCCTAGTTCAAAGATTTCCCCAAAGCTAGAGTGTTCTGATGTTGAGGCCCAGTGCTTCTTATAGGAATCTTGTCTTAAGTTATGCTTGGGCGAGGGACTGAGATCAGATGGTCCCAGTGGCAGAGAGAAATGTGTTCATGTCCTCACTTGATGGTATCAACCTCAGGACTCATAGGACCTCGCCAACTAAAAGGAAGGCTGTTTCCCAGCTTGGCTGTACCTTTTTGCATTGTATTACGTTGGCTGAGGCATAGATGGTTCCAGGGAAAATAAGCCTTAGGTGCTATCTCTACAGTATGTCAATGCCTTCCATGTCCAGTAGGGTCTCAGGCTACCTTGGCCTTTAGATGCAGTTCCCCATTTTCCCATTGTTGCTGCTGTTGTTTTTCACTATTGTATCTCCCTTCCTATCAATAATGAGTATACTCCTTACTTCCGGGTCCTGTGCCCAAAGGTGACTGCTCAATATTTGACAAATGAATGGCCAAAGCCTTCATGTTCCTGATGAGAGAATGGGCTTCCCCTTTGCATGAGAGTGGGGTGGGAGTGAAAAGAAGCATTACTTTTAGAGATAAAATAAAGAAACCTTGAGGGAGGTATCAAACCACCTAATGCCAGAGGTGGAAGTGACCCTGAGGTCATCTGGTTCACTAGATCCCAAACCTGTCTGCACAGTGGAATCTCTGGGAGTCTTGTTGAAATGCAAATATAGCGGCTTCTAACTCTCTGACAATCTGATTCAGTAGGTCTGAATTGTGGCTTGGAATATTCATTTAAATAAATAGCATGTGTGATTTTGACAAGAAGCCTGGATATGGAATTCACACAGACTGACCTCATTTTACTGAAAGCTAGCTGAGTCCCAGAGACAGGCAGTGACTTGTCCCAGAGAGGGGCAGTGACGTGCCCCAGGTCACACAAGTCATGGCAGAGTTGGGGCTGGAATTCATGTTTCTCTCCACTGTATTGGTTGTGGGAATATCTGACATTGTGACTGATTGGTGAGATCCTTGGCATGGGAAGAAGGACCTTAAATCTCACCACAGAAGCTGGCTACCCACTTTGCCTGTAGGTGGGGGACAGATGGGATGTCAAAGGGCTGTTTTACCTTATTACAAGCAGTAAATTTACTGCAGGGTTTAGGAAAGAAGCAACAAAATATCCGTCAAGGTTAGGAGGACACGAACTCGTCCGTATGTTTGGCTGTGTCTATTCATGGAAAAAGCCGTGTAAAATAATGAAGGCAATTATCCACCTATTTTGTTAGAACACTTGGAAACCTCCTAGTAACTGAGGGAAACATGAGCTTTAAAAAATGTCACCTCAAGTAGCATGAATGACTTCAACACCCACTACTTTGCTTTTCTTTTTCCCTGGAGAGATACATTCCCACCTGCCTGTCGTGTGTGTGTGTGTGTGTGTGTGTGTGTGTGTGTGTGTGTGTATGAGAGAGAAAAAAATGTCCACTGCGAAGGGAAATGTGGAGTGAGAAGGGAAAGCCTGTATAGGAAACACCAAATGAAAAGGAATATTAGGCCAAGCTGCAATGGAGGCACTGTAAACACTTATCCTTTCAAGATAACCTTTTGGATTCTTGGCCTCTTCTACCTGGACCCTCAGTACAAGTTCCCGAAGGTTCCAAACCACTACCTTATCACTTTGGCATAATTCAAAGCAGCCCCTTTGGAAGGCTTCTGGCACAGCAGCTGCTCCATCATCAATTGAATGAAAACACTAGATTTCTTTATTTAGAATAGACAATTCCTATTTTGGTTCCTAAATGGCAAATCTGTCTGTCCCCTTCCCCCAGTACTCTGTAGCCAGAACTGCCTCAATGCAAAGTATCTCAGAAGAAATCAGCAGGTGTTTGCCTGTTTATAAGGAGCAGAGTTACCACGGGTCACTGTACTTCTATTTCTGAGCAAGAGGTTAGGGGGATTATTGGAAAGGGAAGGTGCCCTGGCCACAGAGAGTGAATCCAGGTGCAGGTCAGGGTGGGTGCCTCAAGTGCATCAGAGGATGAGCCATGGCAAGCTCAGTTGTGTGTTGCTGCTGTGGAGTCAACAACCTCTGGGACCTTATATTTCTGCTCAGTTCTGCCACTACTAATTTGCCACATGACCCTGAGAAAAGCTTTCTTTTTGTGGGCCTTACTTCATCATCCCTGGGGAAAAGGGCATATCATTTAATACATGGTGCCATTCACTGTGTCAACTGGCCTGCCATCAGGTAAACTAAAGCTGACTCTTTTACTTCCTATTCCAAAATATATTTAAGCTTGGTCAGAGATTTATATTTTAAAAAGAGAAACTATTAAAATGGGAAGAAAACATAGGAGAATATTTCATAAATATTGAAATAAGAAGTCTTTGCAAATCAAGAAAAAATCCTCAAGAGTTGCAGAGAAAAAGAATTACAGATTTGACTGCAAAAATTGAAGAACTTCAGTATGGCAAAAGATAGCATGCAAAATTGAAAGACAAAGGACAAACAAGGATAAAGTCACAACATAGAAGGCAGGCAATGGTTAAATTTTTTATAATATTTTAAGAGCTCCATTATTTTCTTCATAGTACTCACCATGATCTACAATTACATTATTCAGTTATTTGCATATTATCTGTTTCCTATATGTACTTATATGTCAGCTTCATGAGAGAAGAGGCTTTGCTTATTCACCACCGTATGCCTGGCCTTAAGGTAGTATTTGGCACACAGTAGGTACTCAATAAATAGTTGTTGAAGGAATGAATGAATGAGCTTCTCTAGATCAATGAGACCATGATGAGCAATGCACTGGAAAAATCGTCAAAGCAAAATGAACAGGGACCGGCCTTCAAGTGTTGATCTAAGAACCAAGAGGTTGCAGTTCAATTCCCAGTCAGGGCATATGCCCGGGTTTAGGGCTTGATCCTCAGTAGGAGGTTTGCAAGAGGCAGCAGATCGATGATGTTTCCTTTTCATCAATGTTTCTACTCTATCCCTCTCCTTTCCTCTCTCTCTAAAATATCAATAAAAACATTTTTAAAACAATTAACAGGGAACTCTCAGAGGAGACACAAAGAGCTTATGCCATATAAAAAGGTTCACAACCTGAGTAATTAATAAAAATGCAGATTAAAACAGCATTGAGCTGACTGAAGTGTCATCATTCACCTCGCAGATTGGCAAATATATAAAAGGTTACTAAAACCCAGTGTTTTTCAGGATGTGGTGAATTAGGCACACATATTCACCTTTGATGCATGTCTAAATTAGCACAGTCCCCCCACCCCCCAAAAAAAGAATAAATTAACACAGCTTCTGAAAAGCAACTTGAAAAAATCATTTGACCCAAAAAGTCTTCTTTTAGAGTTTATCCTTTTGAAATGCTTCATATATAAGGATGCTCATTATTGTAAAGAGCAAAAAAATAGAAATAACCCAAATGACTTCAGTGGAGGAATATAGTACATCTAAATAGTGACAGACTGAGCTTCACTGTGCTAATAATAATTTGGACTCTGATGTTAGACTGCCATTGGGACCTGTGTGTGCTTGCCCAAGTTTCTAAACACTTCTGTGCCTCAATTTTCTCATCTGTAAAATGGGAAAATAACAACACCTTCCTCATAAAGTTATGCAGAGTAAACAAGATAATCCATATGAAATATGAAGTACTTAGGAAGTACCTGGTGCAGAACATTCAATAATTGCCACTCATCACTATCCCTACTACTGTTACTACTACTACATAGAATAATGACAAAGACGATGTCAGGCTAGATGTCTATATACTGATATGCAATTATGTTTCCAATATAGTATTGTGCTAAAAGCAAGTTTCAGGAGAATTAGTACAGTAGGATCTGATTTTTGTTAAGGATATTATGTGTTACACATAGGAAAAATTCTGGAAGCATAGACATTTAACAGTGGTTATCTCTGGGGAACAGGATGAGGGAGGCAGATTATTCACTTCAGTAATGATTAGAATTGTTTGAAACAAGCATATGTTACTTTTATAATAAACAAAAGATGTAAAGGGAAAAAAGCTCCATTTGGAAATCTGAGGACAGTTAATCCTCCCAAGTCTCACATCCCCCAGTCCTTGGCTACAGCCCAAACGTGAGTCTCTCTGACCGTCATCTGTTCTCTCCCTTACCATCTTCATTTTGCTCTGTGCTCCCATTCCCCAATCACCCCTGGCTCGTCTCCCTACTAGTGCCCTCTCCCACTCTTCTTTGTACCCTTTGGTCGCCCCCTTCCCCTCAAAGGAAACAATTCCCGTTGCACTGAAAATAAACTTCACAGAATAAGGTTCTCTTCCTCCAAGCCTGGAAGCGCTGAAACCTGAGTCTCCACGGGAGGAGCTCACGGCTTTGCTTGCAGGGCCCCCTAGTGGACACTGCTCACACTCCACACCACAGGCACTCTAGGACTGGGAGGTGGGGTCTGTGCTTTAGCTTTCCTTGTTTGCTTCCAGACTGTTACTTCTCCGCCTTCAGCCAAGAGCTCCTCCTTCTCATGCCATCTGGCTACAGCACCCTCTTCTCTCCACTCATCATCGACCCTTCTTTTTAACCACCCCTTCCTGGTCAAACCACCCCCCTCAACCATTCAACGAAGAGTTCGACATCTGGCTCACTGTCTTCACCCCAAGTCCTGACATCATTCTGGGTGAGTTCGACATCCATGATCCATGTGCAGGACACACCCCCATTCTAGCCATACCATGCTTCATCACTGGTTAAAACTGCTCTCAGAACCCTCCACTATCCACATTCTGCCCGCTGACCTCAAAGCTCATCTTTCTACCTCAGGAGGATCTCTAGGCTCTTGATCTCCCTTCATTCTCCCACTTTGTCAGCCCCTTCCACCTTCCTTCCCTCTCCATTCTTGAAAATGATGGTGATGATGATAAAATTAGCAATGGCTATGTATGTGCCAGGCATCATTTCAATAATCTCATGTAATTCTCACCATTACTTTGTAAGACAGATACTATTGTCTTTTTTTTTCTTTAATGGGGGAACTGAGGCTCAGAGAGGTTGAGTGACTTACCCAAAGTCCAACAGCTAGTACAGGACAGATGAGATTTGAAGCCAGATCTGTTTGCCTAAATCCTATAATGTAGACTTCAGGACCTTGTCTATCAACTTCCTTGCCCTGTGTCTTTCTGACAATCCGCTAGGCAAAAACCCAAGCCTGGATAAATTTAACTAACAGCCTCCTCCTCTGTGCTTATACCCAGATGGAGGAACACTGCTGGAGAAAATCCCATCACTTTGTTGATTAGTCCCACTTGAAAGTCATAGTTTCCAAACTCAGCTGGGTCCTAGACTCGGCTAAACAATACTGCTAAGTAACTGTCCTGACAACAGCACTTTTTAAGTTTCTCCACTGCCCTCTGGAGTCAGATTGTCTGGGTTAGAATCCTGCCTCAGCCACTTCCATGTTCCATACTGTGGCAGCTTTTAAGGAAGGGTGAGGTGGAAGAAAAGAGAATGAGGGGAAGGGGAAATGACATGTCTTTTTGAATTTTATTGTTTCCATCAGCGTTCATTCTCTCTATGCTCTTGTCCACCTCCAACCCCCTTTCCACCACAATCACCACACTGTTGTCCATGTCCATGAGTTCTCTTTCTTTTTACTTTCTTTTTTGCTTGACCCCTTCCCCACCCTCGCTGCCCGCAAGACATGTCTTCAGTGTCTTCTGGGCACCGTCCATGGTGCCAGGTGCTTTACATGCAGTATCTCATCTAAACTTCCCAGCAGCTCCGCAGGGAGATGCTATTGTTATTCTTGCTGTAGGAGACTAAGGCACAGAGATGTTAAGTTTCCTACTAAGGTGACACAGCATGTAGGTGAAGAAGCCATTTCATTTGTTTAGACCCTCTTTATCTTGATAGATTACTGTGACAGCCTGCAAAATGGTCCCTCTGTTACCCATGTCCTCCCATTTACCCTCCAATCTGCTACTGGGGCAATCTTACTTAAATGTATTGTGCTATACTACCCTGCTTAAAATTCACCTGAAGCTCTCCTGTAATCTTCAGAATGAAACTATAACCTTTAATCTTAACAACTGGCCCTCTTCTTCTTTTCTCACTGTGTTCACTGCTGTCTGCCTATGATCCAGCCATTCTGAACTATTTTTGACTACCTGGTGACACCTTGCTTTCCTCTAACTTCATGCCTATCTATAGTTCTGCCTGATCTCTGCATCCCCTGACCCCCATCCACCTTTAATGTTTTCTCTTTTGTGCTTTCCCAGCATTTATGCATTGATCACAATGTGCTATAATTTCCTGCTGAGTTTCCTGTTTCCCCTATTAAACTGGGAGCTGCTTGGGGTTGGGGACTGTGATTTAGTAATCTCCATCTCTGTACTCCCTAGGGAATAGCACCAGAGCCTGGTTATATCCGTGTTTGTTGAATGACTGACTGACAATGAATGGAGTGAATGAAGGAAGAAAAGGCCCTTACTTGGAAAGTTTAGTGACATGAGCTGTATGGTATCTGCTTCTTGGCTGAAGCCACTGCAGTTTTCCCCTATGACTCATGCTGTAAAAATATGTCTGCACGTGGATAAAGACTGAAAGAGAACTATCCACACAAAATTAAGAGTTTTGTTAGAGTGGTGAGTTGATGGATGCTTTTTCTCCCTGTTTTCAAAATGCTCTTTAGTGCTGCTTTCTGAGTGTATTGGCAATGTAGCAGACATTGTGGAAATGGAATCTGGGGCTCCCATGGAGGAATCGATAATCGATGTGTATTGGTGCTCGGTGCACTCTGCTGGGTTCTGGGTGCTGTGTGAAGTGTGGTGGGCAGAGGCAATTCATTCTGACACAGGTTCACATGGCCTGGAGTCTTGCCAATTCGATTGGATTTGCTGGAATAAAATGAGAACTTTCAAGAATTTCCCAAGCTCCTAGTTTGAGGTATCCTCCCCCCCCACAAAAAACAACAACAACAACAAACCAACCACACACACACACACACACACACACACACACACACACACACAAAACAACAACAACAACAACAACTGGGTAGCAAACAAAGATGGGTTTTGTTTGCAGTGAAATAGTCATTCTTTCAATTTTATCCTTCAAAGTGATGTCTTCAGCTTTGGGGGTCAAGTTTGCTTAGTGGGGAAGCTGATAATCGATGCTTTCGTGGTTTAGAAATGATCAGAAATGTTTCCCTCTTCTGACTCTCGAATAAGATGTTTAGGAATTTCATTGGCAAAATGATGAAATTGTTTCTTCATTGTGGGAGGATTTCCAAAACTACGTATCATGTGTTAACCCAGAAGAGTAAAAAAAATGGGAAGCAGCAATCTCCAAGATTCAGATGATGAGTACCCCTGCCTTTGATGGCTGCTTACTCACTGCTCTGTCAAGCACTAAGCTCAGGACTTTGGATCTATCTATCTCATTTAAAACTTGCAACAGCCTTTGGAGTAGGGACTGTTAGAATCCCCATGTTAGAGATGATAAGACTGAGTTTCAAATAGACTCAGCTCTGAAATCATGAGGCTGGGCTTTGTTCAGCTAGCTCTAACCACTGAACCCCTGCCTCTAGAGGGGTTCAGTCTTGCTACAGAGGGACAGAGGTAGGTAATTATTTTTACTTAACAAACAGTCGCATAATGTTTAGCATGGTCAGTGCTTTACAAATATTAGGCCATTTAATTCTCATAGGTAACCATGTGAGGAGGTACTATTAATGGCACCTTGTGATAGATGATAAAACAGAGGCACAGGCAGGTTAAGTCACTTGCTTGGAGTCAAGCAGACTAGCATGTGACAGCCAGAGTTACAGTCCAGACAGCCATGTTCTGATGTATGACTTAAGTTTGACCCTGTGCTGGACAGCATTCTACTCCCTGTGCTCTGTCTACGCCGGTCTGGCTCAGAAACATGAGAAGACATGGGCTTCTTTTTGTAGTTTTAAAACTGATTTGTACTTATTGGAGTATTTTTCCCCATTGAAGCCTTGTTTTCTACTTCCAGTTGTCTCAAGGAGATGCGGGTATATATACATACCTCTGTTCCTCTGTAGCAAGACTAACCTAGAGGCAGGGTGCTCAGTGGCTAGAGCTTTCCTGTGGTGCCAGCTGAACTCTGGTTTGAAACCCTGCCTCATGATTTTGGAGCTGAACATCTCTGAACTTCAGTTTTACCCTCTCTGCTAAAGGAGAAGGGCACTTTCTCCTGACACCTTTATTTACTCCCATTTTTTGATGTTTTAGGAAAAGGAGGGTTTCCTCTACAGCTGAGCACTGGATGGGTGAGAGGCTTTTGGCACATCACTTCAGGAATCAAAGCCACCTTTTTTCATTCAACAGAGGCTTCAGGATAGCACCCTCGAAAGGCAGTTTGCTAGGAGTCATTAAGAGCAGACAGAGTGCTCTTCCTTACCCAGCTTGTCCCATCTATTCCTCCCAAATCCCTATGCCTCCCTACCATCCTGTCTCATTCCCCAGAGCCCAGGAGACAATGGTGGCCTCTTAGCTTAAAGGGAGGGGGAGTTGAAGGAGCAGCAGGCCCAACCCACCAGCTTGAAAGCTTCACTTGACAAGGGAGGAGGCACATCTGGTTTGGGTTTTCAATTCAATTCAACAATGATTTATTGTGGGCCTGCCAGCTGCAGAGGTTCTGGGCTAGGCTAGACAGGGAGAGCTGCAAAGATAAGTAAAATGTTGTCTATGCCCTTAAAGGAGTTTTATAGGTGGTAGGGATACATAGACCTGAGTGAGCAATTTTTATGCGATGAGCTCTGTGCTAGGTGGTTTACCTTTCATACTTTATATCTTTGAACCTTCCCAACAGATTTTGGGATGGGGGCAGTGAAACTAATATTACTTCATTTTACACATGAGGAAACTGGGCCTCAGAGAGGAGATGACTGGCCCAAGGTCACAAAGTCAGGACATGACGGAACCAGGCCTGGAACCTAGAACCTAGATGTGTCTAGTTCCCAAGCCCACATTCTTAACCATTACTTCATCCTGCTTCCCAGAGATAATGATGACAGGTAACATTTACTGAGACCCCTAGGCCAAGTCTTGTGTTGAGTGGGATGCAGATATTATTTCTTTGGCAACTTCCAGTATTCCATTGAGGCACGTTGTTATTCCCTTTTCCAGAATAGAAAACTGAGGTTGCCTTAGCAAGTAATGGAGTTTGGATTTGAACCCATGTTATTCCATCTCACCAGCCTGTAGCATGAAAGAAGTAGACACAGGGTACCATGAAAGTTCAGAGACAAGGCAATGAATTGTGCCTTGGATGGTTTCATGGCAGAGATGGCATTTGGATTTGATCTTGAAGGGTGAGTTGGTATTTTGCTAGGAAGAGTTGGGAGAAAGGATCACCAGTCAGAAGGGATATTATCAGCCAAGGAATAATACATTGTGAGGCATTTTGGTGGAGACTACAGGTTCATCCAGTTTGTGGGCAGGGTACCCTGGATGTAGAAGAGCAATGGGAAGGAAACTGGATACACTGGAGGGCTTTCACATTTTTCTCAAGTTGAAATTCTTGTTTTTCTTTTCTTTTTAAAATTTTTTTTCATTTATTTATTAAGATATTACAAATGTGTCCTTATCTCCCCATTGTCCCCGTATCCCCCCACTCATGCCCTCACCCCCTGGTGTCTGTGCCCATTGGTTATGCTTAGTCTGCATGCATAAACTCCATTGGTTGATCTCTCCCCCTTAGCCCCACCCTCCCCTGCCTTCCCTCTGAGGTTTGAGCATCTGACCGATGCTTCTCTGTCTCTAGATCTATTTTTGTTCATCGGTTTATGTTGTTCAGTGGATTAAAAAACTTTGGCACATCTACACAATGGAATACTATGCTGCTGTAAAAAAGAAGGAACTCCTACCATTTGCAACAGCATGGATGGTGCTGGAGAGCATTATGCTAAGTGAAATAAGTCAGTCAGAGAAATTCTCCTTTTTCAATGAAGAGCAGGTACTCCACCCAAAAGCTTTTCAAATGATTCTATCATGCAACCCATGAGCAAATGCACATGGAACCCTCACTGTGTATAGACTACTGTGCTGTGAGCTGTGGGGAATACAAAAGTAAGCAACTCAGTTCCTCCAGTGTGTGCTGAGGGCCCCCGTGTGGTTGGGGAGACAAGATACACACACCAGAAAAAGCAGCAGCCAGCCCAGACAGTTTGTGATCTGAGCCAAATGAGTTTTCCTAACTGTCAGCTATCCAGGAACACGAGTATGGGGGGTGGGGTGGGGTAGGGCATTTGGGACGGGTTGCAAAGGGAGGATTCACCAGGAGAGTGGGTTTGGGCTTTGAGGGCTATTTTAATAGGCTTGGATGGAGAGGAAGGCAGGCAAGCTTAAGACCAGGTAGAACTACTAATGTGGCTGGCACGAAGGGCTCTGCAGAGGCCTCCCTTTCCCCAACTACTGCTGCCCCCATTCATGTCTTCATCTTTGGAAGTTTAATAGAAAAGATGGGACTGTATGGGGCCAGATACAGCGTGTGGGAGCGGGAAAACAAGGTCAGGTACCTGATATTTCTGATCCTCCAATTTTCTACACTTAGCTTCAATTGCTGGCAGCTCCCCCAGCTGCTGAATTGTATGTGTATGTGTGAGCAGTATTTTAAATTAAGCAGTGAGTGCTTTCAGCTCATCATAAACATGCTAAAAAGCTTCAGCCACAGCCTGAGCCTACCCCCGCCCCTTACAATCAGGCGGCAGGTGGGGCCACTGGACCCCACACTCTAATGCGTGCTGCGTATGACTCACCACCAACAACAAAAAAACTGTATGTTTCAGTCTTCCTGGGTAGCAGATCCCTAGTTGTGGTGGGAAACCTCAGTCCGAATTCAGAAGGCAGAGGGCCTCAGCCCCGCCCTACAGACAGAATTCTACAACATGTGGAGAACCTACTATGTGCAAGGCATTTTGGGTAAGTCCATTAATCTCCCTTGGCTTTCCATTTTCTCATCTTCAAAATGCATATAATAATCCTGCCTGCTTTACCTCCCTACTAGGGGTATATGTCTTAGCCACGCTGTTCTTTTGATTTCTGAAACATTCCTAAAGTCTTTCCTTGCCCCAGGGCCTTTATGCCTGCTGTTCCTTCTGCCTGGATTCGTATGGCTGTTGCTTTTGACATAGGAAGCTTTTTCCTTAATCTTTCAGTCTCATCTTAAATGTTACCTCCCGAGAAAAGCCTTCTCTGACCACCTACAGTTAGTTCTCTGCTTTTATTGGCAATACTTTTTGTTGTTAATCCTCACCTGAGGGTATTTTTTCCCCTTGATTTTTTTAGAGAGAGTAAGGGAGGGAGGGAGAGAAACATCGATGTGAGAGACCCATATCGATTAGTTGCCTCCTGTATGTCCAGACTGGGGTTGGGGAACAACCCAAAACCCAGGTACATACCATTGACCAGGAATTGAACCCATGACCCTTTGGTTCGAAGACCAATGTTCTAACCAGTGAGCAATAATGGCCAGAGTGGCAATACTTTCCTAATCACACTTACCTCTCTGGGTAATTATGTCTGTTTATATTTGTCTGTTTTCATCTGTCTCTCCCACTGGAATGTAAACTCCAAGAGGACAGGGACCTTGTCTTTATTGCTTGGCAATGTGTCCCTCTCATCTAGAGGGGTGCTTGGCACATAGTAGGCTGACATAAACAAAACCATCTGGGAAATATTTTCTCCCTGAGGTTCTTGCCAGACATATGGTTGCTGGGGGAAAATTCATGACAGAATTGTGTCATTCCAATGAAAAAAAAAATTAGGCTAAAGGGAGGAGTTTGTTGAAAGCAGTTCTGTTTTAGAAACCCGTCCTTGGAGTCTCATCACCAGACACAGAGTCTTTCGAAAATCAAACAAAAGGGATAGGAAAGATAAAAAGCTGACTTCTTACTGGGCGCTTACTGCATGCCAAGAACTGTTGTAAATGTTCTATACAGATTATCTCATTTAATCCTCATAATAAGCCAATGACGTCAATTCAACCCAGCTCCATTTTACAGATGAGAGGATTGAGGTTCTGAAATGTTAAGCAAAGAGCCCAAGGTCACATAGCTAGTGTGAGGCAGAACCAAAAGTGAACCACGACAATCAGAATCTGAGTCCGTGAACAAAATCATCTCTGCCCCCTGCAGCCTCCATGCTCTCCTGTAGCCCCTGCGCATACTTCTACTGCAGTGCTAACCATGCTGCAGTAGACGGGGCTTGTACTCATCTCCCTTCCCATTAGATCAGGAACTTAAGTGCAAAGACTGGGCCTTCATTTTTGTTTCCCCTGTGCCTATAATAGAGCTTGTTCCAGAATAGGCACCAATTGGTAATTGTTGAGTGAATGACTGCGTGTGGGAGTGAGTGAATACATGTTCTTTTGTTTTTTCAGGTTTCAGGCTTATGGGCTCTTGTTTATTTCCATGGTTTATATTAAAATGTAGCACTGGAGACAAGGGTGTTCTGGTGCAAGAGGTCCCTCTCACTACGAGTTACAAGATACTGGGAAAGCCCAATCAGTGTCTATAGAGCAAGGCACTTGATTTGAAGGGTTTCATTTTATCATCAATCTAAAAAGTAGCTGGACCTGTTTAGGACTTAAACAAACTTTCAGTGTTCAAGTCTCATCTTAAATCCTTTGCAGAACAAGGCAGGGTGTGGAGTAGGAGGAAGGGGGAGTTATAAATAAACAAATACCCACAAACCGGCTGGTTTTTTAAACAGAATTTGCTTCAATCAGTGCTGCGCCACATTTTCTCAAATGGCCTCCATCATAAGAACAAGTGGGAACTTTCATACTGAATGGTTTTATTCCCCATCCCCCACCCCACCAGATGAATGGCAGGAGTTTTGGCTTGGGAGGCAGGTTTCAAATCCTCGGCACACAGTTTGCTGCCCTACTGTGCCCCATCCATCACACACAGTGTTCTGCACAACATACTCATCACATCTGCTGCTTCAGCCCTTCAAAATAATTGGGTCATGGTTTTATTATACCAGTGAGAGAGCTTCAAGCCTGTTAGGATTATGTCATTAACATTTGCATGGAAAGGCAATCATGATATGCTGGTCATTTGACACAGCTGGGAATGCAACTGTGTTGTCATTGTTTCAGGTTCTCATCCAAACTCTGACTTCGTTTCACAGTCAGTGTAAGTCTGATGTATGTCATCTTTGAAATGTTTTCTAACCCTTCAAAGGACCAAGCAGGGTCTAACTCTGAAGGTGAGAGATGCTTGCTTGTCATGCGTGTGGGAGTTGTACACTCTAGTGGTAGGATGCTGTAATACACTGACATTTGTTCACTAATTGCTGATTGGAGCCAAGGAAAGTCTGGACTTAAGAACAAATGAGGGTTAATGTTGTCTGTGGGGGAAGACTAGACAATTTATGAATAAGAGTTCTGTTGTGACTTCTTTTGTGTGTTAGTTTCAGTAGTACTAGAGCTTTGATTGCAGTTGCCAGTATGTTTAAGCATGAGTCTCTACTAATGAGATTCAAGCATGTTTGCATTTTCAATGGGTATTAATGAATGATGGCAGAAAATCTTAGTTCCAAACAAGGAAATGATTGGCATTGATTACAGAAGTATAAGCAGAACTCAAATTCATGCGTCAGTTTTTCAATTGTAACTCATTGATCCTCTTCTCCCACTTAGCATGCTTACTGGAGTTTTATGGTATACTAGAGGCCCGGTGCATGACATTCATGCACGGTGGAGGGGGGTCCCCTCAGCCCAGCCTGCACCCTCTCAAAGTCTGGGACCCCTCAGGGGATGTCCAACGGGGAGTGTACCTAAGCCGGCAGTTGGACATCCCCCCAGGGTTCCTTAGCGCTGCCATGGAGGTGGCTTCTGACTGAGCAGTGCTCCCCCTGTGGGAACGCACTGACCACCAGGGGGCAGCTCCTGCATTGAGCGTCTGCCCCCTGGTGGTCAGTGCGCATCATAGCAACTGGCCGTTCAGCTGTTCAGTCGATTTGCATATTAGCTTTTTATTATATAGGATGGCCATTAATGTAGCTTCTAAGGAATCTATTGCAGACACCTGTCCATCCCTCTTCTGGTTCCAGACCTTGACAAAGCAGCCTTTACCAGCTACCTCGAGGTGTGACAGGCAGAGCTGACCTAATGAGGGAAGTCAGCTAAAGAGGTTGAGTGGTTTAGATGCAAATCTCCTAACTCCAATTACCATGACTATAAAGAACTCAGGTTCCTGAATTTCGCTTGACAACTGATTCCAACTCCTTTACCTTCTGGGTACTTTGATATTTGTGCTGTTCCAGGTTCCTGCTTTTGATCTGTCTTTTCCTTATGGCTGCAGTTCCTTTTCTGTAACGTGGGGAACTTGCTGGGACCAAATGAGAGAACATACCCAGACCTGGCACAGTGTCTGGCAGAGAGTAAGTGCTCACCAAATGGTAGTTGTTGTCTCCCTTTCCCTGTCCAGGTTTCTTCTGGTTCTGTTCTCTGCACCTCCAATATTGGCCCTGGACCAGGGCCTGTTTCCTCCCCTGACTGGCAAGCCAGATCACCTGCCCCCCAGACAAGCTGGACTCCCTTCTCTGGTAGTCTCTGTTGTCCTTACCTGTTGCCATCTGGCTCACTGTAACTACAGGTAGACCTCTGCCAGTTGCTGACATTAACCTATTGAATTCTGGCAGGGAAGAAAAAGTTTGTAGACAGGAATTTGCATGTCTGGGCCAGATACAAGACCAGGAGGCAAAGCCATATTAACTTGCCCTCCCTAATTGTGAACAAATCACCCATTCTGGTTAAAACCAGATGTTTTACACCCATGACTGTAATGCCACACATCAAACAGTTTCTTACAAGGAACAGAGTGGTTTTCACATCAGAAATGTAACCTGTGTGCCACTTCTCAAATTTCTTAAAAGCAACTACCACACCTGGGTACTGTTCCCTTGAAAATAACCACCTTATTGGGTGTCTTACAGGGATTTTAATTTGGAAGCCCTCAGAGCACATATGCGCTCTTTCCAAGGGGGTCTCTGATTACTTTAATTTGCAGGGAATTAAAATGTTGGAGAAGATAAGAGATCTTCCCCAAACTCAGCTGCTCTTTGAAAATGTTCTTCAATTGCTTTGGCGAGCAGCCAATCCAAACACTAAAAAAGAGTCAGAGAATGCAGGAATCCTGAATGCTATTTTCAGTGCATGTCCAAACAAGAATGGGGCCGGGAGTGTGTGTGTATGTATGTGTGTGGGGGGGGGGGGCGGCAACAGAAAGAGGAAAAAAGGCAGTTTTTGCATTTTAGGCTGGGAGAAGATCTCACCTCAGTATGTTTGGTCTCCTCTCCACTCATATAGAGGATAGAGGACATGTGGTGACATTGTGACAGCAGATTTTCCAGCAGGGTCAGGGCCAAGAGCCAAGGGTCAGTCCAGTGAGGTCACCACCATGATCAGTTCTCAACTGTTTTGACTTGGATTTTCTGTTTTGGGTTCATTGGTTATTGGTGCATTTGCTTCTTTCTACAGCAGGGTGGGGAACGTCTGGCCCGTGGGCCATATAAGGCCCACAAAATCATTTGGTCTGGCCCTACCAAGACATTAGGGATGAGTTAATTAAATATTTTACAAATATAGCAGGATAATTTTTATGTTGATAATTTTGTATGGTCTGCGAATGATGTTGTGAATATCCAAATGGACCTTGGCAGAAAAAAGGCTCTCCACCCCTGATCTACAGGGTGTCCCAAAAAATGTATGTACATTTTGTCTATAGATTCTATTACATTTTGAAAATGAAATGTATTTTAATAAGCACTGCCTTTATAATTATTCAAAGTGTGTATGCATTTTTTGGGGACACCCTGTATTTGGGAGGAGGTGACATGATTGATTATTCCATATGACTTGTCCTCTTCAACGTTTAATCACATTCTGAAGGACTCTCTAAGCTCTAGCAACTATTTGTTTGTGCTATGAAACAGTGGCTTCTTTCTATGCATTTACTGAAAGTGGTTTCAGATAATGTTAATTTTCTAGTTTCCAACACTAGATATTACATGGTAAGAGACAAACAGTTTAACTAACTCTTATTGGGAGTTATCTTTTCTTCCTTCAAATCTCATGCAGGTGCTAAAGGGTGTCCATAGCATCTTTCGTGCCATTTTATTGATGATATCAATTTATTAATTCATAAAATGGCTTTTTTTTGAGTCTTTATTATGTGTGAGGTACTGTGCTATGGTGTGCTTAACATACCACATCTTATTTCATCCTCACCACAAAGCTGTGAGACAGGTACTAACATTTTCTTAATTTTATGTATGAGGAGACTGAGGCTCAGGGAGCTTAATGCAAGATCACACAATCAATATATGAGAGCTGTGACTCAAATCCAGGCTTATCTAATTCATCTACACTATACTTCCTCCACATAGCTTATTTTGGGCCCTCACAGTCTTTAAGAACAAAATTAATCCTTAGGGAAATTTTCGTACTCTACTTTTTGCTAGCACAGTAGTGCCCCTTTATCCACAGTTTTGCTTTCCACAGTTTCAGTTACTTGCAGTAAACCAGGGCCTCAAAATATTAAATGAAAAATTCCAGAAATAAACAATTCATAAGTATTAAATTGCACGCAGCTCTGAGTAGTGTGATGAAATCTTGCACAGTCCCACTCTGTGCTGCCTGAGACATGAATCAATCCTTAGTCCAGCATCTCCACGCTGTATACAGGATGGGGCAAAAGTAAGTTTACAGTTTTTCTTATAGAAAATAACACAATAATCCTATATAATAAAAGCCTAATATGCAAATAGACCGAACGGCAGACCGACTGGTCACTATGATGTGCACTGACCTCCAGGAGGCAGACGCTCAATGCAGGAGCTTCCCCCAGCCCGCAGGTCCCAGGCCAGCCAAGGTGGGTGCCAGTGCCCCCCCCCGATTGCCCCCCGATTGCCCCACCGGTCACTCCACAGAGGGAGGCGACTGGCAGCGGCGGCAGGGGGCTGGGCTGGCGAGTGGGCGGCGCCAGGCCAGTCAAGGAAGGTGCCAGCAGGGGCCCTCTGATTGCCCCACAGGTCATCCCACAGATTAGCCCTGATCACTGGCCAGGCCTAGGGACCCTACCCATGCACGAATTTCATGCATCAGGCATCTAGTCAATAAATAATAATATAAGTATAAATTCTGTGTTTCATGTACTCAACTATAAATGTACTTTTGCCCATCCCTGTACACTACCCACCCCTTAGTCACTTAGTATCCCTCTGGGTAATCAAATTGACTGTGGTGGTATTGCTGGGTTTGTGTTCAAGTAACCATTATTTTACTTAATAGTGGCCCCAATGTGCAAGAATAGTGGTGCTGGCAGTTTGGATATGCCAAAGAGAAGCTGCAGCATGTATGTATGTATAGGAAAAAAACACAGTATATATAGGCTTTGGTGCTATTCATGGTTTCAGACATCCACTGGGGATATTGAAATGTATTCCCTGTGGATAACGGGGGACTAATGTAGATACTATTACTATTGCTGCCACTGCTGCTACTGTCACTAGTACTACTAGTATTTATATAGTACTGCATTTTTTTCAGTACTGGTAGGTACTTTACACCATTTATTTAACACTCACTGTGCTATAGACATCGCACTTGGTGGTTTCCACTTAGTCTTGACAACCATTATTCTCCCTTTCCCTTTTCTACAGAAGAGGCTCAGAGACATTAGGTAATGTGCCTTAGGTCACATAGCTCTTCAATAGCCAGTTGTTTCTATCTCTAGAATCCTCTTATAGCCACTAATTTGTATGAGCCCTCCCTTATCTCCTGACTGAACATAAGTTGCACGTTTCCCACTATGTTGCCTTAAAATTCAAATTAAAATCAAGAACAATCTTATTCCACTGAACCAAGGAGGAAAAACATTAGAAATATCAATTATTAGGTAGAAATGTTGCCAGGAAGAGCTATACAACAGCACAGAAAGACATCCAAGGGAGTTAACAAAGATGGGGGCGGGGGAGTGCAACAAGTTTGCATGTTGATCCTTAATTGTAGCCCTGCCAGCCCTTAGCTTCTTCTTTCACCTTCTTGCTCTGAAATTTCTCAAGCTTCTCTAGAGAGCATAACATACCTAGAGACAGCCTGACCTGCCACAAGTAGGTACCAGGCCAGGAATGGCAGGCTTAGGGCAATAGGGCTCTGGGCTGGGAACCATAAATAACCACTTTAATGAACACCGGCTTTGGCCAAGAGCCTTATAATTTTTTAAGAGATTCCGTGCTTCTTCTATGGACTTAGTTATTTGAGCAAGGGCTATCTGGATGTATTCAACAATGATAATAATTACAGTTGCCCTTTAGAGAGCAGTTAGTATGGGGTAAGCCCTGTATTAAACAGTTACATACACTAACTCATTTAGCCCTCACACAGCCCTATGAGAGCAAATGCTGTTGTTTCCCCATTTTACACAGGACCCTTCAGGATCAGAGAAGCTAAGTAACTTCCCCAAGTGCATACTGCTGATTAGAACTGCAATTTGAAGCCTGAAGCATCTGGTTCCCAGGCCAGAGTTAATTCCTATATTTAATGAATTTCTGTTGAAGGAATAAACAGATGAATGGATGGACAAATGTATTAATTCATTTTCCTTTACTTTAACAAACATTTATTGAGTGCACTGCACTGTATGTGTCAGCCCCTGTGGTAGGCATTGAGGATTCAAATGTTCAACATTTAAACACAGGTACACCCCCTACATTGCTCCTGACCACCAGCTCACAAAAGCAGTCTTTAATGTGACATGATTTCTTCTGGGGCAAAGTAATTTGAGTTTCTTGAACAGCAGTTTTTAATGATGCTATTAAATTTAACCAAAAGTGGGGGTTGTGCACTGGGGAGAAAACAGTTTCAACTGAGAATGTGTCTTTGATTAATTATTGAGTCATCCAGAGAATGGTTACTACCAGAAATGGAGCTGCAACTCCTATCCCATTAGCTAACTCTTCCATCTATTATGTTTGTATCCTGTCGAACCCTCTCACGGTACAAAAGTTATCTATTCCCTAATGGACAATTATCCCTAGTCCTGCTAGTCCTGCTGATTGCTGGCAGTCTACTTGCCCACGGAAGAGACTTACAATAGTCACGACTGATGATGTACTGGAAAATTGCTCATTTTTACACATTTTAAATCCATGCAGAATAAATGTCTTTTCAGGCTGCCCTTTAAACTGCATTTGTTTTCCTGGTTATATAAGAGTAGGTTATGAATTCCTTACCTGTATGTGTAACATGGCCTCTGTGAATATTTCAAAAACCCTCTAGGCAGTAGCCCTATAGATATTAAAATGACGAATAAATGAAATAAACACATCTGGGGAAATAGCAGAGGGGCAAACCCTGTACCTGGGCTCCGGTGGCTGGTTATCAAGTCAGGGTGATCACAGTCTTCCTTTTCCTTTCCAGGTATTTTGAAGAGAATCCCAAGTAGATTAGCATTGAGGTGAGGACTCATGGTGCTGAAAGTAGAAATTGAGTGGACATTGAGGGGTGCCTGTAGAATTCCCTGGGACTATTGCTATGAAATTTGAAGAAAGGAATGTCCCCACCCCAAGCTCACACTCCAAGTGTGGCAACATATTACACTTTGATTATAGTAAACAGCATGCTCAGTACAACCAGGAGTCACCAATTGCCCATAGCAAAAAGCCCAGGGTTGTCTTTCCCACATCCTTATTTCTCACCGCTGCATTCAGCCAGTCACTAAGCCCTGCCAAGTTTGCTTCCTAAGTGTTCCTCAAATTTGACCCATTTTCTCCATTCCTCCTGCTATTGCTTTAGTTTAGGACTCTCCTAGTCTTCTCTTGCTTTGATTCCTTTGATAGCTTCCTGTTTCCTCATCTCTTACCCCCACCCTCTGCTACACTTCTCCCCAAAGTGGCCTGAGTGATCTTTCTAAGATGTAAATCAGATCACTTCACACTCTACCTCCACTTAAGTGATACCAGGCACATAATAAGTATAACTGACTTCACAATACCTGAGACCAGAGGCCCTCAAGGTGTGGGTCTGGGACCAGCAGCAATAGCATCTCTGAAAAGTCTGTTAGATTAGGTACTTATTGGAGGCCTACTGAATCAGAAACTCTAGGGATGCTCCCCCAATTTTTGTTTAAGAAGCCCTCCAAGTGATGCTGGTGAGTACTAATACCATTCCAGATCACAGTGGTTTCTATCACAGAGCCTGTATCAATAGTTATTTTTCTGTTTGTAGTCATGTCTCTCTACTAAATTTTAATCTACTTGATGGCAGTGACTCTATTGTGGTCATCTTGGTAGTTTCTACAGACCTAGTACAGTGCTTTGTGCTCATCTCATTCATTGACTGACTCAGAGAAAAATTGCCACAGCCCCAGAAACCGAGTCTGCCAAAAGAAGACCAGACACAGAGAACCTGACTTGAGTCTCTCATTTTGAGTGGTGTAACATTGAAGGAGTCACTTCCTTCTCTGAGTTCTAGCTTTGCCATCTATGAAAAGATAATACCTTTTATAATGATTTTCTCTAGCATCTTGTTCTTTGCTAATGTTTTAAAAATCTCCTTTCTTAATACACTTAAAACTTTAAAAATATTTTATACCATATAATTGCAGTGTCTGAGTATTTCTATTTTTGTTTCTAGCTTTATTGTATGCTTTGTAATTTTGGATTATGAGTTCATGTTCAACCAAACTTTAATGGTGGTAATCCAATGAAAACTGGATGGAAGGTGTGTTCCTCAGGGAGGATTTGTGTTGGCTCATTCCAGGTGCTTTAGGGCACTACCCACGACTACTTTGAATTGTTTAGTTTCAAAGACTTGAGCCATGTCTTATTTGTCTATATGACCCAAGTTTAGCTTAGAAACTTGTAGATGCTCAATGTGTATGTATTGATTGGATGGATGAACTAAGCATCTACAAGCTTATTTTGGAAGCCCAATACAAATTGTACCCTCTGGTGATAACAAAGGCTAGTAGTTGCTTCAGAAAAATAAAATTAATAACATTATTGAGCACTTATTATGCACCTGGTATCATTCTAAGTGTACCATGTGTATTAACCCATTTAATTTTCACTATAACTGTGAGGTAGACACTGTCATTGTCCTCATTTTACAGAGCAGGCATTAGGCTCAGACAGGCTGAGTCACATAGCTAGTGAATGGCAGAACTTGGATATGAATGCCGGCACCCTAGAGATACATGTAACAACCATTCTATACTGGAGAGGATAACAACAGCAATGGCAGTAGCAATACAGTGGAAAATTTCATTACTGCCTAAGGGACTGCAACTGCCACACAGGCCACACCAGGCATGAGAAGGGACTTGGCATGGTCTTATATTGTCAGTTAACACTCATATGTGGGGTTCCCCCCACCAACTAGAATATGAGCAGTTTGAAGGCAGGAACCATGGATTACAGCTCTTTGAAATGCTTAATATATATTTGGTGAATGAACAAACAAATGTTTTTAAATTAACCACAAGTACTTTAAATAAATTGCTTCACACTTTTTGTGTCATACTGAAATTGGTGTTAACGCTTTCAGTTTGCTTTAAAATCTGAAAAAGCCTAGATGTGGCCATAACACATTTGGGTATAATCACACCTTACGTTTGTCCTGGTAAATGGAACTCAGGAGCCCCTGGGAATAGGAAGGAAGAAACTTCTTTCATAGGTCCTGAGGCTGTCAGGAACCAAAGGCTGCTGTGTTGCTGTGTTTGTTACCTGTCCTTTGACTGCTTTCCAAATCTAGGAGGACCTAGAGGAAAGGAGGACTTTCTTTGTTCATATTCTTGCCAAAGCCAGGAAAGAATTTGAGTGTAGACTCTCAGTAAACAGTCTGGGTCTGGGTCTTATCTCTGGCACTTCTCTGATGGCATGAAATCCCCAGTTTCCACCAATCTTGGTTCAATGTTTACCTGGAGGTTTGAGGTGAGGCTGGAGACAGGGTTCCACAATAAAGAGGAATGGAGTTGAGAATGAGGAGAGGTCTGTGTGTATGTATACTGGGTAAGGAATGGTGAGAGTTAGGAGTACCAGAATTGTAAAGCACTCACAGTGGGGTTGGGAGGGAGAGTGTTGGAGAAAAAATAACTCCCTAGCACAGCGAACCTATGACACGTGTGTCAGAGGTGACACGCGAACTCATTTTTTGGTTGATTTTTCTTTGTTAAGTGGCATTTAAATATATAAAATAAATATCAAAAATATAAATCTTTGTTTTACTATGGTTGCAAATATCAAAAAATTTCTATATGTGACACGGCACCAGAGTTAAGTTAGGGTTTTTCAAAATGCTGACACACCGAGCTCAAAAGGTTCGCCATCACTGCCCTAGCACATACTGGTTCCTTTTCAAGGATTTCTCTTTGCTGAAACAACTTGCTTGGTTCCAATTTTAGAAGCCTGGATTGGGCAGTTAGCACCCAAGATTCTCAATTTGGCTTTCCTATGGGTAAGGGTTGAAGATTAAGAGGGTGAAGAGAAGGACATTGGTATCCTGGTGTGAAAAGAGGCCCTGGGATTAGAATTTTGTTCCAGTGATTGTGCTAATATGTTCATGCCCCTGTCCTGCTAGGAGGCATACAGAAAGTCCTTTCCTTTCTACCCCCTGGGCTCCCTGCTAAAAAATCCCTGGAGACATCAGGTGTGTTGGATTTGAGGAGTCCGAGGAATGTTTAGGCAGCTGGTGAGGTCTGAGCTAGAAAGAGAGATATGGGAGTGAGGAGCATAAAGGTGAGAGTTGAAACTGTTCAAAGGGAGCATATAGAAAGAAAAGCAGAGGAAAATGCCTATGCAGTTATCATGGTCTATGAGGTGGTAATAGGGCTTGGGAGTGGTATGGGTTTGAGGAGGGGGTCATGTATTCATTAATTTATCCATTCCTTCAACATGTATTGAGCTTTATGCCAAATAATAGAGTTTGAAGAGGAAGTTGGGGATTTAAGAGGGAGAAGGGTTAAGAGGGGATCCCAGGGTGGATTCAGATGAAGGAGAAGGGAAGGACTGAGCTCCTGGGCTCTCTCTTGCCAGGGAAGTACATCTGTTAACACAAAGCTGCATCTGTATCCCAGCCAGCTCTCCCCCTTCACCCTCTCCTCTCTACCCACCCCCACAAGAGGGGAATGTTATGGCAGCTTCCTACACCCCTGCTCCCGCTCCATGTTCTTTCTAGGCACTTAACTTTGGCGCCAGCAACACCCCTTCTAACAGCTCAGGCAATTCCCAAGGGCTCCGGTGAGGGGAGGGGGGTTGACAGTTTCAAGAAAAAGAGCTGGAGAAGGAGCTGTCTGTCTGTCTAATTAGCTCCAGCTGTTATTGCACGGCAGCACTGGGGGCTGTCAGGAGTGTGAATGCATGCGTATGAACCTGTGTGCGTGGCTCCTCATTGCTATCACTCTATTTTTCACTGTATTGTGTGCTGGCTTTAGCTTTGTTGCTCTGAAACCTCTCCTGTCCCTGAGGATCCCAAAGGACAGAGTGTTCCACAGGCAGCACCAGCTTTAATCACTAATGCTGCTAAGCATGAGGACAACAAATATAGGCCCCCATATGTCCTGGCTACACAAGCCCCTGCTCTCCCCCTCTACTATCATTTCCTGAGCGTTTCCCTCTGAGTGAAGCCGCAGCCCTTGAAATTAGTAACACTTCACTTCTATTCAGCTTTTTGGCAAAGAATTTTCTCAGCTCTCATGCCATGCATCTTCAGACAGTCCTGTGGGGCAGCATATTACAGGTGAGTACCATGAAGTCCGGGCAAGCAGACAGATTTGCACAGGGTCACCCAGCTGGTGGATGGCAGAGCTGCACCTGGGTTGCAGGTCCTCAGCCTCTTAGCCTGATGCCCTGCCCCAGCAGAGCACTGCCAAAGAGGCTGCTACTGGGTGGCTCTGGCTACTGCTCTCTGTGTTTCTGAGAACCTGTCAGTTGTGAATCCAAGACCTGCTTCAGCAATCGCTGAAAACTAGGACCTCTGAAGCTGAGCACAGCCTAAGACTTTACTTAGGGCCTGCCTGATGCTTACCACTATGCTGGTACTTATGGGGGCCAAAGGCAGGGGTATAGCATAGGCCCTGTCCTCAAAGAAATAATAGCTTGAATGGGGAGACAAACTTAGACAAGTCCAAAGGCAGCAACAAGAACTTCGCTCTCTTCCGCTAAATAGTCTGTACCAGGAACAATGAAACAGTGACCCCTTCCATATGTACCTTTCTCCTACCCTAACCCTGGAGGGTGGTGAGTGTGGAGGGCTAATGAGGGAGGAGGGTAAGATGAGGGAAGAAAGGAAAAACTACAGTTTCCACTAAATGCCAGGCATAGTGTGGAGTATATGTTATACTTTTGCTATCTATATGATGTTTGTAATATGTAAACACACACACAAACGCATGCATGCATAATCACTTTATATGGATTAACTTATGTATCTGGCTGACTGTCATCTATGTAAAGAGTTCAGGACAGTGTCTGGCACTTAGAAATCACCAAGTGGATGCGAATTATTCTTCTTTCTTATCATCACCATCTTCATTATCATTATCTGCATGAATATTATATAAATTACTTCATTTAATTTTTCTAATGTCATAAGGTAGCAACTATTATTTTCATCTCCAACTTACAAATAAGGAAACCAGGGATATTGAGAATTCAAAGGAGAACCCAATCTGGTTCCAGGCAGCTTTGGAGCACCTCCCTATCTAGCAGGAGGGGCTGAGACACACATAAATACCCATGGTCCAATGGGGGCTGTAGTTGAGGAATATAGTAATGTCATGGGCACCAATGGTGAATGACCTGGAATCTGGGGAAATTAGGTAGGTGTCATAAATGATGTACATTGGAGCTGAATTCTGAGGGATGTAGGTTTTTTTTTTTTTTCCAGGAGGAGCAGTGGAGTGAGGGAAAGGACATGCCAAGCAGAGGGAACAGCATTTGCGTGAAAGTGCATGTTCAGGAGAGTGGGAGCTATCAGTAGCAACAGAAGGAGAGTGGGAAAGGTGGTTGGGATCAGCCTGTTCATAGTTTTCTTGGTCACTCTGGTTTTTTTTTTTGTTTTTAAATATTTTATTGATTTTTTTTTTTTTTTTTTTTTTTTTTTTTTTTTTTTTTTTTTTACAGAGAGGAAGGGAGAGGGATAGAGAGTTAGAAACATCGATGAGAGAGAAACATCGATCAGCCGCCTCCTGCACACTCCCTACTGGGGATGTGCCCGCAACCAAGGTACATGCCCTTGACCAGAATCAAACCTGGGACCCTTCAGTCCGCAGGCTGACGCTCTATCCACTGAGCCAAACTGGCCAGGGCTGGTCACTCTGTTTTGTACTTTGTTCTATGAAGCAATGGGGAGCCATATATGGTTTTTATTAAGGCAGAGGAATGACAGACTAGGAAGACAATTCTTACGGCACAGGGTGGGAAGGATTGGAGTGGTGAGAGGCTAAAAGCAGGTAGACTAATTGGGAGGCCATCTCAAGGGCACTGTTGAGAAGTGGCAGGTTTCTTGGCTCTGTGCTCACTCTGTATCTGGACTGTGGCAGTAAAAGCAGAGAGGAGGGGCCGTTCTGGAGATAAGTCAGTAGGTACAATGACTGATGTCCCAGCATGGGTCTGTGTGAGACTGTTAAGCTGAGACACACACCGCACAAGACTATTAGTTGGAAAGGGGTTGAGTAGAGACAGGTGATAAGTTAGCTGGGACAGGTTGGGTTGGGGATGCCAGTGGGACTTCCCAGTGGACAGGCTCAGCAGGAAGTGAGGTGAGAGATGGGGCCTGAGAAGCCACTAGGGTCCAAGTGGTATTAGTTGACTCCGTGGGACTGGATGGAGTGTCTCTTCTCCCATTTACTCCTCCAGGGCAAGGGCTGGGGTCAGAGCCAGGTGAACCTTAGCATGAAAGGGGTGAGGTGGTGGGGGACACTGGCCCAGAATGAGAAGACACCCTTCTTCTGACCCCTCCCAGGAACCTCAGGATCAGCACCATCTTCCCAGGGCTGCCTTCAGGGCAGCAAAGGGAGGTGCTCTGTGGGCAGAATTCATGTCCACACAGGGGCAGCATGCCAAGGAAAGAACAGTCACTTCAGCTTTTGAGTTCTGTACTGGGGGGGGGGTGTATTTTAATGAAATCCCCAAAATTAACCACTGGGGACTTGGGACAGAAGGGAAAAACACCAAGGGACAAACATAGCCACTGGAGCAGTCAGGACAAACAACTCAGACTTCAGAGCTCTGGAGCTGGGAACACATACACAATGGCACTTTTAAGGATCCAGTCTGTGAGAACCACAGCCAGTCTCCTAGGAGTCCTAAACTTTAATTAAACCTAGCAGGTCCCATAACCAAATCCCATAATCCCATAAATCTATAGCAACAAGTTAGGCACAAGACTTTAGTCCCACTTTGAATGATAGAGTTACCAAACTGCCATCTTACTCAGCCTCTGAATGACCCTTAGACAACTGCTTCCCCAGAACTATTTACCCAGGATGGCTTTGCTCTCCCCTGAAACCCTGAGAACGGCTACTGATTTCTCTGTTAAATCTCTGGGACCATAGCAGTAATGCTTCTGAACACTTTCCACACATGAACTCATTTATTCCTTATGAATATTACAGATCCTGTTTGTATGTATAATAATATTTATGGTAACAACAATAACAGACAATGTTTGCTGAGTGCTTAATGTAGGCCAGGCATGGTTCTAAACAGTTCTTTGAAATAACTCATAATTACCCATGAACAACACTATGAGGTAGGTATTACTAGTATACCATTCCCATTTTACAGATAAAGAAACAATTTACAGAGAGGTTAAGCTGCTCAAGGTTACATAGCTTATAAGAGGCCTGGACTGAGAGTCAAAGCCTGCTGGTGTGGCTTCAGCATGCTGTTAACCACTGAGGTATTCTCTGGCTCCTACTAGTTCCATATGCCTCTGGGTAAGAGCTCACTGTCCATTTGCACCTCGGAATTGGTAGCATCACTGATTTAGGTCTGCAGTCAAAATATTTAAAACTGCTTAGGGTCTTTGTGAAGCTGCCTAGGAGCTGTTGCCTGGACAAGAGAAGTTCAGGACTCAGAGGGCATTTTCATGTGCTCCTGGACAGAGTCAAGATGTAGGCTGGGGCTAGTTATAGGAATCAGAACTGTGTGACCCCCCCCCCCCAATCCCTGCCCACTTCCACAAGATGGAGTACACTCTTTCTTAAGGTGTGGCCCAAGGAGAGCTTTTTAAACATATAGAATACAGAAGTGAACCCCAAACCCCGAGACTTTATATCTCTATGAGGATAGTAGCTGGAATATGCACTTACCCAACTCTTGTACTGAGCATTCAAAAACCACTCTCATTTCGTTTTTGAAGTGATGTAGGTCAGTCTTCTGATTCTAGAGCAGCGGTTCTCAACCTGTGGGTCGCGACCCCTTTGGGGGTCGAATGACCCTTTCACAGGGGTCGCCTAAGACCATCGGAAAACACATATAAAATTACATATTGTTTTTGTGATTAATCACTATGCTTTAATTATGTTCAATTTGTAACAATGAAATTGGGGGTCACCACAACATGAACTGTATTAAAGGGTCGCGACATTAGGAAGGTTGAGAACCACTGTTCTAGAGGTACCATAATTATGCCTAGGGGTGCTTCCTCCCCCTCCCCACCCACTGCTGAGCAGAGAATCAGGGAGGGCTAGATTGCCAAGAGCACACTGAGGGCATGCCTGCACAGAAAGTAAAGCTCCTTCCTGCCACCACACCCCTTGAAAGAGAGTGAATTCTGTATCCTCAGAAGAGGGCTGGGAGGGGGAAGAGAGAAGGAAGCAAAGGAAAACCTCTTGAAGCTGCAGTACCCTGGGGCCCAGATAAGGGAGTGTCCTGAGGGAGGGAGGAAGAGAGAGGGGGTATTAGAGGAGGATAACTGCAGCAGGCCAGAACCCAGGGGTCAGGGAGCCACCGTGGGGGTGGGGGGAAGCTGTGACTAGGTGTCAATACCACAGCTGCAGTGAGCTTTATAGGAACCAGAGACACACTGTTTTAATGGGACTTCTTTTCTTTTGTCAGTGCTTCAGGAGTTGCACCCTTCTGGGCTCCACCCTCCCCCAAATTATTCCATCTCATCACTAGGGAATGGGTAGCCAGGCTCAGTTTGAGGTTGGGGAAAGCCAAGGAAAAGATTTCATGTATCCTTAGCAGTGAACGTGTCTGTGTAGTTAACTGGGGAATGGACTGGTTGCGGAAGTAGTGAGGAGGAAGGCTTGGGAACATGCTAATCTAGTGAAACTGGAGGAAAAGGAGAAGAGAGTTACTTTAAGGAAAAGGTGAGCCCCTGAAACCCTGGTGGTGTTAGACCTGCGCTGAGCAGGACTGTCTGCAGCTATAAGCAATACATAGATCAGAGAGCTGGGAATCTTAAGTATAGTTTACAACCCCATGACTATTTTGTAACTACCTATCTTACAGGCATCATTCTGATTTAATCTTCAGAACACTATGATAGATCCTACCATTATAGTGCCATTTTACAGATGCGGCTCAAATAGCTTACATGATTTTCCCAAGGCTGCACAGCTAGTGAATGGAAGAGCCAGGATTTAAGACCAGTGATCTTACTCCAGAACCCTGTCCACTAGTCCTAGGAAAGAGCCCACATAGGGATATGGGGATGCCTCACTCTTGGCCTGTGGTTCTACAGAGACAACTCCTCTTTCCACCTCACAGCTTTTGGTGAGCAAGATGAGTCACTATATCTGTCATGAATCCCCTCAGGTATGAGTTCAATGTTGGTCTCAGAGGAAGGAAAATGTAGGAGTAGAGTCTCAAAGCCTAAGTCCCTGTGTGCTTCTCCCATTTGACCTGCCCAGCTGGGCTGAAGAAATGCCAGGGTTGAGGGGTGACAAAAGAATTTGATCTGTTTGATTCCTTGTACTGAGGCCCCTTAACATTTTTGAGAGCCCTAGTTCAGTGGCTCAGGTAACAGCCTGAGGTGCCCTTGCAGGGAACTCTCCTATGTCTTGTCCTCCTCTAGTAAATGGGATTCTTCCTCCTCCCTGTACCCCAGTTTCATTAAGTGGATCTTTGCCTTATTCTCCAAATACTAAGTCTCTTACTCAGTACATTGCCTTGTACTCCATTTTAGCAAGACTAGAATCCTCCCTTTCTGCCAGTGGAGCTTCTTGGTACTTTTGGCCTTGAACCAGATCCTGCTTCTAGACCAGTGGTTCTCAACCTTCTGGCCCTTTAAATACAGTTCCTCATGTTGTGACCCAACCATAAAATTATTTTCGTTGCTACTTCATAACTGTAATGTTGCTACTGTTATGAATTGCGATGTAAATATCTTATATGCAGGATGGTCTTAGGCAACCCCTGTGAAAGGGTCGCTTGATCGCCAAAGGGGTCGCCACCCACAGGTTGAGAACCGCTGTTCTAGACTCTTGCTCTGAGGTTCATCTTTATATCTACAATGATTTCATGTCCCTCCTCTCTCTTCTCCCCTGTCAGAATCTTCTGTCATGATGGGCTGCTTCTAGATGAGGCTTAACAGGTTGCCCCTTCTAGAGATTAGTGTTTTAACTAATGCCAAAGTCCTTAGTAAAAGAATTATGTACTTATGAATTTTCAAGCCCTTGGGAGTGAATTGGGAGAGATTTGGAAGGGCAATGGAACATTTTTAATACTCCTGGAATGCCATAGGTAGACAAAAAAATCAGGCTACTGCCAAGCTCAAAATATTTTGGTTACAATCAGAATCCATCACATAGGGCAATCTCCCTCCCCCCACCCAATACTCAAGGTTTTGACAAAAAGTCTCCCAGATAATGAACTTCTCTGATCCAAACATCATTTTCTCAGAGCTCTTAAGAAGAAGAGCTGAGAAATGTCATGAGTTACCAAAGACCACACAAACAAGCAGTAGTCAAAGCAAAGCCAAACTCCTCCTGAGACCAGTTTCTTCCTAGAGCCTGAGAATGAATCCAGTCTCCACTAGACACAAGGTGAATTTCCTTTTCTGATTTCTCCAGCACTGGTATTAACACTGTTCTCAAATCCTCCTCAGACCTGGCACTCTTCGTAGAATACAAATAAAAAGCTGCTTATCTCTTTCAATCTGAGAAACTGAAGGTAGCCAGCCATGGTCTAAGGAACATCTTATGCTTTTTCTCTGCTAAAGACAATGTTCCTTTTACAATGCTGTATGGAAATCAAAGGGCAAGGCCTGCTGATCTGGCCTCATCTTATTTATGCTAAGGAAGTCATTATGAAAAACCTGAAGGACAAAAAAACAAAAAAAAAACCCTGAAGGACACTGTCCCCCACCCCACCCCCCGGGTCATAGCAGGTTTTCCAAATGACTTTCTATCAATGGCATTCTTCATCCTCACCTTCAAACAAATTCTGGACCCTAAGAGTGATTTTGGGGGAGGAGGATGGATCACAAAGCCTGGCTGTCATCCTGGACTATTTTGAGGGAACTTCAGCAGCCCTAAAAAGAAGGGCTGAATGTCCCATTCAGGGACTGACAAGTCAGCCAGAGACAATGGCTGGTCTCTCAGGAAAGTGGTAAATAAAAGCATAAGAAATGCTCTTTTCCTGGAGAGCCTATAGCTGTTTTGGTCTCTCTCTTCCCATTAAAATAGGAAGGCATTGAAAAGGGCCTTCCCACCACATAGTATGGAGCCAGTGTGGCAGTATTTCTAACCGTGTTGAGAATCAACCCAAGCCACACTGCTCTTCCCTTTTACCATGAAGCAGTTTCTAGATTCTCATTTTTACCCTCCTGCTTATGACATCTTTCACTGTTCCAGCAAATTGCTGCATAAAAGATAGAGAAGCCAGCAGGGTCTGTGCCCACAATAGTAGCTGTGGTTGCTTAATTTAAGAAATTCAAATGTCAAGGATGCACTTCTCCCAATAAGTCTAACATGAGAAATCAGATGTACACAGCACTGATGAAAAGAAGACCCCAAAGTACAGGTGGAGTTTTTGGTATGCTGGGGGCTTGGGCAAGAACAAAGAGGCATTTTCATTTTCCAAACTGAAGAGCAGTTCCTAGGAGGGGATGGGATGGGGGTGTTAGGAATTCTTCCAATGCCATGGCCTACCTACACCTGAATCACATATTGATGACCTTCCCCAGGCTTTGCCCTCCTCTCCCCCCTCCCCAAAGACAGCATGAGAAGCAGTGAGCCCCGGTACTTACAGGTGCAGAGGATTTTAGGACAGGAAAATGGAGACTGCAGGCTCCGGAATGCCTGCCGAGTCAGTTGCATCAGATTAGGAAGTGATGACTGTAAGAAGATGCTTGGAAAATCTTGTTGGCTGCCCCCCTCCTTTGTCTTTTCAGTCCACATCCAAACTCACACCACCCCTTCGGACATCTGTGCTTCTAGGCTGCCTGGTGCTTCCATGCCCCTTACCGTGAGGGTGCTGGCAGCCACACTGCCTCTTGGAGTCTGTGGCCCGGTAAAGTAGTCAGGCTCCAGGGATTAGGTTGGCAAGAATGACTGTCCTCCAAACGATCAGCCCAGAGAAAGAGAAAGAGCGAGCAAACCCGAAAAGGGGTCTAGGACGGAGAGCTCCAGGTCCTTAGCATGTTCCTGGCATATTCTGAAAGTGGCATCCACAGCAGAGAAAGTGTCCCAAAATAGCTCAGGCTGCCAATGCCTTGCTGAAACCTGAGAAAGAATTGCTGAATTCAAAAATCTGGGTCGCTGTGGGTGTGTGATCAAAGTGCCTATTTGTTGGTAGTAGGAACTCAAGCCATAAGCTTAGGAGAGGTAAGAGGTCACCTGGGTCACAGCCTGTCTTCTCTTTTTCAACTTGCTCAAGTTGGTGGCCGTGTCAGAAAGCTTCCCTGTGTTGAGACAGGGGGCTGACAAGAGATCCTAAGGATGCTGTTTGCATCCCAAAGTCTCTGATGCACCAACAATATGAAATAGCAGTGTTCTATTTTCTGCATTTCAAACAAGGGAACTGATACTGTGCTAAGGTTTTTTAAAGATGTTGCTTCATAACTGATGAAATTCCCTTTCCAGTAGATTTTTCATTTCCTTTGGCCTTTGGCATAAGTAAATGTCAGCTTCTTAAAAATCAACAGAGAAAAGCAAACAGCAGGGTCTCTGTGATTTTCTTGGGATTTGAGGAGTCTCCCCTCCGTGGCTTCTGACTAAATGATGTCTGTACATTGCTATCTATGGTGCTGGGAAGGATGAGGTCCACCCAGATATGCTGTCTCATTTTTTTATTTGCTGAGATTTTGGGACACCCTCCTTTCATCAGGTATGTTGAAAATTTCAGGATTATCTGTAGCGAGTTGCGGGGAGGGTATGTGTAAAGTTCAGCATAAGACTTTCTTGGACCGACTTTAAGAAGAAAAACCACAGACTTTGGTCTCTAGTTCCATCGCTGTCTGTATTTTGCTGTGTGATTTTGGGCAAGTCACATCTCTTCTCTGGACCTCAGTTTCCTGTTCTGTAGAATGAAGACAATACCTTATCCTATTCCTAATCCAAGAGTATTCAGTGAAGATTAATGCAAATAATCACCAGAATGTTACTAAGGAAGGGCTTTACTTACTCTCAGTAAATGGTGGCATTCTTTAGGGGACCCTGACTGATGGCCACTAGAGTCCTGTATCAATATGCCTATAGCAAGCCCATTGCATACCACATTACTAGGCAGGGTGGGCTTTTTGCCTAAGGATTGATATTACTTCTGCTTCCAAACTGTGGGACTTTTGGCCAGTTGCGTCAGAGGCCAGTTTCCCTGTCTGTCAAGTGGGTATGCAAACTATTAATATAATACTGGTCCACAATCTTTTATCTGAAACCACTGGAGCTAGATATGTTTTAGAGTTCAAAACTTTTGGATTTTAGAAAAGCAATATGGTACAGATAACATGTTATGTAACACTCCTTATGGGATCTGAGGCAGTATCCTGTGATCAAACACATTAATACCTCTAAATGGGATAAATGCACAGCCTCATTCCAAATCAGGCCCAATTTTGCCATCAAATGAGCTTACCACAAAATTTTAATTTTAGAATATTTTGGAGGTCAAAAAGTCAGATAGAAAATGTGGCAATGAAAGAATACAGCTGATCCTTGAACAACACAGGAGCTACAGGTGCCAACCCCCAACACAGTTGAAAATCTGTATAACTTTTGACTCCCCACAAAACTTAACTACTAATAGCCTTAGTGATAACATAGAGTCAATTAACACATATTTTATACGTTATATGTATTCTTACAATAGAGTAAGCTAGAGAAAAGAAAACATTAACAAGCCTTTGCTTTATATAAAAATATTATCCAACAAAAAATATGTTTATATGTTTTACTCAAAATATTAAAAAAGCATAAGGAAAGAGAAAATGCATTTACAGTATTATGAAAAAAATCCTTGTATATATACAAAAAAACCCTTATATAAGTGGACCTGTACACTTCTAACCTGTGTTGTTCAAGGGTCAACTGTACTTATTTAGTGCTTGCGATGTGCCAAGTATTGTTCTAAGTAGTTTATATGCATTAACTTATTTAGTTGGACCAATAATCCTATGAGGTAGGCATTATTATTATCATCCTCTCATTACATATGAGGAAACTAAAGCCCAGAGAGTTTAACTCACTTGCTCAGGGTCCCAAAGACAGTAAGAGGCACAGCTGAGATTCTAACCCAGACAGTTGGGCTTCAGAATCTGTGCTCTTAACCACCTTCTCTATCTACTCTATAGGGTTAAAATGAGGCCTCATATGTTTACAGGGGCCAAGCAAGTCACTTTGAAAACAGTAACTCGTGAGCCAGTGCACATCTACAGGGAGCAGCTTATTCAGCTTCAGCTGATTGTTGCCCTGTCAGAATGAGGATCCAAACCTTTCTATTTTTCCCAGAGGAGCCAGAAACCCAGCTTTTTATGTGAAATCTGACTGTTAATGTTGGCAACTAATTTAAAAATGTTATAAACATTGTGTGGGTCAAATAAAAATCATCTGCAGTCTGGATCAAGCCCTGCAGTGAGGAAATTGATGCAAAAGTGCTCTGCAAACTTCAAAACGTGTTCTAGAAACAGTATCATTTTAGGGTTAACTTTTTTTTTTTTTTTACTATAGTCTAGTTTTTTGAAAATTGGTGTTCCTGGAGATGAAAAGTTGGAATTTAAATAGAGACGTCAGTGAAGTTGAATGCTTCCTTCATTCCTTTGGCAGGCTGGATACATGAGAAGCCTAGTTGTACTGGACGGACTAAGCCTCAGAATTCCTGCCACACCCACAGGCCTCTTCTAAGGAGTTTCCATCCACAGATCCTAGCTGAGAGAAGTAGCAGTTTCTTATGAATAGGTGGCTATGTTTGGTACCACGTGATTTCACTTCCCCCTGGCAATAGCCTATTGAGCCAGGAGAGGGCATGTGATCTAAGAGCAGTCACTCTATAGGCTGGCAAGCAGCCTATGAGGGAACCCAGGATGATAATTTGGCCAAATTTAATTGTGACTAAATTTAGACCAATGAGAGTCTCTCGCGTGGGGAGTTTGAGCACTAGACCTAGAGAGAGTGAGCAGTAGCTGAACACAGAGAAGGCAGGCAGCAGGGCCCATTAATAAGCAGGACCAGGAGGGATTACTGAGCTTCAAGTAGATTCCAGACACTTCACCCATTTTTGTGTGTGTGTTTAAAATATTCACAGTCTGTGAGAGCGCTACTGTTATTATCCCTGTTTTCCAGACAAGGAAACTGAGGTGAGGTAATTTAACTGTTGGGGTTGGAGACCAGGCTTGATGTTAAAATCAGGTCATACAGACTCCTAAGCCAGTGGTTCTTAAACTCTAGAACAGTGGTTCTCAACCTTCTGGCCCTTTAAATACAGTTCCTCATGTTGTGACCCAACCATAAAATTATTTTCGTTGCTACTTCATAACTGTAATGTTGCTACTGTTATGAATCGTAATGTAAATATCTGATATGCAGGGTGGTCTTAGGCGACCCCTGTGAAAGGGTCGTTCGACCGCCAAAGGGGTCTCGACCCACAGGTGAGAACCGCTGCTCTAGAATGTTTCAGAATTGCTTGCATAAAAACCTGAACAACTTATCCTTACACAGAAACGCAGATGTACAGCCAAAACACTGGAGGGAATTACTTTAATACTCAAGGGAGTTCTGTACAGGTGACTGTCGTGGTCTCACCCCACAGTATGGTGGACACTGGTGGGATTCAGATAGGCATCACAGCAGCTCTGGAGGAACCTATCTGGCAATTCAATGGAGAATTCTGGTCATCAGTGTCACACACTACTCGGGCCTCCCCAGCAATAGCCAACATGAACCCTCAAATGAAACTCTTCAGACAGAGTAACACAAATCTTCTGCTTCCTGCACTAAATCCTAAACTGACTGAAGGTTCTGTGACCTCATTTTTAAATCACTTAATAAAATGGTACTTTGGGTGAAAAAAACAAATTCCTTGACCTTACCCCAGACCTATTTGATCTGACTCTTTGAAAGTGAAGATTCCCTCCCCAACTATTCATCTGCATTTAACAGTCCTCCCAGGGAACATCTAGAGCAGAGGTTACCCAACCACACTTAAAGAAATGCAGTTTGAAAGAATATGGCAGGTTTGCCTTCACCTTTAGAAACAAAGTCACTGTCAACAGATGAGGTCAAACTCCAATTTAAACTCTTTCGGAAGTGGGGCTAATTCTGCAAATAAGAGGACATCAGTTTGTCCACTTTTCTGATCCAGGAAGTATACACTGACACCAGTTATCTGAGGGAAGATTACAGGATTGAGATGAATGTTCAGCAGCTTGTATAGAAGATGTTATCTTCTCCTCAGGGTACAGAGCTCATAGCTCTTATATATTCACTAAGCATTTTTCATGAGGAGCACAAATTACAAGAATTTAGTGCATTGGTAACAAAGAACAGGAGAGAAAATTACCAAATGCAGAGAGACAAATTGTAAAACATGGAGTTTTCAAATATAAACCCACTTCCTAAGCTGATGGTAGAGGTTCCTCTTGGCCCTAGAATAATGGTGTAAGAATTGCATCCATGACCTTATTTATGCCATTGCTAAAAATGTTGAATAGTACAGAATCAAGGCTAGCAGCTTCTTCTACCAATACTTTGTAGATGGTATTGAGCCAGTTTCAAATTCATCTACCTTTAGGAACTCTCCTTGGAAAGAAAAGTAATAAATAGTCTGAAGATTGCTTGGAGAGCCTCAAGTCAGAAACTGGTTTGTGGCCCAAATGCTTAATAATACCAGGCATGTATTCCTACAAGAGGTCTGTGTGGTCCAAGGGGTGGTATAGGTCAAATGCATTGGCCAAGTCCAGCCTCAGCAGGGCTTGAATTCACACTTGGCAAGTTTTATTTTTCATGCTCCTTCCCATGGACACTTTCTTTATCTATGTTAATATCCTCACTTAGCATAAGGTCAAACTCTGTTCTTCTCTCTTCTGGCCAGAAGGACTTCCTGTCTTATAGGTATCTGATCTTACCTGTGTTAATATTTTAACTGGGAGTGAGTTCCTAAAACAGGTCCTTGGACAAGTGCCCATCCTCCTGGAAAATTGCAGCAGTCTAGGATGCAATGAGAAAGCCTGAGGACTACAGAGTCAGTGTTTTGTAAAGTGAAAGGGCTATCCTTTATTTCATTTAAAGGACTGTCCTTTACTCTGAGATTATTTTCTACCCTTTTGGTATTTAAAGGAAACCATTTCTTTTTATGAAATGAGAATTTGGGGTTGTTTTATCTTGTTTCTTAATGCCTTTATTTGGAAAATAAAAATCTAGCAACCTACTGTCAGTACCCCCATTTTTCGGTTTGCAATAGCTGTTAGTCTGGGCACCTGGTCGAATTTGAATAGTTCTGCTAATACTTCTAGGTACATCCTATCACCACTTATGTCTTCAGTGCTTATAAATTACCTGCTTCATAATCTGTGGCAGAATCTCTCAGAGGATTGACATCAAGCTCACAGCTCTGGAGTTTACAATATACTGGTCTGTAGTTTACATATTTAAGAAAATTGGGATGCTGCCCATTTGCAGTCCTTTTGTATCCCTCCTGTTCTCTCTGACTCCACAGATCTTTCAGGAGGGCACCTAATGCAAGGCAGTTCTGTTTGCTCTTCTTATACTGTTCTTTTCCCTATAGAGTTGGACATGCATATACATGTTGTTTGGGGAATTTGCAGCACATCCAATGAAAGCGTAATTCCCAACTAACAGTCAAATCCTTCTCTTTGGAACTACCCAGAACACACCTACCCTCTCTTTCATATGACAGCCCTTCAGAGACTTGAAGACAGAGTGTGACTCTCCCCTGAGTTAAGAGCACCAGCTGAGTCAGACAGACCCGGGTGACAAGCTCAGCTTCACTCTCTCTAAGCTGTGAGAGCCAAGGTAAGTTATTCAATTTTATTTTCTCCCAACTTCAGTTCTTTAGCTGATTTATAAAATGGGGGTAAAAACCTACTTCCTTGGCATATTGTGTAATAAATAATGGAATGTCTGTAAAGTGCTTAATACAGTGCCTGGCAGAGTGAGAACTTAGTAAGTGCTAGCTATTTTCCCCTCTTTTATAAGAGCCAGGTGGGCATTTTAAGTGTCAGGGTTGTTGGGGACAGGGGATGGGGAGACTTTCTCCCTTTCTGATTGATTAGGACCCTAAAGTCAACGAGGTTTTTCTTTATCCTGAGGTTGTCTATTTTCAGTTATCTGTATATCTGTTTGCTGGGGCTGTGGGAGAGGATATTGTTGAGAATTCAGGGAAAGGCTATTTTCAAGAGCTAGAAAGCTATTTGTTGACATATTGAACTGTCTTTTGTTTATTCTTATTTTCTCGAGCAGCTAGCCATTCATCCCTTGAAACTCAATTACCTTTTGTGAGGCAGCAGGAAGCATGACACCTCCTAGCCGTATTGATCAGTACAGACTGGGCAGAACGTGAGGGACCTGGGAGATGCTAAGCAGTGATTTCTGGGCTTTTCCTTCCTTAGAAGGCCTCCCCTGTCTGTGTTTGTAGAAACACTGGCATTAATAAAACGGAAGTCTGTGACCCAAATGGGCTGAGCATGCAAAAACTTTCTCAGTAGCCTCTCTAGAAGCAGGCTGATGACAAATGGCCACAGTGGACTGGAAGTTGGAATCCTGGAGTAACCAGTGTCTAACTGTAACTTTTCACATACTGGGTTTTGCTAGCAATTCCATGATATGAACTCTGAATGCCATTAAAGCTAGAAAAAGTTTGGAAGGAGACACACCCAGCTGTGAACAGACAGAGGAATGGGACTTGAGGGGATGGGGGGTGGGGTAGGTTCCCAACTAGTTTCATCTGTATGTAGGATTTCAAGTTTTTATTCTGAGAATATATAGGATGTCCAAAAAATGTATACAAACACTTTGAATAATTATAAAGGAAGTATTTAATAAAATACATTTCATTTTCACAATTGAGCTTTCAGCTGTTAAAGTGTGCATACATTTTTTGGGACACCTTGAATTTCTAGATTACTTGTGTAAATATTAAACATAAATAAAAGTTAGAGAAACAATAAATCATCTTTCAAAACTAAAACAACAACAAAATAAAAACAAGCCATGGAGGTATTTTTTAAGGTCACTACTGACCAAGGATCTAAATAGTGCAGTAAGTTTGTTGGGGAAGAAGGTTGCTTGGGTGCAGAGATGTTGGAGATACTTAGAGAGAACATGTAGGGAGAAGAGGGGAGAGGGCTAGACACAGAACCCAAGGGAAACACACCTTTTTTAAAAAGAAAAATAACCTTTTCCCTTCAAATACAAGTAATATGAATCAGTCATAGATAAATTAGAGACTATAGATACGAAAAACAAAAGTAAATATTTCCTTTAATCTTATCACTTGGGTATGGTCATTGCTAACATTTTGGTATATATCTTTCCAGACTGTATTTTTTCTACGCAAATATATATATATTAAAAATCAGGTCATAATTTTCAGTGGATTGGGGGTGAGAGGATGATTGTTGGGGGTGAGAGGATGAAGGTGGCAGTGAGTAGAGTACTTGGAGTGTTTCTAACCACTTGTCTGATTACAAAGTTCGGAAATGACTTTGGAATTAGATAGACCCAGGCTCAAATCTGGGCTTTGCCATTTCCTCGGTCACAACTTCTCCAAGCCCATTTCCCCATTTGCTTACCTTGCAGGTGTTGACATTAAGCCCAAAGGATATAAAGCAAGCATAGTTTTTAGCCTGAGTGTCCAGGTATTATTGGTTGCTAATTATGAGTGTGGGGAAATTTATAATGACTCAAATGCCTCCCCAGACTCTTGAGTCCCTGTATCTCAGCCACTTGAACTTTACCTAAAGGCTTTGCCTTATCCAGGGCTCAGAGACCAGTTCTTCCCTAGTCTAGGGGTTTACATTGTACTGGTTCAGAAAATTAGAGAACTCTGGTAAACCTTTCTGCTGGTTTTACCCTGACCTTGTGCCCCAGTTCTAGAAAGTAGGCTGTATAGCCCTGAGTCTGTGAGCAAGCTCTCACCTGGTATGCTCAAGATTGGCATGGTTTTTTTTTTGCCAGCTGTCTGAATGCCCTGGGGCCTCAGTGTCAAATCCTAGCTCTGTGGCAGGTGACACTGGTTGTCAGATTTCCCTCCAGGTCTCTGACACTGGGGCAAATTGCCTTTAACTATCACCATTTATTAATCCCCTATGGCCCATCCTTTTAAACCTTGGTTTCCCTGCACTTAAACTCTTTGAACTCTCTGACACTGTTCCACTCAGCCTCCATCCCTGGTTCTGTTGCCTCTAACCCCTGCCTGCGCTTTTATATCTCATCAGTTACAGTGCCTGGCTCTCAGGACTCCTGTGTCTACTTGGCTGCAGAGGCGATGTCTCATTTCTCGAGCCAGGACGTTTCAGTCTCATTTCTTTAATTGTGTAAATCTCTTCTTTTGTTTGGGATAGCTAGAGGTGGGTATAGTGGGGGTGAGGGGAATTGGGGTGGAGTTTAATAATAATTGCTTGATTTCCTCTGAACTATTAGAGATGAGAAGAAATTGGGTGGAGTTGCATAGGCCAAGTACTAAATAATAATAATAATTGTTCTTGTTTGGTTTCCTCTGAACTATTGGGGATGAGAGGAAATGGGGTGGAGATGCATAGGTCAAGTGCTAAAGTGGAGCTTCTGGAGGGCTGTCAAGTGAAAGGTGGCCAGAGGCAAATGTCAGAGCCTATATAGAGGCAGGAATCTGGGACCAGAGAGACAGAGCAAGCACTAGCAAGTCAGGAGCAGTGGGGCGGGTGGGCGGGCGGGCTGGCTGGCTGGCTGGCGGGGCAGGAGGGGGGTGTGGCAGGGGATACCTAAGGGAGATTGCAAAGAACAGCTACTGGTATTGGGTCTTACTTTAGTAAACTGGCTGGGCATAGGGTATAAGAGAAGTGGACAGATTCAAAGAGCTAGGGGAGCAAAAGATATGCTCTGCCTCTTCTTCATAACTGGCAAGGTAAGACCTTTCTGGGTTTTACCTGGTGGAAAACTGTGGCATGTTCAGAGATTTTTTTCTGAAGATGGGAGGTGAATGTCTATGACTGCTCTCTTAACTCATCTTTCTCATTGCACCTATTAGTAGAGTAACCAAGGTGCAGCAGGAGGCCAGTATTTCTTTTACTACACTCCATCTCGGGGTTGTCCAAGGTTGGAGACAGAAGAAGGGGTCTTGGTAATGTGAGTGAATAAAAGAGAGCGGATCAGGTGGAGCTTTATAGCACAATGAAGAGCAGGGGGCTCTGGAGTTGGGCGGACCTGGGAATTTATATGACTGCAGGAAAATTATTTTTCTCTGGACCTTAATTTTCTCATTTGTAAGAGGAATAGAGTACTACCCAATCTCTTAGTGCTGCTGTGGATACCAAATAAGATGATGCATGTAAAGTGCCTAGCAGAGTGCTTGCCAGTCAGTGAATGCTCAAGAAATGTTTGCTATTAGAGTTTCTGTTGCTACTATTCTCATTATTATTATGGAAGCACAATGCCATGTAATTGATGACTTTTGTGACATTGTCCCAAATGAGCAAGTGTTCCATTTTTGGCATGAGTAGGCTGTGTCAACATTGTGTAATGTATGTGTTGGTTTCCAAATTATGTGCCAAGGAGCCCCTTCCGGGGCTGCTTATGGGGTGGGCCATAGGGATGGAGCTTGTGATTGCCTACCCTCATGTCATCAGAGATACTTGAAATTTTTCATGCTATAGACTGAGCTTCAAGTGAGCTATGGTAGGCCAGTGGTCGGCAAACTGCGGCCCCTTGAGTGTGGCTCTTCCACAAAATACCACATGCGGGAGTGCACGTACAGTGCGATTGAAACTTCGTGGCCACACTCAAGGGGCCAAAGAGCCGCATGTGGCTCGCGAGCTGCAGTTTGCCGACCACTGGTCTAGGCTGTCAGAAAGATAATTGAGTGTAGCCTTAGGGATGCTAAAATCCAGGTAACCCCAAGGAGGGGTAAGAGTCAAACATATACAATTTTTACTGCTGCAGTGACCCTATTTTAGCCCTAATCCTGGCTAATTTGAGAAAGCTGCTAAAATGGGAATAATAATACTATCGTGCAGGGTATTGTAACATTCAAATGGGATCATGTAAATCTCTACATTATAGACAGCTTAAAGTTACATACTATTGCATATAGTTGCCTAAAGTTTAATGCCTGGAACACACTAAGTGAGCAATAAGTGGTAGTAGTCATAGTTGTTGTTGTTCTTGTTATTAACAATAATGATAATAAGCAGGCTTTTCAGTTCATGGAATGTTGCTTCCAGTCATTGATCAGATAAATGTCTTCTTTTTCCTGAGGAAGATATTCAGGGCCATCAGAGTAGTAAAATAGGGAATAAACTAGTGGCAGTACTCAATGAGCCCAGGAGCCAATGATTTTCTTGGAGCAAAGGGCTTTCTTATCTAGGCCTGGGCTAGATGAGAAAGTGCGGGTTCCTGGGCTGGCTTATAGAGCATAGCCCAGGAACCTGCACTTCTCACAATTTTCCAGAAGGTGGTGCTGCTGCTTCATTTGATTCAGGACTGCTCAGGCACCTGGCAACTGAGGTTGCTGGCATTTTTAATATTTATAAACTGAGAGGCTCTGCTATGTGACTGGGTGGTTTGATTTGAAAGAATAGTGGTGGAAGGAATATGTGCTACAGCTTCAAATTTGTTCATTGTTGTACAGCTTTCTGGGCCCATCTCTGATACTACATAGCTGGCAACACATACAAAAGGTCTCCATCATGAATCATTTCTGTTTCCCAATCTTCTTGATATTGGTTTTTGACTGCTAAACTTGTTTCTTGTTTACAGATTTTCTTGCTAGTTGTGCTTCATCAGGACCCCTTTAGGGGCTTCCTCCACATTCTCCTGTGGCCAAAGCAGATATGTCAACACCTTTACGTTCACGGCAATTCAACAATATGCCGAGGGAGGAAAATGATCCCCCAAACAGGAGGACAAACTTCTCTGGACCAACGATAGAAACCAGAGAAGAAGTACAAATTCTGCAATCTCATGTACAGTCTATAGTCTCAACTTCAGCATCAGACCCAGGAGGGATGTCCACACAGCTAATGACATCCCCAGAATTTGACACCATGTCCACACCTCTAATGGGATTACAAAACTCTGGAGAATTGTCTTCACCGCTAATGCCAATCTCAGACTCTGGGGCACTGTCCCCATTGCTAATGCCAGCTTCAGATTCAGAAACACTGTCCCCATTGCTAATGCCAAACTCAGACTCTGGGGCACTGTCCCCATTGCTAATGCCAACCTCAGATTCTGGAACATTGTCTCCACTGCTGTCCACTTCAGACTATGGTCTAATGTCCCCAGGGCTGATGACAATTCCTGACTTTGGAACAATGTCCACAACACTAATGGAGGCACCAGATTCTGCAGAGATGTCACCATTGGCAATGCCAACTCCACCTTCTGGAATGATGCCTACATCTATAATGAGCACTCCATCCTCTGAAGAGATGTCCACACCATTGATGCTAGCGCCAGATCCTGGAGAGATATCCCCACTCCTAATGCCAGATATAAGCCCTGGAGTGATATCTACACAGCCAATGTCAGCTCCAGGCTCTGAAGCAATGTCACCACTGCAAATTACAGATGAAGACACTGAAGCAATGTCCAAAGTATTAATGACTGCCCTGGCCTCTGGAGAGATATCTTCACTGTTAATGTCAGGCACAGACTCTGAAGCTATATCCTCATTGATAATGTCAGCCCTAGCTTCTGAAGCAACGTCAACCCATCCAACGAGCACCCAAGACTCTGGGGAAATGACTACCCAGATAATGACAGGTCCAGACTCTGGAGCAATGTCTTCACTGCTAATGTCAACTCCAGGCTCTGGAGCAATGTCCACAACACTCCAGTCAGGTCCAGATGCTGGAGAAATGTCCACGTTGCCAAAGCCAGTCTCAGATGCTGAAGCAATGTCCCCAATGCTAATGATGCCCATAACGTCTAGAGTGATGCCCACCCAGCTAATGCCAGCCCAAAGCTCTGGAGCGATGTCCTCCCAGTTAACACAAAATATAGACTCTCAGATTATGTCTACTCCACAGATGAGAGCAACAGCGCCTGGGGGGATTTCCACACTGCCAGTGAGAACTTCAGACTCTGGAGCAATGTCCACACCACAAATGAGAGCCCAGTCCTCTGGAAATATGTCTACATTGCGAAAGATGGTCTCAGACTCTGGAGCATTGTCCACCCCACTGATGATGGCCACAACCTCTGGAACAATGTCCACAGAGCAAATGTCAACCACAGCCTCTAGAGTGATGCCCACACATGTAACAGTGGCCAGAACTTCTGGAACAACATCCACAGGCTTTCTGAAAACCACAAACAATGGGGCAATGTCTACACTGCAAATGAGAGCCCCAGCTTCTGGAATGATGTCCTTGCCACTAAGGAGAGCTCCAGATTCTGGAGCAATGTCCACACAGCCAATTACTGCCCCAGCCTCTGAAACTGTGTCCATGCTACAACCGGCAGCCTCAACCTCTGGGTCAATGTCCACACTGCAAATGAGAACCCCTGTCCCTGGAGCAATGTCACAAAGGAGAGTCATAGCCTCAGGAGTGACAGCCATGCCACAAATGAGAGCCCCAGCTTCTGGAGCAATGTCCACAGTGTTAACAAGAGACACCGCCTCAGGTGTGATGCCCATGCCACAAACGAGAGCTATGGCCTTGGGAGAACTGTCCAAGCCCCTAATGACATCCAAAGCCTCAGAAGCAATATTCATGCAGCAAGTGACTACCACAGCTTCTGGAGGGATATCCACACTACTAATGAATGACAAAGCTTCTGGAGCCATGTCCTTGCCACAGATGACAAACACTGCCTCTGCACCGCTAATGAGAGCCCATGCCTCTGGAGACATGTCCACACCACAAATGACAACTGTAGCCTCTGGAACTATGTCCATGCCTGTAATGAGAGCCCCAGGCCCTGGAGCAATGCCCACAGAACTAATGAGAGCCAAAGCCTCTGGAAAGATGCCCAGACAGCCAATGAGCACCCAAGACTCCAGGTCACGCCTGAGATCTATGACCTCTGGAGGGGTGTCCCCACTGCAGATGCAAGCCCCAGCCTCTGAAATGATGTCCACACCAAAACTGAGAGCCCCAGCCTCTGGGGAGATGTCCCCACCACTAATGAGACAGCCAGCTTCTGGAGAGATAGTCACTACTCTGAGACCCCCAGCTTATGGAGAGATGTCTACTCCACAAATGACAGCCATAGCCTCTGGAGGGTTGTCCATACCACAAATGAGGGCTTCGGCCTCTGGAACCATGTCCACACGGCTCATGAGATCCACAGCCTCTGGAGTGATGTCCATGCCTCAGATGACAACCTCGGCCTCTGGAAAGGTGTCCATTCCACTGATGAGAGCCCCAACCTCTGGAACAATGTCTACACCACAAATGATGACCACGGCTTCTGGAGAGATGTGCACACTATCAAAGCCAACTCCAGCCTCTGTAGTGACATCCCCACCACTGTTAAGGGCTCCAGTCTCTGGAATTATGTCCACACCACTAAGGAGACCTTCAGCTTCTGAAGATGTGTCCACAGAGTCAATGAGAGTTCCAGCCTGTGGAAAGATGTCCACTGCACAAACAACAGCAATGGACTCTGGTGGGAAGCCCAAGCCATTCGTAAGAACCACAGCCTCCGGAACAATGCCCATGCCATTTATGTCAGCCATGGCCCCTGGAGAGATGCCTATGCCGCTAATGGAAAGCATGGCCTCTGGAGCAATGTCCACACTGCAAACAAGAGTCACAAGTTCTGCATCTATGTCTTTGCCACAAAAAACACACTCAACTTTAGGAGGGATACCTGCACCACCAATGAGAGCCTCAGCTTCTGAAGCAATGCCCACCCCACTTATGAGAGCCTCAGCTTCTGGAATGAGGTCTATGCCACTTCTGAGAGCCACAGCCCCTGGAGGGATGTCCATGCCACAAATGACAGCCACGGCCTCTGGAGGGATGTCCATGCCACAAATGACAGCCACGGCCTCTGGAGGACTATCCACACCACTAATGAGGGCCTCAGTCCCAGGAGCCATGTCCACACCACAAATGGCAGCCACAGGCTCTGGAATGATGCCCACTGTGGACATAAAAGTCACAGATTCTGGAGAAACATCTGCTTCTCACAATAACACCACGACCTCTGGATCAAAGCCCACAACACATGCGACTGCCACAACCCCTGAAACAGTGAAGCCACCACCAAAGGAAGTTCCATCCTTTGGCATGCTAACCCCAGCACTCTGTTATCTCTTAGAAGTGCAAGAAGCAGCCCGGCGTTCAGCCTCTGAGGAGGAGGAGGAGATGGAGATTGATGAGGAGAAGCAAATGAAGGGATTTTTGAATGATTCAGAGAAAATGGCATTTCTGGTGTCTCTTCATCTGGGGGCAGCAGAAAGGTTGTCCATATTGCAGCTGGAGGTAGGAAACCCCCTCTCAGATGAAAATAAATCTTTCCTGAAAAGATCACAGGGCTTATATGATTCCCTCTCTGAGATAGACATTCTCAGTGCTATTCTTTGCCACCCCAAGCAGGGCCAGAAGTCAGTCAGGCAGTATGCCACTGACTTCCTTTTGCTGGCCCAACATTTGTCTTGGTCTGATGCCATTCTACGAACCAGGTTTCTGGAAGGACTCTCGGAAGCTGTTACCACCAAAATGGGACGGATCTTCCTGAAGGTGGCTGGCAGCTTAAAGGAGCTGATAGACAGGTCTCTCTACATTGAGTGCCAGCTGGCTGAAGAGAAGTATTCCCGGGGCACCTCAAGCCAGGTTCTGCAGTCAACCTGTAAGCGGAATAATGAAGAGGCAATGGAGAATGAAATGAACTCTCATCAGCAGACTGAGGAGGTAATAATGGGGAAATATACTCAAGGTTTTTGAGCAGAAAAATGTGGTGGGAATGATCAGGAAAACATCCTGCTCCTTTGAGTAGAATAAGGAAAAGGCAAGGGGAAGGCATTGAGCTCCTAGACCATAACCCCCAACCTGGAGTCTCATCAGCAGGCCTGGCTTATTGCAGTCATTTTGGGTGTATTAACCACTTTGAGGAGCAAAGCCCTGCCCAAGTTATTGAAGGCCTAGGATGGTTAAAGTACTAAGTCCTCTGGTTAGGGGGAATCAGCTGGGCTCAGTCCAAATTCTACACTTAATCCAAGTCCAATTCTAAGGGAGGGGTCATCTTTGGGGGGGTGGGGTAGGTCTCACCTACAGCCACATGTGTTATGGACCCAGGTCACTAGGAAATTTGGCTACTCTAATCCAGTCACACTTTTTTACAAGTAAGATACATTAGCCAAGTTCCTTGATCTGCTAGGTTCCTGAAAGTATCCAAGCAGAACACTCTTGTCATTGTAAGCATGGCTTTTACCTCTGCTATTTTTTGTTTTTCTCACTACCAGCACCAGCATGTTCCCAAACGCTGTTACTACCTGAAAGAGCATAGAGACCCCCAAGAGGGTCTACACAACCACCTTCGACAGAGCGCAGGTCATCAGAAGTCCTCCACCAACAAGTAATGTTCCCTGGACTCTTCTGTGATATCTGACTCGGCTGCTAACTTGAGGACTGGTTCCTGAAATCATTCCATTTAATTACATCATAAACCTTGTGGCCTTCCCCCTTGAGCCTTCCCCTCTTTTACCCCATATGCCTGTGACTTGCCCCGACAATCAGAGTGTGGACTTCAAAAGTGTTTGGTGTATGAAGTTCTAAACTCCCATCACCATCAAGGCCAGTTTTAGTTCTTGGTCCAGGGAGACATCTAGGCAGGAGAAACCATGTCCTACCTCAAAAACACCTTAGAGTGTCTTGCCTCATGTCACCAGGTAAACTTGAGGACTCCCTGGTACCCATTTCACCTGGCAGGGGAGTCTATATGGAAAGTGATGCCCACTCCTACACAATCCTTTTTACCCAGTAGACTTGCCCTTATGTGCCCTAACTCACATCATCTAAAATGGGTAACCAGGGTACTTGCCCTGATTATAGTCTCCATCCTGAACCATTTGTTTTGATCCATAGTAATCATAGTAATGGCTAACATATATTGATTATGTAATCTGTGACAGCTACTGGGTTAAACTCTTGACAAGCACTATCTCACTACATTCTTACCTTAACCCAACTTGTTATTGTGTTGTGAGCTTCTGACCTCTTGTGTATGGCTCTTGTCTTGTCCTTCAGTATCAAATCTCTAGTTCTGACCTCTGGGTGACCCCGTCAGTTGTTAGTTTCCCTCACTCCCCTTGGCTATTATGCTTCATGGCCAGTACTCTTGACAAGGGTCTTGGTCATTAAACAGCATAGATATAACATAATGTGAGCAGTGTTTGCCTTCAGGTGGTGGGATTATGGGTGTTCTTATTTTGCTCTTTCTACTTCTCTGTACTTTCCAGATTCTCTACAGTAAGCATGCATTACATTTGTAATCATAAAAGTAAATAAACTTCATTTATGAAAAAAGAATTAACTGTTGCTAAGAGAATTTGATTTATTGAGTCCTTCATTCAATCAACGTTATCTAACATGTACCAGCCACTGTTTTTGGGATAGACAGGTAAGAACACTCATTGAATGAAAACTTCAGTCCAGTGGAGGGAGGAGACAGACAATAAGCAAGAAAACACATAAGTAAGTAGGTTGAAATTGTGGTGAAGGTTACAAAGACAAAATGGGCAATATAATACTAATGGGACCAATTTATTTATTCAATCATAGTCCATGTAATTGGGTTACTCAAAGATCTTTTTAAAAAAAGTAGGTGACATATTAGAAACATGTTTTAGAATGCAAACTTGGCAACAGTTTAGAGGCAGGATCGGGGAAGGGGTCAGAGAGTAGTGTAGGTGACTGACTCACCAGATGAATCACTCCAGGGCTATAGCAGTGGGAATGGAAAGAGAGGGACAGAGACCAAAACTCTCTTAAAATTTAAGTCTGCTGCTCCATTACCCTAAACACTGGGTCTGATTCCAGGAATAAGAAAATTATTCTCAGAAAAAATGCACACAACAACAACAAAGATTGGCAGACAAATTGGCAGCCCCATGGTAATATAGATAAGAATATGGCTCTGTAGGCTGCCAACAGATACATCAATCACCAGTGCTGTTGCGTTGGGAAAAGGGGTGCAATAAGTTGGGAAACCCAAATTCCAGACAAGGAGGCTCTGGGCCTCTGGGGACCCTGTTGACTCACACCTGGCACAGTGCAGGCCCTAGTGAACTTTGGATCTCCGTGTTCAGCCAGGGTTGCTCTTAGCTCCGGAAAGCACTGTTGACCTTACTCTTACTGAAAAAAAGATATTGATGATACAGAATCACAATTTGTGTCTGAAAAATGTGTATGGCAAGGAAAGTGCCTTTAAAAATAGAACTGATTTTTTTTTTTAAAGAACGGAGAACAATAACATTGTTTTCTTTGTTTTTCTCCCTAGTGTTATTCCACTCCTTAAAGCTAACGTCACTAGAGATAAATGGAACATATGAAGCCCACGTATACCCTGCTGGAACACACTCCCTGCTCTGCTACCCACTCAAAAGGTTATATTTAGAAATGTTTCTACAGCCACTCAACATCTACATGGAGCTGAGTCATCATATGCCCAAATAATTGAGACTATTTTGTCTGTTGTAAAATGGTGTTTCAAGTTTATTCAGGCTTCACTGGCCCATGGGTAAAAATAAGGTTCCATAAGCTGTAAAAGCTCAAATGTCACTGACCCCAGTTCCCACTTGTGTGTTACAAAATCTCAATAAATTGAAGTTTCCTCCGGTTATTTGTGGAAGACCCTGGCAGTTTCCCTTACTCTTAGATAGTCCCCTCCTGTTCTTTTCTTCCTAACCTGTCTTGACCACATTGCCAAGTGAGGGCAGCCCCTCCACCCTGCCCCAGCTGCCAGTGGGTGCCTCTGGCTATGGGAATCCAAAAGTCCCTGCTGGGGTGGGGTGTGGATTCTGCAAATCCACAAGGGGCCTGAATTGTGCTGTTCTCCCTTTAGGCAGCTTTGGCTGAAGCCACTGATGGGTTCATGAGGGGTAGGGGGTTTGAGGGGTGAGTGGGGGGTGGGGAGGTTTAAGGGGTAGAATTGGAGAGTGGGGGTAGTAATTTTCCTCCCCATTCTGTGCCACATTTTGTCACCTGAACATGGAAACAGCATTGTTTCTATCCTATATCTCAGTGAGGACCTTGTGAGAAGAGGGGCTTCAGCTTCTTCATGCAGCAACCTCCCCCCCCCGCCTGCTGCCCCTGGCCTGATTTTCCCAACTCAGACGTTCAGCCTTGGTTCCTGTGCCTGGAGAACAAAAGCCATCAAGTTCCCCATTCAGACCCAACCTTCTGTTCTGATTTCCAAATTTTCCTCCTGGTCTCTATCCCTGGCTCTAAGCACTTTAAGTCCACAGATCTCTTCAAAAATCACTGTCATCCTTGTGAATAGATGCTAGGAACTCTCTCCACACGCCAAGTCCTTGGGGTCCAGGTGGAAAACAAATATCACCCTGTCCTGTTTCTCTGTCCTTCTGCCATCCTTTCACCCACCACCTGGTCTCTGTCTCTGCCCCTCAGGGACCCATCTACACTAATAAAAGAGAAACATGCAAGTTAACCATCCCTCTGCGATGCCCACAAGCCATGCCCACCAGCCAATGAGGAGTGAGTATGCAAATTAACCCAACAAATATGGCGGGTTAATTTGCATACATGGGCACCAGGCAGCCAGGGGCGGGGCAGGTACTTCCCCTGTGTCACCATGGCAATGCAGGAGAAGTTCCAGCTCAGGGAGCCAGGGTCAGGGCAGGAGCTTCCCCTGTGTTGCCATGGGGATGAGGGGGAAGCTCCCTCCTGGCTGGCATGTGCACGCAGGCGCCTGGGAGCCGGGGGCGGGATGGTGCGCATGGACACTGGGGAGCTGAGGGCTGTGAGGCACGCGCGGACGCTGGTGAAGCTCCTGCTCAGCTGGCACGTGCGCACAGGCGCCAGGGAGCTGGGGTCAGGGCAGCGCGCACAGACACTGGGGAGCCAGGGTTGGGGCAGTGCTAGTGGAAGCCATGGGCAGGGCCTGGAGCTTCACGAAGGGGTGGGAGGGGGGAACTCCCGCCCCACTGGAGTGCATGCACCAGCGCAGGCAGAGGTTCTCGCTCCGCTGGCTGGTGCCAAAAGGCCTGTGTCCTCGGGACAGGTGTCCTCGGGAGCAGGCCACCCAGAGTCTGTAGGCCCGCACCTAGGCCTGGAGTGGCCGGTGTCCCGGAATGTGACAGAGGGTGCACGTCGGGCTGAGGGGACTCCCCCACCCCCCGTGCACAAATTTTGTGCCCCGGGCCCCTAGTAGTATATAAAAACCTTCTCTTAATAAACCTGCCATTTGATTTGGAAAAAAGAAAAGGTTCTCTTAAAGACCACTTTCTCAAATCCAAGTATTGGCTTGGGCTGCCACCAAATGACCAATGACTCAGAGAGTTTCCAGACATTTCCGATTCTCATTTTGGGGTCAGCTAAGATTCCACTACACTGGACTAGTTTGGTCAGATCAAATACAGGATTTCTTCCCCTTTATTTCTTCCAATAGGCTTAAGATCTTAATGCACTATCAACCTCATTCTCCAACTAGAATATTACGGATAAAATAAATTGGCCTACCTCAGAGTATAGAGATATTTTTTACATATGGATCACATATTTCCTTCATTCTCACCTGGTCTGAAAACTGTGCATCTTGAAGCATTTGGGACAGCGAAGGAGGCTGCTTGATCCCTTGTAATCTAATGGAGGAGTTACAGGAGAATAGATGGTGTATGAGGTTGAAATGGCCATTAGAGGAGGCCTGACTTTAAGCACCTGTGTCTCTCTTTCTAACAAGCCTTTCCAGGCCTCAGTTTCCTCTTCTCCAAAGTGGGTATACTCATCACCATCCTGTTAATCTCACAGCTTCAGGGGATAACGGTTGTAAAAGTGTTTGGAAAAATAAAGTGCAAGATATATAAATGTAAGACCTTGTTATTATATGCAAACTTAAGCTTAGCCCTGAGGAGGTTGGGAAGTGGATGAGATAGAGCTAAGTTGGGACATAACTCAAAATCCACTCTCTTCAGGGGTTCTATTTAAACTGGGGTAAGATCTAAAAGTAAAGCCTTTACTAAAGCATGGCAAAAGCCACAGTTTAATATTAGTATCTGTTGAACACTTACCAGGGGCCCAAGTTATGGAATAACTACTTTATCTGGATTATCCTATGCAATCTTCTGAACAGCAGCGAGCGGTGGGTGATCTCAGTAATCCTATTTTATAGACCAAAAACCTGTAGCACAGAGAGGTTAAGTAACTGGATCAAGGCAGAGAAGAAAAAAAAAGCCCTGGCCAGTGCTAGAGCATCAGCCCTCAGACCGAAGAGTCGTGAGTTCAATTCCCTATCAAGGGCACGTACCTCAGTTGCAGGTTCCCCAGCCCCAGTAGGGGTGCATGTGGGTGGCAACCAACCAATGTATCTCTCTTACATCTCTCTCTCTCCCTCTCCTTCCTCCCTTAAACTCTCTAGTAATCAATGGGAAAAATATCCTCAGGTGAGGATTTAAGAAAAAAATTAAAAAGTAGCAGAGCTGGGATTTGAACATGTCCCAGAGCCCCCCCCCCCCCCACAATACCACCACTCTACCATATACACGTGGCTTTATTATTCAGAGTCAGATGGATACTGTGAAGACTTACCCTGTTCCCCTGAGAAAATTTGCATAGAATAGCAGCCAACATTTGAAGGTCATAAAGTTTGAGACCTTCGCAAAAATGGCCCTGCTTTCCCCCTTCCCCATCTTAGATCCAGATATGAATCTTCCTAGGGGTATTTGGGGGGAAAGTCTTTAACATTCAAAGAAAAGAATCAATCACTGTGGGATACTACTGAGCTCAGGAGGTTCTGTCCAGGGGCTAGCTGCAGCCCCAGATTGGAGCAGCCTCTGTTCTGAGCTCTGGCCTGAGAAGAAAGCTAAGATTCTTCCCTGGCTTATTCCCATTGAGAAAAATATACATCTTGGGCCCAGGCATATATGGAAGGGTATAGGATTCTGAAAGTGGGAGGGATCTTGGTGCTTTCACCGAATAGCTGGCTCTTCTTACTCAGCACTTGTTTTTCCTCTTTCTCACTTCTGTCTCAGAAAATTGGAGAAGTGTGTAAGGAAGAAAGATGATCAATCATTTACATAATCCAAGCCACTGCCTTCTAACACCCCGCCCCCATCCCATGAAGGTGATGCAAGTTCTAACATTGTGGTAAGTATACACATTAATAAGGCACCAGACACTTCTAGTTTAAGCAACTTGATAGAGATAATTTGGAGTGGCTTCTCCCATTATAAACTCAAAGAAATGCTGGATGAAATGTGGAGAAAAATCTTGAAGTTGGGGAGCCTGAAATAAAGACAGGGAAATCCCCAGGTGCAAAAGAGAAGAGGGATCTTAATGGCAGATCCACAAAATCTTGAACCCTCCACGGTGGATGTGGTCAAGTCCAAAGAGATATAGGCAAGCTGACAATGGAATATACACACAACATATGAATAGTAAATTTGTGAACATCTAATTCTATACACTGCTCAACTATCACTTAAAAGTCAGTATGGAGGGGAGACAAAATGGCAGCGGAATGGATGGACGCGTCCCAAGCCTTGTCCCGAAGCAAATAGAATGAGCAGCTGAAACAAATAACATCCAACCTGAATTGGCAAAGGAAACTCAGCTGGGAGACAGTTTGCAGCCGGGAAGGGCAGAGGATCCCTGGAGAAAGGTAAAATCAAGGATCTGGGCAGGAGAGTCTGCCAGACCTCTGAGCCTAGAGCAGGGGTGGGCAAACTTTTTGACTTGAGGGCCACAATGGGTTCTTAAACTGGACCGGAGGGCCGGAACAAAAGCATGGATGGAGTGTTTGTGTGAACTAATAAAATTCAAAGTAAACATCATTACATAAAAGGGTATGGTCTTTTTTTTTTTTAGTTTTATTCATTTCAAACGGGCCGAATCCAGCCCGCGGGCCGTAGTTTGCCCACGGCTGGCCTAGAGGGTCAGAGGGAATTGGCACGGCACCGGCACCAAGCCGTGTCCCTTGGGACAGGCACAGTGTTTGTGGAAAGAAGGTCCTCAGAACTGCTGGACCACAGGGGACTCTAGATCTGGGTTCACAGTCAGGAAAGGCTGAACCCAGAGAGGGCAGCCTGAAGGGCTGACCAGACTGTGCAGTGCTGGCAGGAGAGGAGCGTGTAAAGGCGCAGCCTTTTCCCCCTCTGTGGCCTGTGCCTTTCTTCACTGAACCTAGTTCATAGGACCTTTCAGATACAGACACTTACCTGTGGCTGAGGTGCGGGAGAAGGTGCGGACTTGTAGAACCTGGGGAGTGGAGGGGGTCCAGGAGAAGTGGCAGCGAGTCTGGTGCTGAGTCGTGCCTGAGCCCGGGACCTGGGAAGCCATTTTGTCCTGAAGAGATAGCCCTTCCCTCCAGTATCCAGGCAACCAATACAGCCACACCCAGATTCCACCCTGAATGGTACAAAGGATTAAAAAAAATCTAAATAGTCCCTGAGAGTCTAAAGGGACTGACCTAAAGAGAGACCTCCAGTCCCAACAACAGGAACCTGAGAAACAGTACAGTACAGAAGACTGGGATCTTAAGCCAGCCAAAGGAACAAACTTCACATTTTCATTTTAATTTTTTTATTATTATTTTTTTATCTCTTTTGTTCTTCTTTTTTATTTGTTTTCCTGTTTTTGTTTGTTGCTTTATTTTATATATTTTTTGCATTATTTCCCCATCACTCTATTTTATTTTATTTTTATCTGCTATTTTATACCATTTTTGAAATCAATTTTTTTTGTAAATTTATTATTATTATTATTATTATTATTATTATTTTCTTCTCGTTCTCTTTCCTCTTATCCACCCATGCCCTTTCTACTTACTCTATACTGAACTGAGGTCCTCCCCATATTCATCCAATTCTTAACCTTATTTTCTGTATATAAGCTCAGCCTCTACAGATTCTGCCCCCACCCTCTTTGCTGGGGGTTTGGTGTTTGTATTTTTTGGTTTATCTATTGGTTCTGTGGTGTGATATATATATATATATATATTCCCATTTTTCTTCCTTTTTCTTTTCTCTCTTATCTTTTTCTTTCTCTTCGATATCATTTATGCTCTCTTTTCTCTCCCCTAATCTCTCTTTTCTCTCCCCTAATTCTCTTTTCTCAGGTGGTCACTTATAGTGGGGTTATTGTTGTTGTGAGTACATTCGTGCTTTGTTCCCTTTGTGTTGAGTCTTGTTGAGGTGAATTTTATCCTGTCTGGCCAGGTGCTAGACAGTGAGCCTCATAACCAGACACCTGGAGAAGAAACTCCATCCACAAATGGCTCAATAACACCCCAGACCCAACTACAGAGGCAGGAAGAAGGCAGCAGTGAGGGAGAGAGTGTGAGTGAGTGAGGGAGAAAAGAGGAGTGTGTGGTCATGCAGTGTGTGTGTGTGTGTGTGCGTGTGTGTGTATGTGAGTGAGGGACAGTTAGATCCCACAGGACCTTCAGGGGTAGGCTAACTGGGCTTGCCTAACTAGGCAGCCTCTGCTACCATTGTAAACAGTACCAGGAGGCCGGCTCGTCCTCAGAAGCCTAGCCTTTTTGAAGGGGAAAGCTGCTGTAACTGGGAGCCCAGCCTCACCTCCACTCAGGGTGCCCTCAGATAACACCTGGGACTCCACAGCCACCCCAGCCAGGGATCTGCTACCTCAGCTGTGGTCCCACGGTCAACGAGTCTCTAGCCACCCTGGGTGCAGGCTCCTGTGAGTTCTGAAGCATGCTCCCCTCTGACTGGCCCAATGCTTTAGCCCAGGGCACTGCAACCACATGAGCAGCAGACACATGAGCAACCCGCTCCTGTCCAAGGAGCAGCAGCCTCACAAGGAGCCTGCCCCAGGCCTAAGAGCAGCAGCCTCACGTGGCCTGCCCCTGTCCAAGGAGCAGCAGCTGTGTGAGCAGCCTGCAAGGTCAAAGGAGCAGAAGCCGCATGAGCAGCCTGCCCACAATTGAGGAGCGGCAGCCCCGCGCAGCCCACCCATGTTCAAGGAGCAGCAGCTGCTCAGCCCACACCCTGCACCTGTCTAAGGAACAGCAGCCACCCGAGCAGTCAGCCCTGGTCCGAGGAGCAGCAGCCACATGAGCAGACCACCCACCTCTGAGGAGCAACAGCCCTGCGCAGTCCGCACTGGTCTGAGGAGCAGCAGCCACACACAGCATGCACCTGTTCGACAAGCAGCAGCTGGGTGAGCAGCCTGCCCCCATCTGAGGAGCAGCAGCCACATGTGCAGCTCACTCCCGTACGAGGAGCAGTAGTCGTGCAAGCAGCCTGTCCCCAATATGTGGAGCAGCAGATGCACGAGCAGCCCGTACCCATATGAGGAGCAGTAGCCCTGCAAGCAACCTGCTCCTGTCCAAGAAGTGGCAGCCTCATGAGCAGCCTGCCCCATCTGAGGAACAATAGCAGCATGCAGCCAGCCCTGACCCAAGGAGCAGCAGCCACGTGAACAGCCCGCCCCCGAGCAAGGAGCAGCAGCTGCACTCAGCCTACCCCCATTTGAGGAGCAGCAGCCTCGTGATGAGCCCACCCCTGTCCAAGGAACAGCAGCTGTGAGAGCAGCCTCCCCCACCAGCCAGAGGAGACACCACTGCTGCGAACAGCACCCACCAGAGGAGTCACGGCCAACTGAGGAGCAGCCACTTCCATGACCACCCGAGGAGCAACTGCAGCCTGAGGAGCCACTGCCACCCAAGGAGCAGCCCCTGCACAACTCGGCATCTAGATCAGTCAGTGAGACCAAAGATGGGTAGACAAAGAAACCCCAAAGGAAAGAAATCTCCAGAAAAGCAGCTAAGTGAAACAGAAGCATGCAATATGTCAGAAAAAGAATTCAGATTAAGGGTCATACAGTGCATAAACCGGATGGAGGAAAAAAACAACAACTTATGTAAGAAGAAGAAATGGATGTTATAATGCATAAAAGTATCAAATTATAATGTTGTACACCTGAAATTTATACAATGCTATTTAGCAATGTTACCTCAATAAAACATAAATTAAAAAACTAGTTAGGAAAGAAGAACAAAGTATGTGGGATCTCAATACCGGATATTAAGCTGTGTTACAAAGCCACTGTTCTCAAAACAGCCAGGTACTGGCACAAGAACAGACATATAGATCAATGGAATAGAATAGAGAGCCCAGAAATCGACCCAAACCACTGTGCTCAGTTAATATTCGACAAAGGAGGCATGAACATACAATGGAGTCAAGACAGCCTCTTCAATAAATGATGTTGAGAAAATTGGACAGATACATGCAAAAAAATAAAACAGAACACCAACTTATACCATACACAAAAATAAACTCAAAATGGATAAAGGACTTAAACATTAGACAAGAAACCATAAAAATACTAGAGGAATCCACAGGCAGCAAAATCTCAGACATATGCCGAAGCAATTTCTTCACCCATACTGCTCCTAGGGCAATGGAAACTAAAGGAAAATAAACAAATGGGACTACATCAAAATAAAAAGCTTTTACACAGCAAAGGAAACCATAAACAAAACAACAAGAAAGCCTGCTGCATGGGATAACATATTTGAAAATATTATCACCGATAAGGGTTTAATCTCCAACATTTACAGGAGACTCATACAACTTAACAAAAGGAAGATAAACATCCCAATCAAAAAATGGGCAACAGACCTAAATAGATACTTTTCAAAAGAAGACAGAAGAAAGGCCAAGAGACATATGAAAACATGCTCAAAGTCACTAATCATCCGAGAGATGCAAATCAAAATGACAATGCAGTACCATCTCACAACTGTCAGAATGGCTATTATCAACAGATCAACAAACGATAAGTGTTGGCGAGGATGCCGAGAAAAAGGAACCCTCATGCACTGCTGGTGGGATTGCAGACTGGTGTAGCCACTGTGGAGGACAGTATGGAGTTTCTCAAAAAACTAAAAATGGAACTCCCATTTGACCCAGTGATCCCACTTCTAGGAATATATCCCAAGAAACTAAACACCAATCAGAAAGGATATATGCACCCCTATGTTCATTGCAGCACAATTCACCATAGCTAAGATTTGGAAATAGCCTAAGTGCCCATCAGTAGATGAGTGGATTAAAAAACTGTGGTACATCTACACAATGGGATACTATGCTGCTATAAAAAGGAAGGAGTTCTTACCATTTGCAACAGCATGGATGGAACTGGAGAGCATTGTGCTAAGTGAAATAAGCCTGTCAGAGACAGGTAAATATCACATGATTGCACTCATTTATGGAATATAATGAACAACATAAACTGATAAACAAAAAGAGATCTAGAGACAGAGAAGCATTTATCAGACCATCAAACCTAGAGGGAAGGTAGGGGAGGGTGGGGGTAAGGGGGAGAGATCAACCAAAGGACTTACATGCAAGCATATAGGCTTAACCAATGGACACAGACAACAGGAAGGTGAGGACAAGAGTGGGGGGATAGGGGATAATGTGGGGATAAGGACACATATGTAATGACTTAATCAATAAAGAAATTTTAAAAATAAAATAAATAAAAATAAAAACAATCCTGAAAAAAATACTATTACCAGAAGAAAAAAAAATGTCAGTATGAAACAAACTTTTTCTGACAAAGACTGAATCGGTTCACCATTCATACAAAAGGGACTGCCCTTTGAACTGGGCTAGTCTTGGGGAAGCTGGCAAGATGCAAAAAGAAAAAACTCCTACCCATTGACCAACTTTGCTGTGAATTTCATTGGTCTAAGCATTGATGCTTAAATAGATATTGAAGAGACTGTCCTTTGTTCTCCCACAATATCCTCTAATAACTTTTTTAAAATTATTGTTTTTTTGTCAGGGTTTTATTAAGATATAATTCAAAAACCATATAATCCACCCATTTAAAGTATACAATTTCATCTTTTTAGTATCTTATCTAATAGAAGAGAAACATGAAAATTGACCCTACCTCTGCTACACCCACTAGCCCATTGGGAGCATGTATGCAAATTAACCCAACCAAGATGGTGAAGGCCACGAAGCTGGAGCAAACAGGAGGCTTGGGTTGCCCCTGGCAATGGAGGAAGCCAAGATTCTCGCCTGCCCTGGCCGGCTGTGGGCTCCACTCAAGGCTACAAAGTTTCAATTATAGAATATAAATAAACCTCAGATACCTGCTTCCAGCTGCTGTGACCTCCGCTCAAGGAGGGTCTGGGAGCCTGGGAGCCTGGAAGCCTGGGTTTCACGGGGCCATGGCCAGCTAGCAAACAGCCATCAGCCCCTCACCCAGGCTGTCCAGGGACCCCAGTGGAGATGCACACACTGAAGCAGGAGTGGCCAGCTGGCAAACAGCCATCACACCCTCACCCAGGCTGGCCAGGCACCCCAGCGGGTACCCCCACCCTAAAGGGGGGGTGGCCAGCCTGAAAACAGCCATCAGCCCCTCACCAAGGCTGGCAACACCCTCATGGGTTGAGGGTCCCCGCTGGGGGACTTGGCCAACCTGCAAACAGCCATCAGCCCCTCATCAAGGCTGGCCAGGCACCCCATTTGGGACCCCCACCCTGAAGGGGGTGTGGCCAGCCTAAAAACAGCCTTCAGCCCTTCAGCCAGGCTTTCCAGGCACCCCAGCGGGGACCCCCACCCTCAAGGGGCTGTGGCCAGCCTGCAAACAGCCATCAGCCCCTCACCCAGGCTGGCCAGGCACCCCAGGCAGACCACGACCCTGAAGGGGGTGTGGCCAGCCTGAAAACAGCCCTCAGCCCCTCACCCAGGTTGGCCAGGCACCCAAGTGGGGACTCCCACACTGAAGGGGGTGTGGCTAGCCTGAAAACAGCCCTCAGCTCCTCACCCAGGCTAGCCACACTCTCATGGGTTGAGGGTCCCTGCTGGGGGGCTTGGCCAGCCTGCAAACAACCATCACCCTTCACCCAGACTTGCCAGGCACCCCAGTGGTGACCCCCACCCTGAAGGGGGTGTGACCAGACTGCAAACAGCCCTCAGCCCCTCACCCTGTCTGGCCAGGCACCCTAGTGGGGACCTCCACCCTGAAGGGGGTGTGGCCAGCCTGAGAACAGCCATGAGCCCCTCACCCAGGCTGGCCACATCCTCATATGGTGAGGGTCCCCAGCCTGCAAACAGCCATAAGCCCTCACCCAGGCTGGCCAGGCACTCCAGCGGGGACCCCCACCTTGAAGTGTGTGTGACCAGCTTGAAAATTGCCCTCAGCCCCTCACCCAGGCTGGTCACGTCCTCCCAGCAGGGACCCTCACCCCATGGGGGCATGGCTGGCCTGCCAACCACCACAGGGTCCTCCCCCAGGCCTCCCCATGCCCCAGGGAACCCCCACCCTGATCCGGCACACCCTTCAGGGCAAACCAGCCGGCCCCCACCCATGCACCAGGCCTCTATCTATACTAATAAAAGGGTAATATGCTAATTAGCCTGGAAGACCTTCCAGGAGACCTTCTGGACATTCTTCTGTACAAAGCCATGGTGGCGGGGCTGAGGTAGAGGTGGTTAGAGGCCAAGAGGGGAGGGTAGTTGTGGGTGATCAGGCTGGTGTGGGTCGGGGCCGTTGGGGGCAAGCAGACCAGCAGGGGGGCCAGTTGGGCTCAAGCAGGCTGTCAGTGGGGGTCAGTTGGAGGTGATCAGGACAGCGGGGGGGCAATTTGGAGTGAGCAGGCCAGTGGGGAGGGAAGGTGGGGGTGAGCAGGACCGGAGGGTGGGGACACTTGGGGGTGATCAGGTTTGCGGGGGGGCATTTGGGGGCATGCAGGCTGGTGGCTGTGGGCAGTTGGGGGCGAGCAGGCTGTCCCGCAGAGTGGTTAGGGGCAATCAGGCAGGCAGGCAGGCAGGTGAGTGATTAGGAGCCAGCAGTCCTGGATTGCGAGAGGGATGACCGACTGCCGGTTTAGGCCCAATCCCTGTAAACCGGCAGTAGTACATCCTTTGGGGGGTTATAGATTGGAGAGGGTGCAGGCTGGGCTGAGGAACACCCCCTTCCCCATGCACGAATTTCATGCACCGGGCCACGAGTCTATACATATAAAGAGGTAATATGCAAATTAGGCTGGGACACCATAATGGGTCACGATCAGCCAGGAGGTTGCACGTGCAGGTGAGGCCCAGAGTGGAGATGGAGACAGACACAGGGGGGCCTGCTCGAGCCGGTGCGGTGGTTCCGTTGGCCCGGATGGGACACAGGTAGTGGAGCAGGGGGAGGCCTGGGGCTGACTGAGTCACTGTGCAGGCTTGGGCAACCCTGGAGTGGACACAGGCAGGGGGGCAGGGGGTCCTTGGGAGGAAGTCAGGCGCATGTCCCGGCTCCCTGCGGCGTAGGTCCAGACTGACTCCCATCGTGGCCCACGGGGTGCCTCCTCGCATGATTTCAATCACGCGCTGGGCCTCCAGTATTCATATAATTGTGCAGCTATCACCATAATCTAATTTTAGAATATCCTCATCATCTCAAAAAGAAACCCATACCCATTAAACAGTCACTCCCCATTCCTCAGTCACTTCACCCCCCCAAACCCTTAGAAACTACTAATCTACTTTCTCTCTTGGTAGAATTGCCTATTCTGGACTTTTTGTGAAAATGGAATCACATGTTACATATGGCCTTTTGTGTTTGGTTTCTTTCACTTAGTGTAATATTTATACATTCATCATCTGATAGACAATTTGGTTGCTTCCACCTTTTGGATATTATAAATACTCCTGCTATGAACATTCTTGCACAAGTTTTTGTGTGAATATACATTTTCATTTCTACAACATATGATACAGTCTATATTTAACCATTTGAGGAGCTACCAAACTGTTTTTCCAAAGTGGCTGCACTATTTAAAAATACATTTTTATTGATTTTTTGTAGAGAGAGGAAGGCAAAGGGAGAGATAGAAACATCAATGAGAGAGAAACATCCATTGGTTACCTCTTGCACTCCCTCTACTGGGGTTCAAGCCTGAAACCCGGGCATGTGCCCTGAACAATGTTAGAATTGAACCAGTGACCTCTTGATGCATGAGACAATGATCAACCAACTAAGCCACATCAGCCTGGCTGGCTGCACCATTTTAGATTCCCATCAGCAGTATATGAGGGATCCAAATTCTCCACATCCCCAACACGTGTTATTATCTGATTATAGCCATCCTAGTGGGAATCCTGTTGTGGTTTTGAATTATATTTCCCTGATGACTAATGATTTTGAGCTTCCCTTTTATAAATTTTTATTACAAACTCAACTATCTTGCAACTTATTACCATAAATATCACTGGAGGCTTTACTTTTAGAGAATATTTTGGGATAAGCTATTGCTCCATTTTCTCTTTAGCCCAGTCCCAACTATGCCTTTGTCTCAAACCTTTTCAGAATTGGGGGCGGGATTTAGAAAGGCAAATTATCATGGTCCCACCCAGACCCATAACAACTGTCTTTCAACTGCTGCCTTCTTCAATAAAGATTGCCTCAGAACAAAGATGAGTGTGGGCTTATATTTTGGGGGTTGCTGAAAGCCCAGAAGCCCTAGCTCAAAAACAAAAATTCTGGAGAAATGTGGCTTCTCTGTGGATTCTTTCTCCTTCGACCGAAAACTAAAGTAACCCAAACAAATAACTCATTGTTGTGGTCATTCATTAGGCTAAGACCCTCTTATTCTTATTAAATTCAGAGTTTTTCCATAACTCAATCACCAAAACTTTTAAAAGTTTCCACAGCAATTATGTTGCAAGTTCAAAACATAATATACTCTACCCTGAGAAGGAGAAAGAAGGAGGGTGCAAGAGGAAGATAGGAGGGAGAGAGAGAGAGAGAGAGAGAGAGAGAGAGAGAGAGAGAGAGAGAGAGAAATAAGATGAAAATCTGCATTCCAATCCCATCTGTGCCAGTGATAACTTGTGTAATCTTGGGCAGGTCAATTGTCACTTGATCATTCTGAGCCTGAGTAACCTTATCTTTATTATTGTTTCGTTTTCTTTTCTTTTTAAAAAATATATTTTATTGATTTTTTTACAGAGAGGAAAGGATAGAGAGTTAGAAACATCGATGAGAGAGAAACATTGATCAGCTGCCTCCTGCACAACTCCTATTGTGGATGTGCCCACAACCAAGGTACATGCCCTTGACCGAATCTGGGACCTTTCAGCCCGCAGGCCGACTCTCTATCCACTGAGCCAAACTGGCCAGGGCTATTGTTTCATTTTCATTAGGGAATTAAACAAAGTGGTAAGTCCTTTCTTGTTTTGGACATGCTCTGGAAGTAGGAAGGTATCTAAGTGGCCTGAGGAGAGAACTACTGGGGCAGAAGCCCAGTCTAAGCCATTGCTAGAGGGCAGTATTGTATCAGCAATTACTCTAATAACACTAGCTGAGGTGTGGTTGTTTCAGAATGCTTTAGTTAAAAATATGTAATTTTTTCCTCTCTCATAAATGACATTCTTACCAAAAAAGCTAATTTATGAAAATCTACAGAGGAACCATAAAGAGAAGAGTGCATCTGGCCTCCTGCAAGTTTCACTGTCCATTAACAAATTTAATATGGCAAAAGGAAGATTGTGCATTTCAATTTTTAATTAAGCCTGTTTGCTTTTGGTCTCATTTGGATACAGTTGCACAAATATATTTTCCTCTGTGGAAATCCCTTCAGCACCACTCTGTCTAAATGTTCAGATTCATTTGAAACCTATTCCAAAGGTTTGATTTATAGAATTTCTTATAAGGGCATTTACTATTTCATTCTCTTCATTCATCGAATTATATTTATTATAATCAGAAAATGAAATACTTAGGAGATGGATATGTTATAAAAAGCATCCAGAAGTTTCCCACTAAATCTTTTGATTTCATAGTGACTAAGTTTGTGCATGCCAAGGTGGTAACCCAAACCACCCATCTGGGGAAAAAGATATACATGGCTGCAATAACTGTTCAAACCATGTATTTCTAGCTGTGTCTCCTTCAGCTATTGTAGGTTCTTCTGTCTTCCAGGAGGTCATGTTCCTCCCCTAACATCAATATGAACACACAGTATTTCTAAGAGGATCAAGGGTCTGTCTCATGTGTGATGTGTTCATAAAGACAGTTCTCTTATTATTCATCAAGGGAAAGAATAAAATAGATACATTGCAACTATATAGCAGGGGTGGCAGATAAATTTTCACTTATATTTTTACTCCAATTACTTGGTAGTGGCTGCTTACAGCATTGTTGAGAAGGGTTCTTAGGTCACATTTGGAATCCATAAAAAAGGTGGCAAATGAGCAATTAATTAGTAATGTCTGCTAAGAACAGTGTTATGGGTACACAAATGAGAAAATGTTCATCCTTAAGGTTAAGTAATTCAGATAATTTTAATTTAATAATAATGAAAATTGCCAAAACCGGTTTGGCTCAGTGGATAGAGCGTTGGCTTGTGGACTGAAGGGTCCCAGGTTCGATTCCGGTCAAGGGCATGTACCTTGGTTGCAGGCACATTCCCAGTAGGAGATGTGCAGGAGGCAGCTGATCGATGTTTCTCTCTCATCGATGTTTCTAACTCTCTATCCATCTCCCTTCCTCTCTGTCAAAAAATTAATAAAATATATTTAAAAAAATAATAATGAAAATAATATTTTTAACAGCAAAGTAGGATATTATTGACAGGGAGCTTGGATATCTCAGAAAACATTCAGGCTATGGCTGGTTCTGGATGGGAGGGTAGCTGATTCTTAAGAACTCCCAAAACCAAGGACTTGAATGCCACAAGTATTCTTGGTTTTCTCTATGCTTCTCCTCTCTGCATCTCTCTGTGCATTGACTTCTCTTCTCTCTACAAGCTGGCTTTCTCCATGTGATGGGAGATCTGGACCTTTAAAGTTACCCCGTCCAATATGGCAGCCACCCATCACATGTGGCTATTGAGCACTTGAACTATGGCTAGTCCAAATTGAGATGTGCTGGCTGTTGGGTATAATACACACTCTGGATTTTGAAGACTGAGTATGAGAAAAAAAAGAATGTAAAATATATTATTAATTAAAAAACATTGATTGCATGCTGAAATGATAACATTGTGTGTATTGTGTTAAACAAGGTATATTATTAAAATTAATTCCACTTGCTTACTTTCTTAATGTGGCAATTAGAATATTTAAAATTACATTTTTGACTCACATTCTATATCTATTGGACAGTGCTTCTCTACAGGATTTCAATTTATAGCTACTGGTGTGTGATTGATTATGTTCTCTTGGAGCAAAACACAAAAAAATGAAAGGGGACTTACGGTGAAGTTGAGCAAAATGGCCACCCTTAAAACACTCCTATGTGGCCCAAAGCGAAGGGTTACATGACAACACAGTAGTTAGAGCTTGGACATAAAGTTGGGATAGCCAAAGAGACAATTCCCAGAGGTCTAGAGAGGAATACTGAATCAATAAAGCATTAGATATGCTCCAATTTGGGATTACCCTAATGTCTTTTTAAAGTTTCCACAATTATGTAGCAAGTTCTACATATTCTACCTCCATCTACTTTTCCTTATCTTAATGCATCATTCTCTTAGTTTAGTCACTACCATCTAAGATGGGACAAGGCTGTCACTGGCAAATTACTTCTAAATAAGCACAATCTACAATGAAAAGACTGTCTTATCCCTCATAGGCATTTGGGAAGATGTACATTATTTCCAAGCAAAATGGTTTAAGTTACATTCAGGTTCCACCACCCATAAAATATGTGACCAGGTCCAAGTCACTTAGCTTTTGTGGGCCTCAGTGTTTACATCTTTAAGTTGGAATTGGTATGAACCTTACTTACTAGCTAGGGCCATTAGTGAGACTCAGGGAAAAACCACTGTGAGAGTCATTTAATATACAAAGTATAATTTTAGAGATTAGACTACACTGCAAAAAACAGCCAAGCAACACCTCCATTAGAGCTGCCTTAGATGCAGGGACACATTCATTAAATATCCCCAGTAGCAGTGACTCTTCTTTTTTGAAAGTAGATTTTGGAAATGGTTAGTAATCATTGAGAGTTAAGTCTAGTGAGTGAGATGTGCGCTCAAGCTTAATATAACTACAGTTAGTAAAAAAAAGTGTGAATGTAAAACAATAATACTAGTTTATTATAATCCATAAAAAGGTTCCAAGAGCATTTATTTTGATTACATCCATTGTTAGGCTAAGTGGGTAGTCTTCAGCACTGACTATTCTGATGTCCCTAATCTCTAAAAATATTTTTTCTCCTCAGAGCAATGAAAGTGGCCTCACAGGCATGCACAAAAACTTCAGTCAGAAAACATTTGTTGTCTGCCACAGTTTCCCTTTTAGCACTTTAGTAAGCTTTTGTAGACATTGCTCCAATCCCAACTCTCCTGAAATGAGTATATAATGAGGAACCCTGACAGAAGCAGTGGTCTTTCCCTGGCATTTAAATGAGCATATGGATCTCTAGACCCAATTGAAATGACCACATTCTCTTGACCCAAAGAACATAAACATATAAACTATTTGAGGAAGACGAATTCTTTGAGCTAGAAAGACAGATGTGAAATGAAAACGGACCCAGGTAGAAATGGGATTGCAAGGACTCGGAGATGCAGTTCTTTAGTGGAGCCAAATGGGGATGACTTAATCCACACACAAAATAATTGCTTTGTGTTATTAACTTTCAGAAATGTTGTTGTATAGCATGCAGTATTTGGCTTATTGATCTATTAAATCTTCAAGACAGGGCAGAAAATCCAGCACTATCTGCACTTCTGACACTAGGAGAAAGAGATCATGCATCCTTGAATACAGCTCTCCTCCAATGAGGCCCAGAAGGCAATAGACACTCTTCTTGCTCAGCTCATGGTCTCACTTGGCCTTGCTACTGAGGATCCTATCTTATCCTGGACACCACAGCCTCTAAATTTCTCTCTTTACTCAAATTTTGTTACAATTAAGGCTTTAGCTTGATATGATAGTGATCATATTTTTAAGTAGAACACAAATAATTGAAGACAGAAAAGTGTAGAAAATTTGAGGAACTACATATTTGGGAACATAATTATCAATTCATTCATTCAACATTTATGGAGTGACTAGTATATTTTAGGCTCTGTCCAAAGTGTTTATTGACTACATATATAGCTAAATGGGAGCCTAAGCAGGAATGTGTCTCTCTTCAGATGCCCCAAAGATAAAATTAATTTAGGTTTTTTTTTCCTTTTGGTATATACTTTTCTTCCTCCATCTAACCCCCCTCTCTCTTCCAGATATAATTATTACAGATGATACAGGAGAGACCGAGTTCTCATAGGTACACAAATGGCTTCACAAAGGTGTCTACATCCTACTCCCTGGAAACTGTGATTATGTTGGGAACATGGCAAAGGAGAATTGAGATTGAAAATGGAATTAAAGTTGTTAATTAGCTGACCTTGAGATGATGAAATTATTATGGGTTATTCAGGTGTGCCAATATAATCACAAGGGTACTTATAAGAGGAAGAGGGAGAACCAGAGTGATGTAGTATGATAAAAATTTGGCCTAATTTTGCTGGTCTTGAAGATGGAGTAGAGGGGCCATGAGCCAAGGAATATAGGCAACCTCTAAGAATCTGGAAAAAGGAAGGAATCAGATTACCTCTAGAGCCTTCAAAAGGAATGCAGTCCTGCCTCTTTCTTGATTTTAGCCCACTGAGATGCATTTTGGACTTGTGACTTCTAGAAATGTAAGGTAATAGATTTATGTTATTTTAAATCACTAATATAGGTTTCCCCCACTATCTTAAAGTAAAATGTTTATACTGAACTGAAATGATATAAAGAAAAAAAGCTATTCTCATTAATTTACATGGAAAAAATTTTGACCATTAACACCCCCCCAAATAACCTACCAAATCATACCAAATGACATATAAAACATAAAATAATCCTAACATATAGTAAAAACAGTGCTGCACTTCTTGATTAATGGCAAAATAAAAATCCTTTTTAGATTTTAAAAAATGTGTATTGTATTTATTGGAGTAACATTGGTTAATAAAATTATATAGGTTATAGGTGTACAATTCTATAACACATCACTTGTATATTCTATTGTGTGTTTACCACCCAAGTCAAGACTCCTTTCATCACCATTTATCCCCCATTTACCCTCTTCTACCTCTCCTCACATCCCTTTTCCTCTAGTAATCACCATGTGTTTATAAGCCTTTTTTGCTTAATTCTTTCACCTTTTTCACCCAGTACCCCAACCTCCTCCCCTCTGATAGCTCTCAATCTGTTTTCTGTATCTATGAGTCTGTTTCTATTTTGTTTGTTAGCTCACCTTGTTCATTAGATTCCACATATAAATAAAATCATATGGTATATTTTCATCAGTGAAAATAGGTACTAATGTAGGTTTTTTGGTAAAAAGGAAGTGGCATAATGTGAACTTTCAAAAAGTGGGGTATACACTGAGGAATGGTTTCAGTCAGTAGTTCTCAACATTGATTGCATAATACAATTACTTGTAGAGCTTTTAAAATTATGATACTTAGGTTCCAACCCAGACCAATTAGATGAGGGGGCGATTCAAGCATTAATATTTTTAAAGCTCTACTTATAATTTCTTTTTACTGTCTGCATATAATTTCAATGTAGAGCAAGACTGAGAACCATTGGTTTAAATAAATGTTCTGTATCACCGTATTTTAACTGAGAAAATCTTACTTGACTGAGAAAAAAATTTCTTCTCACCTAATTCTACCAGTTTGTCTTTAAGAAGGCCAAGAAAAAGTCAAAAGAGATTTAATCTCAAGACTCCCTGGGCCATGAGGCCAGCTGAGAAGAGCTTAAAACAACCTCCCAAGCAGCTGGAGTGAAAGGTAAAGCATGAGTAGATGATTGCCTCTAGCCTCTGTTTTGGCAGATCCATTCTCTTTTGAATGCCTGGATGTGTATTTATTTATGAACTAGGGGCCTGGTGCACGAAATTTGTGCACTGGGAGCAGGGCCTTCAGCCCAGCCTGCACCCTCTAGCAGTCTGGGACCCCTCGGGGGATGTCTGGCAGGCAGACATCCCTCTCTCAGTCCAGGGCTCTTGTAGTCCAGGACCCCTCGCTCCTTACCACCCGCCTGCAGTGGAGGCGGGAGAGGTTCCTGCCACCACCACTGTACTCGCCAGCTGTGAACCTGGCTTCTGGCTGAGCAGCACTCTCCCTGTGGGAGAGCACTGACCACCAGGGAACAGCTCCTATGTTGAGCGTCTGCCCCCTGGTGGTCAGTGTGCATCATAGCGACTGGTTGTCTGCCAGTAGTTCCGCTGTTTGGTTGATTTGCATATTAGGGTTTTATTATATAGGACTACCATTTGTTTTATTTTCAGTAAGGTATCTAAAAGTCACTGAAAGATGGACACATGTTGCCAAGTGAGTTATAAAAGGTGACCTATTAAAACTCACACAAGAGAATGAAGTCAATTGCATGCCTGACCAAATAGACATATTACTTATCAGATAGCAGTGTGAATCATGTTTATGTTACTGGCATCTGCAAGCTGGACTTTGGAATTCTCAGCCTAGATAATGTGAAGCTAAGAGTTGCTTTCTAAAGAATGAGGGTGAAAGAATAGGATGTATATAAAATTAACTGTGTATTTAATAGAAATGAATTATACATGCCCTGAACTTAATTCTTCTTACAGACTCAGGCATAATTAGCTGTGGCAAATTGGCCATGATATATAGGTAATGTACATCCAGAGAGCCACATTAAATTTTTTTGATCACTAGAGAACATATCATTTCATTGACAATCTAATGATGAATACACTGTAGCTCTCCAATTGACTGTTTTCTGATCTGGCAAGGAAATGATGGATTTTCATACATTCATGGGGAGGAAGGGATGGAGAATACAGAAGCCTCCTTTAAGGTGTGATATATATATATATATTATGAAAATTAGCCGGGGCACCATAATGGGTCACGACTGGACCTTTAGCATATTAGCTCTTTATCAGCTCCTATGTCTGCCGCAGGCATTGCTCCAGAGATGAGGCAGAAGTGGGGAGGCACCAGGAGAATGTGGGACTGGACTGAGGCAACTCGAAGGTGGGCAGTGCTACAGGAGAAGGCAGAAGGGAGAAGGTGAGAAGGCCGGCTCCATGCACAAACAGACAGAAGGGGGAAGGTGAAAAGGCCGGTGCCGCAGGAGAAGGGAGAAGGGAAAAGGTGAGAAGGCCAGTGCTGTGCACAAGAAGGCAGAAGGGAGAAGGCAGAAGGGAGAATGTGGCAGTTCGGAAGGTTGATCAGGCCAGGCAGGAAAGAGCAGATAGGCAGCGGGATCAGGGCCAGAAAGGGAGAGCAGATAGGC
>NW_005871050.1:25379727-25428011 GCF_000147115.1 Myotis lucifugus | reverse complement strand
CAGGGCAGGCACGTGAGCTGTTAGCAGCCCAGTGGTTCCGGATTATAAGAGCGATCCCAGAATTGGAGAGAGGTGCAGTCCACCCTGAGGGACCACCGCCCCCCCCCCCGTGCATAAATTTTAAGCACCGGGCCTCTAGAATATATATATACATATATATATTCTAGAGGCCCGGTGCTTAAAATAAATAAATGTACATATATATATATATATATATATATATATATATATATATATTCCCATGTTTCCTGAGTTAAGGTTTGGTCCAAGGCAGATTGAATGCTTTTTGTAGAGTTGGCTTCATAGGAAAGAAGGGACCATGAGATGGCTTGCACCAGTCCACTAGCAGTGATTATGTGCATCTCTGCATTTATTAACAACATGATAGTAGCTTAAAATTGGCTATGATGGGAATATTTACACATCAAAAATTGGCAAATGTTACATATCATCCCCACTCTCTCCCTCTCCCACAGAACTGGTTATTAAACCTTTACCAGCATACTGGGACCTACAACAGAGTGAAACAGGATGGGTCTGCGAGGTGTGGTGAATGAATAAGGAACATTTTGCTTGGTGATGAGGAGACTTGGGTGAACATAACTGCTTCTATGGGAAGAGGGCTCAGATACCTTCTATGTTTCTAAGGGGTAAATCAGAACCACTGTGCATGTGTGTGTGTGTATTTTGTAGATTTCTTGATTCAACTAAATATAAAAAGTATAACTAATGTTCCATATCTTTCAAAGGGGGTAAATTTTCCTCAGGAGATAGTGAGCTTCCCCATTACTTAAAGAAAACAAATATAGGTTAAAAAACCAGCAGGCAACATATTATAGAGGAAGTTCAAGTATTAGTAAACTGCACTGGACTATATGACCTTTAAGGTCTTTTCCAACTTTTGAGATACTTGTTATTTTGTTGAAAAGTAATATATGGATTTAAAATAATTTAAATAAGTCTCAGCATTGCTGATATTTCAAAACCAGTATGAGGGTAATATTTTGTAAGAGCTCAAATAATGCTTTTCACCCCATTCATACCTTGTCCCTCCTAATTGGCTGGCTTCACTCTTCCTCAAGGTACTGACTTATGGGAACACAGGCAAAGCATGAGTGTCTTCATGTCCCCATTTCAATCCTCCTTTCTCGACTACAGATTAATATTGTTAAAGAGGATCTTTAGTCTCACCAGTTTCCTATATGTATCTTAGAAGAAAGCCTGACAGATACTTTTATTGCCAATTGCCTCTGAAGGCTTAAATGCTACCCCAAAGTGTTTCCCAAAGGGAATTAAAGTATTCTACTCAAGCCAGAAGAAAAATATCACATTAATTTAAGCAGGCATTGGAAACAATTATACTACAGAAGAAGAGCAGTTACATGTTTACATTGCTTGAAACAGTTCTGCAAAGTCATGCCAAACATAGCAGCTATGAAAAACAAACATGAAAGCAACAGAGAGGAATATCAGCATATTAAATGTCTTTTACTAACAGCTCCTCATGATTCTCTTTAGTCCACTGTCTGTTTTCATTAAGCCAGTCATGATTTCTTCAGCCCTGAGACACATGAACCAGTACTGGTTTCTATGGTTTGGATGGTTATCCACCTTCATGGGATGTTTGAGGTATTCAGAGGGAGGAAAGCAGCTGACTTTTTACATACTTCTCTCTTTTATTCTAATCTTCTTGGCTGTTAATAGAGTGGAGTGAAAACTCAATAACAAACAGTTTAAGATTAAGACAGAGCTATTGAGAGAGTACTTTTAGATTGGTAGTGTAAGGACTTCCAAAAATCTGCTCCTTTATAAAAATAACAAGAACATAGGAAAACTTGTTAAAATGAACATTTTCATAACTTTGGTAATTAAACAAAGTCTGTCAACAATACAATAACTATTTATTTAAGAAATGGCTGAGGATCAATAAGAGCAGTGATGAGGATGAAATGGACAAATTCCTAGAAAAATACAATCTTCCAAAACTGAATCAGAAAACCTGAATACACCAATATCAACTGAGAAAATAGAATCAGTAATAATAATAATAATAATAATAATAATAAAATCTCCCAGCAAACAAAAGACCAGGCTCAAATGGCTTCATGAGGAGTTTTACGAAACAATCAAAGAACTAACACATATGCTCCTCAAACTATTCCAAAAAAAATCCAAAAGGAAGCCAAGAGGAAGAAAAACTTCCATGCTCTTTTATGAGGCCAGCATTATCCTAATTCCAAAACCAGATAAAGACACTACAAAGAAAGAGAATTACAGGCCAATATCCCTGATTAACATAGATGCTAAAATCCTCAACAAAATATGAGCAAATCAGATTCAGCTATATATTAAAAAGATTATACAACATGACCAAGTGGGATTTATTCCAGGGATGTAAGGCTGGTACAATATTCACAAATCAATAAACATGATATCACATAAACAAGTTGAAAGACAAAAATCACTTGATCATATCAATAGATGCAGAAAAAGCATTCGTCAAAATCCAACACCCATTTTTAATGTAAACTCTCAGAAAACTGGAAATAGAGGGAGCATACCTCAACATGATAAAGGCCATATATGACAAACCTGCAGCAAACATCATACTCAATAGGCAAAAACTAAAACCATTTCCCTTAAGAACAGAAAAAAGGGATGTCTGCTTCTAGCACTCTTAGTCAACATAGTATTGGAAGTCCTAGCCACAACAAATAGACAAGAAGAAAAAATAAAAGGCATCCAAATGGGAAAGGAGAAAGTAAAACTCTCATTATTCACAGATGTCATGATATTGTACATTGAAAACCCTAAAGACTCCACCAAAAAATAGTAGATTTAATAAATGAATTTGGCAATGTAGCAGAATATAAAATCAACACCCAAAAATCAGTGGCTTTTTTATACACCAATAATTTTCAGATAGATAAGCTAAACAAACAATCCCATTTATCATTGCAACAAAAAATTTAAGATACTTAGAAATAAACTTAAGCAAGTAGGCAAAAGACCTGTACTCAGAAAACTACAGGTTGTTGAAAAAAGAGATAGAAGAAGATATAAACAAGTGGAAGAATATACCATGTTCATAGGTTGGTAGAATCAACATCATTAAAATGTCCATACTACCCAAGGCAATCTATAGATAGCTTTAGCAATCTTGAGAAAGAAAAACAAAGTTGGAGGAATCACAATACCAGATTTCAATTTATACTACAAAGCCACCACAATCAAAACAGCCTGGTACTGGCACAAGAACAGGCATATAGATCAATGTACCAGAACAGAGATCCCAGAAATCGACCCAAGCCATTATGCTCAATTAATATTTGACAATGGAGGCAAGAGCATACAATGGAGTCAAGGCAGTCTCTTCAATAAATGATGCTGGGAAAATCGGACAGATACATGCAAAAAAATGAAACTAGGCCACAAACTTATACCATACACAAGAATAAACTCAAAATGGATAAAAAACCTGAATGTAAGCCTGGAAACCATAAAAATCCTAGAAGAAACAATAGGCAGCAAAATCTCAGACATCTCTCATAGCAATATGTTTACAGATACATCTCCTAGCACAATGGAAACTAAGGAGAAAATAAACAATTGGGACTACATCAAAATAAAAATCTTCTGCATAGCAAAAGAAACCATCAACAAAATGAAAAGAGAGCCCACTGTATATGAGACCATCTTTTGCAATGATACATCTCATAAAGGGTTAATATCCAAAATCTATAAGGATCTCATACAACTTAACAAAAGGAAGACAAACAACCCAATTAAAAAATGGGCAAAGGACCTAAATAGACACTTCTCCAAAGTGGACATACAGATGGTCAAGAGACATATGAAAAAATGCTCAAAGTCGCTGATATCAGAGTCATGCCAATTAAAACGGCAATGAGGTATCACCTCACACCTGTCAGAATGGCTATCATCAACAAATGACAAGCGCTGGCAAGGATGTAGACAAAAGGAAACCCTAGTGCACCGCTGGTGGGAATGCAGACTGGTGCAGTCATTATGGAAAACAGTTTGGAGTTTCCTCAAAAAATTAAATAAGGAATTGCCATTTGACCCAGTGATCCCACTTCTAGGAATATATCCTAAGAAACCCGAAACACCAATCAGAATGAATGTATGCACCCCTATGTTCGTAGCAGCATAATTTACAATAGCTAAGATCTGGAAACAGCCCAAGTGCCCATCAGTAGATGAGTGGATAAAAAAGCTGTGGAATATTTATACCATGGAATACTATGCATCATTAAAAAAGAATAATCTCTTACCCTTTGAGAGAGCATGAAGGGACCTGGAGATTAGCATGCTAAGTGAAATAAGTGAGTCAGAGAAATTCAAGTATCACATGATCTCACTCATATGTGGAATCTAAGTAACAATATAAACTGAAGAATGGAGGGGATCCAGAGACATGGAAGCATGAAACAGAGTGCAGAATCTCAAAGGGAAAGCAGAGGAGGGTGGGTGGGAGGTAATCAACCAAAGACCTTATACGCATAACCCATGGACACAGACAATTGGGTGCTGAAGGCCTGGGTCGGGCTGGAGGGGGTCAACGAGGGAAAAACAGGGACATATGTAATACTTTCAACAATAAAAATTATTAAAAATACAAAATAACAAAATAAGAGCAGTGATCTTTGTGGTATTTTTTAAAATATATTTTTCTTGATTTCAGAGAGGAAGAGAGAGAGAGAGAGAGAGAGAGAGAGAGAGAGAGAGAGAGAGACATCAACGATGAGAGAATAATTTATTGGCTGTCTCCTGCATGCCCCACAATGGGGAGCAAGCCTGAAACCTGGGCCTGTGCCCTGACCAGGAATGGAACCGTGATCTCCTGATTCATAGGTCAATGCTCAACTACTAAGCCATGCTGGCTGGGCAGCTTTTTGGTGTTTTAACATGCCATTTCCATTCCTCTCTTCACAGTACAGTGATAACATTAAACCCCAACAGTTTCAAAACTATGGTAATTGAGAGAACCAGTAGCCAGGCAGCCTCTGGAAGAGGCAAAATAGGTTTTGATCTCCTTCATTAAGTCCAATTTTCAGATAATTGTCATTGTTATTATTTGACCTACTCCACAGCTTCCTCAAAATTCTCACTTGCAAGGTTTGTCTTTATTTGACCTGACTGGAGGCAGAAGTGGGGTGCTCATGTTAGTCTTAATTTATACTAGTAAGGTTATATTTCTGCAGACACCCAAGTGAAATAATTCTATGAGCCATTTAGATTTTGGGGGACAGAGAAAGAAAAATTTAGGCTGACATAATAGCAAGGACAAAGGCCCTGAAATAGGAGCATGTTTGGTTTCTTTAAAGAGCAGAAGATATCTTGACTCTAATCTTTTTCCCCCTCTGTATTTATTTAGGGCAGTGATGACGAACCTTTTGAGCTCGGCGTGTCAGCATTTTGAAAAACCCTAACTTAACTCTGGTGCCGTGTCACATATAGAATTTTTTTGATATTTGCAACCATAGTAAAACAAAGCCTTATATTTTTTATATTTATTTTATATATTTAAATGCCATTTAACAAAGAAAAATCAACCAAAAAAATGAGTTTGCGTGTCACCTCTGACACACGTGTCATAGGTTCGCCATCACTGATTTAGGGGTTTATTTCCCCTGATGACTTTAACTACCATCACCATAGCACTCCTCACTAAGCCCCTGTTACACTATCTCTATGTTCCAACTCATTCAGAAAAATTTTCCTGAAACACCAATTCCATCAAGTCATTCCTTTGCTTTAGAACTTCTAGTTGATTTCTATTTACCTACTATAAAAATCCAAGTTCCTCCACTAGTCTCCACTGACCTCCATCAATCCAAATTTGTGTTACAAATCTCTTGTGCTATTTCATAAACTTTGATTTCTCTCACTCCTGTACCATCGGCTACTTACTTTCTTGGGTGTGACTTTTTTCCCAAAATTTAAAAGAGTTGTGGTAAAACATATACAGCATAAATCTTCCCATTCTAAACATTTAAAGTAATTACTAAGAGTGAAGAACTTACTTTTGCCATTTGGTCCTGTTTTCTATATCTCATTTACCTTTTCCCCCTTCATTTTCATTACTCCAGTCTTTTGTGTGTGTGTTTTTCTAATGGCACATTTTGATGCCATTCTCATTAATTTGTATATATTCTATAGATATTTTTGTGTGTGATGACCACAGGGATTACATGTAACACCCTAAAGTTATTGGAATCTATTTAAACAGTTACAAAATTAACTTCAATCATATAAAAAACTGTACTCCATTATAGTTCTGTCCCTCTCTACTTATTATTAATGTCTGTGTCCATAGCTAATGCATATATGCATATAATTTCTTTCATTAATCTCTTCCTGCCCCTGCCTACCCCCTGCCCTCTGAGTTTTGTCAGTCTTTTCCATGATATCATGCCTCTAGTCCTATTTTCTTCATAAGTCAATTTTGTTCATTTGATCCCTTGTTTGTTTAATTTTAAATTCAATTGTTGATAGATATATATTTATTGCCTTTTTATTGTTCACACTTTTGATCTTTTTATTTCTTACTAGAGGACCAGTGCATGAAATTTGTGCATGAAAGGGGGGGTCCCCTCAGCCCAGCCTGCACCCACTCCAATCGGGGACCCCTTTGGGATGTCCGACTGTGGGATCGGGCCTAAACCGGCAGTCAGACACCCCTCTCACAATCAGGGACCGCTGGCTCCTAACCACTTACCTGCCTGCCTGCCTGATTGCCCCTAACCCCTCTGCCTGCCTGCCTGATCGCCCCTAACTGCCCTCCTCTGCCAGCCAATTTGGTTCTGATTGGTCAGTTTCTATGCCAATCAGCGTCAAAAGCTCCGCCTCCCAGGCAGCCATTGGCTCCTCACAGTTGACCCAGATTTGGTTCTGAATGGTCAGTTTCTATGCCAATCAGTGTCAAATGCTCTGCCTCCTAGGCAGCCCTTGGCTCCTCACAGTTGACCCAGATTTGGTTCTGATTGGTCAGTTTCTATGCCAGTCAGCATCTCTGGGCCTATCAACGGGGCCTGATCAGAAAGGTGGGGCTAATCAGCAGCTTCAGTGGAGGCCTGGAGAGAAATGGAGGTGGGACTATTGGCCAGGCCGGGAGAGAAAGAGAGGCAAGTTCTGATCAATGGCTGCCACAGAGGCTATGGATCAGACCCTGCCTCTTTCTCTGCAGGCCTCTCTCTGGGCCTGATCCACAGCCTACTAGGCAGTCAGTGCTGGGTCGGCACCCACAGGGGTTGTTGTGGCCACCCAGCACTGACTTTCAGTCTGGTCGATCCTTTGGTGGTAATCGGTCGTTACGACCCTGGCTCTTTATATATAGATTCTTCTTAATGAAGAATGGTGATGAACTTTTTCAGATTTTTCTTATATGTGAACATCTTTATCTGACCTTCAATTCTACATAATAGCTTTGCTGGGTTGTAGGTCCTTGCTATTCATCTCTTTGAATATTTTTTTTGCCATTCCCTCTGGCCTCCAAAATTTCTGTTGAGAAATAATCTCACAGTTGTATGGGAGCTCCCTTGTAGGTAACTAACTTGTTTTCTCTTGCTACTTTTAAGGTTCTCTCTTTGTCTTTAACCTTTGGCATTTTAATTATGATGTGTCTTGGTGTGAGCCTCTTTGGGTTCCTCTTGTCTGGGACTCTCTCTACTTCCGGGACTTGTAAGTTTATTTCTTTCACCAGATAGGGGAAGTTTTCTGTCATTATTTATTCAAATAGGTTTCCAATATCTTGTTCTCTCTCTTCTGCCAGCACCCCCATAATGTGAATGTTGGACATTTAAAGTTGTCCCAGAGGCTCCTTACACTATCTTTATATTTTTGGATTTTTTTTTCTCTTCTGGTTGGGTGTCTTTTGCTGCCTCATATTGTAAATTGCTGATTTGATTCTCAGTATCCTCTACACTATTATTGATTCCCTGTAAATTATTATTCAAGTCAGTTAGTGTATCCTTCATTTCTGACTGGTTCTTTTTCATTTTTGATGTTCTCACTAAGATCCTTGAAATTTTCACTAAAACCCTTGAAGCTCTCATTAAGTTCCTTGAGTATTCTTACAACCATTGTTTTGAACTCTGCTTCTTCCCATTTCTTTTATTTCTTTTCCTGGAGATTTCTTCTGTTCTTCCATTTGTGACATGTTGTTTTTTTTTTGCCTTGTATAGTTGGTGTCCTATAGAGCCCAGTGGCTCAGCCTCCCCAGTCACCTGAGGTGGCACTCTAGGTGTGGACTGTGTGGGCTGTATGCAGTCTTGCTGTAGTTGAGCCTTGATTGCTGTTGGTATCACTGGGAGGAATTGACCCCCCAGGCCAATTGGCTGTGAGTACCAGCTATGATTACAGAGGAAGAGCTGCTGTGTAGAAGCCATCCCTATGGAGCAGGACTTGATTAAGTGGGGCTTTGGTGCTCACTGAGTCTGCCCCATTGAGTGTGTTGCTCGTGGATGTGTAGAGTTGTAATCTGACATGGTCTGAAACTATCCACAAGGTGCATTGGCTCTGGGGCCTCCTGGAAAGTTCAAAACCAGTCACTGCTTGTACCCTGCTTGAGGCTACTCAGCATAATCTACAGAGTAATCTCAAGGTGGCTGCTTGGAAGTTCCCAGGAGAGGCCAGACTGGGCTTTCTGTTAGGCACTTAGGTGCTAACCTATGTCAGTCACTGTTTTTTGACTTTTAGCACCCTACTTGAAGTTCCAATTGATCCACTGGTCCTCTGCTTGTGTCTGTCTCCGCAGGCCTTGTCTTCAAGCAGGCAGAGCCAATCTGTTCTCTTTGCCTGTCTGCCAGCTGTCAACCTTAATCACTCAAGAGTCTGTTTCTGACAGGGCTGTAGGTGGGGTTGGTATTATTTTGCTTTCAGGGAATATGGTTGATGTTTTTTCCTGTCCCAGAGCTACTTTTCTGTGAGTGGCACAAAATATTACTCTGCCCTTGGTTGGACAGAGCTCCTTGTATGGAGACCAATGAGGTCAGCTGGGACCCTGGAGTTTTTATCAGTCCGGTTCCCTAGAACAGTGGGGCAGATAGCCCCTCCTCCACTCTGGACACTGAGGGCTCCTTGAGACTGTTAAGACCTGTAAGCTTGGCCTCTGTCTTTGTTTCCTCAGTAAAGCTCAAAATGCAGGGTGTGGCAGGCTGTATCACGTAGGGAGGGTTTTTTTTTGTCCTTTACTTGCCCTCTGGGTATTGGGAAATGGCCATTTTGGTTTGGAAGCTTATGAATGACCCAATGCAGGACTCTTGGCTACTGCTTTTCCAAGTCTTCCTGCTCTGCTTCCCTCAAACCCCTCTGCCTGTCCTCAGGCACCTCAGGTCCAAGCCTCCTTCCCTGTGCAAATGCCTTGGGTGTACAGTTGCAAATAAAAACTCCTGTGCTCTGGGTTTAGAGATTTACAAAAAATGCAATAGAAACCGTGGCTCTCTCCCCCACTAACTCTGATCTGCTGGGTCTAGACTCCTTTGCTGCCAGCAATCTTGCTACCTTTCATGCTTGGATGATACGGGTGCTGCGGGTCATACCGCCACATGTCCAGAGGTGCCACCAGTTGATCACAGCTGCTGTGGGCAGGTGTGTGTGCTCTGGGCAACCCTCTCTTGCCATCTCACTCTCCCTACTGGTGTCCAGGTGCCTTCTGTTCTTCCTTGTTAAAAGTCACCTCTTCAGCTGGACCACAGTTGGAAATTCCAGGTGAATGTTCTCCAGTTTAGTTGTATTTCCAGCCTGGCCCTGGGACAAGGTGACTTACAGGTCTGCCTGTTCAGCAGCCATTTTCTCTTCCATGGAGATTCTTACTAGTGCCAGATTTGGAAGTCATGTGCATGGGTGAATATGAAGAGAAGAAAATCTTAGGGCTGGAGGAGGTCCGTGATAAGGGGATAGAAAGTTGTAAAAGAGCTTCTTGAAGAAAACCATGTAGATTCTAAGAGTAGGAAGATTGGGGAAAAGAATATGGGTAAACACCACGGTATAGACAGAGCTTAACAAAGAATGAAAGCTACAAAAACACAAAGAATATACTCTTTTCCTCAGAAGAATCATTACCCTCTAACTATGCCTGTGTGGATTCCTGGGCCTTAAGTATGGCAAGAGAAATTGAGATTCTGCTGGAAGACACATTACTTACTACAAGTATCTCAGAAGAGGAGAAGATCCAAATGGTACAAGGAAGATCCAAATGGTACAAGGACAATGAAATGTTTATGGCCCATGAAGGCAAGGTTAAAGGACAAGGCTTTTTGTTGTCTTTTCTACTTGTTTGCTAGTAGAATGCAATAATTAGGTTGTAAAATATATATGTGGGCAAAAGTAGTTTTACAGCTGTTCATCTAGAAAAATATATAATAAATACAGGAATAAATAATAATATAAGAATAAACTCTGTTTCATGTACTCACAATTGCAAACCCACTTTTGCCCATTGGTAAAGATGAGTCAAATTGTCTAGTACTGGAATCTAATGCCTAGGTCCCTTTATTTATCTCTGACTCACTTTATGTTTTAAAAAAACCTCTCAAAAATATTTTAGTAGCTTTGCAAATATGTGAAAAATTTATGGAAACTCAGGACTCAAATAGCACTAATTTTGGATCATGTACTTGCTTAGTATGAAGAGTCTGTTTTGTACTTCTATCTTAACGAGTTTATTATTTGGTTAAAAATAACAAAACTAGACTGTAGGCTCTAATGTAGAACATTAGGTGTCAACTCCAAAACAAAATTTCACTGAGATTCCAAACAAGTTTGTTTATATATTTGAAATGAAGACCCATTTCTCCTAGGCCAGTGGTCGGCAAACTCATTAGTCAACAGAGCCAAATAGCAACAGTACAACGATTGAAATTTCTTTTGAGAGCCAAATTTTTTAAACTTAAACTATATAGGTAGGTACATTCAACTTTAAATTCACAGTTTTCGTCTTCTGTTTTTCTTTGCTTCTTCTTTGTAGCCATCTCAAACAGGGCACCTAAAAAAATGTTTCATTTTATAATAATAAAGCCACCAACATAAAAGAATTACAATTCTTAAATTGATGACAAAAATACCTGTAGGATTTACAGCTGGTTGGAAAAATACAGGTAACTTTGTGCTTTGAGTAGGTACTTTTGCCACCCACGTGCGATTTGTGGATGTGACTAGCACTAACCACTGCACAATGAGACTGCTGCGCACCTCCTCCGCGCTGCGCATCTTGCAGCCCACCTACACCACGTCTCCCATCGCCCGACCGACTGACATCCCCCACTTCTTCTAACGCCACTTCTTCAAAATAGACTCGTCCAGGCTGAAAACTGACTTCTGCGCATGGGCCACGAAGTTTCAATCGCACTGTACGTGCGCGCCCGCACGTGGTATTTTGTGGAAGAGCCACACTCAAGGGGCCAAAGAGCTGCATGTGGCTCATGAGCTGTGGTTTGCCGACCACTGCCCTAGATCAAACACATACCTTTGATATATTTTTTACTCACAAATAACTGTCATCAAAATAGAAAAAATATATACTCAAGTTAAACAAGCAACATATCCTTAATGACAGGATATTTCTGGCATTAAGCCACATAGTAAAATAGCTCTCACTTCCAGCTTTGCTGACGGCTTTCCCATTCTTTTATTTTATTTTTGTCCATCCTTTTAAAGAGAATCTCTGTCCACATCAGTAGATGGCCATTGAAGTAATCATTTTCAGTTGTAGCAGTGTTATTATTTTTCCTCACCCATTTGCTTCATTTGTTGCTCTATGATTGTTTTCCACTGCTACATATAGTTTAACATAACAAATAACTATTTTAAAATCTGCTTTGAACATGGAATCATGTCTGAATTAATTTTCTTGGTGGAATCTGAGAAACCAGAAACCAATGTCTGTTTTAGGATGTTGTGGGCACCAATTCATTTATACTTGCTGACAAAAACCAACAGCAATAATTACCACAACAAGACAACTTTTATGAACTTCATGGGAAATGTAGCACATGCCTTGTCCCATTAAATCCACACAACAGTCCTTCAATATAACCACTATTATATCCCCATCTTGCGGAAGACACTGATTTACATGGTTTGCTTCAAAGTCACACAGCAAGTTAAGTGGCAGAACTGAGACAGGAATACCAGTTGGTCTAATTCCAAGGTCCATGCTGCTCTATTTCCTCACAAGTGAAGCTGTGCTATATACAGTTCAAATAGTTTTGAAGAGGAGAAAATATGGTCGAAACTGTGATAAAGACATTTTAGTTATTTTCTTTGACCATGAGGGTTTATCCACATTGGACACGTCAACCTGGTTTGAAAGCTTTTATTTGACATGCCCCACCCTGTTTGCTTCTCAATCAACAAGTATCTAGAGGTACATGTCAGGTGGGTCAATTCAAGTTTTTATCAGAATTGTGTCAAGCATCATCTTCTCAGTAAAGTCTACCTTGCCCACTCTATTAAAAATTACATCACTTTCCCACTACAAATACTCCCTATTTCTATCCCCTGCTTTATTCTACGTGGTATTCATTGTTATCTAACATACTGTAACACTGACCTGTTCATTTTGTTCATTGTCTCCCCAACCAGGTTGTAAGGCTCCCCCAAAGGCAAGAATTGCTTATTATGGTGTCTCCAAAGCCTAAAATTGTGCCTCATACACAGTAAGTCTCTAGTAAATATTTATTGAGTGAACAAATTAAAAAATCCTCCTTGGCTTTGGAAGGGCAGCTCTTTGAATAGTACTGTGTACTGGTTACTGATATTTTGATACTTCTAAACATCAGTAACTAGTTTCTTTCTAAAATTTCTGGGCTAAGTAGTGGAGTTGGAGTTGTTCAGGTAAAGCTCCTTAGAAAGGTGTGTTTGGAAGTATGTTTCAAAGAGTGAAGGCGAGAGAATCATGAAGGATCAAAGAAAGATTCTCAAATTAAAGAAATATTGTTCTTCAGAATGGGGATGATTGGTTTGCTTAAAGGAAAAGTCTTTTTTCAGTAGTAATCAGAAATTAGAATGAGGAAAAGAGCATAGTTAGCCAAGGTCCATGAGAGCCAGATAAAGACATTTGGAGTTGATATCCCAGGGAGTGATAATTGTGGGAACATAATCTTCAGATGTCCAATTTCCTACTATTTATTAGCTGTCTGAAATTGTCCAAATTACTATATTTATATGCTTCAGTTTTTTCATCTGTAAAATGGGAATAAAAATAGTGCAGTCTCTACCTCATAGAGTTGTTGTAAGACTGGAGATAAGGCAAAGTACTTGGCACAATGCCTGGCATATAATAAAAACTCAATGAATGCTACTTGTTATTATTGCTATCATCATTATACTATTATGAGTCTTCTCAAATACTATTTTAGCCCTAGCTGGTTTGGCTCAGCAGATAAAGCGTCCGCCTGCAGACTCAAGGGTCCCAGGTTCGATTCCAGTCAAGGGCATGTACCTGGGTTGCGGGCACATCCCCAGTAGGGGGCATGCAAGAGGCAGCTGAATCGATGTTTCTCTCTCATCAATGTTTCTAACTCGCTATCCCTCTCCCTCTCCCTTTCTCTCTGTAAAAAAATCAATAAAATATATTTAAAAAATACTATTTTATTATTAGTAGTTTACATGAACTAGTTAAAACTGTTGTGCTTTAGGGGACTACAAAACCAAAGACTTTGGTTGAAAGTATTGGAGGCGGGGTACTGGTATGAGAGCTAATTCATTCACAGGGCAGCAGCTATGGATAAATTTTATGGAGCTGCCCATCTAAATGCTGACACCAGTAGCCCACGAATGCACTGGGTTCAAAGATCTTCCTGGGTTTTGGAGAGCCTGGGACAATGGACAGAGTTGCCTAAGAGAAAGCAGGCTATCTGAAGTTTTAACATTTTGACACTAAGGTTCAGCTATGCACATACACTAGTACCTTTTTATACAGACAAATGTCTGGTTGTAATTCTTCACACTTAATAGTTTTAGCAACTAATCAATAACAAAAGATAAAAGGAAGGAAAAATGGTGGAGTTAGTATATGAAATCAAGATCATAATTGTCATTTGGAGACTTGGTGAGAAGATATGAAGTTTCATGGTGACTACATGTAGCAGACAAGGAAATAGAGGAGGTTGGGATCCTGGACAAAGTCTGTTCACTAGGATGGTGGAGGGTATCTAGAACAGGTGGTACTTGAAAATCAGCTAGATCATTATGGAGTAGGTCTATCTACATGCAATGGAGGCCCTACTCTGGACAGGGATCTGATACTGGAGAGAAAGCTGAACAAAATCAAGTGTGGCTGGGAAGATTGCTCTATTGAGGAGAAGAGTATATGGGCAATCTGTAAATATCCATTTTAGTGCCATTTGGATTTGAAGGTCTGATATAGACATTGGAATTATTTGGGAGAAGAAAAATTCAAGTCAAAGGGAATAAGGTAGGCAAAGGAATGGACTTGAGAAAGCACAGAGTGGCTAAAATGTAAGGGTAGTGTAGTTCAGTGATGTGGAACAAGGATGGAAAGGTAAGTTGGGGCCCAGTTGTCAACAGTCCTAAGTCAAGCTAAAGAGTTTTAAGATTAGTTCAAAATGAGAAACTATTGAAAATTTTGGAGCAGAAGAGTAACATGCTTAAAGGTGTGCTTTAAGAAGATTAATTTGTTGGTGATTAGGAGGGTAGGTGTTAACTTGGAGACAGAGAAACTAGTTAAGAGATCATTGCTATAATCTTGACAGGAGGGAATTTGAAACTAAACGGGGTTGTGGCAGTGGGAGTGAAGATGAAACCCCAAACAAATAATAAATCTAGCAGAGAATGACATATAAATGACACTAGAATACAAGGTCCAAGAAAGTGGGGATTTTTGTCTGTCTTGTTTAACATCTAAAATAGTCCTTGATATATAATAGGTGCTCAAGAAATGGTTTCTGAACAATCCTAGACTTTGTGCAGCTTCTGCTACTGTTTAAATATTTATGTTCCCCAAAATTTTTCTGTTGAAATTTTAATCCTCAATATGATAGTATTAGGAGGTGGACCTTTGGGAGGTGTCTTGGTCATGAGGTGCTTTTATGAATGGAATTAGAGCACTTATAAAAGAGATCTACACCAAAAGAAGAAGTAAAACTGTCCTTATTTGCAGATGACATGATACTGTACGTACAGAACCCTAAAGACTCCATAAAAAAATTATTAGTCTTAATAAATGAATTCAGCAATGTAGCAGGATACAAAATTAATGCCAAGAAATCTATGGCATTTCTTTACACCAATAGTGAACTTCCAGAAAGTGAGACTAAAAAAGCAATCCCATTTACCATCACACCAAAAAAATTAAGATACCTAGGAATAAACTTAACTAAGGAGATAAAAGACTTATACGCGAAAAACTACAGGACACTGAAAAAAGAGATAGAGGAAGACATAAACAGATGGAAGAACATACCGTGTTCATGGATTGGTAGAATAAACATCATCAAAATGTCCATACTACCCAAAGCAATCTATAGATTCAATGCAATCCCCATTAAATTACCAACGGCATATTTCACAGATCTAGAACGAACGTTCCAAAAATTCATCTGGAATAAAAAAAGACCTCGAATAGCTGCAGCACTCCTGAGAAAGAAGAACAAAGTAGGTGGGATCTCAATACCAGATATCAAGCTATATTACAAAGCCACTGTTCTTAAAACAGCTTGGTACTGGCACAAGAACAGACATATAGATCAATGGAATAGAATAGAGAACCCAGAAATCGACCCAAACTACTATGCCCAATTAATATTCGACAAAGGAGGCAAGAGCATACAATGGAGTCAAGACCGTCTCTTCAATAAATGGTGTTGGGAAAATTGGACAGATACATGCAAAAAGATGAAACTAGACCACCAACTCACACCATACACAAAAATAAACTCAAAATGGATCAAAGACTTAAACGTAAGATGGGAAACCATAAAAATACTAGAGGAATCTACAGGCAGTGAAATCGCAAACATATGCCGGAGGAATTTCTTCTCTGATAATGCTCCTAGGGCAATTGAAACTAAAAAGAAAATAAACAAATGGGACTACATCAAAATAAAAAGCTTTTGCACAGCAAAGGAAACCATCAACAAAACAACAAGAAGACCCACTACATGGTAGAACATATTTGCCAATGATATCACCGATAAGGGTTTAATCTCCAACATTTACAGGGAACTCATGAAACTTAACAATAGGAAGATAAACAATCCAATCAAAAAATGGGGAAGGGACCTAGATAGACACTTTTCAAATAGGAAATACAGAAGGCCGAAAGACATATGAAAACATGCTCAAAGTCACTAATTAAACGAGAGATGCAAATCAAAACAACAATGCCATATCACCTCACACCTGTCAGAATGGCTATCATCAACAAATCAACAAACAACAAGTGTTGGAGAGGATGTGGAGAAAAAGGAAACCCTAGTACACTGCTGGTGGGAATGCAGACTGGTGCAGCCACTGTGGAGAACAGTATGGAGTTTCCTCAAAAAACTAAAAATGGAACTCCCATTTGACCCAGTGATCCCACTTCTAGGAATATATCCCAAGAAACCAGAAACACCAATCAGAAAGGATATATGCATCCCTATGTTCATAGCAGCACAATTCACCATAGCTAAGATTTGGAAACAGCCTAAGTGCCCATCAGCAGATGAGTGGATTAGAAAACTGTGATACATCTACACAATGGAATACTATGCTGCGGTAAAAAAGAAGGAACTTTTGCCTTTTGCAACAGCATGGATGGAACTGGAGAGCATTATGCTAAGTGAAATAAGCCAGCCAGAGAAAGATAAATATCACATGATCTCACTCATTTGTGGATTATAGAGAACAACATTGACTGATGAACAGGGACTGATCCAAAGACAGAGAAACAGCGATCAGACTATCACTCCCCAGAGGGAAAGTAGGGGAGGGACGGGGTAAGGGGAAGAGATCAACCAAAGGACTTGTATGCATGCATATAAGCCAAACCAATGGACATGGACAACAGGGGGATGAGAACATGAGTGGGGGAGGTTGGGGGTTAATGGGGGGGGATAAGGACACATTTGTAATACCTTAACTAATAAAGAATTAAAATAAATAAATAAATAAATAATAAAAATTAAAAAAAGAGACCCCCACAAGAACTCCCTAATCCCTTTCACTATGTGCATGCACAATGAGAAGGCTGCAACCCAGAAGAGGGACCTCACCTAAACACGCTGGCAATCCTGGTCTTGGACTTCTAGCCTCCAGAACTGTGTGTAATAAATTTCTGTTGTTTATAAGCCACTCAGTTTTTGGTATTCTGTTATAGCAACCCAAATGAACTAATAGAGCTTCTATATGAAGTATGTATTTACACACCTGGCTCCTGACACCTAGCTCATCTTTCACACTAATATCTAGCCCTGCCTCCCAACACAGTACTCACAATTTCTGATCATCCATTCATACCCATGACCCATCGCACTTATCTTAACACTGATATTCTTGGTTCAGCGTTTCTCCACTTTTTCTCTTTCAAATGTTTTGGTTATATAGTTTAGACAACAAAAATATTTTTTTAGGACCTAGAGAAGACATTGAATAAGGACTTCCAAAAGAGAAAGATAGTTGTAGTGTCTCCATGGATGATGTTGAGGAGAGGGCAGGAGCATATTTGGAAGGTCTGTGCTATGGGGTAGAGATAGGCATGATTTTTCCTATGTGATAACTTGGGAATAGCTTGCAATTTAGTATTAAACACTAATTTAATACAAAATTGTCTCTACTAGGTAGAATACATTTTTTAAATAAAAAATAAGTCCACCTTCGTTTCTTTGGATACCTGGTCAATTTGAAATAAGTGCAACTATTTTTAGCTTTTAAAAAATACCACTACATTCTGGTTTCATGATAGTACAATAGGAAAACTTTTAGACCTTTGTTTTAAAAACAGACCTGATTTTCCAGACAGACTAATGGAACAGAAGACAAAGACCTGTGTAAGTTCAATTATGCTGTATTTTTGAGATCATTGAAACTCAAACCAACTGAGTGAATTAACAGAAACCAAGAGAGCCAAATAAAATACTTAACAGTTGGGTATCAATAAAGGATTTATGATCAAGCTTGTAATTCAAGCTTTTAGTTAGGGGGAACTACAGGCAAAACTGCAAGTAGCTTTGAGACTTTTCAGAAAAAGTGTTTTGTTTTTTAAAGATCATATAGCATCTTTATATAAGATTACTCATCTTTAGCAGGCTTAAGAAATGCTGGCTTTAATTTTCCCTAGTGCTTTTTAGTACTAAGTTAGAGATATTGGAAAGCAAGGAAATACAGCCTGGTTACTGGGAACAATTTATTGTCTAATAAGAGAGAAGTATGCTCATCTAATTTACACAAAACCCCCTGTCAGGTAGATAGCTTCTGCCAATTTGGTTGAGTACTCTTTGAACTGTTCAAGTGTTACCTTGGCTTTTATTCTCCAAACCCAAATAATCTCTTTGAGGTTTTAAGGGTTAATGGTCTGAAAGAGTTATGGGAAAGACCATTAGGCTTGGGTATACTCAACACCAAGGAAAAATTAGCAATTAGCCTGCTGAGATTGTGAGTGTCTAACATGGAAACAAGGAAATTGAATAGCTTTGGACTTTAAAAATCCATTTGGATGCACCAGTCTATCTAGGTTGATTGTCTACACTGATCAAATAGACCAGAAGACTGCCAGTTCTTTTTATAACTCCACAAGCGGAGGGGCCATTTGACTAACTCAAATCTAGTCAGTGGGTTTCAGTTATTCGGTTCTCAAGGGAACATAGCAACAGCTTATTTTGTGGTGATCTTTAGAAATAGCAGGGTGATGGAGAAGACTGAGCCTGTGTCTTTTATTTATAATGGCAAATAGATTTTTTTCAAACATATAACCAATGCCGACTCACCTTTTAATCACAATGTATGGTTTTGCTGAAAAGTAGTTGGATTGGTGACAAGTATCACCATGCTTCAAATGAATTAGAAATTATTGTCATCAGTCATTTCTTGGAGGTGATAACCATATAGGTTGTGACTAACAAATTGTTGTCAGGTGAATGTAGGACTTTTAGTGTTAAAATTGGAACAGTCCTGGGCAAATCAGGACACTCTAAAACTGATCATTCTAATTTCTAGCATTCTCTAAGTGAATTAAAGTTTTACCATGAGTATTCACCAAATAAGGCAATATAGCATAGTAGTTATAAGCAAACACTATGCACTAGACATGCCTAAGTTAAAATCTGGCTCTATCATTTATTACTTGTATGATTTAGAGTCACTTAATCTCTCTGATGCTTAAATTCTTTATCTGTAGAAAATATATGTAGTATTTGGACCTACCTCAAAGGGTAGCTGTGATGACTGGAAGAAATAAAAGTACAGTATCAAGCTCAATGCCTGCCTGGCACATAGTAAGTTCCTGAAACTTGTTAGAAATTATTCAAATGAGCTATGATTGAGCTTGAAGGAAGGGTGATAAAAGTTTAGGTAAGGCTAAAGAGCAACTGGGACTCTTCCATTACTGGTGGGTATTAAAATGGTACAGTCACTTTATAAAATAGTGTGGCAGTTTCTTATGAAGTTAAATATACATCTACCCTATAGGACTCAGCAATTCCACTTGAAGGTACTTACCCAATAAAAATAAAAATATATGTCCCACAAAGACTTCATAATAGTTAAAAGTTGGAAACAATCTAAAGGTCCATAAACTAGTAAATAGATAAAAAACTGTGGCATATTTATAAATGGAATATTACTCAGCAATAAAAAGGAATAAACTTCAGATACTATCAACAAATGGGTGAATTTCAAAACCAGTAGCTGAACGTAAAAGAACCAGACACAAAAGAATATATATTGTATGCTTCCATATGTGTCATATTCTATGTCAACCAAAACTAATCTTTGATATATAAATAGCATTCGCTGCTGCTTTAGACTCAAAGAAGCTGGACTACAAAGGAGCACAAGCATTCTAGTGTGATGGAAATATTCTCTATCTTAATTGGACTGATTATTACATGAATATATACATTTGTCATCAAGTAACATATTTAATGGGTGATTTTATTGCATGTACATTATACCTCAATAAAGTTAATTTATACAAAATATTATTGAATATAAAACTGCAGTAGATACATACAGCAATAGACTGGAAATCACTGAAGGGACAATTACTGAATTGAATGAAATATTTTATTCAACAAGGTCTCTAAATGAAAAGGTCACCCAGAATGCAGAATAGAGAGTTAGAGAACATATTAAAGAAATATGAAGGATAGAATGGAAAGTATTCACATTTATCTGTCAAGAGTTCCAGGAAGAGAAAATAGAACTAATAAGGAGGCATAATTTTCACAGTTGAGAAATTACCAGAATTGAATAGAGACAAGTTAAACTGTCCACTGAAACCCAAGCAGAAGCAAAAATGAATCTACTCTCAGCAATATTTTCATAAAACTCTAAAACATCAGGAGATGGCAGCCGATAGGATGGCAGGCTGCAAGATAGTGAGCAAGTGAAAGAGTGAAAGGAGAGTGTGTGGACATGCGGAGTGTGTCTATATTTCTGAGTGAGGGACAGCTATATTCCACAGGACTGTTGGGGACTTGCGGACCAGGCTCCCCTGGCCGGGCAGCCTCTACTACTGCTGAAATCTCTCCTACAGTGGCCAGCTCTGCCGCAGAGACTGTGTCATCTTGAAGGGGAGAGTAGCTGTGACCAGAAGCCCAGCCTTACCTTCAACTGGAGAGACCTCTGATACCTCCAGGGACCCTACAACCACAACACCCAGGGACGAGCTGCCTCAGCTGCAAACCCACGAACACCAAGACTCCAGTCTCCCTGGCCGCGGGCACCTAAAAATTTTGTCCAGGGGGAGACAAAGTGGCTTGCTGAATATGTGGGTGGGTCCTGCACCTTCTCACAGAGCAGATAGAAGGAACAGCTGAATTGAACAACATCCACCCGGAATTGGTGAATTTAACACAGCTGGTGAGGCAATCCGTGGGCAGAAAAGTCAGAGATCACTTGAGCAGTGGTCGGCAAACTCATCAGTCAACAGAGCCAAATATCAACAGTACAATGATTGAAATTTCTTTTCAGAGCCAAATTTTTTAAACTTAAACTATATAAGTAGGTACATTGTTATTAACTTAATTAGGATACTCCTAAGGCTTAGGAAGAGCCACACTCAAGGGGCCAAAGAGCTGCATGTGGCTCACGAGCCGCAGTTTGCCAATCATGGGCCTAGAGAGAGCTCTGCCTCCACAGATTCAGATGGTTGTTTGTTGTTTGGGTGTTTGTTGTTTGCATTTTTTTCATTAATTGTTGTTTTTTTGGAGTTTTCTCCCCATATACATATATTTTCCCCCTTTTTTTCCTCTTCTTTTCTCTCTTAGATTTTTTCCTTTTCTCAATATCATTTTTGCCCTCTTTTCACTCCCCTAATTCTCTTTTCTCTGGTGGTCACCTTATTTGGGGTTATTGGTATCGTGAATACATTTGTGTTTGGTGTCCTGTGCATTGTGTCTTGTCGTGTTGTATTTTATGCCTTTAAGTCAATGCAGGAGAGAGAGAGCTACATAACCAGACACCCTGAGAGGAACGATCATGGGAAAACAATGTAACAGCCCCATATAAAAGAAAAGGAGGAATCACTGGAAAGGGAAGTAAACGAAATGGAGGCAAGAAATATGTCAGAGAAAGAATTCAGAGCAATGGTCATAAGGATGCTGAAAAGCATGGAAGACAAATTCAACAATATGTGTAAGAACCAAGAGGAAATGAAGAAAAACCAAGAAGAAATGAAAAATGACATCGCTGCAATAAAGAACACAATAGAAAGCATAAACAGTATACTAGAAGAAGCAGAGGACTGCATCAGTGAGCTAGAACACAAGGTAGGAAAAAACACCCAAGCAGAGCAGCAACTGGAAAATAAAACACCCTTAAAAAACAGTTGGAGAGCCCAAGGGAACTTCGGGAAAACATGAAACAAAACCACATCCGCATAATAGGAGTCCCAGAAGGAGAGGAAACTGAGCAAGGAATAGAAACCCTATTTTAGAAATAATGACAGAAATCTTCCCTGATATTGGGAAGAAGAAAAAACTCACACAAGTCCAGGAAACTCACAGAGTCCCAAACAAGATGAACCCCAAAAGACCAACACCAAGTCACATTACAATTAAATTGGCAAACACCAATGACAAGGTAACAATCTTAAAGGTTGTCAGAGAGAGACAGAAAGTTACCTACAAGGGATCTCCCATCAGACTATTGACTGATTTCTCAACAGAAACACATATGGTCAGAAGGGAATGGAATGAAATATACAAAGTCATGCAAAGCAAGGGTCTGAATCTAAGAATACTGTACCCAGCAAGGCTATCAATCAAAGTTGAGGGTGCAATCGGGAGCTTCACAGACAAAAAGGGACCAAAGGAGTTCATTAGCACCAAACCAGAAATGCAAGAAATGCTAAAGGGTGTTTTGTAAAAAGAAGAAATAGGAAGGGAAGAAGGAACACAGGCTTAAGAATAAAAATGGTTACAAACAAGTACCTATCAATAATAACTTTAAATGTAAATGGATTAAATGCCCCAATCAAAAGACATAGGTAGCTGAGTGAATAAGAAAACATGACCCATATATCTGCTGTTTACAAGATACCCACCTCAGAACAAAGGACTCTCACAGTCTGATGGTGAAGGGATTGAAAAAGGTTTTTTAGGCAAATGGAAATGAAAAAAAAAAAGCTGGGGTAGCAATACTTATATTTGACAAATTATACCTCAAATTAAGGCCATAACAAGAAATAAGGAAGGCCACTTCATTATACTAAAGGGATCAATCCAACAAGAAGATATAACTCTGGTAAACATATATGCACCCAAAACAGGAGCATCAAAATACATTAAAAAACTTCTGGAGGATATCAAGTGAGAGATTGACAGCAAGTCAGTCATGGTAGGGGACATTAATACCTCATTAATACCAGTGGACAAATCTGCTAAACAAAAAATCAGCAAAGAAACATCAATCCTAAATGACTCACTAGATCAGATGGAATTAATTGACATCTTCAAAACATTTCACCCCAAAGCCATGGAATATATGTTCTTCTCAAGTGCACATGGGACATTTTCAAAGATAGACCACATATTGGGGCACAGGCAAAGTCTCTTCAAATTCAAGAAGATTGAAATCATATCAAGCATCATCTCAGATCACAATGGCATAAAATTAGAAATAAAATAAAAACAATGAAAAAATTTAAACACCTGGAGGCTAAATAGCATGCTATTAAACAATGATTGTGTTACCAGAGAGATAAAAGAAGAAATAAAAAGCATCATGGCAACAAATGACAATGAAAACACAACAATACAAAATCTATGGGACACAGTGATAGCATTCTTGAGAGGGAAGTTCATAGCTCTCCTGGCCTACTTCAAGAAACAAGAAAAAATGGTAATAATTTATCTTACCCTGCAACTCAAAGAGTTAGAAAGAGAGCAACAAGAAAAGCCCAACGTAAACAGAAGGAAAGAAATAATAAAGATCAGAGTGGAATTAAGTGACATAGAGACCAAAACAAACAAGCAAACAAACAAAAAAACAGTAAAAAAGATAAACAAAACCAAGAGCTGGTTCTTTGAAAGAATAAACAAGATTGATGAACCTCTAGACAGGCTCACCAAGAAGCAAAAAGAGAGGACCCAAATGAGCAAAATCAGAAATGAAAGAGGTGAAGTTACAACAGATGCCACAGAAATACAAAGGGTTATGAAAAAATACTATGAACATCTCTATTCCAACATAATGGACAACCTAGATGAAATGGGCATATTCTAAGAAAAATACAAGCTCCCAAAACTCAATAAGGAAGAATAAAAAAGCCTGAATAGGTCAAGCAGTGTTCAAAAATCTTCCCAGCAAACAAAAGCCCTGGTCCAGATGGCTTTACAGGTGAGTTCTACCAAGCATTCAAAGAAGAACTAAAACCTATCCTACTCAGACTTCTGCAAAAAATTCAAGAGAAAGGCACACTTCCAAGATCATTCTATGAAGCCACCATTACCCTAATTCCAAAACCAGATAAAGACACCACAAAAAAAGAGGACTACAGGCCAATATCCTTGATGAACATAGATGCTAAAATCCTCAACAAAATTCTAGTAAATCAGATTCAGCATTACATCAGAAAAATCATACAGCATGACCAACTGGGATTTATTCTGGGGATGCAAGGATGGTACAATATCCACAAATCAATAAATGTGATACATCACATTAACAAATTGAGAGACGAAAGTGACATAGTCATATCAATAAATGCAGAAAAAGCATTTGATAAAATTCAACACCTTTTCTTGATAAAACTCTCAGCAAAGTGAGAATAGAGGGATCATACCTCAACATAATAAAAGCTTTATATGACAAACCTACAGCCAACATCATACTCAATGGGCAAAAACTAAACTCATTTCTGCTAAGAACAGGAACAAGACAGGGATGCCAACTTTCACCACTCCTGTTCTATATAGTACTGGAAGTGCTAGCCATAGCAATCAGACAACAAGAAAAAATAAAAGGTATCCAAATTGGAAAAGAAGAAGTAAAACTGTCCTTATTCGCAGATGACATGATTGTATACATAGAAAACCCAAAAGACTCCATCAAAAAGCTACAAGAACTTAATAAATGAATTCAGCAAAGTAGCAAGATAAAAAATTAACACCCAGAAATCTCTGGCTTTTTAATACACCAATAATGAACTCACAGAAAGAGAAACGAAAAACAAACAAACAAACAAAATCCCATTTACCAATGCACCAAAAAAAGTAAGATACTTAGGAATAAACTTAACTAAGGAGGTAAAATACCTCTACCCAGAAAACTATAGGACATTGAAAAAAAGAGATAGAGGAAGACATAAACAGATGGAAGAACATACCATGTTCTTGGATTGGTAGAATCAACATCATTAAAATGTCCATACTACCCAAAGAAATCTATAGATTTAATGCAATCCCCATTAAAATACCAACAGCATACTTCAAAGATCTAGAACAAACTCTCCAAAAATTCATCTGGAATAAAAAAAGTCTCCAAATAGCCACAGCAATCCTGAGAAAGAACAAAGTTGGAAGGATCACAATACCAGATATTAAGCTATATTACCAAGCCATGGTTCTCAAAATTTTCCTGGTACTGGCACAAGAACAGACATATAGAACAATGGAACAGAACAGAGAACACAGAAATCAACCCAAGCCATTATGCTCAATTAATATTTGACAAAAGAGATAAGAGCATATAGTGGAGTCAAGACAGTCTCTTCAATAAATGGTGCTGGGAAATTTGGTCAAATACATGAAAAAGAAAGAAAGAAACTAGATTGCCAATTTACATCATACACAAAAACAAGCTCAAAATGGCTAAATGACTTAAATGTAAGATGGGAAACCATAAAAATCCTACAAGACTCCATAGGCAGCAAAATAGCAGACATATGCTATAGCAATATCTTTACAGACACAGCTCCTAGGCAATGGAGACCAAGGAGAAAATAAACAAATGGGACTACATCAAAATAAAAAGCTTCTGCACAGCAAAAGAAACTATCAACAGAACAACAAGAAAGCCCACTGCATGGGAGAACATATTTTCCAATGATATTTCAGATAAGGGCTTAATCTCCAAAATTTACAGAGAACACATACAACTTAACAAAAGGAAGATACATGATCCAATCAAAAAATGGGCAAAGGACCTAAATAAGGACTTTTCGAAAGAGGACATACAGAATGCCAACAGACATGTGAAAACATGCTCAAAGTCACCAATCATCTGAGAGATGCAAATCAAAACAATAATGTGATTCCATCTCACACCTGTCAGAATGGCTATCATCAACCAATCAACAAATGACAAGTGCTGGCGAGGATGTGGAGAACAAGGAACCCTCCTGCACTGCTGGTGGGAATACAGACTGGTGCAGCCACTGTGGAAGACAGTATAGAGTTTCCTCATTTATTTAAAAATGAAACTCCCATTTGACTCAGTAATCCTACTTCTAGGAATATATCCCAAGAAACTAGAAACACCAATCAAAAACGATATATGCACCCCTATGTTCATAGCAGCAATTTACAATAGCTAAGATTTAGAAACAGTCTAAGTGCCCATCAGCAGATGAGTGGATTAAAAACTGTGGTACGGCCCTAACTGGTTTGGCTCAGTGGATAGAGCGTTGGCCTGTGGACTGAAGGGTCCCAGGTTTGATTCTGGTCAAGGGCATGTACCTTGGTTGTGGGCACATCCCCAGTAGGGGGTGTGCAGGAGGCAGCTGATTGATGTTTTTCTCTCATAGATGTTTCTAACTCTCTATCCCTCTCCCTTCCTCTCTGTAAAAAATCAATAAAATATATTAAAAAAACAGTGGTACATCTACACAATGGAATACTACACTGCTATAAAAAAGAAGGAACTTTTACCATTTGCAACAGCATGGATGGACCAGGAGAGCATTATGCTAAGCGAAATAAATCAGTCAGAAAAGATAAATATCACATGATCTTACTCATATATGGGATATAATGATCAACATAATTTGATGAACAAGAATAGATCCAGAACAAATAACAACAGAGGGGAGGTGGTTTAGAGAGCAACCAAAGGACTTGTATGCATGCATATTAGCATAACCAATGGCCACAGACACTAGGGCGGTGGGGTCTTGCCCAGGGTGGGAATGGCTGCGGGGGGGGGGGGTTGTCAATTGGGGAAAAAGGAGACATATGTAAAACTTTAGAAATAAATAAATAAATTTAAAAAAATAGAATCAGATGATCTTAAATAACAAAAACCAACCAACCAAGCAAACAAACCAAAAAACCTTCAAAACATCTGAGCTGGCTCTGGCAATCCCTTTGGGATCCAAGGTGCCCTTGCTAGTTTTTGTCTAGGTTGCCTTTCTCACTACCTGAATCTTCTTTGTACTGTGTCCTTCTTAGAGAAACTGATGAGCTTGAAGGGGAAATCTGAAGAGCATTCATTGAAGTTCTAGGTCTTCTTTTCCTATTGACCTCATCATTGAAAGACTGGGTAGACATCAGCCTTCCGGGCTCTTTCATGGGGTTAATATTTTAATTTTATTTATATTTGTGTAAGGAAGAACTTTGGCTTTGTTAAGAGAAATTTAACCATAGAGATAAGGAAGAATAGCTTGTTTTGGCAAAAGGGCCTTCCTAGAACATTTAAAGAACACTCTATTAATGGCCACTTGTATTATACAGAGTGGGGCAAAAGTAGGTTTACAGTTGTGAGTACGTGAAACCCAGAGTTTGTTCTTTTTGTTAAAAAAAAACACACCAAATTCACATTTTATTTACGTCGAAATAAACTGTACAAAATTGACTTTCTTCACCAAAAATAACAGCAATATTTTCTGTATTATTCCTAGATAAACTACAAAACACATTTTTGTAGGTTGTCTAGGTTTTGCTTATAAATCAAGACGAGGCAATAGATATAATCATGGAAAAAGACAGAATAAAACAGACCAATCTGTTGTCAGTATCCATAGCCTCTGATCCTGTCTTGACCATGAAAAAGAAGTGTTCGACATATACTTGCTAAAAAGCTTATGAAGATATAGGCTCATCAAAGGAATGTAAACAGCAACACCCAGATGTGGAACAATGGCAGGTTCTTCCTTCAATGTTTAACAGTAACTTGTTTAAGATTATCGAATAAAGACAAAATCTACACTGAAATCCTTGTTTGGCAAGCTCACGTTTCTTTCACTATCTGGTAATTTAACTGTTCATTAAAGATTTTTAATAGTAAACTTAAAACTCCTGCTATTCAAAGGTTAGTCATGAGCTTCATCGTAAAATTTTATGAAACATATTCCTCTCACACCTTCTCAAAATTTATTTCTTCAAAGAACTGGTAACTCAATACCTAACAACAGGATCCACAGTGATAATAAATGCTATGTCTAAAATGATTTAACTAAAACAATTCCAAAGTGCCATTAGCAGAGACCACGCAGAAGTGCAGCGTGGCACTTTCAATGCTACCCTCTGGAAGAACAGTTAGTTCTTCAAAGCATGAGAGTTCAAACGGGCCATTTAAATAGTCAGATTATCAATGGCTAATGTACTCAAGATATTCAGTGATTAAGTGGCCTACATATATCTTATTGCTTTTCTATAGTTTCAAATTTCTTATATTTTTTTCAATATCAGATATAAGAGAAAACCCATTTTAAAAGTCAGGTATTTTCGATAGTTTCAGAATTATCTGTAGGAAGCTCTGACTTAGTTGTATAGAGTTTGATACATGTGTCCACCATTAAATCCAAATCATGTTTTATATCAAAATTTATGTTAAGCAAAGCTAAGTTACTTGACCTTTGGTCTGTCAAAGTGTTCCTCAGGTATGCTTTGAGACGCTTTCGCCCATTTTCATAGCGTTCATTCTCAACCTTCATCACAGGAAGAATACATAGGACCTTCAACAATGCATAAACATTAGGAAAAAAAACTTGATGTCTGGCAGGTGGAGGGCTTCATAAGTGGTGGATGGAAGCTCTATATCTTTTCCTCTGTGTTTCCACTTGATTCTCCAACAATGCAGCTCAGCTGAGAGTGTATCAGGATTGGGTAAGTCACTTCTGTGCATGTCAGCATGGTGCTCCTCTGATGTATTGAATTTGAGCTGTCCCATGACAGAGGGGAACAGAGATAAGCATTTAAGAGCTTTGAGATGCTGTTCTGAGAATATATCTTTCAGTTCCTGAATAATGTGTTCCACTGTTGGAACACTTAGAGCTTCTTTACAGTAACTCTCAGAGGTCAGCTTTGATTCCAGGTTCCCTTGCTGAGCTCTGCGGAGTTTCCCAGGGAGCTTAATCTGAATATCACGTTTGGTTGCCAAATTGGTGGCTTCCTCAAACCAAAATTCATGATAAACTTCAATATTTTCCATCACTTCATTTAGTGAATGCAGCACCGCAGTCAAGCTACTGGCTGCAAAGAAGACATCAGAGGTCTGACCCTGGAGATTTTTCCCAAAGGCTCTTGTAAAAGATAGTACATTTTTAAGAATGACAATGGTAACAACGAAATCAAAATCTGTTACTGCACTACAGAGTACAAATGCTCAGCCCTCTATACAGTTATTCCATCTAATATTTGTATCATTATTTATATCATCTAAACATAAAACAAGTGCTTGTAGGAGGTCCACTAAAATTTCAAAAGCATCATGCCTGCCTGTCCACTGAGAATGGCAAATTTCCTTCAGTTCTTTACCCCTTTCTTCATTGTTCTGAATGAGGACAGAAATTACATTGTCAAGCTCTAAAAGCAGTTGTGGTGATCGATGGAAAAAAGAACAAACTTCCTCAATTGTTCCTAATGCAACAGACACTCCCATAACAGGCACCGATTTTGCCAACCACATATTTAAGGCACAGGAAGAGCAGAGTGTGTAGACAGCTTGGGGATATTTCTCCAAAAGTCTAGAAGCAACAACTTTCATTTTGGAAGAAAATCCACTGGACACAATGTAAGCCTGGCCACGACAATATTCCATGTTTAATCCCCACTTCTCAGTTATCATAGTGTGAAATTTCATAGCCAAAATTTCGGCATCAGCTCCATAAGGCTCTTAACCCACAAATTCCTCTCTCAGGTTATGAGCTTCGTCAACAAACCAACAGGGGCAGGTGCTCTTCCCCTGCTATGTCCACTAGGTCATCAGTGATAATCGAAAAGAAGTGAGAGTCTCTCACTTCCCTGAGCGTTTCTTCCCGAATGCAGCTCTCACAGATCTCCAGCATCTGTTTCTGCTGTGCTTTTGAACAGAACAGTGTGTTGACTGCTGTTGTCTCAAAGCGCTTTCTCAGAACCTCTTCACCAGAATTTATCCGGCACTCCAACGGTGCCTGAAAGTTATCAGGAGTAAAGAGACCTTCTGGGATTTCATCAGCTTCATGTACATCTAGAGGTATGTTTTGTTTTCCCATAAGAATCAAAATTTCAAATAAAGATTTTAAGTATTCTTTGTTTTCCTTCTCCTCAAGGGTTAAAGGTAAAATGTCTTCATCCTGTTCTTCACCCCCTTCTGTATTGGAGTTCTGAGCATTGCTGTTGTTGATCTCTTTATGTTTTTGTTCCTGTTCAGAAGTTTCGTCAACAGGTCAAGGCCTTTTTAAAAGGCATTCAGGAGTTGAGTCATTAACACTAGCCCTTACTTTTTTTCTGTTTCAGTGTCCTGATTTCATCTTCACTCAATTCTTTTATTCGTTTTCTGTGTCTACTATGTGGATTGTTCAAATGACTGGGAAGATCAAATATTGTTGGTATTGCATTATCTCGAAGAACTGTCCTAAGGACTCTCCCAATGACTTCACAAGTATCTGCTTCAAATAATTTTGAGAAATAAATAACCCAATCATTCTTTAGTTTTCTGGTGCCTCTGCAAAATGTATAGTTCTACAGATCATAGAGGTCTCAAAGTGTTTGGCACATAATCGATAATGTTTATTTAGTTGATCAGGTGTTTTATCTTCTAAGTCTGCTCTTCTACAATTTTCCACCCACTTCTGGCATCTGGCTGGATCCCTCGGGAACCTGAAGAAGGCCAGATCCGACTGAGTGCTCTTCCGCGTGCAGTTGGGGGCCGCCCAGAAGTTCAGCATCTCAGAAGTTCGGCATTGTCACCTGCCCACGGGCTGGCCCGGCGCTCCCCTCCCCGCCTCCTCAGGGCAGCCCGCCCACCCGTCGGGGCCAGGGAGGGGAGCCTGGCCAGCGGCCAGGCAAGGCTGGTGCACCGGGGGGAGGGGCGGGCGGGAGGGCAGAAACTATTCTTGTATTATTATTTAGTAACTAGAGACCCAGTGCATGAATTTTTGCACCGGTGGGGTCCCTTGGCCTGGCCTGTGGGGATTGGGCAGAAACCAGCTCTCTGACATCCCCTGAGGAATCCTGGATTTCAAGAGGGCACAGGCCAGGCTGAGGGACCCAATCAAGGCCAATTGGGGCCGAGGATTTTCTGCGGGAGGGCTCCAGGGCAAGTCTGGTCTGTCTTACCCAGTCCCAATCGACTGGACCCCAGCAGCAAGCTAACCTACTGGTCTGAGCATCTGCCCCCTGGTGGTCAGTGCAAGTTATAGTGACTGATCAAATGGTTGAAGGAACAGTTGGACACTTAGCATATTAGGCTTTTATTATATTGGATTATTGTATTATTTTCCATGAGATCAATTGTAAACCTACTTTTGCCCCACCCTGTATAATCACAAGACTGGCTACTGGACTGGTGTGAAACTCTCCTTCCCAATCATACAATATCTTAAGGCTTTTTTTCACTTACTTTGAAATGGTGAAGAGGCTGTACTAGGGGAAGTGTGGCCAGTCAGCAGAGCAATGGCCAGGGAATTCTGTAAGGTGCTTTATTTTAATTCCATTTGATCAGCATTATATGGCTGCAGGTTAATCTCTCCATAGGGTTTATAGTCAGCTCCAAGCTCCTTTTCTTTTTACCATAAGTCTACAACCCTTTCACTGCTAATTGGTATCTCTTAAGGAAAGCCCAGGAAAAGGATGTGCAGTTTAAAGGAACTGGTCTTTCTTCATATAAGCAATTTTTGGCTGGTTACAGAAGGAGATTGAAAATTTGACAGTCTCATATTAAGGTATTAAAATAATTGTGAACTTCAATTATCCAGGCTCTTTATGTTGCCTCCTCCATGTCTTCATTGGCAGGTACCTGCCGTTTTATTTATTTTAAATCCCATTACAGCCTTTTTTTAGCTCTAGAGGAGAAAGAAATATTTCACATATTCACATCATTACAAGTATAACTTTTTCCTCCAGCATAACATGAGGTTGGCATGTCAGGAATGCAGATGTTTGTCTATATTTGTGGATTCCAGCCCTTTTCACAGTCCCCTTGTTAATTGTTCTGTCAGGCGGCTTTTGACTTTTACAAAATAAACCTGACCTGTGTGTCACTGCCTTTTTAAACAGAATTAAATCTCAAAGAATAAGATGCCTTAAAGGACCTATGATGGGAAAAAGAAAAAGCCTAAGTCAATGGAAATGGAATGAGATTGAAACCTTGGGGTAAAATTACTTGTAATGAATTGGAATTCTTTTCTTTTTACAAGATAATAAAATTAGGCTCCTTAATAACTATTCCTTGGGATTAAATGAATGGCCTAAGGATACTAAGGGCGATGAGGGGGTTGGCCTGTAGTGATCAGGAGACCCAGGGCTGTTGCTACAGGTACAGACAAAATGCTTAAGTATGTTTTCTGAATAACCAAAAGTTACTGGTGGTTAACAAAACTGATGGACCAATTTTAATAAGAATGACAGAATTATTTGAGTCTGTGTGGAGAAATTGCATACATCTAGATATCAAAATGAATAACTTAAATCAATCATTCATATGTTTATGTTTCCATGGTACCAAGCATGAAGAACTGGAAAACAGCCAAATAACCGATTCAGTTCTAGTTATTTTACCTTGATGCCTCTGCAAATACTGTAAGTCTTTCAAGGATAGTCAGCATGCCTGATATTTCCTTTCTCTTCCACACAATACCTACCATATAAATAGCCTGCAATAACTGCTTGATTAAATGTTTTATAGGATATTTACCTGTCTGTATAAATAAGTTTATATCAGTCTGCAAAGCTATCTGTGGCAAGGATGTCTAAATGATTCTCTCAAAGATTCCTGCTTCCATCCCATATTGTAGGGTTGCTGCTGCATAGTGGCTATCAAGCTATGAACTGCATTTCCAGCCCCTCTCACATCTAGATAGGGCCATCTCACTAATTGCATTTTAGAGGAATTGCTTTGTCATTTTTAGGCCAAAGTAGTTAAGAAGCAATTACTTTAGTCTATTTCCCTATCTACTGGCTTAATGGAGAGAACTCCAAGTGTTCAGAGAAGGTCAGAAGTATGAGATGGAAGGATCTGGGTGCTTGATGCCCATGTGGAAGCCCTTCACAACCAAGAACATTCACATTGGACTGTGAAATAATTTTACTGTGTTATGCCACTAAGAATTTGAAATTTGTGTTTAGAGCAGCTAGTAATATCTTTATTAACACACTGTGAATGTTAGTATCTAAGGTCTAAAATAATCTCTTGGAGGTCACTTCTATTGTCTTCATGGAATCAGCAGAAAGGGGTAATAGGACATTCTGATAGGTCTCTGTTGCCTCAGCACTGTCATAAAGTATTTGTGCTAGATGTCTTCTATTTGCCCTGTTCAAATCCTCTCTCCATTCTTCTTTTCCCTGCTCTCTGTCCTCTGTAATCTGAACTGTATGGATTACATTAACCAGCTCTCTTGCCCTCTGGCATTTGGCTGAGTTTGGCTAACAGAAAACTCCCACAGGAGGTCAGAGGGAAGGAGGAGAGTGAGGGCAGAGTATTGATTCCTTTGGATCCCTCACTGTGAGGTTTTCTTGGAGTGGCTGTGTCCCTCAAACAAAGGTCAATGCTCCTCTCAAGGAAGCCTTCTCCACACCTCTGTCTCCTTTTCCATCCAGCAATCACCGTTCACCTTGTGCCTTCAGGCCTAGGGCTGGTAATAGCTTTGTTACTACTAGCTCTGAGTTACTGCACTATCCATTATGTGTCTCCTATATCAAATCCACTTTTATATAAATAGCCCCTTTTATATATTAACTAGAGAAGGGGTCCTCAAACTTTTTAAACAGGGGGCCAGTTCACTGTCCCTCAGACCATTGGAGGGCCTGACTATAGTTTAAAAAAAAACTATGAACAAATTCCTATGCACACTGCACATATCTTATTTTGAAGTAAAAAAACAAAACTTCAAAAAAAAAGGCTCTCCTAACTTCAAAAAAAAGGCCCTACTAACTGCAAAATAAAAAAAAATAGACCTCCTAACTTAAAAAAAAACTAAATCCTAACTTGTTCTTACCTCGGTCCTCAGGCAGCAGCAGCAGGCTCTGCACAGGCAAGCTCGTGACTTGTCCGATCACACCCGAGACTGAGAGGAGGAGTCGAGAGACAGAGAGAAGGAGGGGAGTCGGAGAGTGCGGCGCACATTCCACACATGCGCACTGTGGGCCCGGGGATGAGTCAGCTGCTAAGCAACAGGCGGGCCGGATAAATGTTTTCGTCAGGCCACATGTGACCTGCGGGCCGTAGTTTGAGGACCCCTGAACTAGAGGCTTGGTGCACGAAATTCGTGCATGGGTAGGGTCCCTAGTCCTGGCTGGGGATCAGGGTTGATCTGTGGGGAGACTAGCGGGGTGATTGGGGCCCCCCTGCTGGCACCTGCCTGATGCTGCCCACTCACTGCCCCCCCCCACTGCCGCCAGTTGCCTCCCTGTGCGGGCGGACATGGAGAGATGGGGGAGCCCTCACTGGCACCCCGCCTTGGCTGGCCTAGGGACTACAGACTGGGGGCAGCTCCTGCATTGAGCGTCTGCCCCCTGGTGGTCAGTGCACATCATAGTGACTGGTCATTCCACCGGTTGTTCTGCCGTTCAGTTGATTTGCATATTAGGCTTTTATTATATAGGACTATATCTCACAGTTGGGGAAAAGATCCTCTTAGCTTGACATCTCTTAAATTCTCTTAATTTGAATGTGCCATCTGCTTTTTGTTGAGACCCTGGCTGATAAAGAGAACCAGAGTTAGATGCTCACAAGACTATCTCCATTAGTCAATATGAATCTGCTAATCTCACCCAATTCTGGTTCTGTACACTTTTTGTAGGGCTTTTCATTTTCTCCCACAACATTAGCCAAAGCCACTGAGGACAGTGTAGCTCAAAGTAGCTGGCTATAGGTTTGATGTTTCTTAAAATGTTATGCATGTGAATTTTGCTTTTTACACTATATCCATGCTTTAAAGAAATGGAGCATAGTAGTTGGGAGTAATTGGCATCAGTAAGGCTTCAAGTTAGCTTTCAAGATAAGATGTCTCTACTGCTTATTAGCAATTACTTTAGGCAAGTTACTTTGTCTCTATAAGCCTGAGTTTCCTTATCACTAAAGTGAGAATAATAACAATACCTACCTTATGTGATTGTTTGAGGACTAAATGCTTGACTCATATTAAGTGCTCAGTAAATTTAACTCCACAAACCATATATGCTTGACTAAAATTGATGCTCCAAGATGGTCTTTGTTTAGCCTATGAATTCATATACTTTCTTTTTTTGAACTTTCAACATTTTTATTTATTTTTTAAACATTTCTTTATTGATTAAGTTATTACATATGTGTCCTTATCCTCACATTACCCCCCATACCCCCCACTCATGCCCGCACTCCCCTGTTGTCTGTGTCCATTGGTTAGGCCTATATGCTTGCATATAAGTCCTTTGGTTGATCTCTCCCCCTTACCCCCCACCCTCCCCTACCTTCCCTCTGAGGTTTGACAGTCTTTCAATATATAACCACACATATCTTAGTTTGAAAAGCATGCATACATTTGCTAAAGTTAAGTGTAGTAAAAGCAAAGCAGCTGCAAGGGCAAAATTGCTGACATTTGATTTCTCAGAAAAAGGAACAAAAGAAGGACAGAGAAATGAAAAAAAGGAAGGAAGGAGAGAGGGTAGAAGGGAAGAGAAGGATGGAGGGAGGAAGGAAAAATGGAGATAGAAGAAGAAATGTCATCTTCAAGAGGCTGTATAGAAAAATTATGAGAAAAAATGAAACAGAAAAAAGAGGCTGTAAAGTATGACAATTAAGAACATAAACCGCATTTAAAAACCTGGCTCTGTTACTTGTCAACAGTGTGAACTTTAGACAAGTTGCTTAACATCCATGTGCCCCAGTTTTTTTAAATCTGTAAAGTGGGAGATAATAATAGCATCTGTCTTATAGGCTTATTGTAAAGATTAAATGAGTTAACATGTAAAATACTTACAACAGGACCTGGAACACAGTAAGTACTATGTAAATGTTTATTATTATTTACTATTTCTAAGGGAAATTCAGAACTTGTATTCTTTTACACATAATTTATTTTGCACTTTCAGCCATTTCTTTTTATTTACAGTTTATGTGCAATGCAAATCAATTACATAACATGAGAAATTACTATGAATAAAGCATAAACATACAAACACAATATACAATCCAAAATAGATGTACTGCATTTAGGTATTAAACAAAAGGGAATATTCATTCTCATACACAACAGCTTGAGATCTACTGGGTATGGTCTTCCTCGGTGGGTTTCTAAAGATGGAGAAATAATGATCTTGGTTATCAAGACTACTGTGGCCATATTAGATACTGGAACATCTAAGCATCAGAGTGTGACCATGTGAACAAAAGATTTAGAGAGTGTCTTTTTAAAAAGGTTTTCTGCATCCAGGCAGTTGTGAAAAGATTTAACTTCCCTGGCTGGTGTTGCTCAGTTGGTTGGAGCATCATCCCATGCACATAAAGGTCACTGGTTCAATTCTCAGGTTTGGTTTCTGGTCGGGATGTGTGCAGGAGGCAACCAATTGATGTCTCTCTTTCCCTTTCTCTCTCCCTTACTCTCTCTCTCTAAGATCAATAATAATTTTAGAAAACAACATAAAAATATTGACCAAGAACAGGAAGTATTCCAAATATGGCTACTCTGATTCGTAGTTTTTTTTTTTTGATGTACAGAGTCTAAAAGTTTTCCTGAATTTAATGTAAGCTTCCAGTTTTCACTTCCCAAATACTTAATTTACAGTTTTGATTATTTCATATATTTACCTTTTCAATTTTAATATTTGTCAATTTTATCTTCATACTCAATAATTTTAAAGTGTAAAAAGTATTTAACATATGCAGAAGTAAAAAAGCATTTTGAAATTAGTTGAGGACAGTATAGTGCTAGTGTTTGGAATAGTTTAGCTAAATGAATCTGTTGCTTTTACTGAATAGGAATAGGTGATAAGTGTATAAGCAAAATTTACTCATTATGCTTAGATTTGGGGTAGATTCCAATCCCTCATTGTCCTGGCACATGTCAATTACTACACAAAAAGTCAAATGCTATGTCAAATCCAAAGCCTGAGAGGAAAGAGTTCAGTTCCCAAGAGAACAGTGATAGCTTAACAATATTTAACTTTATCTAGAGTTACATTGGCATTAAATTAGTACTGTGAAACAATACATTGAGGATTTATAGGAACACCTGGAAGTTCCTTCTAATGTACGTATAAATAGAACCATAGCTTTTTGCATTACCTAACTCTTTTATGACCTTATAACTTTAATGAAGCAAATGAAAACTGACTGTTCCAAATTCCATACTTTATATCTAGATAAGTCTTTATTTTCAAGGTAGAATTGTGTGTCCATATCTCTTAAGCCATATTTAAGGAAATCATCTCTGAACTAGTGTTGGATGTGTCTCTTCATTTTACAGATGAAACTCCAGCACATTTAATATTGGCACACACCATCTAATCAAACCCTGTACATCAAGCATGTCAAACTCAAAGGCTCATGGGCCAAATAAACAAGGTTTAAGTTTATGTGGGCCGCAAAAAAATAAAAGCTTCAATTTTCATAGAAATGTAGGTTTATTTCAATAGAGACATGCTGAATACAAAGGGCTGAAATAAATGAGTCATCGTTAACATAAAATAATAGAACATTTTAATGAAAATTAATATTTTTTCTTAAATATTAACTTACCAGACACTGAATAACTGCACAAATTAATAAGTGTAACACAAATAAACCTATTTTTCTTCTTCTGCAAAAGCGAAATATTTCCTGTTGTGCACCAACAAGTCAGTCCAAGACTAATGATGTGGCCATCGGCTGCTAAAATATTCGCTGCTAGTATGAGTGGAGAGAAATGGTGTACCTGTGCACAAGGTGTGTAAGGGAAATGAATGCAACACGATTCTAGTAATCAGTCATTAGCGAATGTTGTAGTTCGTTATTAATAATTATATATAAGAGGATATTGTAAAAATTAAGTTACAAAATTTTTATTAAAATGTTTCTTACATACCATTATATTGGCTGGGCCGCAAAAATATTTGTTGTGGGCCACATGTGGCTCGGGGGCCGCGAGTTTGACATGCTTGCTGTACATGCTTTTCAAACCAGTCAAATTTGAGATCTTCAACATTTTCTGTGCCAATAAAATTAGGTGTGGAATTAGCAAATTCAATGAAGATTTGTTTTGTTCTGGTCATACTGGATGTCTAGAGGACATTTGGATTGGGTGTAGAAGATGGAGAAGTATAGATGTTTCTCAGCCTGAGTCTTTTAATGGTAGAGACGTAGAAGAGCAAACAATATCACAAAGAGACTGGCTGTTGACTGCAGAGCACTGCCAATAACCCTGGTGCTGGCATTTTCTGCACTTGGGGTAGTTGAGGTATTGTGGGAAGGATTACTTGCAAGTGTTACAGCAGTTGTTTGATTTGAATAAATCTGCATGGGTAGAAGCAGTGCCAGAAGCAGCAGCCTTCTTTTTTCTTCTGTGCTATAAAAACCCCTGGAAATTCACATTTTGGTCACATTTCTGCATAGAATCAAATACCTTTTTCATACTAATTATCAAAAGATAAATATTTTTCCCAGTAAATATATCAGGACCAGGAGGAAATATGTGAGCTAATTTCAGTGCCATAGTTTAAGGTTAGAAATTAGGACACTCAATAAAGTTTCCAGGAGAGATCAGTCCAGGGTCCCACTTAGTCAGGAGTCAGAGTTTTTTAAGCCATGATCTAAAACTTAGGCTGAGAATCCAAAGTCAGTAAAAGGGTCAAAGTCAAGTGGAGGCTGAAATAGAGTTAGCCACCAGAACAACCCTGAGGATGGTTATTAAACAAATAATGATAAGCAAGTTGTTCCTGACCAGTCAATCCAGAAGATAGCTATAGGTCAATAAAGGTTTGACTCTCCTTGAATAAAATTAGGAGACTAGCCATGATATGATGAGCCATGACATATATCAACCAAGAGATCAGTATTTGCCTGTTTTTTCTACCTACACGTTACAGGTAGAAATTCTGACTCTAAGTCAATCTGACAAATTGAAAGCACAACTATTAGCATAATATCTACTAATAAAGTAAGCCACACTTTGATAAAAACACTGGTTTGTAATTAATATCAAAGTAGTTAATTATCATTATTAATGTTTGAAAACTGCTTACCCATTCAAGTTTGTTAATTTTTGGCAGGGAAAAGAAGAAGGAGAACAAGAAGAAAAGGATGTGTGTTTTGGCCTAAGATGTAGAACCTATAGTGAATTGTTGCTATTATCTTGGAAAACTTTTAAAAGTTAGATCATGTAAGTATGCAAACAATACTACTAGTCAATTCTCAGCTAACAGGTAGAATACATCTAAACTGTTTCTGGTCAATTCAATCAAAACAGCTGACTACTTTTGTGAATATTATCTTGGCTTAAGGAGAGCCATCTTTGAAACATGGTTCATAACACATGCAAGCTTGTCTCTGATTTTGCAAACAAGTTTTCAATAGATGGAGTCGCTTTAGACTCAGACAAAATCTACAGGCACATGATTGAGCTGATTGTATTTGAAAAGGCTATGTTTCTAAACTTTCCCAACTTATTCAGATGACCCCATAAACCAAGGGAATAGAATTTCTAGTTCTCTGCCATTGAGGGGTCATGGTCCTGGGTTAATGAGTTGGAGTCGCCAGTTTTCCATCATGTCTGATTCATGAGCTCTGTCTAGATTCTGTTTAAATCCTTCCTTATTCACCAAGGACACTGTCTTCTGCGCACACAACAAAAGCGAGAAAACCTAATGAGAACTAAGTGGAAAATGAAGAGTTGTTTCTTCTTCAGATTCATTTTGGCTCCAGTGTGAGTGCACATGCTTGAGGGTGTGTTTTTGTAAACCTCCCTCCCGCCTCTGCCTAAGTTCCTTAGTTGGCTTACCCCATGGTTGTGACTAAGTTGGAACAGTCCTCCTGGGTGTGCCTTTTTCTTTCTGGAGAGAGTTCAGAAGAAGCAGATCAGATAGTTTTGACTTGGAGCAGACTAAGGTTGGGGTTGTTATCCCACTATAACCCTTTATCCTTGGGATAACCAATATTTTGTCTTCTAAGTGCCCTCACCTTCGAGTGTCTGCTAGGATTTTAGAAGACAGGGAGAAACAGAAGTTTTTATTCCATGGCACTGTTTTTTTATTTTATAAAATTTGGTTACATGTCTAGGATCCAGTTGTTATTTTCAGGGTACAGTTAAGAAAAATGTCACAATAGACTATCTCTAAACATATGTACATGTTGCTTCACTCACAGAAATCTATTTTTCATTTTACATGTTGTTCAGAGTTGGTCCGCATACTTGTTAGTCCTTGAGAGCCCCAAAGGACAAAGTGTAACATTTGTATACTAAAAGCAGTTCAAGAATAACTCAACAATCTAATTCAGACCTCAAAAGGAATTATTTTAATGACCATTAGTTGCTCTTTTGACTACTATAACTCTGACCTACAGTTTCATATCTTCCTATAGGCCTCAAGGCCCTTTGCCAGGGTCCTAGGCACTCTCAGACTTTTTCTTGCCCAAGTTGTTTCAATAAGAAGTCAGGCTTCTTTTATTTTTCCCAAGTTCCCTTGAGTTCACTTTCCTCCTTCACATTTCTTCCAACTATATTGTCTTTCTTTCTAGAATTGGCTACATGGACAAGTAGAGGAGGTAGCTGTGATTTGAGAGGCACCAGGTGAGGCACCACCAGACAGCACCACAAAATAATTTTTACTGCTTAAATGCAGTGTCTCTTCTAAGAGCCACACCTACTAACTGAGATCCTTTCTTTTCTTGCAGCAGCAAAGCCTGAGCTCTATGCTTATTTCCCTTTCCTTCATAGCCACTCAACTTGGACTCTTTCCCCTTAAACTTGGTTTCAGAGTTGATTGCAATCTCCTTTGCTGCTCATCTTTGCTGATGCTTCTAAGGATAAGCCATTTGGGGATCTAGTGTAGGGGTTGAAAACTACAATCCACTGTGAAAATCTGAGTGAGCCCTTGCCTGTTTCTGTAAATACAGATTTATTGGAACACAGCCACATCCATTGTTTATGTATTGTCTATCATCACTTTTGCATTATAATGACAGAGGTGAGTAGTTGTGATAAGTGATTATATATGGCCTACAATGCCTGAGATATTTACTAACTGTTACTTTGCAGGAAGTTAGCTGACTCCCTGCTCTAGAAGTTTGTAGGCTAATCTTTACAAGAGAATAAGCATAAATAGCGAAGATGGAGACAAGTTGTAAAATTTACAACTTTTTATGTAATGGCTTCTGGTAAACTGTTTCTGACTCCTAAAATAGAAAACCCAAATCCAGATGGGCTTGAGGTGGTTGCTTTCAATTCTGTTGCTGAGCCTCACCCCTTTGCTCCAGGCCTTATTTTCCTCTTGGATGTATGAATGGACAGGTGGATTCAATTCCATGAAGATCCATATTCCCAGGGTATAGTCTCAATATACAATCCAAGCCAAAAAATTAGATCTGCATTTACACAAAATAGGCAATTTATATCAATGGGATTCCTAGACTGCATGACATTTAGGCACACTAGATTTCTTCTTGCTCTCTGCACCCCCGACACTCCAACTCATCTAGAAATATATTTACATGGGCATTTTGCTTATTTTTTAAAATCTTGGAGTAAAGTATAAATGTGTTCTGGAAAAGGTTGCCAGTTAACCAATACAATCTTGGTTTGTTTCTTTTTTTTAATTTTTTTTGTCAATCTTCACCTGGGGATATTTTTTCTATTGACTTCTTTTAGAGAGAGTAGAGGGGAGGGAAAGAGGAAGAGGAGGAGGTGGAGGAGAGAGAGAGAGAGAGAGAGAGAGAGAGAGAGAGAGAGAGAGGAGAGAGACACATCGATTGGTTGCCTCCTGAACATGCCCCACAACTTGTGCTCCAACTGGGCCATGGATTGAACCTGCAACCCAGGTACATGCCCTTGACCAGAAATTGAACCCCTTGACTCTTTGGTGCATAGGCCGATGTTCTAACCACTGAGAAACACTGCCCAGGGCAAGGTTTGATTATTTTTAATAGTGTCCTACCAGAGGACAGAACTCTTAAGTATAAAGTGCTGTCTGCTTTTGAACCTCTATATTCTCCTTTTCCCAGAGCTGAAGCTACTTGACTCCCTCCTGCAGCCTTTAGCTCCATTTATTCTCCAAGACCAAACCTAGCCTTAGTCAGGATGGATTAACAGTGTCCTAGTTTAATACACTAGGTAAGGGCATTAGGTTAACCTAATGGCAAACTCTGACTTTGTGTTCCAGCTCTAACTGCCCTGCAGTCTTATTCTCTAATTATTCATTTTGTCTTGTTTAACTATCTAGTATTTCTGATTCCACTTTATCTATGTCCTCTTGGGACAAGCACCTTGTTATAAACCCCTAATCAGCTGTCAGGGCCCTGCTATCTGCCTACATATTTCCTGGATATTGACTTCTTACCTGGATTTCCACCATTATATTCTGGACAACCAGTTGTCATATTCTGTCCTGCCATGGAGAGAATTTCATTTTAGCTCCCCCAGTGCCTACTACTGAAACATTAAACAAATGATTAATGAGTTACACAGAATATTCCATATCCTTTTCTTAGAGATGAACATTAATTAATTTGGGGGCTTCCATCTCCCTAATAATTATCCATAAACCAGCCCACAATGGATTAGAACCTTGGGTATCTGTGAACACCAGCCTTAGATGAATAATGAAGTATCACAAAGTCAATGAAAGCTCATGGAAAATTTTACTCATCTGACCTTTTTTAAGGCTGACTAATGTGATTTTCATGGCTATTTTTGTTTTGTCCTGTTTACATTCATAGTATCATTTTTGCCTGCTTTTCTTACTTTCTTTTCAAGTTGTCTCTTTTTATATTTGTGCACCTTGCTTCTGATGACTGAGAAGTAGGGTGAAGATTGCAGCATGAGGGCTTACTACCCCCAGGATGGTTTACCCTGACGTCAGTTGTGGGGTTATGACTTATAGGGCAAACTATATCCCTAGTCTCCCCAGCATATTAACCCATGCCATCCAAGAAAGGCAGTAGGAATGGGAGACAGAAACCTGAAGAAAGAGTGAGAACCCTGCTTTATCTTCTCTTGAAATGACACCTAGAACAATTCCTGACAGTATATATACTCATGAATGCATTTGTTAAGTAACTGAATTTAAAAATGCTGGTTTAACCCATTCATTCAGTTAACCTTATCTGTAGATTGTTAGTAATGGGGTTTGTTTGTATCAGTAATCTCCTCTGACCAAAGTAATTAAATCTTTATCCTTCTATTGCCCCAACTGTAACACACAGTGATAGAACACAGCTTGTGAAATTGAAGAGCATTTGATTTTTTCCCTAAAAGAGGAGTGTTTTAAAAGCAACACCAGAAACTTTGAGGTGGGGTGACAGCTTATATTTATGGCATCCAATAAAATGCCTTGCTTGAAAAGAACATCACCTTCCATGAGAGACTTGGATGACACGTGGGTGAATTGAGATGGCTGTAAGTTAAAAACACTGGCTTGCATTTCAAAACATCTTGAGCTTCTAAGGCACAGTGTGCCTGACCTTGCCAGATAGATGAACCCTTCCACACTGTATTGTTCACAATGCCTACCAGCTACACCTAGTGGGCTGAAGCTGTGGTGCAGCCCAAAACTGGTTGAGAAAATTTTCTGCTGTCTGTCTGACCTTATCTTGGCCAATTTTAAGATGCAGTGACAATTCATCAACTTATAAAGTTATACCTCAGAGACATTGTGGGTTTGGTTCCAGACCACCACAATAAAGTGAGTATTGCAATACGATAAGTTGTAATCTTTTTGCTGGTGGAGGCTTTTGCTTTCAATTTGTAAAAAAACACAACATCTGTAAAATGCAATAAAGTGAAGTACAATAAAACAAACTATGTTTGTAGTCTTTTTGAGTGATTGATTATCTTTTTATAGTTGAGGAAACTCAGACTCAAAGAGGTTAAGTGACCAATCCATCAATTACCCAGATAGACTTGGGATTAAACTCCAATTTGGCTTTCCTGATTCCCTAGTTCAGGAGTCTTTTGATCTCCCCATGCTGCCATCTTGACTGTGGTGACAATGCTCATTCTTTTTGTTTTTTATACTGCTCATTCCTAATGGGCTAGTTTGACTCTGGCTGTTTTACCACTGAGGTTATATCTGCCTGACATTATAACCACTGTTTGAAAAGAAAGAAAAAAAATAGTCCATGTCTATAGTCACTTAACTGACTGATTACTTTACCAAAATAACTACATGTACATGTGGGTAAGCAAAACAGAAGTCATCACTCTCCCCCAATGGAGCCACGTCTCCACAAATTCTCCATGTAGGATGAATCAATTTAGCTAATTGTGCTGGAATATAACTTATTACCCAGGAAAGCAATCTGATATATTTTATGCCTTCTTAAGTTTGCTCCAGAACAATTCTGAGGCCTTTGCTCTCATTAAGAGCCTATATAACTACTTACCTAGTTAAGATTCTCCAATGACCTTCTATTAATACATAGGTAATCAACAAACATTTACTTCCAGCTATATGCAAAACACTCTTATAGGCACTAGGGAGGCAAGTCTAATACTTATCAAACAGTCATAAAGCAATACAATAGTTACACAGCCAAATGCTAGTGTAGGCATTACTGATTATGAGAAGAGAGAGATGTCCTTAGTCTGTGGCAATCAAGGAAGGCTTTGCAAAAGATATATAATGTTATCTAGGCTTCCAAAACTTGTTAGGATTTTGATAGGCAAAGGGAACATAGAAAAGTATTTTCAAGTAGAGAAACATCATAGGAAGTATAGGAATGAGACAAAAGGGAGTTAGGGCAACCATGAGGTAATCAGTATAAATGGAGCACAGTGTATGATTGGGAGGGGTAAGCTCATCCCAAACTCCTCTGTCTAGTATTCAAACTTTATATTATCTTCCCTCATGTAGTCATGCTACAATCCAATGACTTTTCTTCTTCCTAAAGAATAGGCTAAAAGACCATTATCCGGATGAAGTCTAATGTCCTAGTGGTATCATCTTCCTCCATACCCAACTGGGACCAAAACCAATTACATTCCAAAAACTGAGAGGTAATGCCACAAAGCCTATTAAAACAGTGTGAGCACCCAAAAAGGCAGATGTAGGACATTACTGCTTAAGTGAATGTTTTGTCTTAGAATGAGCAATGTTGTTAGGGGTCATGGAAACAGTTTTGGAAACTTTGGATACTAGAATTAATTGCCTTCAGTTTCAAAAGGGCCTATTTATCTTTCTCATTTATAGTAAAAATTCTGTGAAAGGGAAAAGTTGCTTCTAAATAATGGCAGAAAATATCCCATGGTTTTGAGAATGAGCTGGCTCTTTATGGAACTGATCCACCTCTTGAGCAAGCTGTGTGTGGTATATGGTCTGAGACATTCTTTTCCCCAGGGTTCCCATTACTGCTTCAGGTCCTTTGTCAAGCCAACAATTTGGGAGTTTTCTTCAGATAAGGCTCCAGTACTTATTCAAAAAAACCCCTTAGTTGCATGGTCTTTCATCTAAAGATGGCCCATCTTGTGTGTGTGTGTGTGTGTGTGTGTGTGTGTGTGTGTGTGTGTGTACACACTTCCTATCATTAGCTGAATTTTGATGATCTGCCTGGGGGATACCTGATAGTGAATAAAATACAGTCAGCTCATTTCACCAGTAAGTAATGTACTCTCTGGTCCACCACGTGAAAATGAGCTTCTCAGATATTTTTGGCTGGAATGTTTTCTAGGGAAGAATAACTGAGACTGCTGACACTTTTCAGAACAAACCTCTGATGTTTTTGAAAACTGCTTCAACTGGCTTGTTTTAGGATAAGCTTGTACACCATGTAAGGTGACTGATTCCACAATCATCCAACTATGCCCTTGTTGTCATGTTTGCACACATCAGTGTTGTTGATGTTTGATTGAAAGCTCCTAGCAGAGTTCCAAATAAAGGAACAAAGCATCTTTCCTCATTATCAAAATGGCCATAGAGTTGCTTGAAAATAGATTTGGGTCAATATAGTTGGCTGTGCCTCCAAGTTCCAGATAGATATTGGAGTGCGTTAGCTAAGTAAGATATGAGATTTAAAAAAGTAGCAAACATTTAGATATTTCTTTATATTGGTTTATTTACCAAAGTCTACCCAGAACCAATTAGAAAAATGGTGACTTTTCTTTCTTTATGCAACCAGATGCATATTTGAAAAGTAGTTGAATTTCAAGCATAAGTAATCCTGACATTCAATGGCAAAATTGTATTTATGTATTTAGGGGTAGGAGTTAAGGTTGCTTTTCCCCTAAAATGAGGATTCTCAACCTCTCCCAGAGGAGGGATTGTTGTGGATAGACTCCCTAAGCTCTCTTGTGGTGTATGCCCCATGGGGATGTTAGAGATGTCCATCTCAAGGTTTTCACCAGGAAGAGATTTAGGGAACAAGTCACACATGGGACAGGTCCTTGGAAAGCCCAGGTCTAAAACTCTGAGGGTTACATATGCTATATCCATCCAATCTCATTTCTTCAAGGATGAAGTTCCTTCTTGAGTGGCTCATGCATTCTGGACAGCATCTTTATCTGGCTGTCTCTTGATTACAAATTAGTTATTTATTCAGTTGATGTCTTCATTATAATCATCCTCTTCCATTTCTGTAATTTACCTTTAGGCATTATGGTTTAGTAAGAGCTCCCAATTTGTTCACACCTCCCTGTTCCTTGTTTAATCTCCTTCCACACTCATTCTGGGGTTGGTTGACTGACTTGCTTTGGCCATTGAGACAGTAACACATGTAATGTCAACTGAGAGTTGAAAATTACTTGCTCATTGGAATTTTCTCTCTTTCACTGCTTATAGTGAAGAAGAAAATTCTAGCCTCCTGAATAAAGAGATATATGATCCAGTCACCCCTATTACTGCAGCAATAGTCTACCAACTGTCAGACATGTGAGTGAGGCTCTTCTAGATCTTCTAGCTCACAAGCTAAAAACCATTGCATAGCACAAAAGAATCCAGCAGAGATCACTTCAGCTGTATTAGATTAGAAAGAATCATCTGAGCCAATAGTAGGGTGTGGCAAGAGTCATGCCTAGAACATGAAATTTAAGAAGGCATTTACTCTCAGGATCATGCAAATGCAGGGCTGACAAATGAATGACTCTAAGAGTTAGTGTCTCCTTAAATTTTGTGCCCTAGGCATGTTACTTGCTTCATCCTAATCCCAGCACAATGAACCACTCAGGTGGCCCACAGAATTATGAGCCAAATAAATGGCTGTTGTTTTAAATTACCAAGGTTTGAGGTGATATTTTTCACAGCAATAAACAGTTGGTATACGTTGATTACCTCTCTCTCTCTCTCTCTCTCTCGTGCGTTTTAGAATGCCAGAATAAGCCCTGAAGGAATTGAACTGAGACTCTAACCAAGTTCTTGAGCTCCTTGAGAGCAGATCCCTTGATGCAGTGGATGAACAAAAAGTTTTCTATGTGTGCTATGAATTCCAAGTCATTGCTTATTCTTCTTGTGTCTTATTTTTAGGGGATTGATGGTGCACCATTCTTTACACAACTGTTTTTCACTGACTTGATTCTGGCAGGATGTAACAGGCTTATTTTTCTATACCTGGCTAAATTGAATCAACCCACACTCACATCCTTGGTCTCAGAAGCACTCATTAACCTTCTAAGCAAACTTGATCCTTTTGTCTGCTAGACTCTTGGTAATGAAGTGTGGGGTTCAAGGTTCAGACTTCTTCTCGTGATCCATGGTCCTTGTCCTACGAAGTTTGAAGAATGAACTATAAACTCGTGGACACAAAAGCTTCTTTATTTTTTTTTATTTATTTTTTTTATTGGCAATCTTTTTATTTTAATAATTTTTATTTCTTAAAGTATTACAAAGAGTATTACATATGTCTCCTTTCCCCCCCCCCTTGACATTCCCCCGGCCCCTACCCCCCGCCCCCCTCCCGCCCCGGGTCTTGTGCCATTGGAAAGAGCGTATAAGCATAGAAATAAGGCCGTCAGTAGGGCTGTGAAACCCCCCCCAAAACCATCGCAGGCTTCCCACTGTTATTTCAACTCTGTAGGAGGAAATATGTTTTGTAATATAAAAGAATAGGAGATGAGAGAAACAGCGGAGGGAGTCATGTAGGGCTTA
>NW_005871050.1:25376062-25378998 GCF_000147115.1 Myotis lucifugus | reverse complement strand
CACCGGGGCTGTATCAACCTCACCGGGCCATCCCAGCCTTACCGGGGAAACAGGAAGTTTGGCCCTCTGTCCCCTGCCGGCGGCTCCCCACCAGACAAAATCTCCAGGTGTTCCTGGTGGCTGAACATCCAGCACTCCTGCCCTCCACCAAGTGCACAGACTGCCTGTCTGCTGTCCCCCAGCGCCCTACGAGAGACTGGAATCAGTGGGCATGTTTGTGCGCTTGCTGGTACAGCGGTTCCACAGTGCCGGCCCAGTCAGGCCCAGCCCCGGTCTGCCCTGGACCCAACTCCGCCCCCCAATTGCGTCCCTCCCAGATGCAAGGAGCTGAAATCTGCAGCCTGCTGGGATGGACTCTACTTGGTGCCTCTGCGCATCCTACTCAGTCTCAATGCGCTTCTTTCTATGCGAGGAGTTGAAATCTGCAGTTTGTTGGGTTGGGCTCTGTACTTGGTGTCTCTGCACATCCTACTCAGTCTCAATGTTCTTTCTCTCCTTCCAGTTGTAGAGCTTCCACTGGGCCAACTTTCCCATGGTTCTGTATGATAGGTGTTTGTCTGATATTTGGTAGTTTCGATGTTGTTGTGTGAGGTAGCACGCGCAGGTCTCTTCCTTATGCCGCCATCCTGGTTCTCCTGGGTCTGCTTCTTGAGTGTGTCTCCCATGGCTGCGAGCAGTTGAAGTCTTCAATTTGTTGGGATAGGCTGCAAAAGCGCAGGTGGGTCTTTTTGTGCACCTGGCACAGCTTGGATGGGGATGTAAATTGATTAGGGCTGAGTCTCAGGGAGTCGCCATGGCAGAGCAAATAGCACTGGCTGGGTCTCCGCCGCCCCTTGCCTCTCCGCCGGGGCTTTGTGTCCCCCAGTGCCGGCAAGCAGCTGTGCGACAGAGTCTCCCTCGCTTTCTGATGGCTGCAAGGCCATGCTGCCTCTCCCCGTAGGGTCTGGTGCCTCATGATCCAGCCCGAACCAGCTCAGTGGATTTGAAAGTTTGCAAAAGCAAAGGCGTTTCTACTTGTGAGTCTGGCACAGCCCAGATGGGAATGTAAATTGCATAGGGCGGGGTCACAGGGAGTCGCCGGGGTGGAGACTCAGCGGCCCCTTGCCTATCCAGGACACCAGGACTTTGCGTCCCCCAGTGCCGGCGAGCAGCCGAGCGCCAGAGCCTCCCTCGCTTTCTGACCGCTGGAAGGCCGTGACAAAGGCTTCTTTAATAAAAAATCTGGAAGTTTATTGGAAACATATACAAACTCCATCTGGGCAGAGGTATCCCTAAAGGGGACCCCCCTGGGAAGGGGCCCCAAAATAGGAAAAGCCTCCTCTCTCTCTCTCTCTCTCTCTCTCTCTCTCTCTCCCTCGCTCTCACTCTCACTCTCACTCTTTCTCTAATGTAAGGAAAATTTAAATTCAAAAATATGATATCTAAAAATATGTAATCTAAAAAAATCTGTCTCGTGTCCCTTTGTCTCCAGTTTATATATGCTGTAGTCCTTTGTTTGAAGATGACCCTTTCTAATTGGACTCTCCTTAATTTAGGACCCCCATGCTTTCCTCATTGGTCATTTTGTTACATAGTATCAGTTTCAAAGGTCAAAGTCCACTTGGTAACCCCCTCTTTTTCTCCCCCCCCTTATCTTGCAACATTCCTCTATTCTCAGTGAAAATATGCTTCCTTCCCATTATCCTGTGACATTTCTTTATCCTTTGTGAATGTATGTCTTCCTCCCCCCTTATCCTGTGGCATTTCTCTATTCTCTGTAAGATAAGTATTTTGGGTCTCCAAGCCTCCATCTATGCATTCCTCTCCCATGGACCTTCTTTATTCCATAAAAACTCCTTAAACCTGCCTATTTTGTCCATAGAATTCCTTTCAGTAATGACAATATTCTTTGGGCTTAGTTGAACATATGGCTCTTGTCTGCCCTCTCCATGGTCATCTTCTATTGTGAAGCTAAAAGAAGCTAGATTAATATAACCCTATGCCATTTTATCCTATGAAAGAAAACCCTTTGTTAAAATAACAGTATCCATTGTTGTCTCTAAATAGAAAATAAAATTTAAAGAAACATAATTTCTCAGATACACTAAGTTCCCTTTCTCACAATAGACCTCAAATGATCTACCCTAGATAGTGTTTACTCTGTTTGATAGAGAATCTTTCTCACACAATCAGAAGTAAAAAAGCTGGCCCACAGATCCCTTTTTGTGTATTTCAGGCAAGTCAAGCAAAACTTCTATGCTCTGATGAGTTTGCCCTGCTTGCAACTCATCAAGTGCTTTTCTTTTATTTCTAATTGCGTTAGTGAAAGTTCTAACTTGTGACCACATCATACTAACTTCAGGGACTTAAAGATTTCTCAACTTTTTTTAAATAAAAGGAAGAATCTGTTCTTTTCACTTGGCTCTTTCCACCTTTTCCTTTTTTGGGCCTTTCTTGAACCTTACACTTTCTGGACCCTAACAAAATTACTAAAGAAAAGGCATGATCCATGACTTGACCTTTAGACATTTTGAAATGGTTTCTTTCCAATCAAGCCTTCTCTGGACCTAAAACAGCTGTCTTCCTTTTGTTGCCAGGCAGGATTGGAATACATGTTCCCAAGAATTCCTGGTTCCTGGTGTATTACATTTTCACCCCACATTACACTTATGGTTGCTTATTTATCTACAGCAGAATGTAAGTTTCTCACTAGTAAGAAAGGTATCTCATTTTTCTCTATATTTCTCAGCACAATTCCTTACACATAGTAGGTACTCCATAAATTTGGGGGATTATTCTATGAATGAATGAATAAATGAGTGAGTGAATGAATGGAATCAACAGGACTGAGAGTTGAATCTTGGAAAACCGTTGTTACCTTTCAGGGCATATGAACAGAGATTAGAACAAAGGACTTTTGATAGACTGGTTTCAGTTCTAGGTCTAAATCATGCTAG
>NW_005871050.1:25350426-25375872 GCF_000147115.1 Myotis lucifugus | reverse complement strand
AGAAGCAGTAACCACAGCACCCTTTGGCTTTCCATATGAGGTTGGCTTTCACTATGCATGGCAATGAGAGTGTAGTGACAATGGGATAGTTCTGCAATAAGCTCCCTGAACAGTGGAAGCAATTTCCTCAGTGGTTGAAATAAAGTACAAATATCCAGGGTTAAGTAGTTATTACACTTAGCAAAATTCATGTGGCCATAAAATGTCTGCTCTTTTTTAAAAATATTTTTTATTGATTTCAGAGAGGAAGGGAGAGGGACAGAGAGATAGAAACATCAATGATGAGAAAAAAAATCATTGATCGGCTGCTTCCTGCATGCCCTACACTGGGGATCAATGGACCCGCAACCCTGGCATGTGCACTGACCAGGAATCGAATGGTAACCTCCTGGTTCATAGGTTGATGCTCAACCACTGAGCCACGCTGGCTGGGCTGTTTGTGTGTGTGTGTGTGTGTGTTTTAAATATCAACAGACCAGAACGTTTTTACACCAACAGGATAAGAACCATTTTGGAATTATTGCTGTCCTTCCAAATAGCCACCTTGGAGGAAAGTGTATACATCAAAGCACCTACTACTGCCTGATCATTTTGGACTTCTTTTTTAGGAAATGGTTTCATAACTGATTTATGAGACACATAAAAAATGAGGTTTTTTCATATTTCAATTGTAGTCATACGCCATATGCTATGAACATACATTCTGTCCTATGACCCCGGTCTTCAGCACTGGCCTTTGACCCTGATGACCACACTATCATTTCCCAAGAACCCAGCTTCCATTGTGACAGATTTTCTAATCAGTGGGGAGAAAGTATTCTCTTATGTTTGCACGTAATTGTTCTAGGAATGAGAAAGTGCCATCTTTTGTTTCCTAATATATTTTGAGGTATTGGGATAAAGTATTTTTTAAAGGGGAAAATGCCTTTAAGTATTTTTACTTTAATTTTTGTTAGCTAACAAGGTGATATTTCCTCTATCTATATATATAAAAGTCTATCTCTCTATATAAAAGCCTAAGCGACCATTATGACCCATGGACCAGTCACTATGAAGTACACTGACCACCAGGGGGCAGACCCTCAATGCAGGAGCTGCCCCCTGGGCAATCCTACAGCCAACCTCCTGTGGCAGGCCAACCTCCCACAGTCCCTCCCTTCCACCCCCCAGCCCCTGGCCGGCTGGGTGATCAGTGCGCTCCCACAGCCAACCTCCCGTGGTCCCTCCTCCCGGACTGGGCAAGAAGACCTGATTGGCCCTAATCACAGGCCAGGCCAAGGGACCCCACCATGCACAAATTCGTGCACTGGGCCTCTAGTACTAAATAAAAATGTTTAATATTTTCTACTTAAAAATGTAATATAGTCCATCATAACAAAAACTAAAGCAGTATATGAAGAAAAAAATAGTTGTTTCTCCTCTTCCTCCTCCTTCAATTCTATCCCTCAGATGTAATAACTTTTATCAGCTTGATGTGTGCATTTTCATACTTTTCTATATGTACAAACAAGCATAAATACACAGGCCTTCCCCCTTTTTTGGTTTTAAAAAATGAGACCACAGTTTATACACTATTTTACAGCCTATTTTTACTTACCAATATGTCATGGATGTACCTTCATTTAGTGATGGATATTATGCTGTTTTCATTTTTGTGCCAATATATACAATGCTGCTTCACATTCTATATATACTTCTACAGAATATATTCCCTACAGCAACAAAGCTGAGTCAAAGGGTATGCCTATTTAAGATTTTTATAACTACTGTCAGAATTTAAAAAAGTTGAAACAGTTCACATTCCCACAAGCAGTATATGAAGGTGTTCACCAACATCGGATACAAACAACTTTTTCAGTCTTTATTTTGAAATCTGAAGGGTAAAAAGTACTGTGTATTTCCTTGATTGCCAGTGAGGTTGAATGTTTTGTACTATCATATATGACTTAGCCATTTGCATTCTGCTGTAATTCTGAGTTAGCAGGTAAAGATTTACTGCTATGATTCACCTATTTATAATCTTTGCTGTTTTTCTATTGCATGGGTTTTCTTTTTCATATCAAATTGTAAGAGCCTTTAAAATATTAGTGCTATCAACTCTTAGTCTGTTCTATGTGTTGCAAATAATTTTTTCCCAGTTTGTTTCTCTACTGAAAATTTTCCTTGTTTTTTTTTTTTTTGGCTTGTGAAATTCCTTTCAAAAGAGCTATTTGAATATCTCTTTATTGTCTAAAAAAGAAAAACACCTTCTCTTACATTTAACCTAAATTCTTTGTGTTGCAATTCACCTCTCTTTCCCTGGGTTCTGTGCCTAATTACTATTCTCTATATCCCCAAAGACAACTGAGTTTTGTCTATTGGAGCTTTCCTACTGACTGAAAGACTAGATTGAATTGACTGACTAGTTTAGTCAAGCAATCATCTCTTTTTAATTCCCTTTTCCCCCTCTCCATTAAATTGACTGGCTGTCTGACTGAATTGACCTCATTAGTCAGTCTTTTTGGCACTGTGTATCTCTGTGTATGCACATGTGTATATGCGTGTGTGCACATGTGTGTGAGTGTGTGTGTGTGTGTGTGTGTGTGTGTGTGTGCATGCCCAGTGGCAGCCACTACACAGTGGTTTCAATTGCTGCTTTTAGTTTTACTGATACACCTTGATCTATTTATCTGACATTGCATTCAATAGAAGCCCCCCCCACCATGTATATACATATGTTACTCCAGTTGACCTCCTGAGTAGAAAGAAAATGAGTTTAATTGATTCAATTGAAAATTCTGTTATGATCATGTCTCTGAACATGTAGAGCAAAACTGTTTAGTCAGTGATGTCCTCTATCTCCTATCTCATCTTTCAGGGTCCACTCTGGTTGCCCTCCTGGTACAGTTCTCATGTTCTGTATACCTTTCTCTCTCCCCCCAATACCCAAATATTTGTCTTATTTGTATATAGGCTCTTTACTCAGTGGATGAAAGCAACACCTTTTTCTGGGTGATTCTGAATGTTGAGATATTAGGCAGTAAGAACAAACAAGGTTATTGTTAAGAAGTTGGTGAATGGGGGAACTAAATTTCCAAAATTAATTCTGCAAGAAATTAGTCCTGTGGGATGTAAAGACGGCTTATGGGCAGAAAATTTTTGTGGCCAAATATTGTATAGACTCAGATGGTTGGGTTTAAGAAACTTTGTGGTCATTTTCCTATTGTATGGGCTTGGGCAAGTCACCTTATCTCTCCGGACCTTGGTTCATCATTGGTGAAATGGGGATAAGAACAGTGCAAAGATCATAAGAATGTGTGGTGGGTAGAATAAGCAACTGCATGTACAATGCTTAGCATGGGGCCTGGCAGAGTATGTAGCCAATTAATGTGAACTCTTCTTATTAATAAACTAGAGGCTCGGTGCACAAAAATTTGTGCACTCGGGGGGGAGAGGGTGTCCCTCAGCCTGTCCTGTGCCCTCTCGCAGTCTGGGACCCCTCGGGAGATAATGACCTGCTGGCTTAGGCCTGCTCCTGGGTGGCAGAGGGCAGGCCCAATCCCTAGGTGCAGCCCCTGGTCAGGCTCAGAGCAGGGCCGATTGGGGAGTTGGGGCGCTGCCCCCTGTCATGCACAGAGCAGGGCGGATCGGGAGGTTGCGATGCCACCCCTAGTCACTCTCAGGGTATGGCCTATTGGGGGGTTGGGGCACCGCTCCCTGTCGCACTCAAGGCAGGGTTGATAGGAAAGTAGCGGCACCACCCCCTGTCACGCACAGAGCAGGGCCGATCAGGGGGTTGGGGCGCTGCCCCCTGTCACTCACAGAGAAGGGCCAATCAGGGGGTTGGGGCGCTGCCCCCTGTCACTCACAGAGCAGGGCCCATCAGGGGGTTGAGGAGCTCCCCCCTGTCACTCACAGAGCAGGGCCCATCAGGGGGTTGAGGAGCTCCCCCCTGTCACTCACAGAGCAGGGCCAATCAGGGGGTTGAGGAGCTCCCCCCCTGTCACTCACAGAGTAGGGCCGATAGGGGAGTTGGGGCACCATCCCCTGTCACACACAGAGCAGGGCGGATAAGGGGGTTGGGGCGCTGCCCCCTGTCATGCACAGAGCAGGGCCCATCAGGGGGGTTGGGGCTCCGTACCCTGTCACACACAGAGCAGGGCCGATCAGGGGGTTGAGGAGCTCCCCCCTGTCACGCACAGAGCAGGGCCCATCAGGGGCTTGGGGAGCTCCCCCCTGTCACGCACAGAGTAGGGCCGATAGGGGAGTTGGGGCACCGCCACCCGTCACACACAGAGCAGGGCGGATCAGGGGGTTGGGGCGCCGCCCTCTATCACCCACAGAGCAGGGCCAATCAGGGGGTTGGGGCACCGCACCCTGTCACACATAGAGCCGCACGGCGATCAGGGGGTGGGGGAGCTCCCCACTATCAGGCACAGAGCAGGGCTGATCAGGGGGTTGGGGCACCTTCCCCTATCACGAACAGAGCAGGGCGGATAGGGAGGTTGTAGCCCCGCTCCCTGTCACACACAGAGCCGCAGGGTGATCAAGGGGTTTGGGCGCTGCCCCTGTCACGCTGATCCCGGTGCCGGGAGGCATATTACCCTTTTACTATATAGAATAGAGGCCTGGTGCATGGGTGGGGGCTGGCTGGTTTGCCCTGAAGGGTGTCCTGGATCAGGGTGGGGGTCCCCACTGGGGTGCCTGGCCAGTCTGGCTGAGGGGCTGAGGGCCGTTTTCAGGCTGGCGGGTGACTGAAGCTCCCAACTGCTCCTTTTTTTCTTTCTTTTTTTTTTATTCTGGGCCAGCTTTAGCTCTGAGGCCTCGGTTGCTGAAAGCAGGTTTCTGGCCTTTGTTTACCTTCTGTATTTGATACAATGTTGCGGTCCGGCTGGCTGAAGCCCGGCTGACTAAAGCAGGTTTCTGGGGTTTTGTTTAGCTCAGGGATGGGCAAACTTTTTGACTCGAGGGCCACAGTGGGTTCTTTAACTGGACCGGAGGGCCAGAACAAAAGCATGGATGGAGTGTTTGTGTGAACTAATATAAATTCAAAGTAAACATCATTACATAAAAGGGTAAGGTCTTTTTTTTTTTTTTTTTAGTTTTATTCATTTCAAACGGGCCAGATCCGGCCCACAGGCTGTAGTTTGCCCACAGCTGGTTTAGCTTCTATATTTGCAACATAGTTGCTTAGAGTTGCAGCTGAGAGGCCGGCAAATCAGGTGGGGAACGTTGGAGTCTGCTGTCACTGGAGCAAGCAAGCCTCCCTGTTCACTTCAAGCTGCCTGGCTGCTGGCCGCCATATTGGCTGGCAGTTAATTTGCATATCGCCCTAATTAGCCAATGGGAAGGGTAGCAGATGTACGGCTAATTACCATGTTTCTCTTTTATTAGATAGGACTAGAGGCCTGGTGCACAAAAATTTGTGCACTCGGGGAGGGAGGGGGGTCCCCCCGCCCGGCCTGTGCCCTCTCACAGTCTGGGACCCCTCGGGAGATAACGACCTGCTGGATTAGGCCTGCTTCCAGGTGGCAGAGGGCACGCCCAATCCCTAGGTGCAGCCCCTGGTCAGGCTCAGAGCAGGGCGGATCGGGAGGTTGCGATGACACCCTCAGTCACACTCAGGGTAGGGCCGATTGGGGAGTTGGGGCACTGCCCCTTGTCACACTCAAGGCAGGGTCGATGGGGAGGTTGTGGCACCACCCCCTGTCACGCACAGAGCAGGGCCGATCAGGGGGTTGGGGCGCTGCCCCCTGTCACTCACAGAGAGGGGCCAATCAGGGGGTTGGGGCGCTGCCCCCTGTCACTCACAGAGCAGGGCCCATCAGGGGGTTGAGGAGCTCCCCCCTGTCATGCACAGAGCAGGGCCAATCAGGGGGTTGAGGAGCTCCCCCCCTGTCACTCACAGAGTAGGGCAGATAGGGGAGTTGGGGCACCATCCCCTGTCACACACAGAGCAGGGCGGATAAGGGGGTTGGGGCACTGCACCCTGTCACACTCGGGGCAGGGCCAATGGGGAGGTTATGGCTCTACCCTGTCACACACAGAGCAAGGCCCGTGAAGGGGGGTTGGGGCGCTACCCTCTATCACCCACAGAGCAGGGCTGATCAGGGGGTTGGGGCGCCACCACTGTCACACTCAGGGCAGGGCCGATGGAGAGGTTATGGGTCTACCCTGTCACACACAGAGCAGGGCCGATCAGGGGGTTGGTGCGCCACACCCTGTCAAACACAGAGCTGCAGGGCGATCAGGGGATTGGGGAGCTCCCCCCTATCAGGCACAGAGCAGGGCTGATCAGGGAGTTGGGGCACCTTCCCCTGTCACAAACAGAGCAGGGGGATAGGGAGGTTGTGGCCCCACACCCTGTCACACACAGAGCCGCAGGGTGATCAGGGGGTTTGGTTGCTGCCCCCTGTCACGCTGATCCCAGTGCCGGGAGGCCTCGCTGCTCCGCTGATCCTGGTGCTGGCAGGCATATTACCCTTTCACTATATAGAATAGAGGCCTGGTGCATGAGTGGGGGCCGGCTGGTTTGCCCTGAAGGGTGTCCTGGATCAGGGTGGGGGTCCCCACTGGGGTGCCTGGCCAGTCTGGCTGAGAGCCGTTTTCCAGCTGGCGGGTGACTGAAGCTCCCAACTGCTCCTTTTTTTCTTTTTCCTTTTTCTATTCTGGACCAGTTTTAGCTCTGAGGCCTCACTGCTGAAAGCAGGTTTCTGGCCTTTACCTTCTGTATTTGATACAATGTTGCGGTCCAGCTAACTGAAGCCCGGCTGACTGAAAGCCGGTTTCTAGGGTTTTGTTTAGCTTCTATATTTGCAACATAGTTGCTTAGAGTTGCAGCTGAGAGGCCGGCAAGTCAGGCGGGGAACGTTGGAGTTCGCCATCACTGGAGCAAGCAAGCCTCCCTGTTCACTTCAGTGCATGGCTGCCGGCCGCCATCTTGGCTGACAGTTAATTTGCATAAGGATATGCTGATTAGCCAATGGGAAGGGTAGCAATCGTACGCTAATTACCATGTTTCTCTTTTATTAGTGTAGATACCTTTTGGAAACTCTGGATTATACAAATTACATCTCAATGCTTCTAACATGCTAATGTGCTTAGTGTATCATCACAAAAGTAGTAGAACAGGAATTAAATGCTTATTAGATTATGGAACCCCTCATTTTACCAATGTAATTCTCAAAGAAGTTGTGCTGTGTGGAGAACATTTGGAAAATACCAATAGAGAAAGAAGACAGGATTTGGAAACAAAGTACTGGGGTTCCAGTTTGACATGATAATTACCTTTATTGCTATTGTGACTTTGGGCTAGTCACTTAATCTCTCTGGTCCAGTTTTCCCACCTGTAAAATGAAGAACATAAGACTATCTGTTTTACCTTACAAAGTACAGGAAAAGAGCTTTGTAATCTGTCACCCACTATATATAATGTCAGAGACCCAGAGCGGGAGTGATTGCTGTGAATTCGGGTACGGTAAGAGGAGAAGACAGGAGTCAATGTGTGGAGAGTTCAAGGGTATTACCAGTGAGACCTTTGGTTGGCAATGATTAGGAATAAAGTGTGCACATAACAGAGTTCTCTGGAGCTTGCATTATGAGAAAGTCTCAATTTCTAGGCCTATCCAGTTCTCTGGGCCATTTTCTTCCTGCAATTAATCTTGAAAGCAGCGTTATTTTTCTTAGATGGACAGGAGAGTCCCAAGAAATCAGAGTATCCCATGATCAGGCCGCTGGCTTACATAATTTGCTGCTTTCCTCAATGTGAATTGATAGAACCCCTGAAATAAAGTATATACCTAATTTGCTCCATGATTTTAGTGGCTGGAAACAGTCTTCAGTGTTTTCTCTCCAGGCCTTTTAAAAAGGCAACTTCCAGGAAAGATAATATTTACCTAAAATAAGCAGGCTGATGGGGAAAGTCATCTGGAGGCAGAAAAGCCTCCTCAGCCCCTTCATATCAGATCACAGAGGTGACTATTTCCTTCTACAAAGTGAACCAGGCACAGATTCAAATTAATTTTTATTCTCCCTGTTGTTTCCAGACACATACAACCCAATGGAAAGACCATGTAAGAAAAACATGTGACTGACTTGTATCTGCAACATTTTGCCCAAATGTTAAATTTCCCTGCCTTGTAACCACCCACTATTTCCTTCATCAGGAACTTTCAGCATGTTTCTTCTAACTGGTCTAGATGTTTGATGAATAGCGTGGAAAGAGCACTAAGCTGGGAGTTGAGACCTGGAGGTCCTGTTTGTGCTGCTGACTCACTCTGTGGTGTAAGGCAAGCCATGACCCCTTCCTGAACCTCAGTTTTCTCATCTGTTACACAAGGCCTTTGAATTTGGGTGATCTCAAAGGTCCCTTCCAGTTCAGTCTATGGTTTCACTTGTTTATCTACACTTGCACATCAGAGTTACCCTCATTCTACCTTCCTGAGTGGAGCATATCCATGTAAGGCTAATTGCAGGATGTTGAAAAGCTGTCCAGGAACATATGAAGCATTGGAATATTCATCTGAGATTAATCAGACACAACAAAACATGCAGGTGGCTGCTCTTTCCCTTTGACTTCTGGATCCTGGTTTCTTGCCTCCTGGAAGGTGTTCATTGGCTGCAGCTGTAGAGTAAAGGCTGTGGATTATTGTTCAGAAGAGCAACGCCTGTGAATGGGAAAGGTAAGGGCAAAACCACTCATTGGGCTTCTTCTCCAGTGAGTAGAGGTAAGAATGTTGAAGGATGGGTGCAGCATAAGAGTCAGAGAATCCAGACTTATCAACAGTAAGAACTGAGGCTACAACCTTTATTTTTTGGCCCCTGCTCTTGTCTGGGAATTGACTTGAATTGATGTCATGAAGAAGATTGTCTCATGCTGGCCCACCCCAAACTCCACATGTTTCAAATATACTGATGCCTGGGATCACATAGGTATATGTCCATATAGTAGCCTGGCAATTTTATTTATTTATATGCTTCAACCCCCAGGGGGTTTGAACCTCCCCCGTCCCTGTTGTTTTTTCCTGTTACGCTATACTCTCCTTAAACGCTCACATTCTAGGGTCCTTTTCATTTTAGGGCCTTCTTCCCCTTCAAAATTCATCTCAAATGTTACAGTCTACATGAAATCTTCTGCTATTGCCCTAGAGTCTAGGGCAGTGGTCAGCAAACTCAGTAGTCAACAGAGCCAAATATCAACAGTACAATGATTGAAATTTCTTTTGAGAGCCAAATTTTTTAAACTTAAACTATTTAGGTAGGTAGATTGTTATTAACTTAATTAGGGTACTCCTAAGGCTTAGGAAGAGCCACACTCAAGGGGCCAAAGAGCAGCGGTTTGCTGAGCCACAGTTTGCCGACCACTGGCCTAGACCATGTGGACCACTCCTTCCTCCATGTTTCTGTAGGACTCTGGACACTCCTCAAGTGTATACCTACTAGACTCCTAGCTGCATTAAGGCTAGGTTCACTGATTTAGATACTGATATAATGTTAGCTTTGTATGAGATAAATCCTCAAATATTAATATTAATGGTTTAACAAAGTAGAAGCTATTTTTCAATTGCATTAAGTCCAGTTGATGATGGCAGAGTAGGTGCTAGTGTTATGTATTCTGTCTCATGAAGTCATTCAGGAACCATCCATCATTCAGGATCCATCATTTAGGATGACCCATCATTCAGGATGATAAAAATCATAAGCATCTTTAACATGTGGTTTCTAATCTACTCTAGAGAATTTTTATACAGCCCATTAATGGTAGAAGAGAGACAAGATCCTTAAGTAATTTTTATGGGCCAGGTATGTTAAGTGATGCATATCACTTCTGTTCTCTTTCTGTTTGTTAGAACTCAAATCACATAAGGAAAGCTGGGAAATACAGTTTAGTTATTTACAAGGAAAGAAGAGGGAACTGATTTGGTAAAGTTATAGCTGTCTTTAGAGGCTACACTGCTTTATTTACTGCTGAATCCCCAGAAATGAGCACAGTTACTGGAAGACAGTGACTACATCCTATATAATAAAAGCCTAATATGCTGTCTGATCTTCCAGTCGTCTGTTCAACCAATCAAAGCGTAATATGCTAATGATATGCTAAGGCTGCTCAACCGCTCGCTATAACGTGCACTGACCACCAGGGGGCAGATTCTCCAACCGGTAGGTTAGCTTGCTGCTGGGGTCCAGCCCATTGGGACTGAGTGAGATGGGACAGACACGCCCTGGAGCCCTCCTATGGTCCCTCCCCGGCTGGCCAACCTCCCGTATCCCTCCCAGGCCCCGATCATGCACCGGTGGGATCCCTCGGCCTGGCCTGCACCATCTCGCAACCTGGGACCCCTCTGGGGATGTTGGAGAGCCAGTTTTGGCCCGATCCCACAGGCCAGGCCGAGGGACTCCACTGGTGCACGAATTCATGCACCAGGCCTCTAGTTGATTTATAATTGAAATTCCACAAATAAATTGTGACTTCATGATATAGTATCTTAGTACCCCAATCAAGCATGGGCATATAGTAGGAGCTCAATAAATGTTAGTCTGGTCATTATTGGGATTGTTATATCTAGGGGATATTCCTGTCCAGAACTTTTGGTATAATTCACCTCCAAAAGACAAATTTTCTAGGAGATAGCTCCTGATCCAGATGATCCTTCTGACCTTGGTCTTTGGTCCAACCTTATCCAATTACCAGATCTATCTTCTCCTCAAACTTCTTGGAAGCTAGATGTTAATTCCTGTCTAGCCAGAGACAATTTCTGAAGGCCCAAGCCTCTTCTTATGTGATGACCTCTCTTATTCGCTCTCCTTTCCCTCCCCTTTCCCACAAGCATGCACTTAATTTCTGCAATCTTAGCTCTTTTATTGCCATATCCAAATGTAGTTATGTAGTGTTCTATTACAATTAGAGGGATGGAGATGAAGGGAATGGAGGAGATGCTAATATCCCAGCCAATATTAATATTAAGAATACCACATATAATGCTTGTCTCTGTTCTAGCCTAGTCTAGTCTGTCCCAGTCCAGCTCTGTTAAAAAGAGCCATTGTGGTTCAGACAATCAGAATATTTTGTTACTTAGAGATAACATTTCTGGAACCATAGTGGGGACATTGAGTAATGGGAAAATGTGTTCTTGTCTTACAGAATGTCCTACCAGCTAAAAGTCCATTCAGCCACACATTGCTACTTCTTAGGGATCTCTTCTCTGTGGTAAAAATAGAATCAATGCATATGGGATGGCCAGTATACACCAATACTTCTGAATAGTTTTAAAGAATCACCTGAACATGGCAGGGAATAGCATTTGGCCAAAGAGAGTGCCAGATTTGGAATTAGAGTCTGCCTAGGGTGATCCTAGAGCAACTTTGTAATGTAGCCACAATATACTTTGAGAAGCCTCAGGCTCCCTACCCTGAGGTTTTCCTCTTGTTGCAAGGTGATTCTTCATCTACCTCTTGCAGGTATCTGGAGCCCTGTACCTCTACGATCTCTTCCCATTCCCCTTTGCTATCCTTGATTATGTTATTTCCATTTCTAAGAAAATGACAGTCAATGTGCCTCCCCTTTTTATCATACTTTTTTTTCCCCATCAGGTCCTTGTGATTGAGAGAGAAAGGGATCTAAATGTTAAAATAATGAGTAACTAGGGGAGGTAATTATTAGTTTCTAGAAGACAGTTGTTCACTTTACTAATAGTCAGTGGTATCTATGGCCTGACCCAATTGTTTTTCCAGAAAGGAGTTCTTTCACCTCCACAGAATTTGGATCACAGACAACTGTGCTTTAGAAAAACTTACAAGAGCTTGTTCAACTGACTGAGATGCTCAGATACAGAGGTGAAAATTGAGGAGATAGCTCAAGAGAGACCAGGAAACCATGTAAAGGAAATCTCTCAGGCTTTGGATCCACTGGAAGGAAAAGCTGGGAAATGACCTCCCCCCCCCCCTTTCTATGATACATTGAGGGTAAAATGGTCACATGCTATGTATTGGTGGGGATTATAGCTTTTCTTTGGGGGGAGGTTATAGCTTTTGAGAAGACGGAAGGTAAATACAAAACTTGAGTACTGAGCAACATAGCACAGGGCACAGTCATTAAAGAGATTTTTGAGAAATAAGAACTAGAGAAGTTGGAACATGTGCCTTTCTTTGAATTTCTATCTGAAAATTAAAAAAATAAAACCCTACTGAGTTAGGGGGAGCAGAACTTGTGGAGAAAAAGATACCATAGATTCAAGGGGTAAGGGGTTAGAGGAGGGAGAGAGAAAGAGAGAGAGAGAGAGAGAGAGAGAGAGAGAGAGAGAGAGAAGAATTGAGAGAAAGAAATGATTTTAAAAAGTTGCCCCCAGATACTTTTTTCCTTTAAAAGAGGAAATGTTTATTTAGATTAACAAAACAAAAAAAAAGGAGATCTAATAACACTGTAAATTCTGCTCCCAAAGTGTTTGTGTCAAACGTCTATCTTATCTGTGGTATAGTAATAAGAAGATTAGAGATAAAAAATCCTGGGGTCGTTTATTTGAAAACTTAACAACAGGGAATAATGTTTACTTTAATTATCTGGGGGGAAATTATCTGGGGAAGGATTAAGCAAAAAATAAAAAAAGAGAGAGAACTCATGGACACGGAAAACAGTGTGGTGATTGCAGCAGGGAGGAGTGTGGGTGGAGGCAGAAGAGGGTATAGATGGAATAAATGGTGATAAAAATAAGATAAAAAATAAATAACTCAAAATTGATCATAATTATAGATGTAAAACAAAAAACATTAAGAAAAAAACATAGGAAAATCTGTAGGATCTAAGGCTAGGCAAAGAGTTCTTAGACTTGACACAATCCATAAAAAGGAAAATTGATAAACTGGACATCATCAAATGAAAAGTTTTTGTTCTGTGAAAGTACACATAAAGAGAATGAAAAGACAATCAACAAACTGGGAGAAAATATTTGCAAATCACATATGCCACAAAGGACTAGTATCCAGAATACAAAGAAATCTTAAAATTCAAGATTAAGAAACCAGACAATCCAATTAGATAATGGGCAAAAGGCATGAGGAAACATTTCACCAAAAATAAATACAGATGTTAACTAAGCATATTATAAAATGTACAACATCATTAGCAATCATGGAAAAGCAAATTAAAAACACAATGAGATATCATTTCAAAAACATATAAGAATGGCTAAAATAAAAAGTAGTCTAAAACAAATGCTGATGAGTATGTAGAGAAAATGGATCACTCATAATTTCATGGTGAGAATGTAAAATGGTACAGCTTGTCTGGAAAACAGTTTGGCAATTTTTCATGAAACCAGACAATTACCATTGATCCAGCAAGTGCACTATTTATTGGGCATTTATCCCAAAGACATGAAAACTTGTTAACATTAAAATTTGTGCATGGATGTTTATAGCAGCTTTGTCTTTAACAGCCAAAAATTGAAATGATCCCAGCGGCCTTTAAGTAGGAGAACTGTTAAGCAAACTTTGGTACATCCATCCATGCCATGGAATACTACTCAGCAATATAAAGAAATAAAACTATTGATACATGCAACAACTTGGATGAATCTCCAGGGTATTATGCTGAATGAAAAAAAAAGCCAATCCCCAAAAGTTAATGCTGTATGATTTCATTTATATAATACTTTGTGTAACAAATTTTACTAATGGAGGACAAATGAGAGGTTTCTGTGGGTTACAGACAAGGGGTGAGGGCTGTTAGTGGGTATGGTTATAAATGGATAACTGGAGGGATCCTTGTAGTGTTTCAGTATCTTGACTGTGGTTATGGAGACACAAACCCTTATACATGTTCTAAAACTGTATAGAACTTAGTGCACATACATACACATAACTGAGGGGAAATATGAAAAATACTGGCTGATTGTATAAATATCAATATCCTACTTGTGAGTTTGTGCTATAGTTTTTGAAGATGTTAACATTGGGGAAAACTGGGTAAATGATAAATGGAATCTCTTTGCATTATTTCTTATAACTGCATGCAAATCTAGAATTATCTCAAAAATTTCAACTAAAAAAGCTAACATTTATGAATCTTGATATTATATATTTTCTAGGGAACAGTATCACCCAAAACCACATTACTGGTCTGCTTTCAGAGCTGACAGTTGAGTTGAAAGGTCACATAAATTGGGAATTTAACTATAAAGCTGAACTGTTTTGGCTGATAAATCCTGGTAAGCCAGTACTAGACAAAGGTAAAATTATAAGGAAATAAAGCAGAACAATTGTTTCCAAAGGCTGAGGATGGTGTGGGGTTGAATGCAAAGAGATATGGGAGAATTTGAGGGTATTGATATAATTGTTCTATGTCTTGATCATGGTGGCATTTTATGACTGCATGCATTTGTCAAAACCTATAGTATGTACACAATAGGGTAAATTTCATGCAATCCAAATTAGACTTTAAAAAAGACATTAGGTAGTACTATATAGCCACTAGAATGACTAAAATGAAAATGATTGACTGAACCAAGAGTTGGTAAAGTTATGGGCCAATTTGAACTCTATTACATTGCTGGTAATTTCTTATAAAATTAAACATTCACATGACCTATGACCTAGCAATATCTTCACTCTTAAGTATTTTACTCAAGATCATTGAGATCATATTTATAAAAATACTTCACAAAAAAAGGGAAAAAAACTTAACTGTTTTATGGGCTCCTCGGTGGAATTGTAGAGTTAAGACACTGGGTCCCAGTTCTGACACTTAATTGCTACTGTGACCTTTGACCAATGAGTCTCTTTTTCCTCATGTTTAAAATATAAATTACAACTTTTCATTTTCAAAGAAAGAATAAGGAGGCAAAGGTATAAGCAGAGAGGTATTGGCTACCCTCTGTCGCCAGTTGGCTCTTGAGGGCAGGGATGGAATATGTCATATGGGGTACCATGGACAGTTTTATGTTGTGTGAGGTCACTTCACCTGCTGCAGAATATTTTGTATTCCTGGTCCCCACCCACTAAATTCCAGTAGCATCATTATCACCCCCCTTCTTTGCACCAAAAATAAAAGCCCCCATACATTTCCAATTGCCCTTTGGTTGAAAACCACAAGCATGTATCTCACTAGTATGTAGTAGATGTTCAATAAACATTTTAACTGCTTGATTGATGGATTTTTAGGAGGGCTACACCTTGGCCCTTCTCATTATTGGTCTCTAGAGCTGGCCTCCCTGGGGGTTTATTTGTTGCGCCCAATCCAGAACCTAGACAAACATTTTCATGGGCACCATTTCACTAGGATCCTGACTGTGGAAATAAATGTGTGGTTTTCTTTAAGCCTGACACAAACCTAGACATCATTGGAGATACAAGAGAAGGATAAAGGGAAGGCTTTTTCCCCTATGCATTTTAGAGTTGGAGGGCTACAAGGAGCCCTTTGGTACATTATTGAGCTAATGTATTAATTTCAGGTACAGTCAACTCTGTTATCCTAAAATGGAATATCCAGATTACAGTGAAATAATTAAGCACAGTTAGTAAATAAAGAAATGTGTCAGGAGCACTATTTACTAGTTTCTGCTTCTCTTTAGTTCCTCATGAAATGTTCAATCCAGCCAAAATGTTTTTTTACCTCTCAACCCAGAAAAGATATAAACTAGAAATTCAATAGGTTGAGAGAAAGTAAGAGGGCTTTTTAATAGTTCCCTGCCTCAGTAAATCCAATCTCTCCCAGTAGCCCAGATGCTTTCAAAAGTAGTTGCTTTGCAGGGAAAGGAGCATATCTAGGTGCACAACAGATATACCTACAAAAGTGTTCTTAAATCCTGCCCTTATTACTCCTCTCCTTCATTTCTGTTGTCTCCACCCTAACACAAGCCACCAATCTCTCTCTTGCCCGGACCACTGCAATAGCCTCTGAACAGGTAATCAAGCATTTTTCTCAGTCCCTTTTGTTGCTGTTTGACATTCTGATAGCAACTTTATTATTATAGTCTAATATTTGCAGTTTTTTCAAATAAAACATTTAATGAAGTATGGATAAGAAGAAGTTAAGATTGGGGAAAATTTTAGAGAATATTCTGGACAATTAAGATGCATTAGTTATTTGCATGAAACCATAGCCATTAAAAAGTTTTGTTTTCTTAATAGTTGAAACTCCCCTTATATCTTCTATACTATTTATTAGCTTAAAATATCTGTGATTCTTAGATGGGGAAAGGGTAACCTGTAATTCCTTCAAAATGCTTGTGTTTCGCCCTGGCTGGTGTGACTCGGTTGAAGTGTCATCCCATACACTAAAAGGTGGGGGGTTTGATTCCTGGTCAGGGCACATACTCAGGTTGTGGGTTCAATCCCCAGTTTGGGGCACATGCAGGAGGCAACCAATTGATGTTTCTCTCTCCTCTCCTCTCCTCTCCTCTCCTCTCCTCTCCTCTCCTCTCCTCTCCTCTCCTCTCCTCTCCTCTCCTCTCCTCTCCTCTCCTCTCCTCTCCTCTCTCTCTCTCTCTCTCTCTCTCATCAATAATACTAAAAGAAGTTAGTGCTTCTTACCTCTTTTCTCTTAGTGATAGAGCATATTTTAAGAATGTAAATGCAGACCACATTACTCCCATTCCACTTGCCCTCTGGATCATCATATCTGCTGCGTTCTCTGCTTGTGCAATGGACTGAATATCTGTGTCTTCCTCCCACTTCAAATTCACATGATAAAATCTAATGTCCAAGGTGGTGTAGAAGGTGGGGCCTTTGGGAGGTCCTTAGATCATGAAGGTAGGTCCCTAATCAATGGGATTAGTGCTCTTATAAACCTCACAAAGCTCTCTCACCCCTTCTATCATGTGAGAATACAGCAAAAAGAGGGCATCCAGGGAGAAGATCCTCACCCAACACCCAATCTACTGGTGCCTTAATGTTGGACTTCCCAGACTCCAGAATTGTGAGAAATAAATGTTTGTTGTTTGTAAACTACCTAGTGTATAGCATTTTGTGGTATCATCCCAAAAGACTAAAACAACCTACAATTTGCTATGCTGAGTTCTGGGGATGCATTGGTAGTCTAGGCTTATGAGGCCCTTATGTAGCTTAAGGTTTTGTAGAGAGTAGACAAATAGCCAATCACCATAATAAATATCTATACTAATAAAAGCCTAGTTGGCGTCACACCCTTGCACGTGCTGTCATCACAAGAGGTCCACCACAAGATGGCTGCCACAAAGATGGCCACCACAAGATGGCTGTACACATAACAGAGGTAGGGCCCAGCGGCCACTCTGTGCAGTGAGGCCTGGGGGTACCACGGCTCCTTGCAGCATGGAGGACTCTGGTCCTGGCGTCTCCACCGCCTTGCATGGAGGAGGCAGGTCACGGCAGGGGAGGGCAGTTGTGGGAGATAGGGCCAGCAGGGGAGGGCAGTTGGGGGCAATCTGACTGGCAGGGGAGCAGTTAGGTGTCAATCAGGTCAGCAGGGGAGCGGTTAGGGAGCAATCAGACTGGCAGGCAGAAGCAGTTAGGGACAATCAGGCAGGCAGGCAGGTGAGCGGTTAGGAGCCAGCGGTTCCGGATTATGAGAGGGATGTCCGACTGCAGGCCTAAACCAGCAGTCAGACATCCCCCGAGGGGTCCCAGATTGGCGAGTGTGCAGGCCAGGCTGAGGGACACCCCCCTCCCATGCACGAATTTCATGCACCGGGCCTCTAGTCTAATTATAATTATCTTAAGTGCCTTAGAGAAAAAGGAAGAATGCTATGAGAAAGAAGGCTCTTAATCCCACTCTTTACATGGTTGGCTCCTTCTTCTATTTTCCTTTTAACTTTTTATGTACAAATAATTTCAAAGGTATTGAATAGTATATCCTTTATACAGATTTAACTCATGTTGTCATTTCACTCCCATTTGTTTTTTCTATATATAAATTTTAAAAATCACTGGAGAGTAAGTTGCACACTTTATGGTCCATTACCCCTAAACATTTTAGCACATATTTTTAAAGTCCAGAGATATTATCTTACATAGCCACAATACAGTTATCAATCACAAGAATTTAATATTGGTGTCATTATTTTATCTAATCTGTTGTCTGTTCTCAAATTTGTTGACCTGAAAATGCCCGTTACACCATTTTCCTCTCTTTAGTAGGGGATCCAGTCTACAATCCCACATTGACTTTATTGCCATGTTTCTTTAGCCTTCATTACTCTGGAATAGTTTCTTAGCCTTTCCTTGTCTTTTATAATATTGGCAATTTTGAAGAATATATTCCTGTTGTTATTGACTGAGTTGTGTTTCCCCAAATTAACACATTGAATCCCTAACCCCCAATGTGACTGTATTTGGAGATAAGACCTTTAGAGTGGTAATTAAAATTAAATGAGGTCATAAGAGTGGGATATTAGTTAGATAGGACTGGTGTCGTTATAAGAAGAGAAAGAGACACTGGAAAACTCTCTCTCTGCATGAGCACAGAAGAAAGCCCATGTGAGAACATAGTGGGAAGGTGGCTATCTATAATCCAGGAAGAAAGGCCTCACCAGAAATCAACTCTGACAGCATTTTGATATTGGAATTTTAGCCTTTAGAACTGTGAGAAAATAAATGTCTGCTATTTACTTTAAGCCAGTCTGTGGTATTTTGTTAGGGAAGTCTGAGCACACATGCACCCCTTTTAAAAATAAGATGTTCCTCCTTTGGTTTAATATTTCCTCACCATTAAATTCAGATTACTAGTATGCCAGCATACTGCATAAGTGATGTTGTCTCCTCAGCATATCACATATGAAGGCACACAATGTTAATCTGCTCCTCATTGGTGATAATAATGTTGATCATCTGATCAAAAAGATGTCTGGTTTCTCCACTGTAAAGTTATTACTTTTACCTTAGCAACTAATATGTAATCTGTGGAGAGACACATTAAGACCTTACTTCTTATCATATTGTTTCCTTCATATCATTCAAGTCTCAACATAAATGCCACCTCTTCAAAGGTGCCTTCCTTGACCACCCATATTTAAAGTGGGCTACCTGCTTTTGCTCTCATTGCACCTCTGTCCATTTTCTTCACAACATTCATCCTAACTTTTGATCTTGCATCAATTTGTGTGTTTGTTAATGTCTGTCTTCTACTAGACTTTTTAAGTTTCGTGAAGCCAGGGGATGGGGTAGGAGGATGGGTCAAATATTTTTGTCTGTTATTTTCTCCTCATCACCTAGTGCAGTGCTGGGAATACAGTAGATGCTCAATAAATATATGTTGAATGGAAAAGTAAATCAATAAATGAATACATGTGCTTTGGAAGGGATTTGCTAAGCACCTAAATATATCTCACTGGTGCTGCCCTTTGGAGAGAAATTATCCTGTAGATGTTTACTAATTTTCAAATCATGTTCTGAGGGGGTTTTCGTTTGTTTTTGGAGAGGAGGAGGTGCCATGTTCAGATGTGTACTACCCTTTTGACTTTTAAACGTAATTTTTCTGCTGAGATATCCACTATTCAGTAGACAGAGTTGAAATTCAGCCATTGGCAGAAGGCTGATTGATTGACAGGCCCGATTCCACTGACAAGTGTCTTCTAGAAGAAATTTCTCTAGCTCCCTGGAGAGTCAGGCTGGTTCTTCTCCTCATCTGAAAGAATACCACCCAATTCCTGGTGCAGATTGAGAAAGCTGGATCTGGGCATAACTTTGAAGTAGGTAAACCCTTTTGTTGGATCTCCTTTCTAGGTAGATTTCTCCTACCTTAAGGGGTACAAACCATCCCCTCTTCTCAAGCACCTGGTGTCTTGTTGCTCCCCTCCTTAATTGTCCTCTCCAGTTGGCACCCTAAGTGCTGAACCTTCTCATTATGACTTCCTGGACTAGCTGTGTGATCATAAGCAAATCATGACCTTTTGAATTATCTTAAAACTGCAACTGGCACAGGGAGAAAGTGAGATGTAGTATATGAGAGAGCCTAGCATAATGCCTGGCATATAGTAGGTATTAAGTGAAGTATCTCAGGGATGTACTCCCTGTTTCTGATGATAACAGCTTGCTATAGGGCAACTGATATTGCTCTTTGACAGCCAATAACTTCTGGTAGTATGATGGTTTAACTCCATCGAATGAACCTTCAGTGGTGGACTCTGAGGCACAGTAGCCAGCTAGTGAACAGTGGATATTTTCCTAACAGTTACCTAGAAATTTGTCTTTAGAGGCAACCTATTATGTAATCTATTCAAGATTTAACACATATTTTTATGGCTTCTCTGCTAGACTATTATATTGTTCATCCATATTTGGTGTCCCTACATGCAATGTTTCTACATACAGAAGGATTATACTTTCCTATCCTTTTAAAAACTGGCTGAGATGTATGACTTGCTTTGGCCAATGAAATGTGAACAGAAGTGGCATGTATCACTTCTAGGTAGAAGCTTGAAGAGTCAGTGCTTGCTTTGCCACTTTCCCTTTCCCATATGATATATTGAATGGCAACATCCCACATGGCTTCTTCTCTATTAGCTAAGATCCTAGAGTGAGTACAACTAAGATCTACTTACAAATAGAACCCTCCCCATTGCCATCCCACCAGCCTATTTTGGACATGTAGTATGAGTAAGAAATAAATGTTTACTATAAGCTACTAAAATGTTGAAATTGTTTCTTATTGCAGCATAACCTAGCTTATACTAGCTTGCATAGCTTCCAAAGATGCCAGTAGACTGATTATAAATAGTTCATCTTCAGTTGATACATGACAACTGATCCTTGAGCTTGGACTGAGGGGCCAACTTACTTCTTGCTTTAATTCTAGAGTAATATTAAAAACGTCCAAGACACAGAGCTCAAGAAGTCCAGGTGTGAGAGGTGGTACTCTAAAAGACAAAGCCTGCTCTGTGGCTAAGCACTCCCTTTCTTTGCCCTCTCTCCTTGGATAATGAAGTAGAACCTCCGGGCTGGCCTCCAGAGGTCCCAGCTCAATGGCTGTCAGGACTTTATGTAAAGCATATTATAAATCTTCATTTTCTCTCTTCATAAACCAGTGTGAGAGTGGGCATCTGTGTTGCAAGTGGAATTTTCTGTTTTTAGTGACTTGACACTTTGGTCCTTTTATTATAAACCCAGTTTTAATTTTCTTAACATAGTCCAGGCACAACACATAAACCTCTGCACCCTGGGGAGGCCTATATGGTTAGTTCCATTAGGGCTATGCTTTTTTTTTTTAAACAAGTTTGTTTGAATTGATTAAAAGTGTTCCAAAAAGTAGCAAGGTTATTTCCTTGTGTGGGCAGCTCAGGGACAAGGGGGATGGAAACTAAGTTGTTGGAGCACACACAGTAATTGGTGAACTTGTATTAGTGACCAGATGCGTAGAAAACAAGGTACTGACTCTCAGTGCTTTTCCTAGTTTTCAAGTTTAATAATTTCAGAGTCCTTTGTGTCTAGAAAATTGCAAGTGAAAAGTAGGTAGTCAATAAATATTCAGAATATTTGTCAGTCCTTATATTACTTGATTTCTTAGCCTTCAGCATTTGATACATTTGACCTCTCCCTCATTGAAATAGCCTCTTCTCTTGGCTTCTATGACTCTTCTCTTGGTTCTCACATCTCTATAGTTTATCCTTGATCTCCTTATCTTGATCCTCCACCTCTGCCTAGTCGTTAAATGTTGCTATCACCATGGCTCTGTCCTAGTACTTATTCTACACACTAGCCCTGGGAAATTTCAACCATTTCTGTTACTACAGTTACCATCTCTATATCTCCAACCAAATTCTCTTTCTATAACATCATATTTATATATCCAAATGCCTACTGAACATCTTCATTTGTATGCTCTATGGATATCCTGAAAATAAACATGTCCAAAGGACCATATGTTCTACCCCTCTGCTCCTCCTCTGATATGTTCCTTATCTCAATGAGGATACCATTATTTACCCAAACAAGAAACACAAATATTATTTATCATCATGCTATCTCAACATAGCTAGCTAATACTGACATAGTTACAAATCTCTCCATATTTATGTTCTCATTGGTTTATAACATCCAAATGGAAGGTCCATAGGTATCTTAAAGCCAATACTTTCCAAATATAATTTACTACTTCCCCCTTCCTAGTCTATTTCTTTTGCTTTATCTCCAACTATACCTAAGAGCCATCCTCACCATACATGCCATGTAATTTTTATTCCTCCATTAATTTACTTATGCCATTTCTTCTGCCTAAAATTCTCTTTTCTCCATTTGATAATTTCATATTCATTTTTCAAAGTCCACACTAATCACCTATTTGTGAAGGTTTTCAAAGCATTCTTTAGAATAAACCTTCTATCTATATGATATATATATATATATATATATATATATATATATATATAATCTGTCCCAAAACACTTATCATATTATAATACTTATTTTCATGTTTGTCTTTTATGCTTTATATACTTTAAGCTTATTGGTAGCAGAGACTATGCTTTATTAATCTTAATCCCCTTGCACCTAATAGTGTGCCTGACACAAAGTATGCCTTCAATTTATGTTTGTGAAATGAATGAATCCATTAAGTAATATTTTATTGATCTTCACATTTTCAGAGTAATATGAAGGTTAGAGACTAACTAGGTTTGAATGGAGATAGCTAAGACATAATTTAATGAATTTATTCAAGTAATTATTAATCTCTTGCATTTATAGAGCCCCATAGACTCTCAAACAATAACCATGGACATTACTTTATATAATCCTCACAACAACCGTATGAGGTGGGTGGATTAGGGTAGAAATTAATATCCTTTTACATGAGCCACAAAATAAAGTCCTAAAGGGCATCCCATTAGGTGGTTATGGAGCTGTGACTAGAACCCAGGTTTCTAGACTTCTACCCAGTCCAGTGCTCTTGAAGTATTAATACAAGTATGATAAATTTGTTCTTCAGTTCTACAATGGTCTGAACTAGAGTAAATAGGATTCAAAATCTTAAAGAGAAAGCATTTAATTGGATGAGAAAGTAGATATTACATTAAACTACTAGAAGAGGTTGTAGTTCTAGGTTCTTGAATAATTTGAGGACTCATTCAGCTGCATGAGTCTCTGATAATAACAGCTACAACTACACTATGTGCCAAGCATCATGCAGGTAAACTCTTATTTGATTATCTTATTTAATTATACCTATGAGGTATAGTTTACAAAATAAAACTGAGACTCAAAGATGTTAAGCAAATTGTTGGAGGTCACACAGCTAGTATTTAGCTGAGCTGGAATTCTAGGCCTATCTTACTCTAACACCTTTATTCTTTCCTCTGAATTTTTAAGTCAACTTTATTTTTAGAGCAGTTTTAGGTTCCCATCAAAATTGAATATTAAGTACAGAGAATCTTCATTATCCCCTTCCTTCACATACACAGAACCTCTACCAGTATCAGCATCTTTCACCACAGTGATATCTTTGTTAAAATTGATGGCCCTACACTGACTGTTATCTCCCAAAATCCATAGTATACATTAGGGTTCACTCTGTGTTGTACATTCTATGGGTTTGGACAAAAGTATAATGCCATAAACCCACCCTTATAGTATTGTACAGAATAGTTTCACTGCCCTAAAAATACTCTGTGTTCCACGGATTCATGCCTCCATCCCTATGACCACTGGTAACCATTAATCTTTCATTGTTTTCATAGTTTTGCCTTTAGCAGAATGCCATATAGTTGGAATCATATAATATGTAGCCTTTTCAGATCGGCTTCTTTCACGTAATACTATGCATTTAAGGTCACTCATGTCTTTTCATGACTTGATACCTCTTTTTAATTTATTTTATTTGTTTTTTAAAATCTTTATTGTTGAAAGTATTGCATATATTCTCTTTTTCCCCATTGACCCCTTCTAGCCTTGCCCGGCCTCCCCCTGCTCCAGGCCTTCAGCACCTTATTGTCTGTGTCCATGGGTTATGCATGCATGCATACAAGTTCATTGGTTGATCTCTTCCTACCCAACCATCCTCCCCCACCTTCCATCCAAGATTCTGGAATCTGTTCTATGCTTCTATGTCCCTGTATCTATTTTATTCATCAGTTTATTTTGTTCATTTGATTCCATATACAAGTGAGATCATGTGATACTTGTCTTTCTCTAATGGACTTATTTCAGTTAGCATAATGCTCTGCAGGTCCCTGCATGTTGTCTCAAAGGGTAAGAGACCCTTCCTTTTTACAGCTGCATAGTATTCCATGGTATAAATGTACCACAGCTTTTTTATACACTCATCTCCTGATGGGCACTTGGGCTGTCTCCAGATCTTAGCTATTGTAAATCGTGCTACTATGAACATAGGGGTTCATGCATTCTTTCTGATTGTTGTTTCAGGTTTCTTAGAATATATTCCCAGAAGTGGGATCACTGGATCAAATGGCAGTTCCGTATTTAAATTTTTGAGGAAACTCTATACTGTTTTCCATAATGACTGCACTAGTCTGCATTCCCACCAGCAGTGTACTAGGGTTCCCTTTTCTCCACATCCTCACCAGCACTTATCATTTGTTGATGGTAGCCATTCTGACAGGTGTGAGGTGATAACTCATTGTCATTTTAATTTGCATTTCTCTGATGATCAGTGACATTGAGCATTTTTTCACATCTCTTGGCCATCTGTATGTCTATTTTGGAGAAGTGTCTATTTAGGTCCTTTGCCCATTTTTTAATTGGGTTGTTTGTCTTCCTTTTGTTAAGTTGTACAAGTCCCTTATATATTTTGGATATTAATCCTTTATCAAATATATCATTAGCAAATATGTTCTCCCATACAGTGGGCTCCCTTTTTATTTTGTTGATGGTTTCTTTTGCTGTGCAGAAGTTTTTTATTTTGATGTAGTTCTATTTGTTTATTTTTTTCCTTCATTTACTTTGCCGTAGGAGATGTATTCATAAACACATTGCTATGAGAGATCTCTGAGATTTTGCTGCCTGTGGTTTTTCTAGGATTTTTTGTGGTTTCACAACTTATGTTTAATTATTTTATCCACTAGAGGCCCAGTGCACAAAATTTGGGGCACTCAGTCCCTCAGCCCGGCTTGTGCCCTCTCATAGTCTGGGACCCCTTGGGGGATGACCACCTGCTGGCTTAGGCCTGCTCCCCAGGGTATTGGGCCTAAGCTGGCAGTCAGACATCCCTCTGGCAGCCCGGCACCCCTCTGGGGATGTCCACTTGCCAGCGGGGAGCAGACCTAAGCTGCAGTCAGACATCCTTAGCGCTGCTGAGGAGGCAGGAAAGGCTCCCACCACCACCACTGTACTGGCAGCCATCAGCCTGGCTCGTGGCTGAGCAGAGCTCCCCCTGTGGGAGCACACTGACCACCAGGGGGCAGCTCTGTCTTGAGCTCCCTCCCCCTGGTAGCCACTGTGTGTCTTATTGACCAGTCATTCCACAGTCTTTTCTGCTGATAACTGCGAAATGAAAATTAATACTTTGTATTATTACAAGAATGATAAGCCAGAGCTACAGGACGGGGG
>NW_005871050.1:25333528-25348803 GCF_000147115.1 Myotis lucifugus | reverse complement strand
CCCTGCTGCGGGTTGCCCTCTGTGTGTGGGGCGAGGGCCTTGGCCTAGTGCCACCTGCATCCCTGGCTATCCACCCCCAGTTCCCCATTTGCCATTGGGCGATCAGAGACTGCCGGCCAGGAAAAGGGACCAAGAGGTAGTCAGTGCGCCTCATAGTGACTGGTTGAGCAGTCGTTCTGGTTGTTCCACCATTAGGATCAATTTTCCTAATACCCTTTTATTATATAGGATGGGTGTTGGATTTTGTCAAATGATTTTTCTGCATTGATTGATATGATCATGTGATTTTTGTCTTTCAATTTGTTTATGTGATGTATCACGTTTATTGATTTGCAAATACTGTACCAGCTTTGAATCCCTGGAATTAACCCCACTTGGTCATGGTGAATGATCATTTTAATATATTGCTGGATCTGATTTGCTAATAGTTTGTTAAAGATTTTAGCATCTATGTTCATCAGGGATATTGGCCTACAATTCTCTTTCTTTGTAGTGTCTTTATCTGGTTTTTGAATTAGGATAATGCTAGCCTCATAAAAAGTTGATAGCTCTTTTTCAGTGCTGAATAATATTCCATATTCTGGCTATAGCATAGTTTATTAATCCACTCACTTAATGAAGGGCAACTTGGTTGCTTCCTACATCTGTGTGTAGGTTTTTGTGTGAACATAAGCTTTCAAGTCATGTGGGTACATACTAAGTAGAGTGATGGCTGGATCATATAGTAAGAGTGTGTATTGTTTTGTAAGAAATTGATCCACATTGTTGCCAGTATTTAGTGTTGTCAGTGTTTTGAATTTTAGTTATTCTAAGAGGTGTGTAGTAATATCTCATTGTTTTATTTTTCTTCTCTATTGAATTCACTGGGGTGACATTGGTTAATAAAATTATATAGGTTTCAGGTATATAATTTTATAATACATCATCTGTATATTGTATTATGTATTCACCACCCCAAGTCACTATTATTGTTTTAATTTGCAATTCCATATTGTCATATGATGTGGAGCATCTTTTCATATGCTAACTCACCATCTCTATATCTTCTTTGTTAAGATATAAGTTTAGATCTTTTGTCATTTTTAAAGTAGAGTTGTTGTCTTCTTATTGTTGAATTTTAAGGATTATTTGTACACTTTGGATAACAGCACATCATAATATATGCATTTTGGAAACATTTTTTCTAAGTCTATGGCTTGTCTTACCCTTTTGAGCTTCCAATTTTTTAGAGGCAGTGTAGAATTTTCTTGGCTATTTTTGGATATTTATTTTGTCATACAAATTTCATTATCAACTTGTCAGGTTGTACCAAAAAGTACTATTGGGATTTTGTTTGGCATTGTTTTATACTTATGGATGAGTCTTGAGAGAACTGTCATGGTGTATCCATCAATTTATTTAGGTCTTCTTTTCTGTCCTTCAGTAAAGTTTTATAAGATTCTGCATACTGATGATGTACATATTGTGATCTATTTATTTATTCTTTATTTTAAATTAAGTTTATTGGGATAACAGTGGTTAATAACATGATATAAATTTCAGGTGCACAACTTTATAATATAACATCTGTATACTCCATTGTGTGCTTACCACCTGTAGCCTAGTCCCTTTCATATATTTATTATTTAAGTATTTATACCCAGTCTGCCATAGGAGCAAGCAGAAGAAGGAGTGCTGGTTACAACCCTGGCAGGTGACATGGGGTTCTGATCTACCTGTTCATGCAGCTTACTTGTGTCATCTTGTCCTGTTTTTTCTCAGTCCTGGAGTACAATTTCTATTTTATGATGGACAACTGCTATACTGGACTAACTTTATGACTTGGTTACTTTTACAGAACTCAGCTCATAACCAGTTCTAGATACGTTGTCACTTGATGTCCCACGCTAATCATTCCATTTTTATCAGTATACAGCTGTTCATTGGTCTTACCATATATTTGACTATTGTGCTAATGTTTTTAAAGAACCAGCTTTTAGTTTTGTTAATCATCTCTATAGTTTGTCTATTTTATATTTTATTAATTTTTGCTTTCCCTTTATTAGTTCTTTCCTTCTACATTCTTCGGTTTTAGCAGCATTGTGCTGGAGCTAGCTCATATCAACTAATGAGAGCCAATTATTACATTTTATGGAAATTTGCAATTGATTGTTTAAAACAGCCTTTATTAAAAATTAAATTACATTAAATTATAATAAAATAAATTATCTTAGAAACAAACTTAATAAACATTCAAAAACTGTCACTCCTCAATTAGTTTACTACATTTTACTATTATATATGCTCTTGAGGCTATTAACTTTGATTGTGTGTCAACATAGGAAATGTTATATAATGGTGTGCTACTGTGCATCTTTTCCAGGTGATGTCATGTTGGCAGTGTGAAATTGGCCATGGTTAGAATATTTAAACCCACAGAGATCTGTACATGCTATAAATCAGGGCTTGATTTATTGTTTTTGTGATTGTCGACTTAGAAAGTGATGAAAAGTATTAATAATGTAGGTTGAACTTAAAGCTGTGCTGTATCTATAGCTATTGTATTTTTGAATAGCAGAAAAAAAATAAGAAAACATTCTTCCAGTGTTAGAAAACTATTAGCTGAGAAAACAAATAAGTCACTGATATCATTGACAAGTGAGTGCAGTTCCTACATAATTCTTCATTGTTTCACTTTATCTTACTCATTGACATAAATGAAAATATAAACCAACATTTATAGTGGAAATATATATACTCAAAAATCTGATTCTTAAACATTAACAGCACACTACTGCTATATTCTGTTATTTTTCTATCTTTTTGAGTTGAACCTCTGCTTATTAATTTTCAGTATTTCCTATCTACACTAATAAAAGACAAACATGCAAATTGACCATACCTTCGCTATGCTTTAAGTCACGCCCACCAGCCAATCAGAGCGACTATATGCAAATTAACCCAACCAAGATGGCGGCTGGCAACCATGGAGCTGGAGCAAGCAGGAGGCTTGGTTGCTCCAGTGATGGAAGAAGCCAAGCTTCCCGCCTGCCACGGCTGACTCGGAGCTCCACTCAAGGCAACAAAGTTTCAATTATAGAAGATAAATAAACCCCAGATACCTGCTTTCAGCCGGCCGTGGCCATGGAGCTGGAGCGAGCAGGAGGCTTGGGTTGCCCCTGGCAATGGAGGAAGCCAAGCTTCCCACCTGCCCTGGCCGGCTCTGAGCTCCACTCAAGGCTACAAAGTTTCAATTATAGAAGGTAAATAAATTCCAGAATAAAAAAAGAAAAGAAAAAAAAGAGAGGCTGGGAGCTTCCGTTGCCGGGGGGCTTGGCCAGCCTGAAAATCGCCCTCAGCCACTCATCCAGACTGGCCAGGCACCCCAGTGGAGATCCCCCACCCTAAAGGTGGTGTGGCCAGCCTGTAAACAGCCATCAGCCCCTCACCCAGGCTGGCCAGGCATCCCAGTTGGTCCCCCACCCTGAAGGGGGTGTGACCAGCTGCAAACAGCCCTCAGCCCCTCACCCAGGCTGGCCAGGCACCCCAGCGGGACCCCCACCCTGATCCGGGACACCCTTCAGGGCAAACCAGCTGGGCCCCACCCATGCACCAGGCCTCTATCCTATATAGTAAAAGGGTAATATGAAAACTGACCCTAACAGCAGAAAGACTGGGAATGACTGGTCACTATGACACTGACCACCAGGGGGCAGATGCGCAATGCAGGAGCTGTCCCCTGGTGGTCAGTGTGCTCCCACAGGGGGAGCTCTGCTCAGCCACAAGCCAGGCTGATGGCTGCCAGCACAGTAGTGGTGACAGGAGCCTCTCCCGCCTCCTCAGCAGCACTAAGGATGTCCGACTGCAGCTTAGGTCTGCTCCCTGCTGGTAAGTCAACATCCCCCGAGGGCTGCCGGGCTGTCAGCCGGATGTCTGACTGTCAGCTTGGGCCTGATCCCCCAGGAAGCGGGCCTAGGCCAGCAAGTGGACATCCTCTGAGGGGTCCCAGACTGCAAGAGGGCATAGGCCGGGCTGAGGGACCCCCCTGAGTGCACAAATTTTTGTGCACCGGGCCTCTAGTTTTGTAATAAATGCCTGTATATCTTTATATTACCTTCTAATTTTCATTTTAGCTAGTGATGCTCTGATAAACAGACTCTTAGGGAAAAAAAGAACAAAGGGAAAAAATAAAAAGAAGCCCTGACTTTTATCATTTGCCTGTTTCACAGTATATATGCGTCTACCATGGCTGATTTAAAGCTGTTTAATAACTGGTTGGCAGAATTCCTGAATATTTAAACCAGTTTTGGGGAGCTGTTGTAAAGCAGTGCTAGCTTGCCACTAATAAGCTATATACCACAGCTTCTGATATGTAGTACTTCTTTTATCAATCAGTTACAAAGATTTGATAATTTTCATTGATATTTAGAAGTGCACACTTATAGTTTAAAAGTCTATGCTTTTTTGAGGGGCATATTTTGGATATTCTCATTTTATTACATTGTGATTGAAGAATGAGTTAAGGTATTCATATTGTTCTATTTGCTTGAGATTTTTTGTGGTCTACAGTGTGTTCAATTTTTCAAGTTTTCCATGTGTGTTTAAAAATATTTATTTTTCATTTGGTGGATGCAGTTTTTAAAATTATAGACTTTACTTTTTACAGAAGTTTTAGGTTCAATGCAAAATTTAGCAGAACATACAGAATTTCCATATACTCCCTTTCCCAACCGTCAACATTCTGCACCAGAGTTGTACATTTGTTACAACTAATGAACCTGCATTGACATATCATTAACACCCAAAGTTAATAGTTTAAATTAGGGTTCATTCTTGATGTTTCAGGTTAAATAAGTTTTTGCTAATGTATAATGACATGTATCTACCATTATAGTATTGTACAGAATGGTTTCCCTGCCTTAAAAATTTCCTGTGCGCCTCCTATTCATTCTTCCTTTCTCCATTCCTGGGCAACCATTGATCTTTTCACTCTCATCATAGTTTGGCTTTTTCTAAGATGTCATATGGTTGGAATCATAAAGCATGTGGCCTCATAAGATTGGCCAGTGTTTTATATATCTATTTATTAGCTCAATTTTATTATTAATTTAAATCTTATGTATCAATCATAACTTTTGTCTACTTTATCTATCAGTTACTAAAAGATATTTGTTAAAATCTGTCACTCTGATGATAGATTTGGTTATTTCTCATTTTAAATCTGTCAACTTTCACTTTATAGATTTTGGAGCTATAGTTTAGATGCAGAAAATTATATATCCGTTTTTAGCAAAGGGCTATTTGTTAATAATTATTTGATGTGTGTCTTTCTCTTTATTAACCTTAAATTTCATTTTGCCTCTTCTGCCTTTTTGCATTGCCCCATTTTTTGTTTAATATCTCTGACTCATGATGTTTTAGGTATGTGTCTTATAGATAGCACATAGCTGCATTTTAAATATTTAATCTGAATGTCTCTGTCTTCAAATAGGTGTTTCTAATTCATTTACATTTATTGTGAGACTGTTGATATATTGTTTTGTGTTTTCTGATACCATGCTTTTTTATGGCAAATTGTCTAGGAGCATTAATTTTTTCAGGTTGACTTTGTTTTCACCTATGACTTGGGCCAGGGACCTCATAATTGTCCTTTGGCCAGCAATTAGATTAAAAAAATACCCTTTCCATTTCTCTGCTTTTCCTTTCCTCCAGGTACACCAGTTCTAACTCTGCTATACACAGAACTTGCAACCCTGACTTCTATTTTCTTTAAAGCATTAAAATTCTAGATCCTAAGTACTATATCGGGTTCACTTATTCCTTTGAGCCACAAGTCTTCAAACCCTACTCACACCATTTTGGGTATTTTCTTTATTTCTGGCACCTGGAGATTTCCTTTCCTCCTTTCAAAATCAGGTATACATTTACACTGTAAAATCTGGAATTGCTACATATTTGGAATGTGTGTGTGTTTGTGAGGTGTGTGTGTGTGTGTGTGTGTGTGTGTGTGTGTGTGTGGTGTGTATTGGTAGGATGTTGGATTACTTTCTACATCAGTCTATCATTTGATTTTGACTGAAAACAAGCCTGCTTTTAACTAGTAAGCTCTACTATGTCCTAGTGTTGTTTTTCATCTTAAGCTGCCAATATTGCCCTTGATGCTTCTGTGCATTTTATAAATAAAGAGACAGAATCTGTAACACGCACTTTCTTCATACAATATAAATAGACATATCTATCACACGTGAAGTTTTCAAGTACAGGAAAAAAGTTAGCAATTATCCTTTGTTTACTTTCTAAATGAGCCAATTATTTTCTTCATTGGTTAGCAGTTTGGTGTTTTTTTTATTTGTTTTTAAATATAAATTCTTTATTGTTGAAAGTATTACATATGTATCCTTTCCTCCCATTGATCTCTCTGCCTGCTCCCACCCCCAAGCACATACCCTTATCCCCCTAGTGTCTGTGTCCATTGGTTATGCTAATATGCATGCATGCAAGTCCTTTGGTTGATCTCTTACCCCCCTCACCCTCCTCTGCCTTCCCTCTGAGGTTTGACGGTCTCAAGAAATTGGCAGTTTGTTTTTTAATTCAGGACCTTAATAAATGAAGACATAGTTTGCCTATTTTAGTTGTGTACCACCTTTCATTGTATATGAGGGTGCCAAATTCAGATAGTTACTTCTTAGGAAAAGCAAGGCCTAAAGTTTAATGAATAAACTAAAATTTGGTCTTTAGAGTTGATGTGTAAGCAGGATCCTATATAGATATGCTGTTTTTTTTTCCTGCTGCAGACATTCTGCTTTGACTAATATATTTAGAAGATTGAAGATCAACACCTGTTCCTAGTGGATCTCTCTCATACAGTGACCTTTGCTTCACCCTGTATAAATACACACATGGTGATTAAGCTGTCAGATATCACAGGAAATTTTTTCAGGGGTGAGGACAATGAATCACTCTTGGAATTTCTCACAATGGTCCCCCAGATGTCTGCTATCCACCGTGTCAGTTATTTCTTTGGCCACTTTTTTATATTAAGCCAGAGTCTCCAAATGGGACACGACTGTTGTGGAATTTGAGGATTCCCTAACAAGTCTAGGCATTGAACTAAGTAATTTCTTATTAAGAGCCCTCCCATTTCTGGCATTTTATGGGCTCAAATTTCATTGCCAGATTCCATGATTGTGGACAGATATAACGATAGTAAGTTTGTGCTTAGGAAAGTGTCAATGCTCATGTTTATTGCTACAATAGGACGTAATACAAACCTATTTGTCAGTAGAGATCTCTCCAATATCTCAGGACTTTTACAATTGGTGGAAGAAAAGAGAAGGCAACTAATACTTATTGAGTTATCACATTGCATGTATTATCTCGGTTAAAACTTACTTTCTGTGAAGCGGGTGCTATTTTCCCCATTTTATAAGAAATTGAGTTTGAGATCATTTAATTGACTTGCTCAGTGCTGCATATCAACTAAGTAGTGGAGATCAAATTTGAATCCAAGTCCTGGTTTCAAAGTCTTTTCACAGCTCATATTGCCTGTTATCTATCCCTCAATTTATTCATTCATCATATATTTATTTAGTACCTACTATGTGCCATACAGGTACTGTGGATACATGGTGAATAAGGCAAAGTCCTTGTTCTTCATAATGTTTAATTTACAGCATGAATTTATCCTGAATATGGTAGACCACAGGACAATGAGCATTGCCACAGCTGCAGTAAGATTCAAAACAGATAACTGGATTACAAAAAGCATGGAGGGGCATGGTGAGACCTGGTTAACATTCGTCAGGATGGGACCAATCATTGATCTAATTATCCTCTTGCTCAGATCCCCAACATACCCCATTATTTTTTTTACCAAAAATGATGTCAAAGTGAAATGAAAGAACTTAATCCTTCTTTTGTATATAAACCTCTAAAAACAGCAACTTTATTAAGGTATACATATACCATGAAATTCACCCATTTAAAGTATGTAATCCAATGGTTTTTAGCATATTTACATAGCTTCACAACTATCATTACAATCTAATTTTAGAACAGTTTCATTACCTCAAAAAGAAACCGCATAAACATTATCAGTCATTTCCCATTCCAGATTTTCCTCCCTCTCTGCTCTAATCCCAGGAAACAGCTACTTTCTGTCTATGGATTTGCCTATTTTGGACATTTTGGAATTATGTGATATATGATGCTTTGTGACTGGCTTCTTTTGCTTAGCATAAACTTTTAAGGTTTGCCCATGTTGTAGCTGTATCAATACTTCATCTGTTTTTTTAATATATAATTTTTATTGATTTCAGAGTAGAAAGGAGAGGGAGAGATAGAAATATCAATGATGAGAGAGAATCATTGATCGGCTGCCTCCAACCCAGGCATATGCCCTTGACTGGAATCAAACCCAGGACCTTTCAGTCCATAGGCCAACGCTCTATCCACTGAGCCAAACCGGTTAGGGCAGTACTTCATCTCTTTTGTAGCTAAATAAAATTCCATTGTATGGGTATATTATATTTTATTTGTCCATTTATCAGCTGATTGACATTTGGGTTATTTTCACCTATTATGAATAATATTGCTGTGAACACTTGTGTATAAGTTTTATTTTGACATGCATTTTCAATTCCTTTTAATATATACCTAGGACTGGAATTCTTGGGTTCAATGGTAATTTTATGCTTAAAACATGGAGGAATTAACAAACTTTTTCCACAGAGGCTGCACCATTTTACACTCCCATCAGCAATGTAGGTTCCAGTTTCTCCACATCCTTACCTACATTTTAAAGCCTTTAAAAAATAGACCTCGCAGCACTTTAATAACATTATCTTTATTGTTATTATTATTATTATTATTAACATTAATAGCAAAGAATTACTTTGCATCAGATACTCTTCTAAGAACTTTACATAAATTAACTCACTGAAGCTTCATGGGCACAGCATGACACAGGTAGTATTGTTTCAGATGAGGATATTGAGGCACAGAGAAGACCAGTAAATTGCCCAAGTTCACATAACTAAAAACTCTCAGGGCCAATATTTGAATCTGAGAAGTTTGAATCCAAAATTTATACTTTCTACAAATAAATAACATTTCCTAATGGTAATAGCTCACATTCTAAATGTTTTATAACCCATTTTTTCATTTCATCTCACAAAATGTCAATAAATTAGATGCTATCTTATCACCTTCATCTTATAGATAAAGTGAGTAGGCCACTTGCTAACTCTGTAACTTGAAACAAGTTACTTAGTATCTCTACCTTGGTTTTCCCATATGTAAAATGGGAATCATAGCACCTAGCACATAGAATTATGGGAGGATTAAATGGGTTAATAATTATAAAATGCTTAGAACAGTTTCTGGAATATTGTAAGATCTCAATAAATGTTTGCTGCTTGTATAATAGTAGTAATAACTATTACTAGTGTATGGTAATACCAGATGTTGTCAGGGAAGCCATAATATAATAAATCTTAAAATGTATACCCTAAAATGCCACTTTTAGATAATTATCTAAAAGAAAAAATTCTATATTGGGTTATAAGTATGTTCACTCTAACCATATTTACATAGTAAAACCTGGAAACCATCCATTAATAAAGTAGGTTTCATGTCTTAACAAGGAATAATACCTACAATGCATTTCTATGTGAAAAAATATTAGGCCATAAAATAGTACATTATAATCCCTTGTTTTGAAAATGTGTATGTACATGCTTATTATACATTATATTCCATAACTGTCTGGAATATCAATATATTACTATTAGCTATCCCTGCGTTGTTGGTCTTTTTTCATGCCCTCCTGGCCATTTATATTCTACTCATTTTTTTCCTCAATGGGCAGATATTATTTGTTTAATTTTAAAATGTAATTTTAAAAGGTTGAAACCTGCCACTGTCTGATACACCTCACCTAGCAGCTGGTCTGGACATTAACGGATGGAACCCAGATTGCAGATGAGATACTTTACATTCTCCGTAGCCATCTGGGAACAGAATCTCAATTAGAACATCAAGGTCTGCCTTCTGCAGCCCCTTGCTGTGTCAGTTCCACCTATGAGCTGCTGCAGATTTACATAAATCAAATGCCTGCTGGATAGCTGCCATTGCCTTGAAAAATGTAATGTGATCAGCATGGGGGAGGGAAGGGAGAAAAAATTCGCCTTTGTTTCATAGCACCCTCTTCTTGTTAATGCTCATTCAAGACTATTTTGACCTCAGCTCAGTTGTGGTTTGGTAATTTCCATGGATTTCTTTTTTACAATAGGGAAAACAATTTGAACAGAATTTTCTTTCGTGAGAGGCGCTCCTTAGGAAAGAGATGTTGTACAGCGGATCACATGCCATGGGATGTGTGCAGGCTTGGAATCACAGAATTTTCAAGAGAGAAGTGCCCTGGGGCCTGCCACTCCAGTGTTCCCTGCAACCATTAAAGTCCAGGCTGACCTTTTAAGAAAGAAAAAGTTCATGTCCTTTCTATATTTTGTACCATGAATACAATTTTTTATATTTTCTCTTTGTAATTTAAAAAGTTTGTAAATAAAAATTTAAAGTTGAACCCTGTATTTGTTATGTTAAAATAGCTTTTTAAAAAAGACTCTGGCCCTAACCGGTTTGGCTCAGTGGATAGAGCATCAGCCTGCGGACTCAAGGGTCCCAGGTTAGATTCCAGTCAAGGGCATGTACCTTGGTTGTGGGCACATGCTCAGCAGGGAGGTGTGCAGGAGGCAGCTGATCAATGTTTCTCTCTCATTGATGTTTCTAACTCTCTATCCCTCTCCCTTCCTCTCTGTAGAGAATCAATAAAATATATTTAAAAAAAGATTCTGATTTTGATATTATACCCTGGGGTGGTGGTGGGAGAATTGTCCACAGTGCTCTACATTATAAGAAGCATTAGCCTAAGCTAATCCTCCCTCCCAGTAGTCATCTGTCTCTTTCATTCAGTTCATTACTGAGTCACTACCATGTTCCAGGGAACGTGCAAAACCATGGTATATATTCTCTTGTGAAAAGAGAATCTCCATAGATCTAATGAAGTAGTCTGTGGCTCCATGTGAATTTGATCCATCCATCCTTCTATACATTGAACAAATATAGGGTGGGGCAAAATTAGATTTATGAAAGTTGTTCATAAGAAAAATAATACAATAATTAATTAATAATACAAGAATAAACTATGTATTTTGCATACTCACAACTGTAAACATACTTTTGTCTTACTCTGTATGTATTGAGCACCCATTACATCCCAGATGATGCTCTAGGTTCTGCAGGTAATGATCCTATATAATAAAAGGCTAATATGCAAATAGACCGAACAAACAGTCGCTATTACGTGCGCTGACCACGGGGTGTGTGCAGAACATGACAGATGTTGGCTGTGGCAGGATGGTGGAGCAGGTGAGTGGGGGGCGCCAGACCAAAGTGGGGCTCCAGTTGCTATCATCAGAGAAAGCCTCAGGTGATTACTGAAAATTCTTTGCTCCCGTGCACTGCAGTCCCGCCCAGCACTCACACCTGCTGCCAGTGCTGGCCCTGCTCGCACCCGCTGCTGGTGCCAGGCACCAGTCCCCATCACTCAGCGCCATAAATGGTGCCCTCAGAGGCTGCTGACCCTGATCGCCCCTGCGGGCTTCTCCACCTCTCACTGCTCCTGAGGGGGGATCAGAGCAGCAGCCGCTGCTCCCACCCGCTGATGGCACTAGCCCACTCCCACCCACTGATGGCACCGGCCCCACTTGCACCCGCTGCTGGCACCAGCCCCAATTACTCCGCACTGTCAACGGGTATGAGTGGAGCCCAGCGCCATCAGCGCATGGGAGCAGCAGCAGCAGGAGTGGAGTTGTAGGCAGACAGGGGACCCAGGGCCATGGCAGGAGGGGCCAAGAGGGGGTGCAGAGGATGGACCAGTACTGGCCCCTGTGCTTACTGCCACCTCATGGCCCACAGTTCCTTTCAAGATGCACAAATCCATGCGCTCGGCCCCTAGTATAATGATAATGAGCTGGAGCTTACATTCCAGTGGAAAGAGAGACAATAGACAAATAATATAAAGTCGGGTAAATTATAAGTTCTATGAAGAAAACAGAAGTGTGTGTGTGTGTGTGTGTGTGTGTGTGTCTGTGTCTTGTCTCCCACCCTCCCCCTTGGAAAAAAAAAGAAAAGAAGATAAGATATGGGAGTGCTTCTTTAGATGGGATGGTCAGAGAAGTCTTCTCTGAAAAGATGACATTTGGGCAGATAGTTAAATGGAAAAGACTAGAGCATGATCAGAGATAATGCTAGAATTGAAATGTGTTTTAAGCAGTTATCTAGTGTCTATTTCCAGAATTTTTTGAGACTCAGGGCAGAAAGTTTACCCTGACTCCAGAAGGAAAAATGGCCAGGTTCAGGAAAGCAGTGGTAAGCCTATATTATAATCAGAGTCATAGCATTAGTCAGAACACAGTTAACAGAGGAAGACTCAAAATGCCCATATCAAGATATTCTGTATCAAGCAGAAATCAGCAGTTGGAACTCTCAACTCCTTAGGCACTGAGTCTCTCTTCTTCTATGATGGATAAGTCACTTGCCCTATTAACCTACTCTATACTTCCTCCTTACTTTTACTCCATCAACCCAGTAGGGTGACTGAAGGGTCTGGAGGAGCTCCAGAGTCCTCAGAGCAACGTTTGAAAACCATGGGACTAGATGCTTTAAAGGCCTGTCCCAGGAAGGCACCTCCCTGGTTTTCAGGGCATTGAGGTAACATTTGGCTGAGAGGCTAGAAGGAGCCAGCCAGGAGGCCATTTCTGCTCTTTGATGCAGGGATGCAAGCCAATGGTGGGTAGAAAAGAAGAGAAACCAGGAAAACCCAGACAGTCTTTAGAGAAGACAGTAACAAGATAGAATTAACTCTGAGCAAACAAGGATGTCAGCAGTGGTTGAGTTTGTAACCTCCCATCTTTTCCTTCTGGTGCCCCCTGTCTGTTTCCAGCACCCCTGATTTAGCTTCATTCCAGATGATGAATTTGTTAATTAACTGTCCACTAATGGACCCCAAAAGGATAACTCTAAACATCTCTAACCACTGGGTTGTTAACTAAATATCCTGGAGCCCCAGGGTCCTGCTTTGGAGGGCACTTTGGAGGGAAATCAGAGGAATTGGATGAGCAAGTGAGCTTTGAGGTCTCCAGCCCCACTAAACAGATAAATATCTTGTTTCTACTATACATAGCTGCTATAAAAAAGAGTCTAGTGTCTTAGAAAACACACACATACAAAAGCAAAACTAAAACTTTCACCTTAAGGTGTTACTCCTTTCAAGAGACAATAGAGTCTAATAGCTAAGTGTCAGGTTCTAGGATGAGGCAACCTGCATTCAATCCCAGTTTCATCACAGCAGCAGCCTTGGGAAAATTACTGAAATTTTCTGAATTTGAGATTTCAGTAATTCTCAAATTACTGGAAATTCTTAGTTAACTCATAAGATTATCATAAGGAGCAAATGCAGCATGATCATGTATAAAGGACTTTGTACAATGCCTACCATGTAATAATGCCACGGTAAATGCTAGGCATTCTTGAGCCTTGCTACCAAAAGTGTGGTCCATGGACCAGCAACATCAGCATCCCTGGGCACATGTTAGAAATGCAATATCTCGGGCCCTGATATAGACCTGCCGCATCAGAATCTGTAGCTTAATAAGATTAACAGGTGATAGTATACACATTACAGTTTGAGAAGCAGTGGTGTAGAAGATATTTAAGAGAAAAATTAGATAATTAATGGTTGTATTCTGGGAGCTGTTTGCGGGGGGGGGGGGCTTTAGAGGTCCTTTCTGATACTCTTCAAATCAAACTGTGGAGTTTACTTTTTTGACCAAGAAGGTTGATTTTTCAAGTGACATGCTCCTGGAAAACTTACTCATCTTTCAAGGCACAACTCAAGTACTCCCTCTTCAGCACAGCTATTCCTGACCCACCTATCTCACCATCCACATCCTCATGGAACTGAGCATTTCTCCCTTTGTCCTCTTCTTGACTCTGAACTGACTTCTATATCATGCCAAAACACATACAAGAAGGTTGGAATGTACATGTAGCAACTCAGATGTGAAAAGTATTCTCTAGAATTGAATTACTCCAGGAACTATACATCCTGTTGGCTATTGGGGAGGAAGTGCAGACACACAATTCATTTTGTCAATTAAAAGAATCAGACACTTTGGATAAATGCTGGGTCTTGCAGACTTTAACTTTGTTTTCCTTCTCTTACAAAACATAGTGTCTTGTGGCAGTGGGATTAAGGAGAATAGAGCCTTGGAACCATGCTCATTCTATCTGTTATGGAATGGCAGCGGGTCCCTTTGGTATTTTAAGGACTTCATTGGTTGTAACTGTTGTTGAAATTCATCGTCATGGCTATTTCTTCGTGGTTATGAAGTCCCCCAATTTTCTAACCATTTTATTCTAAACACAGGCCTCTGTTGGCCCACTAGTCCTCTTTACTTCAAATTTTGGATTTTCTGCATGCCAGACACAGGCTATGAAGAAACAGAAGTGCCACATCAGGCCCATGTGCTTTGAGTTCTCCCTCCCCTATTGCTGTCCTACCACTTGGAGGGCAGATTGCTCCAGCACCAAGGTGAATCCGGGTTTTCTCTAAAGGGGATTCACAGTCTGTTCCAGGTAACGAACACCCCTCACTGCTTTGGTGGTTTCTACTAAGCCCTCTGATGTCTGTCCACTACTTCCTCTCCTCTTGTTTCTTGCACAGTTCCACATATCTCAGAAGTGCTCTTTACTCCTCAGGCAAGTGGTAATTTCCTTTACATCTTAGCTTCTTTTCTCTTTACTCATGACTTGTAATAAAACTCAGGTTTTTCTTTGAACACATAAAGGGAGCCTCTGGTATTTGAAAAGTATTATTTTCCTTGATAAAACCTCACTCTTAAGACTATTATTTAACAGAGATTCTAAACCATTTTGTGATTTGGTGGCCTCCTTTTAGCAGTCTGATGATGCCTATGAATCTCTTCTCAGAGTAATATGTTTACACAGAGAAAATAAATACATAGAATTAAAAAGGAAACCAATTATATTGAAATATTGTTATCAAAATATAAAAGTTATGATATAATAATATCTGTGCTCTTTTATTAATGCATTAAATGATAAGATCTAGTGGCAGGCTTAGTAATCACCATAAATTCTGAGGTAATAATGAGGGTAAATAGTATTTCGAGATAGCTGCAGCGTTATTAATGTGGTATGAAAATGTGATTTCT
>NW_005871050.1:25326546-25333428 GCF_000147115.1 Myotis lucifugus | reverse complement strand
TGAAAGTAAATGCTAAATTTGGGTGAAAAGAATAGGGAAAATAAGATGCACTTTGTTCTTTGTGTATTTTCTTTAACTGTGGATCTCATGTTAAAAAGTAAAACTCATCTATAGACTAAAACATATAAATCTATCCTGACAGAGCTAAGCAATGACTTGTTCTAGCTTGTATCCATTCTCCCTTGAAGAAAGGTAAGCCACATATTTGGTGAACCCCTAGGGCATCAACACTTATATAGAATGAAGATATGTCAGTGTAAGAGTTTTAACATGATTATAGCTGTTATACTATTTTATTGGCAATGATTTGTTTTCATATGAGTATCCTCCACTAGATAATAAGCTACCTGAGAGCAGGGACTGTGTTTTAGTCATCTTTGTCTCTTAGGAGCTAACCTGACACATGGCATAAAATCAGTAATTACCTAACAAATGAAGGAACAAACCAACCAGCTTTGCTGGCAAATTTGCAGGACCTAGCAGCCTGCGGAGCCATTCACCATTCAGCTCCTCTTTATATTCTAACTGTTGCAAATTCACCATCAAAGACTTGATCACTAAATTCCAATGCACTCAACCCTCAGTTTTAGTTCCTTTCCCTTCAACACACACAAACACACACACACACACACACACACACACACACACACACACTTTACTGTGAGGTATTACAAAGAAAACCAATTACATTGAAATATAGTTATCAAAATATAAAAGTTGCTTAACCAACAACACCTGCGATAAAACACTGGTCCTTGTTATTCAATACATGATTTTGATGGTCCTGCTATGTGCCGGGCTTAGAACACAGAGCTGGTGGGTTGAAAGGCAGATAAGCCAGACATGGTCCACAATCCTCCATCTTGGAGCTTACAGTCAATGGCAGTGACCTTTGAATTGTGTTCTGCACCCCCTTGGGTCATGGAGAGTCTTCAGAGCTGATATAAGGGGACAAAACTGTCAGAGGTCTAGGTTCTTTACCCTACTCTATCCAGAAAAGCTATATTTTTGTCTATTTTATATATTGAGTTTCATTTTTAGAGTTTCATAGCTAAGAAATATTTGGAAACAACTCCTCTAGTTGAAGACCATGTCAAATAACACTGGTTCTAGGCTCAACTTCTCAAAAACCATCTCTTTTAAATGGCAGAGGAAGAGATCGTGTGTTCAGAATTTAGTCCAAACAAAGGAAAGTATTTTTCATCCTCAAGACATTGAGTCTTCATGGAAGGAAATACTAGAAGAAAAAATTATTGTGCCTTTGGATATCTGGGCATTAGAACATTTCTGTCTTTCATAAGGGTAGGGAATGGGTCTAAAGGGAGAGCAGTTGTGCTGCCTCTGTCCCTAGATGTGGGCCCCAGCCATAGGACCTACATGAAGAAGATGTGGATTTTGCAGAGAATGGAATTTCCCAAGTGGTCGTGCCACAGACGCCAAGCTGATGCCTTCTCCCTGGCACCCCACTTCCCTTTCTGCCTTTATAAGTGAGATGGCAGAGAGAATCAGGAATGCAAATTCTCTAAGGCAAAAATGTGGTTTATTCCATTGATGGCTGGAAATCAAGACCAAAAATTTTTATACAGAATGGTGCCCTTTTTAGACTGCCTTGTTTAGATGGGGAGTGCAAATTGCATTAGAAAAAAATATGGGGCCTGTGGAGACTGTGTTTGGAAACATATGAGGCACGTGGTGGGAAAACATTTTCTCCAAGAACTGCCTTCTCCAGGATTGCATTACTTTGTTTGCTTCCTAAAGGCAAATGTGGGAACAAAGAATTTGAATTTGATTGGCTAAACAACTGCCTTCTTCCACTGCCATCCCACTGTAAGCCTTAGAAAAGGTCAAACAATGATGGTGGCCCAGTCTGAGTGGTGAGGGATGAGACGGGTGAAAACATAGTAAGGGTGCAGCACAATGACTTGCACATAGTATAAAAAAAATCAATTGCTTGCTTATTTATTAATTTATTCAATTATTTCCTGAGCATCAACTATGTGTCAGGTACTATGTGAGGTGCTGGAAATACAGAGACACAGACACAGTCTGCCTTCTCAGAGCATGGACAATTATCATAACTTTGTAAGTTTTATTTTATTCATTTACAAAGTCAGTTTAATCTGAAGGGGCTTCCTCATGGGGTTGTTACTAAAACAAAATGAGTTAAAGCCAAGGTATGCTCAATTGAAATATTTTGCAGACTTTATATTAAAAGCAGATTTTTTTCTACTTACCTTCTTAAAAGTTTATAAATGTTCTAGGAAAAGACATGAATATTAGGAAATAAGGTGCAGAGATTGTTACTATGGCTATGAAATCTATTCATAGGAATTTGCCTGTAGACTTCAACTTGTGATTCTGGTCAGTCTGTGGCCAAGAATTTGTTAGGGGTCCTGATTTTCACAACATCAGCTGCCTTCTGCACTGACAACATTCCATCCAGTTAGCTGTTTGTTTCCTGATTAACATTGGTTCTAGAGGCCTCATGTCTATACAAAATCTCAGGTCTTGGCTACACTCAGAAGCTGCAACATTAGTGGTATTTTTCCCTAGAATAGGGATCCCGTGGCCCTAAGGCCTATAGATCCTCCTTTGGTCAGTCTTCCCAATGAGTATCCTTGCTTTGGAGTCACTTTTTTTCTTCAATATAAATTAGGACAAACCCTGAAGGTAGGTTTAGGTGAGTCTAAACCTTTGGTGGCTATTTCTATCCTAGAAAAGGTGAAAATTAGATTACAAGCTATGCTTAATATCAAGGCTGACAAGATCTTTTTTTAAAAAAATTATTGTTGAAAGTATTACATAGGTCCCCCGCCCATTAACTTCTTCCAGCCCTCTTCCACCCTCTCAAGCCCTCACCACCTCATTGTCTGTGTCCACCAGTTATGCGTATATTCATACAAGTTCATTGGTTGATCTCTTCCCACCCACCCTCCCCTGCCTTCCCTCTGAGGTTAAACAGTCTGTTCATGCTTCTATGTTTCTGGGCCTATTTTTGATCATCAGTTTATTTGATTCATTAGATTGACAGGGGTCTTCATAAATATGCAGAGGTATCTTTTTAGTTCCAAAAACAAAGCTGAAATAAACTATCACTATTTTTTAATGCATTTGACTTTTATGTTTTAAGGTGACTAGAACTATTGTTTTTGTGGAATTCATACATATCATATTAAATAGGCTATGGAATTATACTGATGGCTCCTCTGGAATCACGGCCTTTTGTATAATCTCACAACATATTTAAAATACCAACTGTAGGCTAGGGCTGAAGAACAGTACTCATGAATTTGGTGGGAAACTCAACCTAAGCACTATAGAATGGTGGTTAGGAGCACAGGCTCTGGAGTCAGACTGGTTAGGTTCTAATTACCAATTTTGGTACTACTGTGCAACTTTCAGCAAGTCATGAAACTCTCTGAGCCTCTATTACTTCATGTCTAGAATGGCGTAATTATCAGCATAGTGCCTCCTGATAGGATTGTTATAAAGCATAAGTGAAAAGGGTTTGGCACATAATAAGTGTACTAGACTGTAGCACTGTTTACCTATATTCTGTGCCCTTTGCAGTGTTCCTCACTGTGGAGTGATTACAAATATCTGCACGTTTGCACTCAAACATGGTCATGCAATGTGGTTTGACCAATGAAATATGAGCAAAATAGCATGTGTCACATACAGGCAGAAGCTTTAACAGAGTGTATGCTTTGCCATGTTCCCTTTTCCCTCTGCTATGTCAGCTGCAGTGCTCCAGATGGAAGCTGATCTTTAAGCCTGGGTTCTGGAGTGAAAATAACATGGAACAGAGGTTCAACCAAGTTAGGATGGACATGTAGCCTGAGTGAGTGAGTGAGTGAGTGAGTGAGTGAGTGAGTGAGAAATAACCCTTAGCGGTTCACAACTGAAATTTTGGGATTATTTGTTATTGCAACATAACCTCACCTATTTTGATTGATAAAGGAAGTGTTAACTCATTATTATGAATGATCACCCTCTCTCTCATTTTACATGAAATCCCAATACATTGTGATAGTGAAAAATTTAGTAATTCAATTATCTACTTCGACTCCACCATTAGATTTCAAGCCTATTTATGAATGAAGCCCACTTTTCAAATAAAGTTCTATATATAAAACATATAAGTAGTAATTCATAAATATAATTTGTTAACCCAAACACACATTTACTTATTATGAGGAAAATTAATACATATACAATTGTTTTTGATAAACACAAACATTTGAAAGTCAGGAGTTATGATGCAGTTATATCAGTCCATTTCTGTAATTAGGTTTTTGTTTTGTTTTTTTGTTTGTTTTGAGAGAAAGAGAGAGAGAGAGAGAGAGAGAGAGAGAGAGAGAGAGAGAGAGAGGATGTGAGAGTGAAACATCAATAATCTGCCTCCTACAAACCCTGTATCTCAGATAGAGCCTGCAACCTAGGCATATGCCCTAACCTCGAATCAAAATGCCAACCATTAGGTGTGCAGGGGATGACACCCAAACAAATTGAGCCCCACTGGCCAGTCTGTAATTTGCTTTTGGTTACATATTAATGACAATATTTTGACCCACAAGATAAATATTTGCAAGGGTAATAGTTTTCATTCCCTCATTCAATAACAGCACACTATGAATTACAGTATATTCTTTGATTAAACTGAATGGCAAATGAAGTATATTTTGAGTTCTGCACAAAAAATTGAATCTACTCAGTAGCTCAAGTTAATGCACTATTGGTCTTCAATCTGTTAAAATTTGGCATATATGTTTTTTTCCTTTTATTTATTTTTTATTTTATTTATTTTTATTTTTTTTATTGCTAAAAGTATTACAAAGGGTATTACATATGTGCCGTTTTTTCCCCCCCCGCCCTTGACAATCCCCTGGCCTCCCTTACCCCCCAGTGTCTTATGTCCATTGGTTATGCTTATATGCATGCATACAAGTCCTTCGGTTGATCTCTTACCCCCCTCCTTCCTGCCCCCCAACCCTCCCTGGCCTTCCCGTTGCAGTTTGACAATCAGTTTGAGGCAGCTCTGCCTCTGTATCTATTATTGTTCAAAAGTTTGTAATGGTCTTTATTATCCATGAATGAGTGAGATCATGTGGTATTTTTCCTTCATTGACTGGCTTATTTCACTTAGCATAATGCTCTCCAGTTCCATCCATGCTGTTGCAAATCGTAAAAGTTCCTTCTTTTTTACAGCAGCATAGTATTCCATCGTGTAGATGTACCACAGTTTTCTAATCCATTCATCTACTGATGGGCACTTAGGCTGTTTCCAGATCTTAGCTATGGTGAATTGTGCTGCTGTGAACATATGGGTGCACATATCCTTTCTGATTGGTGTTTCTGGTTTCTTGGGATATATTCCTGGAAGTGGGATCACAGGGTCAAATGGGAGTTCCATTTTTAGTTTTTTGAGGAAACTCCATACTGTCTTCCATAGTGGCTGCACCAGTCTGCATTCCCACCAGCAGTGCACAAGTGTTCCTTTTTCTCCACATCCTCTCCAGCACTTGTTGTTTGTTGATTTGTTGATGATAGCCAGTCTGACAGGTGTGAGATGGTACCTCATTGTTGTTTTGATTTGCATCTCTCGGATGATTAGTGACTTTGAGCATGTTTTCATATGTCTCTTGGCTTTCTGAATGTCCTCCTTTGAAAGGTGTCTATTTAGATCATTTGCCCATTTTTTGATTGGATTGTTTATCTTCTTTTTGTTAAGTTGTATGAGTTCCCTATAAATTTTGGAGATTAGGCCCTTATCAGATATGACGTTGGCAAATATGTTTTCCCACGCAGTGGGTTTTCTTGTTGTTTTGTTGATGGTTTCTTTTGCTGTGCAGAAGCTTTTTATTTTGATGTAGTCCCATTTGTTCATTTTCTCTTTAGTTTCAACTGCCCTAGTCGCTGTATCAGTGAAGAAATTGCTTTGGCATATGTCTGAGATTTTGTTGCCTTTGGATTCTTCTAGAATTTTTATGGTTTCCTGTCGTACATTTAAGTCCTTTATCCATTTTGAGTTTATTCTTGTGTATGGTGTAAGTTGGTGGTCTAGTTTCATTTTCTTGCATATATCTGTCCAATTTTCCCAACACCATTTATTGAAGAGACTATCTTGCCTCCATTGTATGTTCTTGCCTCCTTTGTCAAATATTAATTGAGCATATTGGTTCGGGCTAATTTCTGGACTCCTTATTCTATTCCATTGATCTATATGTCTGTTCTTGTGCCAGTACCAGGCAGTTTTGAGAACAGTGGCTTTGTAATACAGCTTGATATCTGGTATTGAGATCCCACCTACTTTGTTCTTTCTCAGGATCACTGCAGCTATTCGGAGTCTTTTTTTATTCCAGATGAATTTTTGGAGAGTTCGTTCTAGGTCTGTGAAGTAGGCCATTGTTATTTTAATGGGAAGTGCGTTGAATTTATAGATTGCTTTGGGTAGTATGGATATTTTAATGATGTTGATTCTACCAATCCAAGAACATGGTATGTTCTTCCATCTCTTTATGTCTTCCTCTATCTCTTTTTTCAACGTCCTGTAGTTTTCTGAGTACAGGTCTTTTACCTCTTTAGTTAAGTTTATACCTAGGTATCTTAATTTTTTTGGTGCGATGGTAAATGGGATTGTTTTTATAATCTCTCTTTCTGAAAGTTCACTATTGGAGTATAGAAATGCCTCATATTTCTTGGGGTTAATTTTGTATCCTGCTACATTGCCAAATTCATGTATTAAGTCTAGTAGTTTTTTGATGGAGTCTCTAGGGTTTTGTATGTATAATATCATGTCATCTGCAAATAAGGACAGTTTTACTTCCTCTTTTCCAATTTGGATGCCTTTTATTTCTCTTCTTGTCTAATTGCAATGGCTAA
>NW_005871050.1:25323447-25325094 GCF_000147115.1 Myotis lucifugus | reverse complement strand
GTTGCGGCGCCACCCCCTTGTCATGCACAGAGCAGGACCAATCAGGGGGTTGGGCGCTGCCCCCTGTCACTCACAGAGCAGGGCCCATCAGGGGGGTTGGGGTTCCGTACTCTGTCACGCACAGAGCAGGGTCAATCAGGGGGTTGGGCAGCTCCCCCCTGTCATGCACAGAGCAGGGCCCATCAGGGGGTTGAGGAGCTACCCCCTGTCACTCACAGAGTAGGGCCGATAGGGGAGTTGGGGAACCGCCCCTTGTCACACACAGAGCAGGGCGGATCAGGGGGTTGGGGCACCCCACCCTGTCACACTCAGGGCAGGGCCGATGGGGAGGTTATGGCTCTACCCCTTCACACAAAGAACAGGGTCTGTGGGGGGGGGGGGTTGGACCGCCGCACCCTGTCACACACAGAGCAGGGCCGATCAGGGGGTTGGTACGCCGCACCCTGTCACACACAGAGCCGCAGGGTGATCAGGGGATTTGGGTGCTGCCCCCTGTCACTCTGATCCCGGTGCTTGGTCAGTCCCTAATGTCACACTCAAGGCAGGGTCGATGGGGAGGTTGCGGCGCTACACCCTGTCACGCACAGAGCAGGGCCAATCAGGGGGGTTGGGGCTCCGTACCCTGTCACACACAGAGCAGGGCCAATCAGGGGGTTGGGGAGCTCCCCCCTGTCATGCACAGAGTAGGGCCGATAGGGGAGTTAGGGCACCGCCCCCTGTCACACACAGAGCAGGGCGGATCAGGGCGTTGGGGCGCTGCCCTCTATCACCCACAGAGCTGGGCCGATCAGGGGGTTGGGGCGCCGCCACTGTCACACTCAGGGCAGGGCCGATGGGGAGGTTATGGCTCTACCCTGTCACACACAGAGCAGGGCCTGTGGGGGGGGGGGGGGTTGAACGCCCCACCCTGTCAAACACAAAACTGCAGGGCGATCAGGGGGGTTGGGGGCTGCCCCCGTCACGCTGATCCAGTGCCAAGAGGGCTCAGGGGTCCCCTGATCCCGGTGCTGGGAGGCATATATACCTTTATCTATACAAGATAGAAGCCTGGGGGCCGGCTGGTTTGTCCTGAAGGGAGATCTGGAACAAGGTGGAGGTCCCCACAGGGGTGCGGTGCCAGCCTGGATGAAGGGAATAAGGCTGTTTTCAGCTCGTCACCACACCCCTCTAGGGGGGGGGGGACCACTGGGCGAGCCTCGCGCGTCTGGGTGTATGGGCGTAGAGGCTGCCTTTCAGGAGGGGCGTTGTTGACTAGAGACCCCAAACCAGCGCCCCTTTTTTTTCTTTTTTCTTTTTTATATTCTGGGGCAGCCTTAACTCCCGGCTCCCAAGTCCTGAGAGTGTCGCCTGCCTTAATTGCGTCTTATAATCCGAACAAGGGATAACATCCCGCTCTTAAAATTCTCCGCTGGGCTAAAAGCAGTGTTTTCTGGGATTTGTTTATACATATCAGTATGTATAAGATAGCTTGTACTTTTTTTGCGTATAGCCCAAAAGGGGGTACTTTACGAGGTGGAGCGTGTGGTGAAGAAAACTCAATTGTTCGCTGTCGTGCGGCGCAGCGGCTTTTTGCGTGAAGTAATACCCAAAAAAAAAAGCGGAAAACCCAAGGATAGGGAAGAGGGCGGGGGCGGATAAACATGTTTG
>NW_005871050.1:25294230-25323347 GCF_000147115.1 Myotis lucifugus | reverse complement strand
CCTAACTGCTTGCCTGCCTGCCTGCCAGCCTGATAACCCCCTAAGTGCTCCCCTGCCTGCCGGATTGCCCCCAACTGCCCTGCCCTCCAGGCCTAGTCACCCCCAACTGCCCTCCCCTGCTGGCCTGGTCACCCCCAACTACCAGCCCCTGCCAGCCATCTTGTGGTGATCATCTTGTGGTGGCCATCTTGTGACAACGTCACGACAGCCATCTTGTGATGATGTTGTGCAAGGGTGTCGGGCAACACCACCTAGGCTTTTATTATATAGGATTTTTCTTGCAATGAGAACTTTAGAAATCTACTCTCTTAGCAACTTTCAAATATGCAGTACAGTGTCATCATGCCATACATTACATTCCCACAGCTTATTACTGAAAGTTTTTACCCATTGACCATCTTCACCTATTATCCTTACCCTCCACCTGCTGCCTCTGGAAACCATCAATCTGTTTTCTGCTCTATTATTTAAGTTTTTTTAGATTCTCCATATAAGTGAGATCATACAGTACTTGTTTTCCTCTTTTAGACTTATTTCACTTAACATAATGCTCTCAGGATTCATCCATGCTGTTACAAATTGCAACATTTCATTTTTTGTGGTTTAATAGTATTATATAATATATACCTCAGGATTTTGTAAATTCATTCATCCATCAGTGGGCACTTAGGTTATTTCCATGTCTTGCCTATTGTAAATACTGCTGCAATGAACATGAAAGTGAAGATATCAGTTCAAGATAGCGATTTCATTTTTTAAAAAATATGGAATGCTTCATGAATTTTCATGTCATCCTTGCACAGGGGCCATGCTAATCTTCTCTGTATCATTCCAATTTTAGTATATGTGCTGCTGAAGACAGGACAAGGTAGTGATTCCATTTTCTTTGGCTATAAACCCAGAAGTAGAATTACTAGTTCATATAATAGTTTTATTTTTAATTTTTTGAGTAAAGTTCATACTGTTTTGCATAATGGCTGTACCAATTTACAGTACCACCAAGAATATACAAGGGTTCCCTTTTCTCCATATCCTCACTAGCACTTGTTATCTCTTGTCTTTTTTAAAAAAAAGGATTTTTTCTTCTTTTTTAAAAATATGTTTTTATAGATTTCAGAGAGAGGAAGGGGAATGTATAGAGAGATAGAAACATTGATTGGCTGCCTTCTGCATGCCCCCTACTGAGGATCAAACTCACAACCTGGGCATGTGCCCTGACTGGGAATCAAACTGGTGACCTCTTGGTACATTGGTCAATGCTCAACCACTGAGCCACACAGACCAGGTTCTCTTATCATTTTAATAATAGTTATACTAACAGGTGTGAGGTGATATCTCATTGCGGTTTTCATTTGCATTTTCCTGATGATATATTGTGATGTTGAGCACCCTTTTATATGCCTGTTGGCCCTTTGAATATCTTCTTTGGAAAAATGTCTACTCAGGTTATTTTTCCATTTTTAAATTGGATTATTTGTTTTTGTTTTTGCTACTCAGTGGTATATGGTCCTTATATATTTTGGGTGTTAACCCTTTTGCAGATATGTGATTTACAAATATTTTCTCCCATTCTGTAGGTTTCCCTTGCTGTGCAGAAACATTTAGTGTGATATAGTCCCACTTATTTCTTTTTGCTTATCTTATTTGTACTTTATGTGTCATATCCAAAAAATAATTGCCAAGAACAGTGTCAAGGAGCTTTCACCAGTTTTCTTCTACAGGTGTTATGGTTTCAGCTTACATTTAAGTCTAATCCATTTCAGGTTAATTTTGTGAGTAATGTAAGATAGGTGTCTAGTTTCATTCTTTTGACTGTGTATATCCCATTTTCTCAACACCATTTATTAAGAAGAGATTGGTTTTTTTTCTGTTGAATATTCTCAGCTTCCTTTTCAAGTACTAGTTAACTGTATATGCATGAGTTTATTTCTGGGCTCTTGATTCCATTCCATTGGTGGATGTGTGAACATCTTAACCAAAGGCCTGCTGGATAGCAATCCTATAACAAAGTGAATTTGAAAGCACACTTCCCCCAGTTGAGCTTGGGGGTGACAACAATCCTTGCTAGCACCTCATGAGAGACCCTGAACCAGAACCACCCAGTTAAGCTTCTCCTAGATTCCTGACCCCAAGAAATTGTAAGGCAATTAATGTTTACTGTTTGTAGCCACTTGTTAAGTAACAATAGATAACTGATACAGCAGTTGCACAGGCAAGGACTTATCTATAATAATAAAAGCATAATATGCTAAGTAGACTGGACGTCTTTCCAGACATCCTTCCAGACGACCTTCTGGACGAAGACATCCTTCCAGACGACCTTCTGGACGAAGCCTGGGCTGCAAGGGAAGCCCAGGTCCCAACTGCCTGCCAGTGGCTGGAGGGAAGCCGGTGCCAGCAGCCAGGACAAGGAAGGCTTACTCTTGCCCGAATTTCATGCATCAGGCCTCTAGTAGGTAATAATAAGAAATTCTGTAGAGTTAAGGTTGTAGTACTGTCTGAGAGTAGGATGGGGGTATCATTTGCCTTCTGGTTCCACTTAACTTTAGGTTGGATCATAAGTGTTCATAGTGTCATTAGGAAGTAATATGGTCAAGAGGAGATAGCTTATCCAAGCATGGGAAATTTGAAATGGATGAGTTAGGTTTTGGGGGCAGTACATTGTTCCAAAGTTCTTCTCAGCCTTCTAAACTATTCTTACCAGATAGTCCTCAAGACTTTGCAGATGGTTTCATCAGATAAGGCAGACATATCATCATGTCAATAAACATGTGGTCGTTTTATTTCTTTTGGCTTCTATTAAATAGTGATTGATTTACAAGATTATGGGCCATTAAGAGGCTTTCCTATGAAGTCTCTTTATATAGCCCTATAGATTTACATCTAATATCAAAATTCCTGATGGTTTTTAGGCCATTTTGAGGCTAATCAAAAGTCTTTGGGGTCACAGAGCAGATGCAAACCAAGTCATAGTACATGCAAATGACTTGAAAAGGAACTCTATAAACATATTGTGGAGCCCATCTGACTTCCCATCCAGAACATTGTTATTCAGATTTTTATCATTATCATTATCTTTGCCTATTCTAAATTCTTTACTTGAGAGTATATTTTGTATAAGCACATAAAATAAAAGGGTTGATTTAACAGTACAAAATCACCTGTGAAATTTATTTATTTATTTATTTATTTATTTATTTATTTATTTATTTATTTTATTGTCTAAAGTTTTACATATGTCTCCTTTTTCCCCTATTGACCACCCCTCCCCCCCATCCATTCCCTTCCTGGGCAAGCCACCTAGTGTCTGTGTCCATTGGTTATGCTAATATGCATGCATACAAGTCCTTTGGTTGCTCTCTAAACCACCCCCATCCCATGCCATTTGTCTCTGGATCTATTCTTGTTCATCGAATTATGTTTATCATTATATCCCACATATGAGTGAGATCATGTGATATCTATCTTTCTCCGACTGGCTTATTTCACTTAGCATAATGCTCTCCAGGTCCATCCATGCTATTGCAAATGGTAAAAGTTCCTTCTTTTTTATAGCGGTGTAGTATTCCATTGTGTAGATGTACCACAGTTTTTAATCCACTCATCTGGTGATGGGCACTTAGGTTGTTTCCAAATCTTAGCTATTGTAAATTGTGCTGCTATGAACATAGGGTGCATATATCCTTTCTGATTTGTGTTTCTGGTTTCTTGGGATATAGTCCTAGAAGTGGGATTACTGGGTCAAATGGCAGTTACATTTTTAACTTTTTGAGGAAACTCCATACTGTCTTACACAGTGGCCGCACCAGTCTGCATTCCCACCAGTAGTGCACGAGGGTTCCTTTTTCTCCATATCCTTGCCAGCACTTGTAGTTTGTTGATTTGTTGATGATAGCCATTCTGACAGGTGTGAGATGGTATCTCGTTGTTTTGATTTGCATCTCTTGGATGATTAGTGACTTTGAGCATGTTTTCATATGTCTCTCGGCCTTCTGTATGTCCTCTTTCGAAAAGTGTCTATTTAGGTCCTTTGTCCATTTTTTGATTGGATCATTTATCTTCATTTTGTTAAGTTGTATGAGTTCTCTATAAATTTTGCAGATTAAACAGTTATCTGAAATAGCATTGGCAAATATGTTTTCCCATGCAGTGGGCTTTCTTGTTGTTTTGTTGATGGTTTCTTTTGCTGTGCAGAAGCTTTTTATTTTGATGTAGCCCCACTTGTTTATTTTCTCCTTAGTCTCCATTGCTCTAGAAGCTGTGTCTGTAAAGATATTGCTACAACATATGTCTGCTATTTTGCTGCCTATGGAGTCTTGTAGGATTTTTATCGTTTCCCGTCTTACATTAAAAAAAAATGAAACTAGATCACCAACTTACAACATACACAAAAACAAACTCAAAATGGCTAAAGGTGAAATTTATTTTTAAAGAAGTCTTCCATCTAAAGCAATCTACAGATTCAATGCAATTTCAACATGTGTGTTTTTGCAGACAGAAAAACCCATCCTAAAATTCATATGAAATTTCATGAGACCCCAAATAGCCTAAATAATCTTGAAAAAGAAAAGCAAATTTGGCTGTCTAGTACTACCTGATTTTAAAATGACTACAAAGCTATGGTAATCAGAACAATATGTCACTGGCACAGGACAGACCTATAGAGCAATGGCATATAATAGATAGCCCAGAAATAAACCATAGTATATATGGTCAAGTGATTTTTGACAAGGGTGACGAGACCATTTAATGGAAACAGGACAGTCTCTTCAATCAATAGTGCTGGGAAAACTGGATACCCACATGCAAAAGAATGAAGATAGAGACTTACCTTACACCATGTACAAAAATTAACTTAAAATGGTTTGAAGACCTGAACATAAGAGCTAGAACTATAAAACTCTCAGAAGAAAACAAGGGAAAAGCTTCATGAGATTGGATTTGGCAATGATTTGGGGGGTATAACTGCAAAAGCACAGGCAACAAAAGAAAAAAATAGATAAGTTGGACTTCATGAAAATTAAAAATGTTATGCTACAAAAAGCACCAGCAGCAGAGTAAAAATACAAACCATGAAATAAGAGAAAAATATTTGCAAATCATATCTCTTATAAGGGTTCAATATCCAGAATATATATAAAAATATTCTACAGCTTAACAACAAAAAGCAAACAACCCAATTTAAAAATGGGCAAATGTATTTCTCTACAAAAGTTATACCAATCGTCAATGAGCACATGGAAAATGATCAACGTCGCTAATCATTACAGTAATGAAAACTAAATCACAATGAGATTCCACTTCATACCCATTAAGATGGCTATTTAAAAAAAAGAAAATGACAAATGTTTGTAAATGATGTGGAGAAATTGGAACCATTGTGCATTGCAGGTGAAAATGTAAAATGGTGCAGCCATTGTGGAAAATAATACAGTAGTTTCTCAAAAACATTAAACATAGAATTACCATCTGATTCAGCAATTCCACTTGTAAGTATATACTTAACATAATTAAAAGAAAGGACTCAAATGAATATTTTACATCAATATTCATAGCAGCATTATTTACAATAACCAAAAAGTTGATGCCACCCAAGTATCCATCAATGGATGAAAAGATAAACGAAATGTGGTACATTCATACAATGGAATATTATTCAGCCCTTAAAAAGAATGAAGGTGTGATAATGCTACAACATGGAATAACCTTGAAGACAGTATGCTAAGTGAAATAAGCCAGACACAAAGGACAAATATTATATGATTCCACTTACATGAAATACATAGAATGGTCAAATCCATAGAGACAGAAAGTAGAATAGTGGCTGCCAGGGGCTGGGGTGAGGGACAGTGGGGAGTTATTATTTAATGGATACACAATAGTTTAGGATGATGAAAAAGTTCTGTAGATGGATATTGGTGACGAATATTGGAAATGGATATTGGTTGCACAGCAAAGGAAATGCACTTAATGCCATTGATTTGTACACTTAAAAATTGTAAATTTTAAGTTACGTATATTTTACCACAATAAAAAACAAATTCAAAATTATTTTCTCTGTGCAATAATGTTTCCCAGCCTGCCACATTTACATTGGCCCTATCCCAATTTCCCACTAGCCAGGATTAGGCTGCATTTCTCCAAATCCTCCAACCCTGGCCCAAATCAGCTAAATCGCCATGACACCAAGCTACTGGAAATAATTTCTTTGTAGATATAATTTTCCCAGAGACTGGAATGTCCCTGGTGATGCCACCATAAATGAGACAGAGCTCTGTAGTTTCTTTGCAGGCCAAGGGATTCCTGAATGTCCCTTGACGAATCTCCTCTCTTCTCTATATCTATTTTGTTCCCCATTAAAATGTTCATAATTACCATTTATATAACATTTTAGAATTTACATAGCACTTTCTCACATAAAATCTTACATTTGATAAAATCCAAAAACATTAATGAAGGTGAATATTTTGTTACCTCAGTTTACAGATGAGGAAACTAAGGCACAGAGTGGTTGACTTGCCCAAGTTCCCATAGTTATTAAATGGAAGAACTGGGACTTCTTAAATCCGGACCTCTCTTCTGAGATTCCTCCCTACTTTACTGTCTCTCAGGAAAATGGCTATAAACATGTCCAAAGCTAAGCTCACCAGCTCCTGCCCAAATCTGCTTCTCCTCCTGTGCCCCTGATTTTAGTGAATGGCACTGACATTTTGGCCAAGCAGAACTACTTTGGAGTCATCATTGACACCTTCCTCTGTTTCATTCCCCAGAGCCAATCTGTCACCAAATCTTTAAATTCTATCTCCGAAATAATCTTTTAAAGGGGGGGGGGGTAGCCAGTTTAGCTCAGTGGACAGAGCGTTGTCCTGCAGACTAAAAGGTCCCAGGTTCGATTCCGGTCAAAGGCACGTACCTTGGTTGCAGGCTCCTCCCTGGCCCTGCCCTGGTGGGATGTGTGCAAGAGGCGGCCAATTGATGTGTTTCTCTCACATTGATGTTTCTCTCTGTCTTTCCCTCTCTCTTCCACTCTCCCTAAAAATCAATGGAAAAATATCCTCGGATGAGGATTAACCAAAAAAAAGGGGGGGTGTTAGGGGAGCTGGAGGAGGGTATAGGAAGGATAAATGGTGATGGAAGGAGATTTGACTTAGGGTAGTGAACACACAATACAGTGTACAGATGATGTGTTGTGGAACTTTGCACCTGAAACCTGTATAATTTTGTTAACAGGTGTCACCCCAATAAATTTGATAAAAGGAAAAAAAGTAAATAAATAAAAATAAAAAGTCAATTGACTCTATATTCACTCTCTCCACCCCCACCATGACCTCCTTTGTCTGATTCATTATCTTTTCTCACCGCGATAGCTTCCTAAGGGATCTCTTTGCCTTCAGTCTTGCTTCTTTTTTTTTTTTTTTACTTCACAAAATTTTGTTTTTATTTGTACGTTCTTGTCTATAAAAAGTGCATCAGCATTTAGTAAAACAACAATTAAGACAGCAAATTCAATGTGATATATGAAGTGCTTATAATATGTTACTAAGATTAATTCTGTTTTAAGGCTGAAGTTGAAAACGTTAAATGATAGTCACCTAGTTATAAATTTGTGTGTTCTTTTTTATTATTATTATTTTCTTTATTGAGTAAGGTATTACAATCCACTCCCCAAAGAGCATCCGGAGCAATTTTTCTAAAATTAAGTCTGATCATGGTTCATCTGGGGTTTTTGTTTATTTTTGTTGCCAGTGAAGCTTTTTTTAAAAAAGAAATATTTAAAACAAACCACGAAACCTATCGGGTAAAGCTTCTTAGCATTGCATAAGACAGCAAACTGCGGTCGGCAAACTGCGGCTCACGAGCCACATGTGGCTCTTTGGCCCCTGGAATGTGGCCAAGAAGTTTCAATCGCACTGTATGTGCGTGCCCGCACGTGGTATTTTGTGGAAGAGCCACACTCAAGGGGCCGCAGTTTGCCGACCACTGTCCTAGGTAACTAAGGGATGTGGGCTGCGGCAGGTGCAGCAAGTAATGCTTGATAGAGTTCTCAGGTGCATGTAATTAAGTAGATTCGAAACTAGCGAGAACATTATAAACATCTTGACCACTCCCTTGTTTTGCTGACTATGAAATAAAGCCTCGGCTTACGAGCTGTGTCACTGTTTCCTCATCCAGGCTCAGTGATCCACTTGGCCCCCAGATATATTCTCTTGTCTGTTTTCTTTAATGCTTCACCATCCCCCCTCAGGTTCACCACTGGCCGAGCTGGATGCGGTTCAATTAGTAATTAGAAAAACATCAATTTAACTAAGCAGCTCTTAGACTGTAAAAATTAAAATGCTGATAGTATGCTGATAAGGGTATAGGGATATAAAAACCCTTATGTTATGCATAATGTAGACTGGTTTAGCTATTCTGGAGAACAATTTGGCACTACTCTATTCACTCAAAGAATATGTATTGAGCACCATCCATGTGTTAAGTGCTATTTTAAATGCATGGGATATAAGCAGTGAACAAAGCAAACAAAAATCTGTTAAATTGTTATTATGATAACTACTTATAATAAGATAATGAAGATAATCAATTACTTAATTTATTAGATAGGTATAAGTGCTAAGCAAAAAGTTAAAGCAGGAAAGAGTGATATAAAATGTAACATGGGGTTAAAGTTGAAGAAATAGTGACCAAGAAGGCCTCACTAGCTTAAGGGTCATATAGCTAACTTAGTTATATTAAATATACACATATCCTATGACCCAGCAATTCTGCTGCTGAGTAGATATGTCTAGGAAAATACACACACAAGCCCTTGGAGGGCAAGTATGAAGATATTTTGTGGAAGTGTTATTTGTGGTGGTGGAAGGTTAGCAGAATGCCAGTGAGAAACCTTGACTGAGAGAGTGGATAGGTAAAATATGGTGGATGCATGCTGTGGAGTATTATGCAACAGTCGGAAGTACCAGGTTAAACATACATACAGCATTATGAACTGACCTAAAACATAATGCTAAATAAAAAAAAAGTAAGAAACAGAATGGGATATATAACATAGTACCACTACATTGAAACACAAAAGCTACCTGTGAAACATATTAGAATGGCTATGGGCATGGGGATAAAGAGAGGAATGGGAATGGGTTATGGGGTTAAAAGTAAGATACAATTGAGCACAACCCAATATATGAATTTGGTGTTTTGAGAATCCAGGGCCTCTAGTCTAATATAAGCAACAATTATTATTGCATAGAGTGGGTTTTTGTTCGCTTTCCACTTTATTCCTTCCCAAGAAGCCTGATTCTCATTTGAGAATACATGTGTTTTTGAGACTGTTGACTCTATCTCAGGTCAAAACACATGGCCTGGGATAAGCCAGTCACTCATTTCATCCCCTTGCCACAGTGATTGGTTTGGGGTGGACACATATTTCAAGCTGTTCAAATCAGATCAAATATTCAGACTTTAGCTGGGGATACTGTTGCAGGGGAGGGGGGGATGCAGGAGAGAAAGGGTTTCTTTTCATTTGACATAAATGGGGTAGAATGTGGCCTTGTCCCTCTTTAGACCGAGAAGGAAGATTCTATCTGAAAATGGAGCCCTCACCAAAGAAGTGGAGCTCAAAAATGAGAGAGAAAGAGAGCAAGAGACTAGCTGAGCAGAATAAACGCACCAGAAGCTGGGTCTGCCATTGAACCATATAGTTACATTGGCCAATAAGTTATTTTTCAAAGGGTCAAGATTATTTAAATTGGGTTTTCAGTGGCTTGAAAACAAAGAATACTATCCAAACTGATGTATTGTTGTTTACCTTTATCTGGTTTCTTACAAATGGATGTGAAACCTCTTAAAATACAGCAAAGCTGTAAGCAAAATGGGTGGGTCCTGAAGATGGATTGGTACACATATCTACACCAGATGGAAATGTTCTCTAGAAAGTGCCCTGAAATGGATTGTTCAAGGTTTTCAGCAATTCCATACTGCAAATGACGTCAGCTGCTCCTATATTGAATGAGGAAAAAAGATATCTTCTTTCATACATTTGTTTCCTGATCTGTAGTTGACAAAGGAAAGAATCCTGGAAATAAAATTGTTGCAGGTGCCTAATAATTCCAATCCTTTAGTCACATGTGATGAAATAGAGACTTTGGTTTGTAAAGAACGCACCTCCAGAGAATTGTGGGCTTCAGAATTGAACACCACAAGGAAGCACGAGGAACTTCAGCCAACAGTGTCCTCTGCTCAGCACAGTTTCTTAGATTCCCAAGAATGAATCTGTGGAGCAAATGCTTTTGAAATGATATACCAGTCAAAATGCTAACAAAGAGAGTTACATTCATCATCCAATTGCTGCTTCCCTTCAGTGGCCTTGCCTTCTAGACCGAGTGCTTCAACACCCCCAAGCATTCTTTGTATAGTTGCTTTCCTAGATGTGGGGTAGCCAGACAAGAGGATAAAAGAATAAGCTTCCAGAATGGCAACTCTTTCTTGTCACAAGTATCATTAGACTTCTCCAGGACGCCTATCATACTTATGGAGCATGATGAAGAATACAGAAGTTTGAGACCTGGATCATGCCCTCCTTCAACAGAGTGCTTAATTAAGAAAACAGAAAATACAGAGTCATTCATCATATTCCTTCCAAAGACATGGTTTTTGCCTAATTTACTCCTACTTATCTTCAGCTCAAATACCACTTCCTCGGAGATACTGTCTTTGGTCAAATCCCTATAATACAAATTCTCATAGCTCCATGTAAATCTTCTTTGTAGCACTGACCATACTTGCATTTTACATTTACTTGTGTGCTTTTTAGATTAAAGTCTGTCTCCCAATAGACTCTAAGTACCTTGGGGGAAGAGATGGTCTAAGTCTTTGTTGTTTATCAAGCACATATATAACTTTTACTATATGTCAGACAATTTTCTCAGCAGTTTATAAATATTAACTCATTTAATTCTCATAGCAACTCCATGAGGTATTATTATTCCCATATATATATGGAGGAAACAGACCCAAAAATACAGAGCAGCATGTCCAAGCTCACAAAATTAATAAATGACAGAGCCAGGACTCAAACCCAGGAGGCTGGTTCCAGAGTATGCTCTAAACCATTGTGCAATTATATTCCTAGAACTTAGTACAATGCCTGACACATATTAAGTGCTCAATAAATTTTGTTGAATAAATTAATGGATCTTGTCTGAAACACATTAATCAAAAGAAAATTTTCAGATTTCACAAAAACACAAGACTCAACTGTGGTGATTAATTTTATGTGTACTCTGACTGGCCAGGTGTGTTTGTGAGATTAGAGTTTGAATGAAATTAGTGTTTGAATTGGTGCACTCTGTGAAGTAAATTATCCTCCACAAAGTGGGTGGGCATCATCTAATCCAGTGAGGATAAAAGGTGGACAAAGGAAAAATTTATCCCTTTTTGCCTGCTTCACTGTATGAGGCCCTCAGACTTATCCTATTTTCTCTGGCCCTCAGACTGGAACACACAACATTGGTTGCTATCGTTCTCAGGCCTTTGAACTCAGACTGAATTACACCACCAGCTTTCCTGGGTCTCCAGTTTCAAAATGGCATATTGTGGGATTTTCAGTCTCCATAATTGCATAAGCCAATTCCTCATCATAAATAAATAAATAAATAAATAAATAAATAAATAAATAAATAAATATATAAATGTATAAATATATATCTTCTAGGGCCTAGAAGATATATATATATATATATATATATATATATATATATATATATATATCACATTTGTTCTGTTTTTCTGAATAATCCTGACTAATACAGATTTTAGTACTGAGACTTATTCTAGAAGAACAGAATCTTAAGGATGAGTTTTTAAATTTTATTTTACTAAGATATAATTGACATATCCTATATAATAGAGGTAATATGCAAATTGACCCTCACACCCTTGTGTCATCACAAGATGGCTGCTCCCATGTCTGCACAAGATGGCCACCACAAGATGGCTGCCCCCATGTCATCACAAGATGGCCACCCTCACATTGTCCCAAGATGGCCGGCAGGGGAGGGCAGTTGGGGGGGACCAGGTCAGCAGGGGAGGGCAGTTGGGGGTTATTGGGGCCAGCAGGGGAGCAGTTAGGTGTCAATCAGGCCGCCAGGGGAGAGGTTAGGGGGTGATCAGGCTGGCAGGCAGAAGCAGTTAGGGGCAACCAGGCAGGCAGGCAGGCAGGCAGGCAAGTGGTTAGGAGCCAGCAGTCCCGGATTGTGAGAGGGATGTCTGACTGCTGGTTTAGGCCTGATCCCTGCACTGGGCCTCTAGTAACATATATTAGTTTCAGGTGTGTAACATAATGATTAGATATATGTAAACATTCTGAAATTATCACCAAAATAAGTCTAGTTAGTATCCATCACCATACATAGGTACAAAATTTTTTGTGTGTGATGAGGACTTTTAAGATCTATTCTCATAGCAACATTCAAATATGCAATACAGTATTATTAACTACTAGAGTCCCGGTGCACAAAATTCGTGCACGGGGGGGGGGTTCACCTCAGCCCAGCCTGCACACTCTCCAATCTGGGGATCGGGCCTAAACCGGCAGTCGGACATCCCTCTCACAATCTTGGACCTCTGGCTCCTAATCGCTCACCTGCCTGCCTGCCTGGTTGCCCCTTACTGCCCCTGCCTGCTGGCCTGATTGCCCCTAACTGCCCCACACTGCCAGCCAGGTCGCCCCCAACTGCCCCCTCCCTGCCGGCCTGGTCACTCCTAACTGTCCTCCCCCCCCCCACCAGCTCATTCCTTACTGCCCCTCCCCCCTGCTGGCCTGGTTGCCCCATGCAGCCTGCTTGTCTAGTTGTTTGGTTGTCCCTCACTAACCTGCTGCTGGTCTGGTCGTAGGCAGCCATCTTGTGAGGGCATGAGGGTTAATTTGAATATCACCTCTTTATTATATAGGATAGTCACTATGCTACATATTACATCCTCATGGTTAATTATTTTATTTTTTATAAGTGGAAGTTAGTACATTTGGACCCACTTTACTCATTTCACCCACCCACCAATCTGCCTCTGACAACCATCAATCTGTTCTCTGTATCTATGAGCTTGATTTTTGTTGTTTTTAAATTTTACATGCAAGTGAAATCATATGGTATTTGTCTTTCTCTGATTTATTTTACTTAGCATAATGCCCTCAAGGTTCAACCATATTGTCATAAATGGCAAGATTTCACCATCCTTTTTTATGACCTAATATATAGGGTATGGCAAAAATAGGGTTACAGTTGTGAGTATGTAAAACACAGTTTATTTATTTATTTATTTATTTATTTATTTTTAATTTTTTATTGATTAAATTATTACATATGTGTCCTTATCCCCATGTTACCCCCTACCCCCCACTCATGCTCTCACCCCCCTGTTTGTGTCCATTGGTTAGGCCCATATGCTTGCATATAAGTTCTTTGGTTGATCTCTCCCCCCTCCACCACCCTCCCCTACCTTCCCTCCCAGGTTTGATGGTCTGATCGATGCTTCTCTGTCTCTGGATCTGTTTCTGTTCATCAGTTTATGTTGTTCATTATATTCCACAAATGGGTGAGATCATGTGGCTTTATTGATTATCTTTTTTAGAGAAAGAGAAAGTGAGGAGAGATAGAGAGAGAAAACATCAATGTGAGAGAGAAACATTGATCAGCTGCCTCCTGCATGCCCCCTACTGGGGATCAAACCTGAAACCCAGGCATATGCCCTTACCAGGAATTGAGCTGGCAACCTTTTGGTGCACGGGATGATGCTCAACCAACTGAGCCACACTGGCCAGGTCTGGAGTTAATTCTTGTATTATTATTTATTAATTATTGTATTATTTCCCATATGAACAACTGTAAACCTACTTTGCCCCCCTCTGTATATAGATTTTTATGGTCAAATTTCATTTATTTATTATTATTATTGTTTATTTTAAAATATTTTATTGATTTTTAGAGAGAGAGGAAGAGAGTGTGGGAAAGAGAGAGAAACATCAAATTGAGAGCGGATCATCAATTAGCTGCCTTCTGCACTCCCTGCATAATCCCGTAACCCAGGTATGTGCCCTGACAGGGAATTAAAACTGAAACCTTTCTGTGCATGGGATGACACCCAACCACCTAAGCCACAACAGCCAGTGCAAATGTCATTGATTAATGGACACTTAGGGTTGTTTCCATATTTTGGCTATTGAAATAGTGCTGCAATGAACATAGAGGTGCATATATCTTTTCAAATTAGTCTTCTTGTTGATAAATCCCAAAACTGAAATTAATCATATGGTGGTTTTATTTACTAGTATAATTTTTTAGGAACCTCCATACTGTTTTCCCTAATGGTTAAACCAAGTTACATTCCCACCAAGAGTGCACATGGGTTCCCCTTTTCTCTATATCCTCGCCAACACTTGTTACTTCTTATCTTCTTTATAATATTCATTCTAACAGATGTGATGTGGTTTTGATTTGCATCTCTCTGAGGATTAGTGATGTTGAGCATCTTTTCATGTAACTGTTGGCCATCTGCTTGTCTTCTTTGGAAAAATGTCTACTCAGAGCCTCTGCCCATTTTTAATTGGAATGTTTGGGAGTTTTTGTGTTTGAGTTTTATGAGTTTTTAAATATATATTTTAGGTATAAGCCCCTTATTAAACGTATGATTCCCAAATACCATTGAATAGGTTGCCTTTTCATTTTGTTGATGATCTCTTTTGCTGGGTAGACACTATTTAGTTTGGTGTAGTCCTACTTATTTATTTTTGCTTTTGTTGTCTTTTCTTTTGGATTCAGATCCAAAAACTCACCCCCCATAACCAATGTCAAAAAGCTTATGTTTTCTTCTAGGGGTTTTATGGTTTCAGGTCTTTATAGGCAAGTCTTTAATCCATTTTGAGTTAATTTTTGGTATGGTATAAGATAGCAGTATAGTTTCATTTTTTTTGCATGTGTCTGTTCAGCTTTCCCAATAGGATTTGTTGAATAGATTCTCCTTTCTCCATTATTTATTCTTGGCTCCATTGTCCTAAATTAATTGACCATATATGTGTGGGTTTATTTCTGGACTCTCTATTCTGTCCCATTGATTTATGTATCTGTTTTTATGCTAATACCATCCTGTTTAGATTACTATAGCTTTGTAACATAGTTTAAAATCCGGGTGTGTGATGCTTCCATCTTTGTTCTTCTTTCTCTAGATTGCGTTGGCTATTCATAGTCTTTTGTGGTTCCATACAAATTTTAGAATTGTTTATTCTATTTCTGCAAACAATGCCATTGGAATTTTTTGATAAATATTTCTTTGACTCTGTAGATTTTGGGGGATAGTACAGACATTTTGACAATATTAATTCTTCCAATCCATGAGCATGGAATGTCTTTCCACTTATTTATGTGTTTCTTTTAATTTCCTTCATCAATGTCTTATAGTGTACAGTGTACAGGTCTTTTATCTCATTGGTTAAAGGTAAGTTTGAATTTTCTGAATTGGTTCTGAGGTCCCTGAAATTGTATTTTTATTGATTAGATTTAAAGACACCAGTAGTAAAAAGAGCACTGATGGTCCATGGTATGCACTGTTTATAAGATACACAAAATATTTGCCTGGGATACTACAAATCAACCACTTATAAAAAGCAAAGAGCTAAGTGACTCTATGATCTTTTCAAATATTTTTTGAAAACTAATGATATAATTATATTGTTTGGTTGTTCTTAATATTTATGGACAAAGTGGTGCAAAAATAAAAAAGATGAGTCCAGAGACTAGGATCCCCAGTTCTATCATGATCTAAAAGCTTCTATGTGTGCCTGAAGGATATATCTCCTATAGCCATAAGGCTAAAATTTCTGAAAATCAACCACAGAATTTCATCCTGCAGCTGACTGAATTACAATGCAAGTTGGACTCCCAGCCTCACAGGGTGTCTACTGTTAAAGTGAGGGCATTGATTAAGAGAAAATTATATCCTGTAAATTGGAATGGGGACATATGAAAAGATCCTGATGAAACTGGGGATATTGAGCCCCTAAACTCTAATTATTCTTCTTTATTTATGTAAAATGTCTCTCAACTCCCCCCTTTGGAAGTGGCCACTCTACCCACAAAGGTCAAATTGGCCTTTTCATTTCCATCTGAGATTAACCCTGCATTGCCTGAGGAAATTTTAATGGCCTGAGGCAGTTGCCATGCAAGACAATGCTGATTCTACTCAAGACCAACTCCAACCACCCTTCTTTGCTTCTAGACCTATAACTAGATTCAAGTGCTAGCAGTACCCTAAATGTGACATACAGTGTGTTGACCCATGAAGAGATGCATTATACTCCAAAAGAAATATTTATGTTTTCTAATTTATATAAACAAATCTGAGGACCATGTGTGGGAACCAATACTATAATGTGGGGTGATGATGGAAAACACATAAGGTTGCATTTATTGATATGGTCTCAGTAAACAGAGAGATTATGCATTTAATGTTGCAGATCAGAAAGTTAGAAAGGGATCTATCATTTTGGTTCAAACAGGGGCTAAAAGGTGGCCCACAGTGAGTGTATTAGAAATGTTAGCTCTATCTTTGCTTAATGTGAATCACAGTGCAGATCCTTAAGATTTGAAAGTAAAGCCCTACCATCTTGCAGATAACTATTCCTCTTTTGAGAAATAGCTCTTGGCTTGATACTGGGCATTAGTAGAGATTGAATGCTTAACCATGGGCCACCAAGTTAACATGTGGCCTGAGTTGCCCATCATAAACTGGGTGCTGTCAAACCCACCAAGCCATAAAGTTGGGTGTGCACAGCAGCACTTCAAGTGGATATTATATATATATGTGATGGAGTTCAAACAGGCCCTGAAGGTATAAGCAAGTTACATGAAGAAGTGGTCCAAATGCTGCTACTCTGCCTTTTATCTCCCAGTCTGCACCTATGGTCTCATGGGAAGTTTTCTATGATTAGGAGATGGAAGAAGGAAGACAGGTTTGGTTTACAGATGTTTCTGTATGATATGTAGGTACCACCTGAAAGTGAACAGCTGTAGCACTACAGATTTTCTCTGGGATATCCCTGAAGAACATTGGTGAAAGGAAATCCTCTCAGTGATCAGAACTTCTAGCAGTGCACCTGGTTGTTCACTTCTTTTTTGAAGGATAAATGGCCAAATGTGTGATTATATCCTGATTCGTGGGCTGTAGCCAATTGTTTGGTGGAATAGTCAGAGATTTAGAAGGACCATGATCAGATAATTAATGACAACAAAATTTGGGGAAGAGGTATATGAATAGATAACTCTAAATGGGAAAAAATGTGAAGATATTTATGTCCCATGTAAATGCTCACCAATGGGTGACCTCAGTAAAGGAAAATTTTAATAATCAAGTGAACAGGATGACCCATTCTGTGGATACCAGTCAGCCTCTTTCCCCAGCCACTTCTGTCATTGCCTGTGGGGCTCGTGAACAAAGTGGTGGGAACAGAGATTATGCATGGGCTCATCAATATGAACTTCTGCTCAGCAAGGCAAGTCTGGTTATAACTATCACTGAATCTCCAAACTCCCAGCAGCAAAGATCAACACTAAATGTCCGATATGAGTCAGCTAACTGGTGTCAGGTTGATTACAATGGACCACTTCCATCATGGAAAGAACAGAGTTTTGCTCTTATTGAAATAGACATTTACTCTAATACAAATTTGCCTTCCTTGCATGCAATGTTTCCACCAAAACTACCATCCATGGACTTACAGAATGTCTTATGTGCCATCATAGTATTTCACATAGCATTGCTTCTGATCAAGAAAATCTCTTCACAGCAAAACAAATGCAGCAATGGGTCTATGCTCATGAAATTTATTGGTCTTATCATGTCCCATCCCATCCTGAACAGCCTTTTGTAGACTGCGTTACAGCACCCACTAAGTGGAAATACCTTTCAGGGCTGCGTCAATATTTTCCAGAGGCTTTACATGCCCTGAATCCATGTCCAAAATATGCTGCAGTTTCTCCAACAGCCAGAATTCACAGGTACAATAATCAATAAATAGAAATGGGAGTGACCCTGCTTACTATTACCTGTAGTGACCCAATAGTAAAAATTTTGCTTCCTGTTCCACAATTTTATGTTCTGCTGGCCTAGAGGACTTAATTCCAGAGGGAGGAATACTTTCACTAGAAGACACAACAATGATTCCATTAAATTGAAAGTTAAAACTCGTGCCCTGCCCCTTTGGGCTCTTCATGCCTCTGAATCAACAGGGAAAGAAGAGAGTTATGGTGTTGACTGAGGTGACTGACCCTGACTACCAAGGGCAAGGCTTCTTATCAGAAATACTAATAGACATTTTTGTTATTATATAGGAGTCAGTTCTCCCTGAACATATAACACTTTAAAATATGTATATATGTAGCAATAAGGCTTCAAATATTTGAGGAAAAGGTGATACAAATTAAGAGAAATAGGCAAATCCACAATTATTGTTGGAGACTTCAACCCTCCTCTCTCAGCAATTGATAGAACAAGCCCATCGAAAATTAATAAGGACACAAAAGACCAGAATAATAATATCAACAACTGAGCTAATTTTCATTTATAAAACACTTGACCCAACAACACTACCCAACTTTGCAAGGCTTTTACCACCAAGGCTTTTACCCTATACTCAATAGGATGACACAAGTGACTTGATCCTGAATGAGTCCTGGGCTCAGCCATTAATTTAGGAGAATTTTTGACTGCATGATGCTAACTAAAGGATTTGTGCTTTGTCTTTCATAAGGATGTGCTCACAGCTCTTAAAAGAACAGAGATAAAGTTCAAGTGCCAGCAGTACCCTAAATGTGACATACAGTGTGTTGACCCATGAAGAGATGCATTATACTCCAAAAGAAATATTTATGTTTTCTAATTTATATAAACAAATCTGAGGACCATGTGTGGGAACCAATACTATAAAACTTTATCAAGCTTACAGAGCAGGTTTTATGATATGTTGTGCCTACTCTGCTAATGAATAATGTCTATATGAGGCAGAATTTTATTTAAGCCTTTGTTTTTATTATAATCTGGTAGTGAGAGCATAGAGGAGTAGCTGGACCTCACCACGTCAATTTTTTTTTTGCCAGCTATCATTACCAAATAATAGTTGTGCATTACCAAGGGACTTAGGTCAGTTTGTATCAGTTAGGTATTATGCTAAGCATTTTGTGTTCATTAACTTATTTATTTCTCAAAGCAATTTCAAGCGATAGGAGCAAGCAATGAAAAAAAAATAAGAAGAGGCTTAGGGAAGTGATATGACTTACCCAAGTTCATACTGCCATGCCAGGGGCTCAAGAAGTCTGATTTCATTATCAGTGTTTTAACCACTGCACTACACTTCTCTACTTGATGTTTTCCCTCATCGTCTTCTTAGAATATACAAAGTCAGATAGATGACATCAATAAAGGTCAGCCTTCTATGGAGCTGAGGACAGCCTAGATTCATATTAAAGGTATAAGGGCCTCAGTTATAGTGATCTTAATATGGCAACTGTATTGACTTCAATACTTTTGATGACATCTGTGAAGTATTTTTAATATTAACTTTATTGAGATATAATTCACATACCATAACATTCACCCTTTGTAGTCTATTCAGAATTATGCATTATTATCCCTGTTTGGGGAAATGAATTCTTTTGTATTTATAACAGTAGTCAAACTATGATCAATGGCACATTGTTTGACCATCTCTGCTCCCAAATGTCAAACCCTGAATGTTCCACCAGCTTCTTCCAGCCTTGCTCTTTGTGGGAGTCATGCAAATGAGCATTTAGGGTGGTTCCCTGAAACATGAGCATTTTTTTCATTTTTCCTTTGTCAGCTATTAACTAGCCCTGTCCAGACCTCCTATGAAAATTACATCTGTGAGGTACATGGGAAAGGCTCCACCCCACCCTGCTGGCACAAAAATATCTTTAGTATGAAACTTTAAAATACATTAACCTTTCAATTTCAGTCATTTCTTGAGGTTAAGATAGTGTTTCTTACTCTGAGGCCACAATCCTCAGGTTAACTAGGAAGTTGTTGTGAGGGACCTGCAAATCTGCCTGTGAGTGAGGTATTGTCTTTATTTTGAATAAATATATCCTACACATATATTTATTAATATTTCTAAAACATTGATGGCTGTTGTTATGATTAATAAAGCACAAAATGTTCTAAACTTGTACCGGATTCATAAAAACTTTTTTCATTATGTATTTTCTCAATCAGCAGATATGAAAAATACAACTACTATTATAACTACTATCATAGGATAACCAGAGAAAGTTTTGATTGACAAAAGAAGTCACTTGCTAGGGCATCAGCTTATCAGCAGTCATTAACACAATAGTTCAAATAAATTGTATTGATTTAAGGTAGGCTATTGCACAATTCCATTTTAAAAGCAGAGAGGGGCCGAAACCAGTTTGGCTCAGTGGATAGAGCGTCGGCCTGCGGACTGAAGGGTCCCAGGTTTGATTCTGGTCAAGGGCATGTACCTGGGTTGCGGGCACATCCCCAGTGGGAGATGTGCAGGAGGCAGCTGGTCAATGTTTCTCTCTCATCGATGTTTCTAACTCTCTATCTCTCTCCCTTCCTCTCTGTAAAAAATCAATAAAATATATTTTAAAAAAAATAAAAGCAGAGAGGGGATCAGATATGGCCCCAAGCAAGTTTAGTGGACTAGAGAGGTCAAATTTTGGGGTGTCATTTGTGCTTGGGGAAATGGATTCTTTATGTATTTATGACTGTGGTCAAACTTTGATGGATTATCGTTTGGTTGGTACTACTCTAAAGAGCCAAACCCTCAATGTTCTCCAGCTTCTTCCAGTGTTGGAAGACACTCAAGGGGGAACAAGAGGGCGCTGAGCACCAGGGGTGGAGACTAAAAGGGAAGGAGGGCTTCCAAATATGTGACCAAGACCAAATCTGCCTAATTCTTTGTTGGGAGGGCAAGGATATAGTAATGTCTACCCCAAACCTTTAGGAGACTACATTAGACTTCCTTTCCTTTTGAACTTCTCCCTTGGTTTTGTTCTTTCTCAGAACCTCCTTCTTCTATATTTACTTGCAAATCTTCACAATTCTATCCAACCCAGAGTCCCACTTTCTATCCAAAGCCATTAAATCAGCTTGAATTTTCTTGTGTTTTTCTGAAGGGGTTCTTTCTCCAAAGTTGCCAGAATGTCTCAATATTCTTGGAGCTTGTCTTCAGTTTCCAAAACTTCAGGGTATCCCATAGGCCACGGCTCTGACTTCAAATGCACAATGACCTTTTCCTTTCAACCAAATACCATCCTCCTTCCTGTTGCATTGCATCAGAACCTTCTCAAGCCTGTGTCTTGCTCCAGGCATCCCCTTGACTGTGGCTTGGGGTTAATATCTGGTCCTTTCCAATCCCACCCCATGTGATTGTGTATTTGTTCCAGATCCAGGAGAATAGTTATACTCAGATTGGGTCTGCACTAGCCAAAGCAAAATAGACATTTGAGGAAAAAATTGGCCAGTCCCAGCAGAAGTTGCCTGACAACCAGCTGATTGCCTCAATTTTCCTCTCTTCCTGACATGACCTCAGGGCCATAAGTGGCTACTTTCCTTGGCACTAACAAGGAAAACGTACAGTGACTTCAGTTGTTTGAGAAGAGGCCATATCTCAAGAGGTACTCCAGAGAGCTGTTTTTCTTAGAATTGCAGAGTAAAGGCTCCCGAGAACTGGGCTGAAAAGTTTTGTGCCTTTTTCCAACCTCTGTCTACCTGCTACCTAGTGGCATGTGGGTGGGGGTGGGGAAGATGGGGGATGGCTAGAAGGTGGGATAGGTATACAGGGTGTAATCAATAAATAGGTGCATTGTCTACAGAGAATTTCAGAACTATAATAGAACCAAATAAAATTTGATCAAAATTTATCACCATTATGTTCTGGCATTTCTAAACAATGTCAGTGATAAAATACATTTTGATATGCCACTGCCCCCACTCCAGCACCTAATGGTTCCTTTATCCCCTTTGGAGAGTCATACTTCAGGAAATACTTCATCAAAAATTTCCTTCATAAAAATTTCTCTGTAGTGTATTCCATAGCTATAGGGCTCTCCTCTGTATTTTCCTTGGTGAAATTTTGTTATAAAGGAAGAGTTATAGTGGGTACCCAGCTGTCCCTACCAGGAGCATCTATAATTATAACAGAAGTTACCAAAAGAATCAGTTCTTTAGGCCAACATTTGTTCAAACTCTTTTAAAGCAGTAAAACTGTTTTCAAACAAAATATTTGTGGAACCTTAACCTCTAAGTCTACTTTATTTTTTTCCATATTGATTAAGGTATTACATATGTGTCCCCCCCCCATTGCCTCCCACCCTCCCACTCATGCCCTCACTCCCCTGGTGTCTGTGTCCGTTGGTTAGGCTTATATGCATGCATAAAAGTCCTTTGGTTGATCTCTCCCCCTTATTCTAAGTCTACTTTAAGCCTCATATTTAATGTCATTTCCTCAGGGTAATCTTCCTTGTCCTTTTATGATGAGGACACATTCTTATGATCTACACTCTCCTAGCACCTTGGACTTGCCCTTTAATACCACCTATCACACTTGAAATTACTTTGTTCAGTGTCTGTATTCCCTGGGAGATTATAACCTCTGTGTAGGCAGATATCAGGTCTATCTTGTTTATCATTGGAATTCAAAAACCAAGCACACATGGTACTTGGCCCTGTGTAAGTGTTCCATAAATGAATGAATGAATGGAAGCCTTCTGGTTACTACAGCCTATAAGTAAATGAACATTGGAAATAGCCCTGAAACGTTTCACACTGTGGACTTTTATTGAAATCACGGTAAACAACAATACTCTGATTGTTTTTCAGAACAAAAAATGTGGCCAGCCATGTGATTACATTTTAAAACTAAATGCATCGGCCACAACTCCTTGCTTGTAGAGGGTAGTTTCATTCCTAATTTCCTTGACATGTAAATTTTATTCTTGTTAATCCTGGCTGAAGTTCTGTGGGACATCCCTTGTTCTTTTTTATACCAGGATCCCACAAGTTTTCTCCTTTTTAGCTATGTCAGGTTGGCACTTCCTTCAAAACCAGGCTCAGGTTCCATTTTGTGACTGAAATAACCCAAGCATGCCTTCCCCTTACTTTGAATTACTAAAGTTCAAGAACAAATGGCTCACCTAATTTAAAAAATGGAATTTACTTTGTACTTGTTATGGGCCACCATCATTATCACTTTATATTATCTCATTTAAGTCTTACAGGGACCCTGTGAGGTAGGGACTATTCTTATTCCCACTCTACAGATAAGGAAACTAAGAGATGAAGGAAACAGGAAGAAAGGGAAATAAATGTGAATTGTTTATAAGTATTAACTCCTTGTCTTCTGGTTTCCTGATGGGAGTGGGCTCATCATTAGGTTTGTCTGCAAACTTCTTAATTTATTATCAATTTTGGTGATGATTGCAGGACTGAAAATAGCTACAGCCCTTCTCCAGTGTTTCTTTTCTCTGTCATTACCTCCTGCTGAAACCATCTACTTATATGAATACAACCTTGAGTTTCTGAATTTATTTCTGATGCTCCCTCCTAGGGCTGGCACAGGGCCAAGGCCAAGTGAGTGCCAATGGACAGCTGCACAGGTATTTCTCCACAACACTATTAGAAAAGTAGCCTCACCCCCTTCACAAGGCCTCTGTTGTCATCAGAGCTGCTAGTTCCTACTATAAACAAACCCAAACCTGGACATTTTAGATAAGTACCAGGTTCAGACATAAAAGAAGGAGGAACCTGGAAAAGCAGGAATGGCAAAGCAGGACATTAGCGCTATTTATGAGTTGTGGAGGTAGGGACTGCAGATACTTAGGCAGGAAAGGTAGGTATGGCTTGCTTAGTTTGTGCAGCCTACTTTCCCCATCCCCACAAATATCAAACTCCACCCCCACCCCAACATATGCACAATTCCCTCCTATTGCCTTCCTTGTCAGAAGGTTTTCACTCACTCCAGTCCTCTGCCTGTAATTTTGCAACTGGGGAATTCATTTTGAGGGTAATAAAGAGTAATAAAGTGTTTAAATGTGAAAAGGTATCTGAGGGTTAAGCAACTCTCATTTACTTCACTAAACTTGCTTCCTTCTAAGCCCCAGACAGCTGCCCTGAAGGGATTCAGTTTCTGATTGTTGAGTGAGGTCATTAACGGCAGAGTCTGAGGTTCTTTGTGGAGCAAGGCAGGCCTGGGTCTGGAATAGCTGGATGTAAAGGGTGTAATGACAGTACTAGGGACCAGAAGAGTGCATGATGAAATGGAGAGAGGAAGCTGTCAAGTTCAAACTTTGTCTTCTTTGACGTTTTGCCAAGAGCCTGCTCCTGATCCCCTCCCACCCACGCCACCCCACCCAGAAAAGTGAAAGGAAACTCACTGCTCACTCCTTTCTCCTCACACCCTGCTCTTGCCCCCAGATCCGAGTTTAAGAAGGTAGTGATTAACACTATATATAACTTAGACTGGGAATCTGAGCATCAGATAGAATGATGTTTCCATAAGAAAATGCATGCTCGATTCTAAATATTTGGCCAATACTTCATTCCTAGATCAGGGATTGCTTATACTTGGAGGCAACTCAGAGCTCCTCTTATCTACATTGCCTTGAATCCAGGCCCCAATTCTCTTGTATTGTCCATTTTGTGAAGGCACCATATACACCATGTTGGAGTCTAATTATTCTCTCTCTCTCTCTCTCTCTCTCTCTCTCTCTCTCTCTCTCTCTCTCCTTCTCCCTCTCCCTCTCCCTCTCTCTTTCTCTCATAGATAAAAATTATTGTAAGATGTACCATAGCTATTCTACACTGCCCCAATGTTCCACCACTAATGACTTCTGTGTTGCTAACACCAATGCATATTTTACTGTCCTTATGTTATCTGACATTTCACCTTTTTTATATCTTGGCTTCTGGTTGGTATTAGGGGTTTGAGGGAATAGAGTTTGGATCAACATATGTGACAAAACTCTTACCCTGCTCCCTATACAAATCTACCACTGAGGAGCAGCCTAAAATTGAGGCCCTCTTGAAATCCAAGTCAATGGCCTTCTGTCCCCAGTCTCTTAAATGTCTTGGCCTAAAGGGAAGCCAGAAATCAATGGCCATTTTCAGTGCCATGCCATTTTGAACATCCATGGTCAAAAATGAACATTCACTGTGCACCAGACACCGTTCTATTAACTTTACATGCATTAACTAAACTAACCCTCACTGTAAGATTGCAGGCAAAAGGGAATGGTACCACTATTAACCCCAATTTTATAGTTGGGGAAATTGACAAACACAGCTGGTAAGTGCAGAGCTGGGATTAAAAATTCAGGTAGTCTGATTACAAAGTTCCTTCTCTTAGCCATTATGATATAGTGTGTGTGTGTGTGTGTGTGTGTGTGTGTGTGTGTGTGTGTGTGAACCTGAATGAGAAACAGCCTGGCTTACCTACCCATCACCTGTTACCCAGTCTAAAATCAGCATTGTCCAGAGAGTCAATCACTTACACAGCATTATCACACACGATTTTTCAAAATTAACATTTTATTAATTTAAAAATCCAGAAATACAGTGACTACATAAAATAAGTACCATATTTAGGTACATGTCCTGTGGGAAGAGTCAAAGGATAATACTGTTATGTTACTCTTAATTGTTTACATGAGTTAACTATAAAATGACTACAACTGCTAAATAGTACTTATGGTCTTTGTTGTTCCAAGTGTTTATAATACAAATAAATACAAAAGAAGAACCACATCCATTCCTATCTACTAACTACAGGCATTTGGCCTCTTCTTCCTATGTCCTACTCCCTACACAACATCAAACACTGGAGGGTTTCTATGTTGGCCCAGCACAGTTCCCTAGTTCCCACTTCACACAGCATTTTGTAAAGGTGTGTCCTATCACCTGGGGGTAGGAATCTATCTAGGGAAACTCTCTGGGTGTTCTCTGAAGGTTGAGCTTTCAGAGAACACCTGGGTGGGAAGGCTTTGGGGTGAATCATCAAGAAGGGGAAATCACCACTTTGCTTCAGGATCAGTTACTTCTTTCCACACCATGGAAATACTGCCACCTCTGGGAGGGAGACAGCAGCAATTTAACAACCTCTCTCCAATAAGGCTCCATGCCTTTCAGCCCTGATGTGTTACCTCCCAGCCCTGATGTGTTACCTCCCTTTCCTGAGGAGAATGTGTGTAAGGGGCTGTCTGGCCATGAAACACCTGCCTCGTGCTCTTTTATGCTCTTTTATGAAAACAGACTCCTAGTGCAAGTTGCCATACAGACTGAACATTTTTTTCATTTGTCCCTATTGGTGTCAAACATTCTAAGAAAAAATGTTGCTCTCACCTATGATTATATAATAAGAAATATTGGATTTCTGAGTCCTTAATATTTTTAAATACTCACTAGAATTCATTCATGCTCTTCAGAGGAGATAAATCTAAAAGGCAGGCTTGACATCCTTGCTATAGAGAATTTATAGTTTTCCCACAAAAATAATTTCTAAAGCCAGGCCTCAGAATGGATAACTTATGCTCTTGTATTGGGCTGCAAATAGACATTTTTGGACTAGCCTTCTCTAGGATTCATGATTCAAATCCATGCTTGATGGCTGAGATTAGAATGGCAGGAAGATTTAGGAAAAGATCTGTTTAGAATTACCATCTCCCCAAATCAGCAATAATCCTCCTAACTAAAGAGCTGACACTCAGAAGCTCATGAAGACTGAGACCCTTTGTAAAGTAAAAATCAACTGTAATTGGATAATAGAAACTGCCTTTTCAAGGAGCTTCTAGGATTTAATAATTTCACCTACATTTTTGAATTAGAGAACTATGGTCTCAGGAAAATTAGTGAGTATTGCACTATTATTTGGTGAGTTTTACTGACTTGAAAACACAAAGAGGCGTCAACTCCTTTATTCAACAATTACTTATCTTATATGGATTCAGTTTCTGAAAAGGGTACCCAATTCCAACTTCTTCATGAAGGCCCAGTACATTCAGGGAGAAAAGGGAAGTGGTATCATTAGGGAAAAGTTATTTACCACTTCGAAGTGCATGCAGCCATGACATGGTATTCTTATTTTGCAACCTGCTACCATAGTTGGTGACTTCAAAAAACTTACCATAGGCCCAAGGGCATAGCCTTCTGCTCACAGTTCCTTATTTATCCTTCTGGGTTCTAACAACTGCCAAGCTACTTGGAAGCCAGTTCAAGAAAAGGAGGAGAGAGTCTATGCTGGTGTTGCCTCATAATGAAGGCTGTAGTTTAGAGTGTGTGTGTGTGTGTGTGTGTGTGTGTGTGTGTGTGTGTGTGTGTGGTTAATTTTTTAAAAACACACAAGACATTCTTTCATACAAATATTTTTATCTGTATTACAGAACCCCTACTAAGAAGTGATTCCTTTCTCTTTCTTTCATTGAATAACTTTCTAGCTAGAAACCCTAGGGTTTTGTTTACTCTTTAACCTGTAAAGAAATGTAATTCTCCAAGAAACTAGAACAGAGTTATGGTGTTCCATCTCTCTTCTTCCTACAAATAATTCAAGACTCTTCCAATCTCTTTGGAGAAGATGGTTAAGGGGTGACACACCACTCCACATAAAGGAGCAAGTTATGCTGTGCATAGCGTGAATAATTAACTGCATTTGAGTTTGTATTTTAGAGCACTGTTGACTTAAGCAAAATAAGCCTGCAGTCCAGCTGCAGCTTGAGTTTTCTTGCTTTACCCTATCCAATGCTGTCTCGTCTAACAGTGGCCCTTTTCAGACCTTTCCAGGTACAAAACCTTGACCAAATCTTCAAGCTCTGTTCTGCACACACGACTTGAACACATCTGGCTGATCTGAGCTTCTCCTTCGGTGAATATCTTCCACTGGCCTAAAAGATAAACACAAAGTGGCTTGGATATGTAATAAGTGAGCAGAGCTAATTAGGAGTATAATCAATATCCCCCATACTTCCCCACTCATACATTAACCTACCAGGGGATACAGTCATGTGGTTTCAGCAAAGTAGCCCCCAAAACACTTTTCTGGGGGCAGATATGGAAAGTTGACCATGGAATTTTCATTTTGACACACAGCATTTGTAAGAATCCCAAGAATAACACATAACTGACTCCTCAAGAGTAAAATTTAAGTATTATTCTTGGAATTTTTACAGTGTATTTAGCATTCGCAAAATGCCCCACTATCAGGTTGTTACTATATAGGTGGTTCACTTGGCACCAGGTCAAAGTTTGAAACATACTACCTGTTACATTATTGGGGCTTTGCTTTGATTACTTTGGGGGGCCCAAATGTTGGTTTGGGTTACTTGGTTATTTACTGCCCTTTTCTCTATTCCTGCTATCCTTTGTTAAAACTCTGTGTGTGTGTGTGTGCGCGCGCGCGCGCTACGCCCGCACGTGTGTGTGTGCACGTGTATGTGTGTAGTTAATTTTTTTAACTCCACACAACAACTGATTCTCTCTATAAAAGCTTTCTGCTATGCTTGCAGCCTGTCCTCACCCCCTCTTTAGCACCCCTCAATCCCTTCCTGTGGTTCCTTATAGAGTTCCATTTTCACATCCCACATGTGATCCCATTCTGCTCCAGGTAACCATGGCTGTATTCCCCTGTTTTCACCTCTCCATGGAACTGTCCACACTTCCAAAGTATCCTTGTCAATTTCTCTATCCCATATTCTGTCATGCTGAACAAACATTTTTGAGTGCACACTCTGTGCTCAAAACTGGAAACTACCTCAGATCTCTGGCTCATTCCTTTTCTAACTTTCCTGGTCCTTGAGAGTGACAAGATCTTCCTTTTCCTGTTATCATCTTGCCCTGTCCAATAGCATACATACCAACTGCCCATCTGGGATAGCCTCTTCGGTTTTCTTTTTATTCCCGCACTCATGGTGTCACACAGGGAGAACTCCTAGTCCAAAGTTAGCAAGCTCCTTTTAATTCTGAAGCTGTGGTGAACCTCTTTTTTTTCACTAGCCACAAAAAAACCCACCACCACCACCACCACCAACACACACACACACGCA
>NW_005871050.1:25135280-25294130 GCF_000147115.1 Myotis lucifugus | reverse complement strand
GTTGGAGTCAGAAACTAGCTGAGCACGCTAGCGCGGACGGCGCCGGAGCTGTTGGACTTGTATTGGGTTTTGACGCAGACATGCACTTCACACCCTCAGTAAAAAGAGCCCCTTCTTTGCACAGCCATTTTCTCCGGTATTGTTTGCCTTTTCTATCTGACTCAATGACAAGGTAGAAGGCGACCCGCCAGAAAGTGTGGGCGGGTCTGCTTTAATAAACTAAAGCCTTACTGTGTGCCAGGATCTGAGAGACACATTTTATAAAGGGGTCAGGATTGTTCTTTGTCCCCAGATTACTCTGCAGGATCCTCTCATTCCTCACTTTCCTCAGCTGCACAGAGTCTGAAGCACACACCGTCCACATCTATTACACACCTCAAATCCTAACTGTTATTAGTGGAAAGTTTAAATAACCTTTCAAGACCTCCAGTGCATAGCACAGTGTCTTGTTCACAGTATAAACAGAAACATGTTCTTTTAAATTAATTGGTAATTTCAAAAGTCACATAACTGATCATAGGATCCTAGACTATGGGTCCTTTATTCCTTACTCATAAGTAAGAAATCCCAACTCTTCCATTTTAATTCTCCTACTGCCCAGTTCATTGTCTATCAGTCTCCTGAAGAACAAACAACTGATCTCATCAACCCTATTTCCAGCGGCTTATTGAATAACTCTAATCAGATGGCTCTTAAGGCAAAGATGTTTTAAGTGAAACTCATTTCTTTCCACCAAACTCATATTGTCAGAGGTTCCCATTGGTGAATGGTATTACTAATTCACCCAGTCTATAAAGTTGTTAATATTGGAGTCTTTCCACATTCATTTCTCTCTTTGATACTGTTCTTGATTATTTAATCTCAGAGCTGTCTCTCACAGTGACTTCTGCTCTCTGTCTAACATACTTAATACTGTATAATCACTTTCTAATTAAGACTATCACCAGCTCTTTCACTAACAGTCCAACTTTCACTCCACACAACAACTGCTTCTCTCTATAAAACAGATTTGAATATATCCTTTACTTGCTTAAAAACCATCACTGGGGTACTCTGGTCTGGAGATCAAGTCCAACTTCTTAGCATGGCATATTGGACTCTACAGAATCTGGCCTTATTAAAGTAGGTGCTTAATAAATCCATATGAAAGCTAAGAAATATCCTTCCAAAACACCATTTTGATATCACTATACTGTTTGTAAGTATAGAGCAGGGGTCCTCAAACTTTTTAAACAGGGGGCCAGTTCACTGTCCCTCAGACCGTTGGAGGGCCAGACTATAGTTTTAAAAAAACTATGAACAAATTCCTATGCACACTGCACATATCTTATTTTGAAGTAAAAAAAACAAAACGGGAACAAATACAATATTTGTATTTGCATGTGGCCCGCGGGCCGTAGTTTGAGGACCCCTGGTATAGAGCAACTACCAATGCTACTTGCCTTATATCTGAACTTCTCACTGGTTTCCTTCAGGTCCTCTAACTACTTCCTGTCTCCAACTCTTCTCATATTTCTGTGCACCCTATGTGGTCTTTGTAATTGTTCCTCACCCACACCCACCCACCCACACCTACACTTCTTGTTTGCTCCTGTCTGAGTCTTCTCTTCGGCTTCACTCTATTCCTGGACTGATTCCCTGACCTGTTGCCCAGCCACACCCTTCTCTTTCAAAGCACACCTCCTCCTGAAGCCTTCCTCAAATAAGCCCACCTGGCTCTCATATCATTGTTCCTTGCAGATTCCCCTGAGCACTTAGGTATTTAATTCCTCAGAAGTATACTAATTCATAGTGAAAGCATTTTCATGTTCTGTCTCGCCCATTAGAATTCCCTGTGGATATAAATTTTGTCTTTTATTCCTTCAGAAGTGCTTCCCACCCCCTCCCTCCGCCCCCAGTGTCTAGCAGTATCTTGTCCCTAGGCTCCATCTAGTGTAGAAACTGGGAGAGCTACAAGTATGCCTCAGTGCCTGAATGCTTTTAAAGAAACATTAACACCCAGGGGCAGTTCCAAAGAGCCAAACACATCTTTGATACAATACAGGAATAATTTTCTCTGTCTCTCATCCCCAACACTAGAGGACATACCCTTCCAGATGTGAAGTCTCCACAAATACATCAGATCTGGAATCCTGTGAGAGTTCTCTAACCATCTTGAAACTCTGGGTTTATCAGTTTCATTAAAGTTGTTCAGGAAACCTTGATCTGAGGTAGCTTATGTTTAATACATCTGGATTTGTATGCACAAGGTCCAAGATCTTCAGTTCACTCACATCCAGACACCCCTTTCCCTGATAAGTTACCCAGAGGAGAGATAAAACATCATCTGATGTTGATATTGAGCATAACTAATGCTCATTAAGAACGCAGAAAGACTTTATTTGGAGCTGTGCTCCATTGAAAACTGGATGTGTTTTCCAGGGAGGAGTAAAGAAAGAGAGGTACCACTTACTCAGGGTTGTCCTGGTCACAAGCTTGAAGTGATGGAGCTCCTCAAACATCCTCTTGGAGATTTTCTCAATATGGAAATGCTGGAGGATGCCTGGAGCCAAGCAAAAATGTTGGGCAGGTGATCAGGCTCTCTCTATCTGGAACCACCAGCCCCTTTTTCTGCTTGGGCTAAGCATATCATCTCATTACTGAGGCTTAGGAGTATTGAGCTCGGCTGTGTAATGTACTTAACCAGAACTTGGATGGCTCTAGGGTTATAATTAACTCCATTTGTTTCCTTGTTTCACTGGCTTCCTCCTGGTTCTCTAGAGGATGGAGATAAGGGAAATGGTGCTGCTGATCATGGGACACCATCCTAGGGAAAGCCACATGGAATCAGACATGGGCAGTATTAGAAATTCTGTCCTTGCCCCAAGTCTGGGTAGATAATGTCCCTGCTAAAACCACTGGGCTGCCCTCTTGGCTAAGCAGTGACAACCAGCAGTGGGACTGCAAACATGTTGTTTGTGTAAATGGAGAAGCCATTCCTGATCTTCAACATACCAAAAAGTGTGTTTTCCTTTGGGGAATATTCACAGCTCCTTTAGCTTTCTCTTATAAAAGTGGAGAGTTAAAATAAGGGGTTCCATTGTCTCAACACTGACTGAATTGCTTTTATCAAAATAACATGTACACTACTGAAATTACCGTGCAGTTAAGGAGCAACATGTTATCAGCTCACTTGACTAATCCCCAAGAGGTCTACAGGGAGCAATGGAAATGAAGCCTGGGTATTTCTCTGCCCATCATGCACACACCGTGATCACCTGTACTATGAACAAGGTTATTTAGATGCTACACTAGCAAGTTGAAAAACATCCATACAGCTCTGTGGGGTGTGAGATTTTATATGATGAATAGTGAGCCCACTGCTAGGGAAGCCAACAGAACAGTGCGTAGTCCTAGGTGGCCAGCTATAGAAAACCTATGGAGTTAGAGACTGAAAATCAACATTTCTAGGTATAGAGCAAAAATAAACATGGACAAGAAACATATGTGTGTTCTAGAATATATTTAAGGGGTAGGGAGGAACTCTTTCTTTCAAGAAAGAAAGGTGGTTGTGAAAAAAGAGAAAAAAAGCCCCACAAATACTAGAGCAGTTATTTCTCCAAGTATGGTCCAAGTGCCATCTGCATTAGAATCACCTGCCTATTGTTTAAAAATTCAAAACTTTAGAAGCTACCCAAGACTACTGAAGTAGCATTTCATGGATGGGGCCAAGCAGCTGCATTATAAACCACCTTCTTGCATGACACTGAAACATACTAAAGTTTGAGTACTCTTGAGACTTATGCAGGTGCCAGTAGAAAAAAGATGTTTATAATTTTTCAATTTTAATCTCACCTCTACTTTTGGATTCCTAGAAAACTTGACCAGACTAGATCAGCACTTATCTTTTATCTATGAGATAATCTGAATTACAGTGAGCACAATGTGGCTTGCTATGGTAATGTGAATAATCAAAAAAGAAATTGGACATCATGACTGGGATTGTTCCTCCAGTGAAACTATAAACTTGAGGGCAGGGATCATGTTTTCAATTTGTCTTACTCCAGAGTACGAAGCATGATTCAAGAGACTTTGCTTCTTACCAAATGAATAAATTTTCATGTTTGTGGAGTTTCATGTTGGAAAGAACCATAGACTATAGTTTGATAGTTTGTAACCTTAACTATATACTAGAATCACCTGTGGAGCTTTATAAAACACTTAAGCTCAGGCCCCACTTCAAACCACTTAGTCAGAATCTCTCCGGTTAGGCCCAGGCATTTGGTATTTTAAAATTTTTTCTCCCAGATTATTCTGATGTGCAGCCAGGGTTGAGAAACAATCCTCTAGCCTTGTTGTATGAGAAAGACAACAAATCCCAAGGGTAAATACTTACTTTTTATTTTTTAGCCCAGGCCAACGTTAAAGTTAAAGGCCATAATAACTGTATTAGTCATATGTTAGTTTCTAAGCAATAAGGAATTCTTCTGTCCCAAAAGGAGAAACAGGTTGAAGTAAAATTATGGTGAGGCTTCCCCTCCTTCCCTGTAGCCCCTTTATAAAACACACACACAAAAAAAACAAAACAAAAACAAAAGCAAACCACCAAAGACAAATTAGTGTTGTTTTGCTTACCCTTTTGAATTGTCCAAACATGGACCTCTACCTGCGGTGGTCTCTCTGTCTCCAATGCTATTTTTCTGGTTGTCTCCCCATCCTCCATGAACACAGACTCATACACGGGCATTGTTTCTTCTCCACAAAAGTAGCCTTTGCTATCAAAGCTTTGGCCTGGAAGTTCTTCTAGAATCAGGAAGCAAGAAGAACTCAGTCACTGGCTTGCATATATAGAAGTGCACTTTTGCATTTAGCTATCTGTTTGTAACACATACACTCATCAAAATTGGAAAATCAACAAGAATATTGTTATAGAGATAGAAGTTACACCCATATTTCACTGTGTCAGTTTAGGCTGCTTCTATAACAGCCACCAAATCACAAAGGAGCACATGGCCTTTAATTTAAGTCCACAAGATGACAGAATCCATAGTTCTGTAGAACACTGGCCCACAACTAAATTGGATCCATCAAGTGCCACATGAGAAGTGGACCTTCATGAGGAGGAAGAACTTGGACAGATATGAATCTCTTAGGCAATTAATGGAACATAGATTTTTCCATTTTGGGTCAGGATCATGGTCTATCTAGCTCAGTGTTACCAACAGAGGCCTAGGGAATGGGCTGAAAGAGGGCCTTGGTTAACGTCCCTGACATCACTTATACTTAGAAAACATCTATGATACTCCTTTGTGTGCATATATTGCTCAAATGATCTATCCAAATTAGCTTGACATTTCTGAATGCTCTTTGATTTGTTTTTAAGGGGAATGATAATACCAAATCAACATCAGTGCCAAAAGCTAGATGTCAGCTTAGTCATATGCGTGGTATGCCAAATGGTTGGGAGACACACAAGAAACTGATCAACTCCCTCAACTATGGATCATTTAAAGTTTAATCTAAACTTGGATTTCAGCTTCCAGGAATAAAGGTACCACCTCCTGATATTCCCCATTCCACTCCACCCTCCTCATTCCTCAGTTCCCTATTAAGAAAGGTTTCTCTTGGCTGACTATCTGTGAGTTAAGTTTTTTCTGCTGGCCTCTGGGCACCCTCTTCAGCTGTGTACTAAAGTGTACACTCAAGTCAGGAACAACAAAGACATGCCACGGACACTCTGAAAACTTTGAATAAGGGCAGAAACCATCTATGAAAGTATCTGATAAGAGCGTTGAACATTGGTGTGGCTCAGTTGGTTGGAGCATTGTCCCTTACACTGAAGGGTTATGGGTTTGATTCCTGATCAGGGCACATATCTAGATTGCGCAGTCGATCCTCTTCTCTCTCCTCCTCCTCCTCCTCCTCCTCCTCCTCCTCTTCCTTCGCCTTCTCTCTCTATTTATCTCTCTTCTCTCGTCTCTCTCTCTCTCTCTCTCTCTCTCTCTCTCTATATATATATATATATATATATATATATAGCATGGCCAGCGTGGCTCCAGTCAGGGCACATGCCCAAGTTGCAGGCTCCAACCCCAGTATGGGGCGCACAGGAGGCAGTCGATTAATGATTCCTTCATTGTTGATGTTTCTACCTCTACCTCTCCCTTCCTCCCTGAAATCAAGTTATATATATATATATATATATATATATATATATATATATATATATATGATGTTAAGTGCTTTGGATTTGTGACTCTAATTAGGAAGATCACTGTTAACCAATGAGACACATTTGGACAAGAGGTTGTAATCAAATTGCTATTGATGTCTCTTGCTGACCTGATTAGCTTTCCCACTCCCACCATCTTATTGACACAGTGAGGACAAAACCAAATCTTCTCTTGATGATTCCAGGTTGGATTACTCAATTTTTAGATTATCCTAAAATCAAAATTCCCTTCTTCTTTAGACCTTCTTTTTAGTTATTTAATTCCCAGGTGGACCAGTCTAAAAAAGGTGATATGTTAGGTATTTAAGGGGTGTGCTAGCACTTTTCAAATGGGTGAAGGTGGGGAGATCACTGAATGTACAGGAACTCTTATGTACATAATTATCACCTTTAATGTGGGAGCTGAGTTTATTTGTTAAAATTTGCTCACTAGCTTAATACTGGCTATGGTTATAACTGCCATATTAAATCCATGATGACACTGAAAGTACCTACAATATACTAAATATTCTCCCAGTGTCCTGAAGAGTCATCCTTCACCAACACCCCTTCCCCTTCAAGAGCTTACGTCACTCATCAGAAGGGATCTATAAGAAACATAATCCATTTGTTGATTGGCACTTGAAAATGTTAAGTGTAAAACAAAGTGTGTATTTCGAACTACTTACTCAGGAACATTCTCCTCATTCTACACCCTCCACCTCAAGGTGCTTTCTGATCACTCATGCTCACTTACTTTCATTTCCTTCCAGGGAATAATGCCATGCTTGAAGTCATTCTGGCCACTCCCACTTCTCAGGGGAATGCTCCTGCTCTGAGCCCTCCAGAACTAAGAAATTAAGAAACCATTTCCTTTCGGAAGTGGTGATGACTGATGAAGATGTTTTAGCCCAGCCCAGGAAAGTTTTAAGTCTTAATAGGAACGTTTTATGTTGTAATCCCAAAGAAAGTGTAATTATGGGAATTCCTGGTATCAGGGTGGTATAGGGGGGTCAGAGGGGAGTTGGGGAACCTTCAGAAAGTGGAAGTCCTACACAATCCTGATATGCCAGGCAAGGCAGCCCCTACCAGAGAACAAGCAAGAGAGAGAGGCAAAACTCACATCCTTTATTTTGGCCCTCATTTGTTAGTAAAGTAGCCTGCAATAATTTGTTATAACAAAACTTTTCGCTGGATCATCAGCAAATTTTGTCTCTTTTCCCTTTTCAACATGAATAACTGAATGTACTCTTCCTTTTTTCCCATCAATCTTTTCCCTCCTCAATCCTTTGTTCCTTTTCCTCTGTCATATGTTATTTTCTAAGAAGCCAGTGATGTCATGATCTTCCCATTTCTCACTCACTCCTTCACATCATTCAGAACTCTACTCAAATATCTCTTCAGAGAAGCCTTCCCTGACCACTCTTTTGAAAGTGCCACCACCCATCTGATTCTATTTATATTTTCTTCACAGTACTCATCACAACCTAAAATTACCTTACTGGTTTGTGTTCATTGTCTTTTTTTTCTCCCACTAGAATATAAGGAGCATGCCAGCAAGTAGCCTTTGTCTTTCTTATTCATCTCTCAATTTTCAGTGCCTATAGCAGTATCTTGCAAACTGTAGGCACATAATATGTATTTCAAGATTGAATGCATAAGCAAGTGCATGCCCTTTGATGCTCTGAAGTTGCTGAATACCTTCAGTTGGTGCCCTGGCCTCTAGATAGGTACTGTTGTTGGGCAATATGACTATCAGGAATCATTCAATATGCACACACTACTGTCTGGCTCACTGAGAAACAGGTACACAGGAAGATACAGACACTCTCACTTCCATGTTGCTCAGTAAGTCTTCTATTTCTCGTGGAATCATGCACCTAGAACCTGTATAATTTGTTAACCAGTGTCACCCCAATAAATTCAATAAAACATTAAAAAACAGAGATAAAATAAAGTGAACAAATAAACAAAATAATAAGTCCTCTATTTCCACACATCTCAGTGTAGTGGGAAACAGCTTTTTTAGAGAAACAAGTTGAGTCAATTAGACTTCTCAATATATTGCCAATTGGAATTTTGGAGGGCAGTTTTAAAAATTATATATATATATATAATTACAAACATAATATACTTTGAAAAATAGAGATAAACAAAAAGAAGAAGATAAAAATTACCTATAATTCAGTCACCTAAAGATAATCACTGTTAACATTCTGCTATATATACCCTTATAGTCTTTTTGTCTATTGTAGACACTTTCTTTTTAACACATAAATGGGATCATATTATACATATTGTTTTGTAGCTTTCTCTTTGTGCTTAAATATAATGCAAACATCTTTCTGTGCCATTAAATCTTGGTCTACAATGATTTTTTTGGGGGAAGGGGGGTTATTATTTTGCTGTGGGCCACTTCTTTTTTTATTGTTGACACTGTTATAAGTGCCCTCCATTTCCATCCCTGCCCTCATCTGGCCTTCACCACACTATTGTCTGTGTTCATAGGCTATGCATATATGTTCTTTGGCTAGTACCTTCACTTTCTTTTACCCAGTCCCTCCGTCCCTCCTCCCCTCTGTCAGTCTGTTCCATGTATTCATGTTTCAGGTTCTATTTTGTTTGTCAGTTTATTTTGTTAATGGCTATGTGCTATGCCATAGTATAGATGTACCATAATTTAACTATCCCCATATTGGTAGACTTTCAAATTGTTTATAGTTTTTCACTATTGTTAACAGCACTGCAGTAAAAATCCTTGTTGTATATATGTGTATGTATCTTACAACATACAGAGGATTTCTAGGAGTGAAATGGCTTTGCCAAAGAGTATGGAAAGTAATCTTTTTAAATAAATATTACCATTCTGAGAGGCCAATTACTTTAAGGTTATGCCTGTTCTGTGTCCTGTTCTCAACACATTTTTATTCAACTTCTATTTTGAAAGGCCTGAGATTCAAATTGTAATATTACACAGTAGGAGGATTTATCTTACCTGGGGTATTTTAGGTGGCTATTAATTTAATCTGAAATTATCATGTTGTATTACTTATATGACTATAGGTGATAGACCCTTGACCAAAGAGAAAATTGTATTGGCAGAATTACCCTTAAGTGACACTAAAATGTTTGAGGATCCAGTGAGATCACATACTTGTAAGTCATAATAGGCCATCATGGCTGGGTGGCCCCCCTGTCCATTTCAACATCAGAATGTGCTCTCTCCCTACCCCTAGTGAGTGGATTTCCTCACCAATTTCAATGGCCCAATTATCTACTCCAGATCAGATAGCTCCGGTCTTTTTTTTTCACACCCTGCCCCTGTTTACTTTGGAAGATGAGGGTTGTTACATTAAGAAAGATTTTGTTTGTGCCATTAATAAGAGCTTTTCAAACTTTAATGTGCATTGGAATCAACACATGAGTCTTGTTGAAATGCAGATTCTGATGCAGTTGGCCTGGGGAAAACCTGCATTTCTAAATAGCTTTCAGGTATTTCTGGTCCACAAAACACACTTTGAGTAGCAAGACCATAAACCATCCTGGGCCTACATCCAGGGTTCCCAAAATTGTCTGCAAATTAATATCATCTGGGGATCTTTAAAAATCCAAAGTGCAGGCCATACCTCATAGCAATTAAATCATGATCTCTAAGGATGGGACACAGGTATTTTTAGAAGCTCTCTGGGGGATTCCAATGTGTAGACAAACTTGGGAACCATTGACCTACATGATGGTGCTCAAAAAATATACATTGAACAAAATCATGGTCACCTGCTACTCATGAGAAATCGCCTAAATTGAAGAAATAATTTAGCTCTCTGCCTACATTTAAAAATGTTTGTTTTTTTCAACTGTGTTTACAAAAATGCTTTGCATGTAGGCATAAGAAATGATAAATTCATGTCCTTGAAAGTAATTAATTAATTCACTCTTAGAATGTTGAAGCTAGAAGGACCCTAAGAAATAATCTATTCCAACCCTTCATTTTGCAGAGAAGAAAACTGAAGCTCAGAGAGGTGAAGTGACTTGTTCTAGGACACACAGTAAACCAGTGGCAGAGCCAGGGCTAGAATACTTGCTTACCAATCCCATACTCTGTGAAACCCAATACTACAAACTATATTTTTATCTAGCTCATGCGTTAAAAGCACTATTTAAATAATTAATCTGGCATTTTTAAATCAGTTTACATTTTCTACTGGCCTGGAAAAGACAATGGGCTATAAGTGACATGGCTTCCAGGCCTTGGTTTTATTATCTATTTGTGTGGCTCTGGACAAGTCACTAATTATACACCTCAGTTTTCTTATCATTAACAAAGAAATAATAACATCATGATAGGATTTTAGTCTTGGAGCGGGGCTTGTAGTTCAACTGTTTTAAGCTTTTCATTATACAGACGAGGCTGATGAGGCCCAGAGCAGACAGGGCACATTTCCAAGGTCGCACAGCAACTTAGATTAGAACCAAAACCCACTCTCTCTCCACTATACCTCACCTGTCTCTTATCCTATCTCAAAAGGATATTGGATGTGATCATGCTTTGATGAGTTAAATAGTAATATAAAAATTAAAGCTGCTATTGTTCTTCCTAATTATCATCATAAGCTAATTTCTCTACTACTTATATAACCAAGGCTAAAGTTTGGCACTTAGGGCTACATGGAGTCAAAGGTATGGTTGACACAAACACATCCATTGTCTAATTCTTAGTAGTGCATTTCTTCCAAGCAACAGTCTTACCAGCCCTTTAAGAGAGAAGAGAATGCAGTTCATTATTAGTAGAACTGTTATCATTACAATGATATGACAGGTTGATTATGTTTCTGATGTTCACAGAACATTGAGAATGACTATGAGGCAGGGCTTCCAACCAACGCACCTTTTGCCTTTTTACCTGGACACACCTTGCAGCACTTTCCATCTATTTTTTGAGGGTACTTGCAGGGGTATCGGTTGGGGCAGTGAATTTTCTTACACTCTTGTTTGGTGACATTACAAGTACACAATACACACTCCACAATGCCAAATGCCCGGAGGTTAGGGTGCCAGGATTCACCATGAGAATAGGTCTTTCCATTGGAAACACACACTGGAAGAGAACACAATACTGGAAATTAAAGGTTAGGGAGTTAAAATGGACCCCTGTGCTCAGAACCCAAGCCCTGAACCCCTTAAGACATCAAGCATCATTAGTTCTTTACATGGCCATGGAGATACGTTTACAGGTCAGCCTCTTCCAAATAAACACAGCTTGGGCCTTGTTCTACCATCAGCAACTATTCAGGTTCTTCAGCAGTAGCCTTTGGATGCTCACAAGTGCCTGGCTGTCAATAAGTAAATGTTTTTTAAAGTGCGGGAATGAATGAAAGCAAAGTTCTATCTGTTCTGGGTATCTAATAAGGAACCTAGTAGAATGTAGTTTTAATGGCTGCAGTTTCATAGATAATATGGCCCAAGTGCATGTGCTTCTTGGCATGAAAATTTCCCACAGAGATTTATCACCCAGGGAAGCTAGATGCAAAAACTACTGCTCTTCCCAATGGGCCACCCCCCCCCCCGAATCCTGAAGCAAATCCATTCACAATAACAAATGCTATGAGTCCGATTCACCAACACTAATGTCTATGGAGCCTAATGGTACTGGCCTTGGAAGGAAGGTGCTAAGACAACATTGGGAGGGAAAGGACCCACACCAACCAGGTAAGTGGTGAAAGGTAGCCTTTTTTGCCTGTAAACTTCAGGCAGTGTCCTCTGACCCTTGCCTCATAGTGGTTGTAGAGATTAGGCTGGAGTGAATCACTGCCTGCCCTAGATATATGCTTGGTGGTCTCACATTTGTTGAGTGGGAAGTGAAGTCACTGGCTCCATGTTTTCTGAGGGGCCTTGCAAGAGCCAGCATCTGGGCTGTAGGCTGGGGAGCCTATACAGGGGAGGGGTCACAGGAACATCCTTCAATGCAATACAACCAAAACTTATCCAGCTCCTAATGTGAGGTATGGAGCTAGGATCCAGGATGAGGACTGCACAGGGCTGTGAATAGAAAGGTCTGAGAATGAGTTGTCTCCCTTTTTGAGAATACTGAGACATTTTGGAGATTTCAAGGCATGGCTGGGATTGGGTGTGTTTCTCATTCTTACCATCACCTCATCATACCCAGGGAGACCTGTCGGCATCCCAATCAACAGGATGGGTTGTATCACTTAAGGCAGGGCTAGGGTGGGAGAAATAACCCCATTTGGGGCGTTTCTAGGAATTGACTGATTTGGCTGCAAGACAGTGGCCTCAGAAGAATGAATCATTGGGCTATTTCTTTCTCATCAAGTCCACTGGGTCACATTAGGAAATATGGATGATGCTGGTTATCTTTTCCTGTCCTTTGCAAGAGCTGTTAGAGTACTAGGCACTCCAACAGGGCAATCTATGTAAATATTTCCAAGAACCTAAGAACCTAAATCAAAGAAATTCCCAACCTTACAGTAAGATAAAATAGAGACCTGATATCTGAACCCTGAGGCTCTGGGCTGTAGATAGAATCACATGACAAAACAGGAAAGATGTGTTATTCTCTTTCCTCCCCAGACAGTGATACTCCATTCTAGACAATTCAATCAAGTGGGTACATTGTTTGCTTTAAGAAAATTTAGGATGGACTCATGTTCAAGATGGTGGAGTCCTTCCTGTCACTTCTTTTCTTTCACTTTACCAAGGGATCAAGTATATGTATCTCAGAGGAGCACATAGTTAGCAGGAGAGCTAAGAAAAGTGCAGGCAGGACTTCCAGTGTTGTTCCCTCTGCCTTAAACTTTTGGACTAAGGAAGCAATCTAGACTGGATGAGAGCCTATATTCTGAAGTGAAATAGGGTGGGGTTAATTCTCTAGAGGGAAACATAGCCTTCTCCTCGCCAAAAAATTCTCAAGATAATTTTGAATGTATCCATCTGGGGCCTTGGTAGTTGGGGGTGGGGGGCAAGTGATTCTACAGTGAACTATAATAGAAAGGTCAGGAAAGAACTGCTGCAACCAAATCAATTGGAGGGGGGAATGAATAAATATGAACCAGCTGGGGCTTTTGTAGGACATGGAGAAAATCAAGAGGTGAGCCTCTGCCCTGAAAATGAAGAGGCCTATAGAAATTATGGGATTTGGGATTTTCAAAGTCCATTTCCCCACACGTTTTTTAAGGTTTTGAAATACTTTCAGAGCAAATGGAATCTACTGGAGGCAATTCAGTGTTAAGAATCAAACTGCATCTTTACCTAACTCCTCCTCATTTCAGAAATTCATATCAGAATTCCTTAGGGTTTAAAAATAATAAATTTCAAACCAAACCCTGATCAATAATAAATATTTCCAATTCTTCTAATATATCACCATTTTTAATTAAGAGTTTTATTTTGCAGGTTTTTCTTTTAAGCTTCTTAGTTTCAAAAGCAATTTAATTTTTTTATCTGAAATCTGAAATTTTTATCTAACTAGTAACAGATGTGATCAACTAGCCCTGGCTTGACTAGCTTTTTTGAGATTTATAGTAGGAGTTCTTTGTAACAGATTGTTTTTCACCCATGCTATTCAATCATTTGTTTTAATAATTTATTACTTTTAACCCATTCAGAGAACTGCCTTTGATTTGTTTTTTCCTTTAAAGGAAACAAAACATGTTTATGGTTTCATAAAAAGGAACCAGCTGAGCTCTTGCTCAGAAGAGCTGGTTGACACAATGCCTAAAAAAGTAAGGAGCAGTCAATTGTTTGAATTTCTCCCCTCCCCACCCCCGCTACTGGGGGTGTGGAGGCCAGAGAACTCTGTGCAGGAAGGAATGGGCCTTGGATGTGTATGGGTGCCTGCTGTAGCCAGCTGGCTGGCTGGCTGAGTGGGCTGCATGTCGGTGTGAATCTGATCAGTCCTCCTGGTCCTAAGCCAGGAAGTTTTTGGATTTTTCTCACTGGATTACTCATTTTTAAGGACAATCTCTTCATATAAGGTAGAATTTCTGAGCATGGGTCCTGGGAAATGTATCTTTCACAAGAGCCTCAGGAGACTTGGGTGCATTGAGGTGAGAGATTTGCTATTTCTAAGGTATGGAGAAGATCTTCAAAAGCATTTGGCACTTACTACCTTTGAATAGTGGGTCTCCTACTAGAAAATGAACAGACTTTCATTCTGCTAAAGATCCAATGAACTTTCCCAAATGTAATTCAACCCTTAGGGGCAACTGAGAAATGCTGTAGGCTGCATTAGGTTCATTGCTTTCTCGCTTTTTGTTCTAAATAATGACAGATACATCTAAAATATTAGCTATACTCTTAGGGCTATATTTAGGGAAATCTTGTGTCCTCTGGAGTTACTTGTCCATACTCAATTTGTAGACTTGATAGTGAATGATCCACATGTAAATATATGATATGCATGGGAGCAAAGGCCCTTTCCCAGCTTGAGCCCTCCAAAGACCAGGGCTGCTGAAGCCCTAATGTGGAGGTAGTACAAAACAAACATGCCCCTTACCTTGTCCATGCTTGTGCTTGTTATTGATGACAATCTGCACAATGGTACCAGAGGCTTGCTGGGAATCCATAAGAGCTCCCCGGTGACTTCTGGCCCCAGTAAAACGGGGTAGACCTCCAGCCTGTCGGCTTGGTGGAGGGTCATAGTGAGAGCGGTGGTAAGAATGTCTCTGTAAAATGACAAGGACAAATTCAGTTCCTCAAATCCACCAATGAAAAGGCAGAAATAGCCTTACATACATTAGAGGGAATTTAATCATTTTGTAGTGATGAGCTCTGATCTAAACTGCACATCGGCCTGGCCAGTGTGGCTCAGAAGTTGAGTGTTGACCTATGAACCAGCAGGTCACACAGGTTGTGGACTTGATCCCCAGTGGGGGTCTGGGGGTGTGCAGGAGGCAGCTGATGAATGATTCTCTCTCATCCTTGATGTTTCTATCTCTCACTCCCTCTCCCATCCTCTCTGAAATCAATAAAAATATAGAGGCCCGGTGCACAGATTCGTGTACCAGTGGAGTCCCTCAGCGTGGCCTGCAGGTACTGAGCTGAAACCAGCTCTCCAACATCCCCCAAGGAGTCTTGGATTGCGAGAGGGCACAGGCCAGCCCAAGGGACTCCACCGGTGCACTATCAGGGCCAGGGAGGGACTGCAGGAGGGCTCTAGGGCATGTCTGGCTCATCTTGCCCAGACCTGATTGGCTGGACCCAAGCTATCCAAACCAGTTGGGGCATCTGCCCCCTGGTGGTCAGTGTGCATCATAGCGACTGGTCAAAAGGTCAAATGGTAGGACACTTAGCATATTAGGCTTTTATATATATAGATATATTTTTTTAAGTTAAATAACTTTTAATAATAAAAATAAACTGCACATCTACCCACACCAAGAAAAAAATAAGGACATAAAGTAAATCAGCACTGGCAGCATGCTGAGATCTCTCTCTCTCTCTGTCTCTGTCTCTCTCTCTCTCTCTCTTTCTCTCATCCTCACCCAAAGACATGCTTATTGATATTAGAGAAAAGGAGAGAGAGAGGGACAGATAGAGAGACAGAAGGAAACATTGATCTGTTGCCTCCCATACATGCAACTTTGGTATGTGCCTTGACCAGGAATTGAACCCACAACCTTTTGGTGTACGAGACAATGCTTCAACCAACTGAGCCACACCAGCCAGGGCTTTTCTCTCTTCTTATGGAAGATTGGACTAGATTCACCTACAAACTCCTGAGGGAGCAAACAGCCCAAAATGGTAAAGTATTCTTCCTGCTCATAAAACTTTCACATTTGGGGTTAAGAGTTAAGCCTGCAACACAAGGCAGGATGTGGCAGAGGCCACAGGACAAGTATAAAATACCGTGCAGATTATGATAAGAGAGAGAGCTTTTCTTTGGGGAGGCTTTGTGATCTGGGTCATGCAGAGTGGATATACTTCTTTTGGGCAGAGTTGGTGAGGAGTATTGCAGGCAGAGGTTTCCAAGTTGACAAGGTGCAGCACAGAACACAGAGTCCATAAAAGGGAACAGTTGAAAGATAACATCCCAAAAGCAGGTTGGCACTAGCTCAGGGGTCCTCAAACTTTTTATTTTTTTATTTTTTTTAAATTTTTTTAAATATATTTTATTGATTTTTTACAGAGAGGAAGGGAGAGAGATAGATAGTTAGAAACATTGATGGGAGAGAAACATCGACCAGCTGCCTCCTGCACATCTCCCACGGGGGATGTGCCCGCAACCCAGGTACATGCCCTTGACTGGAATCGAACCCGGGACCTTTCAGTCCACAGGCCGACGCTCTATCCACTGAGCCAAACCGGTTTTGGCATCAGGGGTCCTCAACTTTTTAAACAGGGGGCCAGTTCACTGTCCCTCAGACCTTTGGAGGGCCGGACTATAGTTATAAAAAAAAACTATGGACAAATTCCTATGCACACTGCACATATCTTATTTTGAAATAAAAAAACAAAACGGGAACAAATACAATATTTGTATTTGCATGCGGCCCGCGGGACATAGTTTGAGGACCCCTGCACTAGATCATGGAGAACTTTAAATGACAGGCTAAGGAGTGAGGGCTCTATTTGGTAGGCAACAGAGGTGATGGTATCGGAGCCTTTAAGGGGTGTTTTTAAAAGCAGACTAATAATTAAAACTGTGTTTCCAAGCATTGAATCCTGAAAATGCATAAGGTGAACTGGATACAAGGAAGAGATGGGAGTCAAGTACAGTCCAGATAAATGTATAGAGACTAAACATAGGTAATGGCATGAGATCATCGATCAGTGCACAGATAGTGTATATATTTTATTGATAACGAATTAACAATGCATGCCAGTAATAGGATTCAGCTTTGCAGAGGCAATGACTTTGTTTAGTTAACTGCTATAATTTCCATACCTAAAATAGTGTCTAGCATCTAGAAGGTGCTCATAAAAAAACTTGAATGAATGAATGAAAGCTTAGAGTCTTGTAGCACAAATAATGCAACCATTGCTCTTTCAGCAAGGGGTGAAGACACATGATGAGCCCACTATCCTGCTACCCACCTCTGTCCAAGAAGCTGAGGTAGAGGACGGAAGAGGATGACATGAATGAAGAATAGAACCTAAGGCTTAAAGCCAAATAACAGTGTTTTAAAGATAATTATTAGGGATAAAGGAGGAGAGACCCATTAAAAATTTTTGCAGGCAATTGAAAAGGAAGATCCTTATATGCAGTGATAAAGATAGCAGGGAACTTTGAGAAGATAGTTACGGGTCCTGTGATCCTGTCATCCCATAAAACATTTAATACAGTTATGTTCCATAAGCACACATGTTGCAAATTTAGCTTTGGGAATTATTATCACTCTTTTGGAGAGGGGGCTTTAGTGGGAGAAGGGGCGAGTGAACAGGGGCTGGAGCTAGAGAAAGAGAACATTATTCCCTCTAAGAAGAGCCCAACCTGGTGCATTGCTGTAAAAATGCACACAAATACGAATGTGTATCCATTTATTATCATTCACACAGATAGGATACTCAGTGTAAATATTTTTCATCTCCACAATGGCTCATACGTCTTTTTCTACCATAATCACATTTCAGAAAGGCCATTACAGATTGTTCTGTCCTTTTTGGAGTTTGGCAATGTTTTGCCAAAGGAACACAGAGAGGACTTGATTCTGGGTGTCCTACTGATGCTAAAAGGAGGGAGGTTGACAGGACCAGAATTTGAGAGGGAAGGTCGCTGACCCAGGATAAGCTGTAAGCACAAGAAGTTCTCTGATTCATGGGGGTGAGCACAAAATGAAAAGCTGTTCTTTAGTACCAGGGACTTAGACCCTAGACATATGATAAGGGAAGGAAAATGATTCAAGACAAAACAAAAGTTCAGAAACCAGTCAACCCCCCTGCCCCAACCACCTCATCTTATGTAAGTCTTGTGTTTTACAGACAGAGAAACTGAGGCCAGGGAGTAGAGGGATTTTATTCAAGGTGATAATGAAGGTTGAGGTTTTACTAGTATAGCTGGCGGGAGAGTGGGAGTGAGTGAGAGTGAGGGGAAGGAGAAAGGAAGAAGTACAGGAGGAGGAAGAGGAAGAAGAGGAATAGAAGGTGGGAGAGATAATGTCTGGTCAAGCTCAGTGTTCCACAAATATTTTTATAAAAACTGGTCTGAAGAAAAGTTCTTTCCAATATAGAAATGTTCACAACTACATATACCACTGGTTTCCACTTCGGCTGCAAACAGAATCACCTGGGGAGCTGTAAAATAACTGATGCCTGAGTCCCACCTCAGGGAGTCCATGGAATTGGTCTGGGGGTAAGACCTAGGCATCAGGATTTTTATATAACTCTCAACCCCTTGGACACTAATTTGAAGCCATGTTTGAGAATCACTGACATAAAAGATCTTTTGTTTTAGTCTGGGAGTGGGGGTGATGTGTGAATTTGATTTAAGGGTAATGGCTCTTTTAGAGTTGTTGCCCTAATCTTGTAACTTATAGCAAGGAAGAAAAAAGTATTAATGCCTTGGCGTGTAAGTGAAATTGAAACATCTTTTTTATTTTTTTTAAATATATTTTATTGATTTTTTACAGAGAGGAAGGAAGAGAGATAGAGAGTTAGAAACATCGATGAGAGAGAAACATCGACCAGCTGCCTCCTGCACATCTCCTACTGGGGATGTGCCCGCAACCCAGGTACATGCCCTTGACTGGAATCAAACCTGGGACCCTTCAGTCCGCAGGCCAACGCTCTATCCACTGAGCCAAACCGGTTAGGGCGAAATTGAAACATCTTGAAAACCAACTATGAGTAGACTGCTTGAAAGAGCAGGCCAAAATGGACAAAAACCAAATGATTTCATTTATATGTGGAATATAAAACAAAATAGTAACAAAAAAAACAAAACAAAAGAAAAACAAAGTCATACAGACAACAGAATGGTGGTTACTATAGGGGAAGGGGAGTGGGGGGAGGTGAAATGGGGTCAAATATATGGTAATGGATGGAAACTAGGCTTTTAGTGGTGAGCATGTTATAATACATACAAGTATCAAATTATAATGTACAACTGAAATTTATACAATGCTATTTAGCAATGTTACCTCAATAAAACATAAATTAAAAAACTAGTTAGGAAAGAAGAACAAAGTAGGTGGGATCTCAATACCAGATATCAAGCTGTATTACAAAGCCACTGTTCTCAAAACAGACTTTTACTGGCGGAAGAACAGACATATAGACCAATGGAATAGAATAGAGAACCCAGAAATCGACCCAAACCACTATGCCCAATTAATATTCGACAAAGGAGGCATGAACATACAATGAAGTTAAGACAGCTTCTTCAATAAATGGTGTTGGGAAAATTGGACAGATACATGCAAAAAAAAATGAAACTAGACCACCAACTTACACCATACACAAAAATAAACTCAAAATGGATAAAGGACTTAAACATAAGATGGGAAACCATAAAAATACTAGAGGAATCCACAGGCAGCAAAATCTCAGACATATGCCGAAGGAATTTTTTCACTGATACTGCTCCTAGGGCAATGGAAACTAAAGAGAAAATAAACAAATGGAACTACATCAAAATAAAAGCTTTTGCATAGCAAAGGAAACCATCTACAAAACAACAAGAAAGCCCACTGCATGGGAGAACATATTTGCAAATGTTATCACCGATAAGGGTTTAATCTCCAACATTTACAGGGAACTCATACAACTTAACAAAAGGAAGATAGAAAACCCGATCAAAAAATGGGCAACGGACCTAAATAGATACTTTTTGAAAGAAGACAGAAGGAAGGCCAAGAGACATATGAAAACATGCTCGCCGAAACCGGTTTGGCTCAGTGGATAGAGCATCGGCCTGCGGACTAAAGGGTCCCAGGTTCGATTCCGGTCAGGGGCATGTACCTGGGTTGCAGTCACATCCCCGGTGGGGGATGTGCAGGAGGCAGCTGATCGATGTTTCTCTCTCATCGATGTTTCTATCTCTCTCCCTTCCTCTCTGTAAAAAATCAATAAAAAAATATAAAAAAAAAGAAAACATGCTCAAAGTCACTAATTATCTGAGAGAAGCAAATCAAAACGACAATGAGGTACCATATCACTCCTGTCAGAATAGCTATCATCAACAAATGAACAAATGACAGGTGTTGGCAAGGATACGGAGAAAAAGGAACACTCATGCACTGCTGGTGGGAATGCAAACTGGTGCAGCCACTGTGGAGAACAGTATGAAGTTTCCTCAAAAACTTAAAAATGGAACTCCCATTTGACCCAGTGATCCCACTTCTAGGAATATATCCCAAGAAGCTAGAAACACCAATCAGAAAGGATATATGCATCCCTATGTTCATAGCAGCACAATTCACCATAGCTAAGATTTGGAAACAGCCTAAGTACCCATCAGCAGATGAGTGGATTAAAAAAACTGTGGTACATTTACACAATAGAATACTATGCTGCAGTAAAAAAGAAGGAATTTTTACCATTTGCAACAGCATGGGTGGAACTGGAGAGCATTATGCTAAGTGAAATAAGCCAGTCAGGAAAAGATAAATATCACATGATCTCACTCATTTATGGAATATAATGAACAACATAAACTGATGAACAAAAACAGATCCAGAGACAGAGAAACATCAATCAGACTGTCAAACCTCAGAGGGAAGGTAGGGAAGGGTGGGGGTAAGGAGGAGACATCAACCAAAGGACTTGTATGCAAGCATATAAGCCTAACCAATGGACACAGATAACAGGGGGGTGAGGGCATGAGTGGAGGGGTTGGGGGGTAATGAGGGGATGAGGACACATATGTAATACCTTAATCAATAAAGAAATTTTAAAAAAAACTAGTTAGGTAGAAATGACCATATAGGTATGCTTTTTTCAAAATCACTTTTAATTTAAAAAAATTCAACTACTGTTTACTTTCAATATTAGTTTGTATTGGTTTCAGGTTTGCTATGTTTTGTTGTACTCTGCTTAATATTTGATTTACTGACTTGAAGGACTGATATATTAGGCTTTTGACATGGCTCTTGCACAGTTATTTTCTTTTTTTCTAATCCTCACCTGAGGGTATGTTTGGAAAGAGGAAGGGAGAGAGAGAGAGAAACATCAATGTGAGAGTGAAAAATCCATTGGTTGCCTCCTGTAAATGTTCCAACTGGGGATCGAACCCGCACAAGTTATGTGCCCTGACTGGGAATCGAACCCACAACCTTTTGGTGTATGGGATGATGCTCCAACCAACGGAGCCACCTGGCCAGGACCACAGTTCTTTTCTGGTGTTGGAAAATTCCCATCAATGTAGCAGTTCCCCAGGAATTTCTACCTTATTTGTTCTAAGATCTAAGATATAGACAGGGGCGATTTTTGTTTTGTTAATAGCAACTTTATTTTCACTGGTCCAAAATAATTGTAATAATGGTATGATACGTTTCCCCCTAAATTTACAATAATGAAAGTTATACATAAATTATATAGATCACAAATTTTCTATAAGGTTTTACTTGTGAAGACACAAAAGTTCTAAGAGTTCAGAAAGGGGAAATGCCTTTATAGTTATGATCCTATACTAGATTTTTGCAAGATGTTACTATTGGGGGAAACTGGGTAAAGGGCACATAATCTCTCTGTATTATCTCTTACAATTGCAAGTGAATCTAGAGTTATGTCAAAATAACACGTTTACTTTTAAAATGCCTTCAAAAAGTATTATAATCCACACATTATATTTCTCCTCACTAGTAACTAGGACTATTCCTGTTTGAGAGACACTTAGGCCAGTTTCCTTCCTAAACCATTGTTCTGACAATGTGAATGAGACATGGATTTTTTCATTTCATATTGTTTCTATCCCAAACTCTTTCACGTTTCTAATGGTAAATCTATGAGTAATATATTGGGGGGAAATTGGAGTTTGGCTGTTGTCCAAAACAAAATTATGCTTGCTTTCATGTTTTGGCTTTCCACCCTGCACCTATCTCCACCCCCCACGACACACACATTTCCCCCACGGTACTAGGACCAGTTAAAATGAAATTATGATCAGAAATAAAACACAAAATGTTTCAGGTTTTTACAAAGGAGTCTTAATTAAAACACTGGTTCTCTTTCCTGTGCACTTTGTAAAACTTGGTAAACTGATGGTTTTTACCCAACTCGACAAAATAAACTAATCAGCTGTGTTTCTGTTGAACTGAGGTTTTGAGGGTCCCTATAAATGGGACAATCTACTAAAAATCCAACAAATTAGAACTGTTGTTAAGGCTGCCTTTCCCCCCGCCCTCATGTAGAAAGTGAAATTGCAAAGGTTATTCAGAAGGGATTCTCCCACCTTCCATTTTTTGACTAGTAAAGAACAAACAATTTTGAAGAATTTCTCTCTGATTTGGGACAAATTTCTGTGCATTAATATTAATAAAAAGTTCCCCTCTGGCCCTTTCTGGGTGGCTCAATTGGTTGGAGTGTCCCAAACACCAAAAGGTTGCGGGTTCAATTTCCAGTTGGGGCACATACCTAGGTTGTGGGTTCCATCTCCATTGGGGCATGTACAGGAGGCAACCAAATGTTTTTCTCTCACATCGATGTTTCTCTTTGTCTCTCCCTCCTCCTTCCTCTCTCTCTCTAAATCAATAAACATATCCTCAGGTGAAGATTTTAAAAAAAGTTTTCCTCTGCCCCAACACACTCTCCTTTCACTCCATCTTTCACTCCCATTGATTTCACAGGTATTTATTGGGTGACTACTATGTGCTACATACATAATTTTTCATTACTACAGATGCTATTTATTATTCAAATTACATCACAAATATCTATATCTTTTAGAACAAAGGAAAATATCTATATATATTAAACCCTAAACGACCGGTTGACCTTCTGACCAGTCACTATGATGTGCACTGACCTCCAGGGGGCAAACACTCAACGCAGGAGTTGCCCTCTGGTGGTCAGTGTGCTCCCACAGCTGTAGTACTGCTCAGCTGACCAACAGGCTCCAGATGCCAGGTGCCAGATGCCGGGCTCATGGCTGGTGAGCGCGCAACTGTGGCGGCGCCATAGCAGCAGGAGCCTCTCCTACCTCTGCAGCAACGCTACCAAGCTGTGGCAGAGGCAGGCACTACAGGGCTGGGATGAGCAGGAGTGGCACAGCGCTTGACCTGGGCTCAGGCTCCTCCCCGGCTGCCTGCCACTTCACGCACTACTACATCCCTCGGGGGATGTCGGACTGCCAGTTTCAGCCTGACCCCTGCAGCCTGCAGGCTGAAACTGGCAGTCCGAAATCCCCTTGGGGTCCCAGCTTGCGAGAGGGCATAGGCCAGGCTGAGGGACCCCACTGGTGTACAAATCCATGCACCGGGACTCTAGTTTGTTTATAATAAAATGGAAGTATCTGGACATTTTGGTCTACCTGGCCAAAATGTTTGTTTCTAAAGTTAAGTCTTGAACTCCTTTGAAAGTGAATAACTATTTCAAGGCGCTGCATACTGTACCTGACCTCTTTTGCTACAGAAAGTACTGGATTAAGTCTAGGCCTATCACCAGTAGTCTAGGAAGAACAACAAGGCTGAAAGGCAAAGGACTGAGTTGAGGACAGCATAAGAAGTCAAGAAGAAAGGCTAATTAATGGCTTTATTAGTAATGGCTCTGAGCTAAGGCACCCAGATTAAGGCACACAGCTCAAGGTGACGGAAACCTAAATTTGGTTTAGAATGGCATCTGGTTGACAGCCACTAATTTAGCCACTCTCAACTTCCTACAACAACCAAAACTTGGGGCTGAGAAAAAGAGAAAATTCACAACACAGAAAATGGAAGCTGAGGGTGTTGGCAAGCTGGGGGCATGTAAGTCAGAAAGGGCACATGTGACAACTGGGAAGCATGGCCTAAGCTGCACTGTTATGTTTGTATTGGTCATTTTATTATGTCTCCTACTAACATCTCACACCTTCACTATCGGTCTGCCCTATCATTCCCTAGACTCTTGCCTTGTATCCAATGCATGTTGAGAACTAATTCCTAGGGTTTTAGAAAATCCTTTAAATGTTACTTATTAAAAAGCTAATTCATACTCATTGCAAAACATCAAATAATACAAAAGATATAAAGTGAAAAGTCAAAGTTGACCTATCCTCCTGTCCAATTCCAACCCCTCTGAGATTACCACTCTAACCTGTTGGTATGTGACCTTCCAAATATTTTCATATTCTTTTACATACATGAACACACATAATTTTTATATAAACATATAATAGTGTAAATTGTATCCTGCACCTAGTTTTGTTTCCATAATATATTTTTGACATTCTTCCACTTTACTACATTTCTATGTACTACATTATTATTAACACCTGCACAGGATCCCATAGATAAGTTGTTTGACCATGCCTTCATTAATAGACACTTAGGTTGTCTCTGTTTTGCTCTTATGAAAATAATGCTGCATTGAATACCCCTGTGCACTTTTGTTTGTACCAGGGTGTGATAAACACCCATGTATGTGCAATGAATGCCTTTGCACATTTTGTACACATTTATAAGACCTTCAAAATAAATTCTTTGAACTGGAACAAATTCTTTTATGATTTTAAAAAGTTTGAAGTGTTGCTATACTTAAACATATATATTTTTAGATAGAGATTCTATTTTGTTAATTACCTAACAGTACGAAGCAACAAGAGATGCTATTACTATATGTAGAGAGATGCCTACTCATAAAGCTTATTCTGAGATTAATAGCAAGAATGGAAATGAGAACATGTTTCAGAATGAGAAGGGAAAATCTAGCCTGTTACCTTTCCTTTCTTCCATGGGTATGAGTGAGAACTTAAGGCTTAGGGGAGGGTTTGTTTGGACATTTCCAAAGTACCTCTGCCAATAGGATGGGCTGGCCTATTTTACAATCCACAGAATGTCCTCACTGTTGAGGATAGGAGCAGTGACCTGCCCTCCTTACAGAAGACAAATATTTGGCAAGTCATCCTGAAAGGGAACCAAGTTCTACTCTAGATGAAGGCTTTCCAATGTCTGGGGCTACGATTTCTTTGCATTCATGTCCTGTTACCAATTACACAGGGTACTTAAATGGTTTTAGGTTGGTGATGATGTCATTTAAATTTTTTAGGCAAGGGAAGAAAAATGGTTTTAGACATAGGCCCTTTTATGGAGTTGCTGGGAGAGTAGCCATGGGGAGAGGAAAGTTTGACCTGATGCTGTGAAGTGTTGAATTATTTGAGCTATTCACACTTACTGCTTCTCTGTTGGCAGGTTGCCGGAAGATATCACCATCAGAATGTTCCCACGACAATTCTCCTTCCCCTGTTTATTAAAAAGAAATAAAAAAGAATCATGCATACATAGAAGGGAAAAATATCACCCTTGTGACCCAGTAACATTTTTGGTTCTACAATCCCAAAATTCTCTAGACTTTTTAGCTATTCTTCAAAAAGCAACATTAAAAAATTTCTGGGTGTGCCTCATTTGTCAAAATAACTCTGAAGAAAGTTACCACTTTGCGAAACGGACCATGAAGCATTATTACTCAGAATTTTCAAGGTAAAAGGGAAAATAATCCCTTTCCATTTTAATATAATCATCATTGTCACTTTTGCTTACCTTATTCCAGTGACAGTTAAGTATTTTGCAGGTCACATTTAACTTGTGTTTAAACTACCCTTAATAAATGAGAGCTTTGAATATTTGGTCTGTCATGATTTGTTAAATTCACCATTGTATCTCTGAGAAGTTATGGTCTGATCTGAAAGTTAAGGTAAGGTTGAAATGTTTACATAACCAATATCCAAGATATCCTTTTCTACTTTTTTGTTTTTGCCTGATACACCTTTCTCTACGTCTCTATATCAACTCTTTGTACAGCTAACCCCATCACTGCTGTCTTCCAGAGTAACTGCCTCTAGGAATAAGATTTTACTTTCAGCCTGGAAAGCAACAAACATACAACAGATATAGATATTCCTCAGCTGATTAAAGATCAAAAACTAGAAGACAATTCCCAAGAATATTACCTGTGTTACCTATGACCAAGCAAGCAGATGGAAGAAGCTTGGTCTTAGAGATGTTTGCACCACTCAGTGAGTACTATTTGTGTGTGTGTGTGTGTGTGTGTGTGTGTAGATTAATACATACATATTTATCTATCTATATATCTGTCTGAGGACAAACCCAATAACAAATCAACCATATATTTCATGGGATAACAAATACAAAGGAATATAAACATTAAGAATTTTCTATTTCAATTCATCTCTTAAACTTTCAAGTCCTAAGCCTAAATAGTAATATGTGTCTGGTTTAAGCATATGGTAGCACTCTTGAGGGAAAATTATATATTATTGGCTTTTAGGGCTTGAAAAAGACCTTAAAATTAATTTGATAGCAATAGTATAATCAGTCAGTGACATAACAAATTATGACTTTAACTCTTCATGATTCAGAGATCATCTTATGGAAAAACAATTATGAATTTTGAACATTTAACTGGTGGCTATTCTAATCTTCTTGAAACACCCACTTTGACTATATAATTGTAACATTTCCAGATCAAAACCCTCAGTGGGTTCCCATTCAAGATGCTCTATAATTAGCCAGGACCTCATCTTTATTGAGCACTCACCTCCCACCCAACTATCTCAGCTACCCTTTGACCTCCTTGCTTTTTGTTGAACATGTACCTCTCATTCTTACTTCTATGCTTTTGCTCGTTATTCTTCTTCTGAAATTTTCTTCCCACCTCACAAACCCTATTGCTCCCCTATGCCTATGGAAACCATTAAGTTTTTCTTCCTCTACAAAGTCTTCTTCAAGCAGTCTTACATATTTCCAATTGCCTAAAGTACTTAGCATCTTATAGCCTGAGAGATGTATAGGAGTTCAAGCATAACTTTGTCCAACTGCTCCATTTAACAGATGAAGAAACCAATGCTCAGAGAGGAGGAGTATCAGCCATTCACAGTCACATAATGAGTTCATGATAGTTAACACTAAAACCCCAAATTTTCCGGCTCTCAAATAAGTCTGTTCCTTACATATGGGCAGGGCTTATTAATTGTGTTATTTATGGCTATATCACCACCATCTATAGCAATGCCTGACACATAGTGTTCACTCAATAAATACCTGTCAAATAATGGAATTGGAAAGCCTTCTCTGTACACCTAAAATTTCAAACCCTTCTGATATTTCTTATTCCCTATCTTTGCTTTTTGTTTTCAGCACTTAAATTATCTTACATTTTATGTATTTTATTTATTGTCTGCTTTCTCCCACTAGGATTATCCTATGAGCTTAGGCTTCAAATGAGAACAAGGATTTTATTTATCATATTCATTGATGTAACCCCAGTACCTAGAACAGTGCTGGGCACATAGTTAGTACTCATTCAATATTTCTTGAATGAATAATACTAAAATATCCTATATAATAAAGAGGGAATATGCAAATTAACCCTCATGCCCTCACAAGGTGGCTGCCTATGACTAGGCCAGCAGTGGGGTTAGTGAGGGATAACCAAACAACTGAACAAGCAGGCTGTGTGGGGTGACAAGGCCTGCAGGGGGGTTAGTGAGGGACGACCAAATGACTGAGCAGCAGGCTGAGTGGGGCGACCAGGCCAGCAGGGGGGCCATGAGGGGCAACCAGGCCAGCAGGGGGGGCAGTTAGGGGTGACCAGGCCAACAGAGGGGGGCAGTTGAGGGTGACCAGGCCGGCAGGGGGGGCAGTAAGGGGTGACCAGGCCAGTGGGGGGGGGAAGTTAGGGGCAACCAGACAGGCAGGCAGGTGAGCAATTAGAAGCCAGTGGTCCAGGATTGTAAGAGGGATGTCCAACTGCCAGTTTAGGCCTGATCCCGTGGGGTCCCAGATTGGAGAGGGTGCAGGCTGGGCTGAGGGGACCCCCCACCCTGTGCACAAATTTTGTGCACTGGGCCTCTAGTTTTATAATATTTTCTGCTGTAAAATGTTTCCTGCACCTGGCTTACCACCCTGAAAAGACTGTAAATCCCTTGAAACCAGAGACCATGTCTTAGACCCCACTCTATACTGCCTAGATTACTAGTTCTCCAAGTGTGGTATCTGGACCAGCAGCACCAGCATTACCTGGGTATTTGTTAGAGATGCAATATTGTGGAACCCAGCCCAGAACTACAAAGTTAAAAACTCTGCGGTACAGGGGGTCAGTGATCTGGGTTTTGACAAGCCCATCTGAGGATTATGATGCATTCAAGAATTTGAGAATAACTGGGCTGGACACTTAACATTTTCCTGGGTACCCATCACGTACTATTTATGTACTGAATTGAACTGCAGTTACAAATACAGAATTAAGTGCTTCACCAATAGTATACTCACCTCTTTCTTGTTATTCCATATCTGAGTAAAGATGGTAGACAAAGTCTACATGCAAACTATGTGGAAACCTCGACTGACCCTGTAACAGTGATGATGATTTCACCTTTGTTTATGTCTAGAAAATAATGCCCAAAAGTCAGTTCAAATGCATTGAAAGCTTCCTAGGTGGAGAGCCTCATAATAAGGCAGAAGGAGGAGAGAAATCAGGCCGGGCCTTTTCCCTCAATATATTTGAAATCTGTTTGGAAGTGACAGGAAATCAATAGAGGAAATAACCTAAAACATACACACAGAGTAACAACTGTATACACAAATGGAATGTATGTGCTTAGGAAATATTGAATGGGTGAAGTGAGCAGTCAGATGCAATCAAAGAAAGCAAAGGAGATATATGTATTACTATGTGTAATACTTTAAACAATAAAATAAAATTTTTAAAAAATCTTCCCTAAAGAATTTTTAAGTCAGTGATGTGGGCTGAGGTTATCTTAACCTAAAGAAATGGCATTTGCAAAGGACCAGAGCTTTCAAATAGCAAGTCAGACACTGGTGATGGCAAGCAAAGTGTGGCTTGAATAGAAACTTGTAATGTGAAACCAGAGAAATGGGGCTGATGGAAAGAGAAAAGGGTAGAAAGAGGATGAAAGAAGAAGGAGAGAAGGAGGGAGGAAGGGAGAAGGACAGGTTGTTAAGATAAATATCGGTGGTCAATCATTGCTGCATGAACTTCAAAAAAGAGGCTGCATGTCGACCTGATTGCCCCTAACATTTGATCCTGTCACCAATTTTTATGCAAAGGTTCTTATGGTTAAAAAAGGTATTTGTGGAAGTGTATCCTGGCACTGAGCACTGACTAGTTAAGAAGCTACTGGAATCAGGGAGGCCAACCAAGAGGTTGTTTTAACAATATGTGATAGGTCATGAGAATCTATAAAATAATGGAAAAGAAGGGGTAAATCACACTGCTACAGTTTAAAAGAAAATTAAAATACCCAGTGGAAGATTTGCTAATGGAGGAGAAAAGAGTATAAAATAATTCTAGGGTTGCAAATCTGGAGAGCTGGGAAATGGCACTGCCTTTGACAGTGACTGAGCGGGGGGTGATTATGGATATACTTGTTCTGTTGTAGCTGGCAGTGGTGGCTCTAAGGCTTAGTAAGTGGTTCTCAACCTTCCTAATGCCGCGACCCTTTAATACAGTTCCTCATGTTGTGGTGACCCCCCCAACGATAAAATTATTTTCGTTGCTACTTCATAACTGTAATTTTGCTACTGTTATGAATCGTAATGTAAATATCAGATATGCTATATGTGTTTTCCGATGGTCGCGGCCCACAGGTTGAGAACCGCTGTGAGTCTAAGCTATGTTCTGCGCCAAACAAAAAAATAGGTCTAGAGAGAAGACTTGAAACCGTACAAAGTTCACTGGCAAATGTCAAAGCAATATGTAAAAGCCATAGGATATGATTTCAAGACTAATCTAAATATCCAAAGGAGAACAAATTACAAAAGAAAAACGATAAAAGGCTCTCCTCATCAAATGCCCTTTTAAAAATATAGATTTAATTATTGATATTGACATGAAATATTTACTCAGCATGGCCTTCTGAGAAGTTTGGTTTACTCCATTTAGACCCTACATTCTCAAGGGGCTTTTAAATAGTCTTTTACACATATTTTACTTATTTTTTATTATTGACAGTATTACAGATGCCTCTCATTTTCTCCCTTTTTGCCCCCCTCCACCCAACACTTGCCCCACCCCAAGCTTTCCCCATACTATTGACTGTGTCCAGGGTTATGCATATATGCATATATCTTCTTTGGTTAATCTCTTCCAGCCCCCCTCCCATCCTCAAATGAGATCTGCTATTCTATTCCATGAATCCATACTTCTGGACCAGTTTTGTTCATGAGTTTATTTTGTTCATTAGATTCCAAATATAAGTGAGATCGTGTGATATGTCTTTCTCTAAATGGCTTATTTCACTTAGCATAATACTGTCCAGGTCCACCATACTTATAATCAGTCAGAATCTCAAAGCAATATAGAAGCATACAGTCTCTGTTAAATGAGGTAACATGGCAAAACAATGAGGCAAGTAGGTATCAGGCATAGGAATCAACTATTAGTACCCTGTAACACAAGTTCAGATGAATGTGTCACAATAACTTAAGTTTTTGCAGACAGGTATGTGTACCTAAATTGGAAAATTTCACTTTGTTAAAAATGACTGGAGCCATTACTTCCGTATATATATATTTTTTCAAGTAGGAACTTCTAGTATGTTTGTTGCCTTTGAGCTGTTAAAATCATCAAAATTTCATTCTTTAAGCTGGAATGTTCTATAAGTAGCTGCTAAAGGTTTCAACAGTTTAGTTGTTCTATTTAATATGAACCATAGTTAAAATGAAATTATCTTCTTATGTGTTCACATTTTGTACAACTATAAGTGGTTCTCTAGATCTGGGCAGGTTCTGTTGGACAGCTGAAAATAAATTTGTCCATTTAGAATCTTCAATGTTTATACCTATTATATATTTAAGAGACAAATATATAAAAGAAAAACCGTAGGCACTGATTGCCTAAAAAACCTGTTCCTTTGCATTATTTTTCCTGATTCACTGGATAAATTATCTAGAGTGAGAGAGATTCTCTTTTTTTCAGCCAAGGTTTAAAAACACACACAATGATTCTAATGTAGACAGATGAATTTTAGTTAATTCCAAGAAGCAACACGATGTAATTTTAACCAATTTTTAAACCAAAATGAAAAACAACTTTACTGTACTGTATGTCAAACAATATTCATTTAACCTTAAAAGCCACATATGTTGTTTATTTAAACCTCAATTATACTCTGGGTGGTACCCTATGGAGCTGGAATGGCTTGGCTTTCTGGTAATGAGAGAACAAGTATTTGAAAATGGTCAGGAGCTAGACTAAAATTAAGATTATTAATTCCCATTGCTTCCATTAATCTTTGGGTGGCTTGAGCAGGTCACAGAAGTAAACCCTGTCCTCTCAAAAAGACAATGAACATTATGCTAAGTGAAATAAGCCAGTCAATGAAAGAAAAATATCACATGATCTCACTCATTTTTGGATAATTAAGACCATTATAAACTGATGAACAAAAATAGATACAGAGGCAGAGCAACATCGAACCGACTGTCAAACTATAGCGGGAAGGCCAGGAAGGGTTACGGGGGTAAGAGATCAACCGAAGGACTTGTATGCATGCATATAAGCATAACCAATGGACACAAGACACTGGGGGGTAGGGGAGGCTGAGGGAAGGTCAAGGGGAGAAAAAAAAAGGAGACATATATAATACTCTTTGTAATACTTTAAGCAATAAAACAAAATTTTAAAAAAAGACAATGAGATTATGAGATACTCATGAAGATAATCGTCAGACAGCAAAACTATGCTGGCATGTGGCCTCTTCTGAACCACACACAACATCGTTAACAGGGTGCCACCCATAGATCCCCATGTATTTGGGAGAACTTAGTCTTATGCCTGTTTTTTTGGCAGGCATAATTATTAGGATTGACTCTCTCACTTTCAAAAGTGTCTTGGTTTGGATGATAAGTTATATGGTCACACTAATCATAAAGCAAAAAGAAATTAAATGAATCCCAGAGATGGGGAGGTGATCTCTGTGACAAGGTAAAATGATCTCTGTATTTTTAGATAAACACTTTGAAATCAGCAGAATCAGGGCAAATGGTTAAAGGGATTTTGAGGGAAATTGAGAGAGAGAGCACAGAAGAAGAAACTGATCACAAAATCTCTACCAGGTTCTGTGGTGGGCCATGTTATAGCTAGTACTCAGTACCCAAGCTGGAGATTAAAGTGGAAATTAAAAGCTCTCCGGAGGGGGGCTCTGTGAAACATCTAATTCTACAAATTCTGTTGAAAGGAAGACAAGTGTGGTGAAATCCAAGGAAATCTCTAAAAAACACTGGTTTAAGGATTCTCCATTGGTAGACATTTGAGCTACAATAATGAGGTATTGCAAGAAGTCCTCCAGTGGACATTTAGTTTTTGTTTGGGTTGTCTTAGTATTTTTAACATAATATCTGCTTGAGAAATACTAAAACACAGACAGGGGAGAAGTTCCTGCCAACAGTAGCAAGCCAAATTTTTAAAAAAAGAGTACAAAAGCATGTATCCAAAAATATTAGAAATATGTACTTAAAAATGCATTGTGAGAGTATATGTGTTTGCAGGAAAAGAGCAGGGGAGAGGGGATAAAGAAACTATTAACTAGATTGTGCTCATGACCCATGCTGCTCTTTCAATGGAGATGTGACTAAATAGATCCAAGTTTATAGTTAGAAATGGGGTATTTGCATCCCATGGTAGTCCCAAAGAAAAGAGCTGGAAGTGTACCATATCTGACCCCTGGGAGCAGAGTCATCACAAACTGTTCCTCCCAGTAGCCTCTCGGTTAACAGAATTCCCAAAGTTCTTTTACATCCCCAAATTGAGAGGCAGTATAGTGTAATGGCTAAGAGAATAGCCCAGAGCCAGACTGCCTGTGTCCAAATTGTGACTCTTTCCCCTTCTTCCCTCTGTCACTTTGGAAAAGTGAATTAACTTCATTGTGCCTCAATTTCCTTATTTCTAAAATGGAGGCAATAATACCAACCCTGTAGGGTTATGAAATTAATTAGTATAAGCAAAAAGATTACAAGAGTGCCTGGCACATAGTGAGTGTCATGTAAGTGTTAGCCATTATTACTTCTCCCTCTTCTTTCAATCCTTTCTCTCAACTTCTTCCTCCTCTTCAAGAGTAGCTTGCATATGGGGAAAACCCAACTTAAAGGACTCCCACAAGAGGGCTAGGTATTTAACAAAGGAAAGGGTCTAGATTAAACAAACAAACAAACAAAGCCTAGTCAAAAGAGAAAATGTATGCCTCCATATAGAAAGGGAGTCATTTCATTTCTAAATCATCAGAAGCCAGGGTCCTGAAGATACAAAAAATGTTTGCAGAGATTCCTTCAGTTCATACTTCAAAACTGCCTTAGATTCTCTCATAATTATGCTAGTACTCTTCTTATTTTAATCCTTTTAGAAAAGAAGTTTACATTTTAATTAAAATCCTTTTCTCTCTTGGCTTAAACTGAGCCTTAAGAGGACAGATATCTGTTTCATTGGGAGGCAGTACAATTTACATAGTCATAAAATGGAGTGGTAAAAATCCAAGTACCCAAATAAGGTAGAGTCCTGTGCTATCACATCCATTAACGGGAAAGAACAAGCAGGATAGAGAAGGGAAACTCAATAATCTACTGGTGTTTACTGTCTGGTCAACTTGGGAATGAAATTCAGTCAGTTAAAGGTCCTTCTTGTTTCCATAAACACCACTTTGGCTTCTTGGCCCTGTACAAAGAAGACTGGAATATTTGGTGAGAGTAGGGGACGTAGGTCTGGTTTTAATAGCCAAAGAAAAAATAGATACAGTCATTCCAGCAACTTGATTGAATTGACTGAATAATTGTATCAACTGCCCACTTTCCTGCACTATGGACACTTGGAATGGGTAAGTTCTTACAGTTGTAGTGTAGGTAATATTCAAATGTGATTCTTCTGCCTGACATAGGTCCTCTTTCTCATGTTTCTTTTTCCTCTGTTTATACTATCAGTCAACAAAACAGATTAATTTTTATAAATGTTGGGGGGTCTATGCTTGTGAAGACTATTATAATGAGAATAATGTGCATATCCAGTGGTGTGTTTCTGCGCAATCATGGCATCCCTTGAAGTAGTTAGAAGGACAAAGCTAAAGGAAGAGTGGCTTTAACAACCCGTGAAGAAATAATTGCTCTGAAATGCTCCACTGATAATTCCTTATTTTTAATGTAGAACCAGACTCAGATACACATAAAAAACCCTCCAACCCCATAATAAGATGGGGCATTATTGACCTTGACAGGATATCCCAGATGGCTAATTAGGAGCCATTGCTATTAATTTGTTAAGCTCAGCATAAAAGTCAATGCTGTCTCATGTACTGTCTGAAGGGATCTCTGTCGAAGAAGAAACATTCTAGACATAAGAGACATGCCAAGAAGGAACATGATGACTTTAGAGGGGTGGGAGTCCTGGGAAACTTATCAAGCATGTGAAGTTGAATTCTGAATGCAAGGCATGGAGAGAGAACAAAAACAATCTGACTAGGAGAAGTAGGTAAGGATGGAATCTCTCAGATGCTCCCATCTTCATTAACATGAATGATTCACTTTTGAAAAGGGGTTACCATTGGTTGTCACACTCTTTAGTAGCTATGAAAAGATCACAGTGTTTCAATACATTTTGAAGTTTAGCTGAAAGCATACTATCGCAAAAATTAAGTCAATTTTTAAAGTAATGTTTTTTTAAGTGTTTTCTTTCTATCATTATGACGAGGCAATAATAGTGTTTCTGCAGAAAATGTGAGCAAGAACAAAAACAACTCTAGATTGATATGTGAGGATCTATATTTGAAGTTGCTGTTATTTTCTCCAGTTTTCTTTGATTTTGAAAATATTTGAAAACCTTGGTAGATTTTTTTATGATGTAAAAAGAGGAAATATCTTATAGACCATTTCCATCAAGATCTCTGGGTCCCAGTCAAGATGGCATCTGATGTGTAACTTTGCTGCTTTTTAAAATATATATATATATATATATATATATATATATATATATATATATATTGATTTCAGAGAGGAAGGAAGAGGGAGAGAGAGGTAGAAACATCAATGATGAGAGAGAATCCTTGATCAGCTGCTTCCTGCACACCCCCTACTGGGGATCTAGCCTGCAACCTGAGCATGCATCCTTGACCAGAATCAAACCCAGGACCCTTCAGTCCACAGGCTGACACTCTATCCACTGATCCAAACCAGCTAGGGCACTTTTCTGCTTTTTAAACGATAAATCATGGATCTTAGGTAAAATGGTAATTGTTGTGAACACTAACAAATTGAATTTAAATAATTGATTCTAGTTTAGGTTATCTTGAAGGAGTTAGCATAATATCTCAATTTCATAAAATAGATTCAATGTGTTCATTAGACATGTGTTGGATAAATTAGCTTGCATTGAGTAAGTTGTAAGTTCAGTCATTTCTCCTTCTTCCCAAACCAGGACTGTACTTGTAGCACTGTCAAGAGGTTTTATAACTGTGTCTCTTTTTTGATAAATGCATTACAAAAGATATGCTTAATACCATAAGGGGAAACAGAGGAAAACGAAGACACTCCTTTCCTTATAAAGGTTCCCAGTTGAGAAGCCAAGTCCCATAAAACAATGAACAATATGAAAAATATTTTAAAATGCTACTAACCAGACTAAACACCAAAAGTAGACAAAGAAGGAGACCAATGAGGACTAGATTAATCAGGCAAGACTGTTTAGAAGAGGTGTGACTCCACCTATGCCCTTTGAAAGTGGGTAGGATCCTAATTGGAAAAGAGAGGAGAGAAGCTTGTTCAAGCTTGTGGGAGTAAGAGTTAAGACAGGCATATAACAGGAGTGAAGGTGGAAGGAACTTACAATATTATAGTACAAAGAGAATCACCAGCCTAGAGGAAAAGATGTGTGTGTTGTGTCAGAGACCTGAGGATAAGTAGTAGATGAAGGAAGTGTCAGATTGTTTTACAGAGGGCCTTTAAAGACCCTTTCACAGGGGTCGCCTAAAACCATCAGAAAACACATATATAATTACATATTGTTTTTGTGATTAATCACTATACTTTAATTATGTTCAATTTGTAACAATGAAAATACATCCTGCATATCAGATATTTACATTAAGATTCATAACAGTAGCAAAATTACAGTTATGAAGTAGCAACGAAAATAATTTTATGGTTGGGGGTCACCACAATATGAGGAACTGTATTAAAGGGTCGAGGCATTAGGAAGGTTGAGAACCACTGCTCTAGGTCAAGCATGTCAAACTTGCGGCCCACAGGTTGCATGTGGCCCACAATGAATATTTTTGCAGCCCAGCCAATATAACGGTATGTAAGAAATGTTTTAATAAAAATACTAGAGGAGTCCACAGACAGCAAAATCTCAGACATATGCTGAAGGAATTTCTTCACTTATACTGCTCCTAGGGCAATGGAAACTAAAGAGAAAATAAACAAATGGGACTACATCAAAATAAAAAGCTTTTGCACAGCAAAGAAAACCATCAACAAAACAAGAAAGCCCACTGCATGGGAGAACATACTTGCAAATGTTATCACCGATAAGGGTTTAATCTCCAACATTTACAGGGAACTCATACAACTTAACAAAAAGAAGATAAAAAACCCGATCAAAAAATGGGCAACGGACCTAAATAGATACTTTTCGAAAGACAGAAGAAAGGCCAAAAGACATATGAAAACATGCTCAAAGTCACTAATCATCCAAGAGATGAAAATCAAAACGACAATGAGATACCATCTCACTCCTGTCAGAATGGCTATCATCAACAAATCAACAAACGACAAGTGCTGACGAGGATGTGGAGAAAAAGGAACCCTCTTGCACTGCTGGTGGGAATGCAGACTGGTGCAGCCACTGTGGAGAACAGTATGGAGTTTCCTCAAAAAACTAAAAATGGAACTCCCATTTGACCCAGTGATCCCACTTCTAGGAATATATCCCAAGAAACTAGAAACACCAATCAGAAAGAACATATGCATCCCTATGTTCATAGCAGCACAATTCACCATAGCAAAGATTTGGAAACAGCCTAAGTGCCCATCAACAGATGAGTGGATTAAAAAACTGGTACATCTACACAATGGAATACTACGCTGCAGTAAAAAAAAGAAGGAGTTCTTACCATTTACAACAGCATGGATGGAACTGGAGAGCATTATGCTAAGTGAAATAAGTCAGTCAGAGAAAGATAAATACCACATGATCTCACTCATTTATGGAATATAATGAACAATATAAACTGATGAACAAAAACAGATCCAGAGACAGAGATGCATAGATCAGACCATCCAACCTCAGAGGGAAGGTAGGGAAGGGTAGGAGTAAGGGGGAGAGATCAACCAAAGGACTTATATGCAAGCATATAGGCCTAACCAATGGACACAGACAACAGGGGGATGAGGGCATGAGTGGGGGGGTAGGGGGTAACATGGGGATAAGGATACATATGTAATAACTTAATCAATAAAAAATAAAAATAATAAAAAAATAAATTTTGTAACAATTTTTACAACATCCTATTATACGTAATTATTAATAATGAACTACAATGTTCGCTAATGACTGATTACTATAATCATGTTGCATTCATTTCCCTTACGTGCCTTACGCACAGGTGCACCATTTCTCTCCACTAATACTAGCAGCGAATATTTTAGCAGCCAATTGCCACATCATTAGTCTTGGACTGACTTGTTTGGTGTGCGCAACAGGAAATATTTCATTTTCAGAGAACAAGAAAAATAGGTTTATTTGCATTATGCTTATTAATTTGTGCAGTTATTCAGTGTCTGGTAAGTTAATGTTCAAGAAAAAATATTAATTTTTATTAAAATGTACTATTATTTTATGTTAACGATTACCCATTTATTTCAACCCTTTGTATTCAGCCTGTCTCTATTGAAATAAACCCATGTTTCTATGAAAATTGAAGCTTTTGTTATTTTGCGGCCCACATAAACTTAAACCTTATTTGGCCTGTGTTAGCCTTTGAGTTTGACATGCTTGCTCTAGGTCCATCCACATTGCCAGTTTTAAAAACAGCAATGGGGATATAAAGTACAGCACAGGGAATCTAATCAATAATATTGTAATAACTATGCATGGTGCCAGATGAGTACTAGACTTATTGGGATGATCACTCTGTAAGTTATATGAATGTCTAATTACTATATTGCACACCTGGAACTAATATAATACTGTATATAAACTGCAATTGAAAAATAAAAAAATAAACAAGCTGAAGAACTGAGATTGGATAATATGATAAGAAATGGTAGGTGCTGGCCAACATGATCAAGTATTCCTTAAGAAAAAACCTAGAGTATTGTACAGCATGTACAACGAAGGAAGAACAGTATGGACACTCTTACAGGATGAGGTGGCTGGTTTCATGGTGTAATCAGAAGTCAGGGATTCTGGGAGGATAAGACAGCCTCCAGTTATTTCCTTAACTTTTGAGTCAATCTTCCCTTACCCTGGGGTACAGAGAACAAAGATGTATGTGGTGTGAATAGAGGCTGAAAAGAGAGTCCTAGGAGTCTTCCTTCATTCATCTCCTTGACTGGGTAGACCACTCTCAATGACTGGCTTGTATATCTTTCCTTTTTATCATGTGGCAAAGTTACAATTTTATATTTACATGTGTTATTATTTGATGAATACCTGTCTTCCCCATTAGACTCTGCCAAGTCAGGTTTCACATCTGTTTATTCACCATTGTATATCCATCACCAGCACAGTACTAGGTGCTTAGTGGTTGCTTGACAAATGTTCGCTGAATGAAGGAAGGTAGATATTTACATTCAGGCATCTTTAAGCCTAGAAAAAGAGAAATGTGGAACAAAGGTGTTCCACTATATTTGGGAATGGGCAGGTTAAGGCTTTGATGGGAAAGATGAATACAGTGGTCTTATAATTATTTGCCTATGCCAGTGTGCCACACATGTCCTCTATCTCCCTTCACTTCTCTTCACTAAGAGAAGCCCTTGTCACTCCTATGAATGGCTTACACCAGGTAGTGTAAGAATTTGGGACTCTAGAACCAGGCTGAAAAGTTTTAAAGTCTGGCTCTGCCACTTACACCATGTATCCTTGGGCAAATCACTTAACTTCTCTGTCTCAGTTTCTTCATCTATAAAATGTGGATAATAATTGTCCCTACTTATTGTAAGGATCAAATGAGCTATTATACATCTAAGTCCTCCAACTGCTCCATGTCACATAGTAAATGCTAGATATGTACACCATTCAGCAAATGCAAGCTTGCTTCTCAATATAGTCGATAGCCTACCCCAAATACCTCTCTCTTGTCTAGAGTCCAAGTACATAGCCTTTCACTTTGCTTTGGCAAGATAGGCAGGAGACAGGAAGCAGAAATGATAAATGGTAGAGGGAAGCTGGGTGTGGGTTTGGGTTTGAGACCTGCCTGCCCAGAATGTGGCAGCAATACAATCTCTGAAGAGATGTTTTCTTCTGATAAAGTTTTTCTTAAGGTTCCAGTGGCTGTTTGTGCTACATTTCTAGTCCAGATGAGGTTTGCTGAAGTGCCAGCAATGACATGCACCCTGCCAACATTCTGCTGACTGTCCTAGCCTCAGAGACATGTTTAAACAACTGGAGCTGAGATTCAATCTGTGGCTAATATTGCTGTCTGACCCAGGAAGAAAGGCATACATTAGTGTTTGGTGATAGTGCAGAGAGTTGGTTTCAATGGGGCCCTTTATATTAAAGGTTTGCAATTTCAGCACTCAAAAGATTGCTTCTTCTGCTGTATTTTGCCTGCAATTAGGGTGACCAGCATAGAGGAGAAGTATGGCTGGATTCCCTGCCATGAGGAATATGCTTATAAAAGATATACCTTTGTAAAAACATCATTTAAACAGAAAAAATAACCAGGTGCTTCAGAAATTAAAACTTCCAGGGAGATTCAATCACATTATCTACAACTGAAAGGTGCAAAGAAATTAAAGGCAGAGAAAAAGCATCAATTTTATGAAATGTAGGACTTGGTCTTTATAGGGAAAGATGCAAGATAATGCTTTATTTAGGCTGGAGAAGAGATGACAAAGAAAGGACTTAATGAATTGTCAACCACCTGAAGGGGCAATGCATGATCATTAAGAACTAGCTTTTATTTGTTTCTTCTGAGGGCATGATAAAAGAAATTTAAATTGTGACAAGAGAACTGTTGAGAAAATGGTTAGTTCCAGGATCTGTTACACAAGAAGGACTAGAAATAAAGTTCTGTATATGGAAATCAAGTAAATGAAAAGGCAAGACTATTGGAGATAAAGAAGGTGCAATTCTATTTAACCTCAGGATAATAAATATGGTAAATATGCTTAAATATATGAATGTATATTAAATATAATAAGTACTTATTATTTTCATAGAATAATTATCACTTATTAAGCGATAACTGTGCTAGACTTTCTATTAACAGTCTATTATATTACATCTCAGTTAATTTTTACAACCTTTCCATGGGTCATAGATATTATAATCTCCATTTTCTTAGCTGAGGACACTGAGGTTCTGAGTGGTAAAGTAGCTTGCCCAAGGTAACATCCCTAGTAGATGGTAGCTCTGCTATGTCAAATCTATGTCTATCTGGCTTCTGAGCTATGTGGTTTTCAGTACATTGCCTCTCAGATACAATAATATGTATTTTTGCAGTTTCCATTCTTTTATTAATTGTTCTTCAGTTTAAATTTCGCATCCTTTTCTCAAAAATATCTCAGCCTAACAACTGGATTATAGTAGTAACTAGCTGGTTACATTAGCAACCATGTATACACCTCTGCTCAGCATGGACTCTCTTCTCTTTGGAGCAGACTCAAATTAAGTTGAGGCAAGGATGGGAAAAAGAGGTGAGGAGCAAAATACCCATATTTCCTGGCTGAAATGTAATACTTGTACTAAAGTACAATACACACACACACACACACACACACACACACACACACACTCACTTTAGAAACAGGTTATAAAATATCTAGGGCTTTATTAAAGCATAAACCAAATTAGGCTACAAGTAAATCCATATTGACTTCTGAGGGCTGGTACAAAGAACATATTAATATGGATGAACATATACTGATACTCAGAATAAGGTAATTTCTTTTGAAAAGAAATATTAACTATAGAATCCTTAAGTGAGATGGGGAGAAAAAAAAACATGGGGATCAGAAATAATACCAGGTAATTTCTTATTGAACATGAACCAATGTATAATCAGTACAAGCTACCACAGTCAATTCAGAGGAAGAAAACACAACAATACAATTGTATTTAATAGCATCTAATTCAAATTGTGATTAACTTTCTGGCAATATTTTCCAGCTACTGTGCATTCATTCAAATAGCACCTACTCCATGCCTAGCACAGTGGGAGAAAAAAATAGATGAACCAGAAATAGTTTCTCAATTAATAAGCTTACACATTGGTAGGGATGATAAGACAGGGGCACAAATAATAAAAGACAAAATATGACAAGGTAATAAATGCTACTGGAGAAGCACAGGTAAAGTACTGAGGTGTCCTAGAGAGAAGGGAGTTTTACTTTTAAATTACTATATTAGTAATTTCCAGTTACAAAATAAATAAACCATTGGTATATGGAATATAGCAGAGAGAATATAGTCAATAATATTGTAATAACTTTGCACAGTGACTGATAGCTACGAGACTTATCATGGTGATCACATCATAAGTAGATAAATGTTGAATCACTATGTTGTGCACTTGAAACTAACAACTATACTTTAATAAAACAATTTAAAAGGTTCATGGAGGAGGTGGTATTTAGGCTGGCCTTTTAAGGATAAGCGGTACTTAGGGATAGAGAGATTAGGGATGGAGCTGGGAAGGCAGAGAAAAGAGAAGGGCCTTCCAGCTGGTATTTATCAAAATGTAACCTGAGGATTCCTTGTGTTAGAATCTGAGGAGGCTGCATTTGAACTAGATCTTGAGGAACTGACAGGATTTTCACAAGCAGAGGTGGAAAGAGGGTTTTCCAGAAAGATAAAACACTCCCTTCTCTCAACCCTTACTGTTGTTACCTAGGTAGCCATTTTGTCTTCTTTCCCTCCCAGTTCCACATCATAAAATAGCCTCCACTCATTCACCACCAAGTTGCTTGACATATGTTTGGAACTAGATGCTCTAGCCAGTCAGAGACTGCCATTGGTTACTTTTGTATTGACTCACTCAGGTTTCAGACTTCTAATAGTCTCAATTTAAATGCACTAACCCAAAATGCAAACCATCATTTCAGGCCATCCCCAGTCATCTACAAGGTCTTAGGACTGGTTTCTCAAAGCAGTGGTCTGTAGACCACCTGCATCATAATGGACGATGGAGCCTCTTAAAATACACATCCTAGCCTGGCCAGAGTGGCTCAGTGGTTGAGTGTCAACCTATAAACCAGGAGGTCAGGGTTCAATTCCCGGTCAGGGGCATGCAGGAGGCAGTGGATCCATGATTCTCTCTTATCACTGATGTTTCTAGCTCTCTCTCCCTCTCATTTCCTCTCTGAAATCAATAAAAATATATTAAAATGCACACCCTAGGGCAGTGATGGCGAACCTATGACACGCGTGTCAGAGGTGACATGCGAACTCATTTTTTTGGTTGATTTTTCTTTGTTAAATGGCATTTAAATGTATAAAATAAATATCAAAAATATAAGTATTTGTTTTACTATGGTTGTAAATATCAAAAAATTTCTATATGTGACACGGCATCAAAGTTAAGTTAGGGTTCTTCAAAATGCTGACACGCCGAGCTCAAAAGGTTCGCCATCACTGCCCTAGGGCCTCACTCCAAGGCCACCGAATCGGAATCTCTATAATTATGGTCCAAGGATCTGAATTTCAACAAGTTTTTCAGGTGGTTCTGAATCACACTGAAGTTTGAGACATATTGAGGGGTGCAGGCAAAAGCAAACGTACACATGTACAGAAACAATGTGAGTGGAACCTGAGGTGCATGAATGAAAGAATGTGTGTCTATAAAAGTAAGTTGAGAGCAGAGCTTGGAAGACCTTCACTGTCAGTCAGGGGATTGACTTGGATTTTACTGGCAATAGGGAGTTAACTATTCCTTTCCGTGGCACAGTAGCTTGGTTAAGAGCCTGAAATCTAGAGCCAGACTGCCAGGGTTTAATTCTTAGCTTCTTGATTCACTAGCTACATGACCTTGGATAAGGTGTTTTTTAAAATTTGTTTTTCCATTATAGTTTACATTCAAGATTATTTTATATTTGTTTCAGGTGTAGAGCATAGTGGTTAGAGACAATCACATACTTTACAAAATGTTCCCCCCTGATATTTTCAGTATCCTCCTGGCACCATACATAGTGAAAAAAGTGAAGGATTAATAAGTACAAATTGGTAGCTACAAAATAGTCATGGGGATGTAAAGTACAGCATAGGGAGTATAGTCAATAATATTGTAATAACTATGTACGGGACCTTGGACAAGGTTTTAACCTCTTCCTGCTTCAGTTTCATCATCTATAAAATAGGGATCATGGGATTAAATTAGCTCATATTTGTAAAGTGCTTAGAATTGTGACTGGAATATAGTTAAGTATATGTGTCAGCATAAAGACTTTAGAATAGGGGTGTATCATGGATAAGGCTATCTTTTGGGAAAATTAAGCTGGCAGTAATGCATATTCATTTCCTACTAGAAAATCCTATAATTTTTCCTTCTAAGTGGTTATCAATGTTAGCTGCACACTGGAATTACCTCTGCCCCGCCCCCAGGTCTGGACTTAAATATATCAAGGTAGCCCTAGCTGGTTTGGCTCAGAGGATAGAGCATCAGACTGTGGACTGAAGGGTCCCGGGTTCAATTCTGGTCAAGGGCACATGTCTAGGTTGCAGGCTTGATCCCCAGTGGGGGCGTGCAGGAGGCAGCCGATCAATGATTCTCATCATTGATGTTCCCATCTCTCTCTCCCTCTTCCTTCCTCTCTGAAATCAATAAAAATATTTATTTAAAAATATATATCAAGGTAATTCCAATATGTAGACATGGTTGAGAACCAATGTTCTAAATATATTTCAAATTTGTCCATTTTTTGTTACCAAATCCTCACTATATGCAAGACCCTATGCTAGGTCCTCTTCCTGCATGATCTCATTTGAACCTCACAACTATTTGGAGGTAGGTGTTAAATTTATCCTCACTTTAAATATTGTTAGAGAGCTGGAATACGTTGCTCATAATAACCCAGGTAGAAAGTAGCAGGGCTGGGATGAGAACCAAGGCAGCCTGGCTCTAGAGGCTCCATTTGAACCACTACTTTGCACTGTGCCTTTAGACCAGTGCACACTCCCACACTAGTGAGACTCCTAGACTCACCTTTTTCCTGGTCTCTCCACTTGCTTTATTGCCTCCCTCCAATCTAATTTGGACACAACAGCTGGTGAGATCTTTGAAGTCATAACAGCATCATGTCATGCCCCTTTGTACAACTTTCCAATGGCTTCCCAATGCACTTAAAAACTGAAATCCAGACTCCTTCTTATGGCCTTGAATAGCCTGCATGGTACGTTCACCTCTCAAGCCTCATCTCCTGCCAATTTTGACCATAAACACTATATTCCAGCTACACTGATCCTTATATTCCTTGAACACTCTAAGCCAGTGATGGCAAATCTTTTGAGCTTGGCCTGTCAGCATTTTGAAAAACCCTAACTTAACTCTGGTGCCGTGTCACATATAGAAATTTTTTGATATTTGCAACCATAGTAAAACAAAGATTTATATTTTTGATATTTATTTTATATATTTAAATGCCATTTAACAAAGAAAAATCAACCAAAAAAATGAGTTCGCATGTCACCTCTGACACGCGTGTCATAGGTTCGCCATCACTGTTTTAAGCTCTTCTCTGCCCAAGGCCTTTAAACTTGCTTTTCTTTCTGCTTAGAATGATCTACGCACAGGATGTTTGCATGGATGGCTCCTTTTCATTTTTCAAGTCTGAGCTTAAATGTTATCTCAGAAAGGCCTTCCCAATCATTCAACCTAAATGCCCTCACCTCTTATTCTCTATATCAGTCCTTTGTTGATTTTCTTCATAGTACAGTTGTCCCTCAGAATTCCCGGAGGATTGGTTCAGGATCCCCCAGCGGCTACCAATATTTGAGAATGCTCAAGTCCCTCATATAAAATGTGTATTTGCATATAACCCATATATACATATAGGTTACACCAGGGTATGCCTATATAGCACTTCAATCTGTAGTTAATTGAACCTGCAGATGCATACTGCATGGATATGGAGGACCAAGTGAAATTAAACTGTTCATATTTAGATATTTGTTTACTTTTTGTACATTCTTTGTCTTCTCTGTTAAGATGTAAGTTCCATAAGAGCAAAGAACATATCTTTGCTGCTCTATATGCCAGATATGGTTTTACAGGTTGTGACTCCACAAGGGTGCCACAGCTAAGGTGGTGTATTCACAAGGATTTTCTGGCAAATGGAAGCAAAGTATCTTAAGTAAGAGAATCCCTTTTGTAATTTGCATAAAGATGCTATAGAGTCTTGGAGGTGCCCTGTGTGTGCACTATATTCAATAATATCTATTCAGCTTCTAGCACAATGTTGAGCATACAGTAGATGCTCAATAAATATGTTGATTGAATGAAAGGAAAGAAGACAAAAGCAGATACTGCCACAGGGAAAATGGGAAAAAGGAGGGACACAGAACTGCTAATAGATTTGGTAATTTGAGAATATGCAATAAAGGGGAAATTAATGGTGGTTATGTTTGATCTTAGAAGCCTAGAAACAATAGTGGTGTCATTCAATATTAAATAAATGGAAGTCAAAGAAGAAAAAACTGTCTTGAGAAAATTACTATTCTATTTTAGATATAATTTGAGAAAATAATGCTTTACATATTACTTTTATTGAGTTTATCACAATACCGCCATGGGGTTTTATGAATACACTAGAGGCCCAGTGCATGAAATTTGTGCAGGAGAGGGCCCCTCAGCCCGGTCTGTGCACTCTCGCAATCCGGGAGCCCTCGAGGGCCTAAACCAGCAATTGGACATCCCTTTCACCATCCGGGACCGCTGGCTCCTAACCGCTCACCTGCCTACTCACTCCTAATTGCTCACTTGCCTGACTGATCACCCCTAACCCCTCTGCCTGGCTGCCTGATCGCCTGTAACCACTCTAACTGACTGCCTGCCTGATTACCCCTAACCCCTCTGCCTGCCTGCCTGCTTGATCGCCCCTAACCACTCTTCCTGCCTGATTGCCCCTAACGGCTCTGCCTGCCTGATGGCCCCTAACTGCTCTGCCTGACTGCCTGATCACCCCTAACCACTCTGCCTGCCTGCCTGATAGCCTCTAACAGCTTGCCTGCCTGGCTGCTCAGTGTGCGTTATAGCAACCGGTCGTTCCACCGTTCGGTTGATTTGCATATTACCCTTTCATTACATAGGATATAAATTTGCCCTGCACAATCTTCAAAATAGTTATGTCAATGCTTTGCAAGGCCCATTCTGTCTTTTAAGGCATGGAAATGGCCTGCATTTTACAATACAATAATATGGGGACCAAACTAGAAGGGATTAAGGAAAGAGAGAATAAGACATGCATTTTCACAGTAGATGATTCCCACCCCACCTCTCCTGCCACACTCCTGTGGTTTCTATAAGGTGGTGGCCCTTAAAATCAGTGCTTTTATTTTTTTTTCTGCATGAAAGCATCCCTACAAACTAAAGCTACTACAGAAAGTTGACTCTTCCTAGAACACTGGGCAGATATTTTCCTCTCTTCTAAGTCTTGCTACTCAGATTGGCAGCACCTTGGGTCTTGAGATATAGATGGGATACCTACCTCTGCATACCCGGCAGCAGGAATCTGGAACAGAGACAGGGAATGCACAGCTTAATTTGGGGCAAGTCTTGAGACCACAGTACACATTTCCCTCCTGCCAAGAAGAAACAGAATTAAGGTCAGAAGGCGGCTTAAAGAGGTACCTGGAATGAGAAGAGGCTCAAAACATGGCATGTCCTTCCACACTGGTCTCCCACAGTTGGTTCTAGGTACTTTCTAAATTTTACTAGGTATTACTTTGTTCTATTCACTATTTTACCACACCAGAGATTAAGAAAGAGAAGAATTGTCAATCTTCTTTGTGCATCCTGGTCTAAGATATCACAAAGTGGTCAGTGTGAGGACTGCCATGGGCCTCCAAACCACCAAATACAGTCTTGTTCCTCTGTCCTCTGATCATTGTATCCCTTGGTCCTCGTCATACTTCAGCTGGATGTTGGGGATTTTGGGGAATGTGGATTTGCATGATAGCCACCTTTTGTAACTCTCACTAGTCTCTCATCCAAACCCAAGATACAAGCTCTCTGGGGTAATACAAGACTATACAAATGATCTGAATTGACAGCTCAGTCAAGCACAAGGCAAAGGAGAGGATAAAATTTACTTGCTGTTATGCCTGTTTTTGCATAATCTACATTCCCTAAAGTTCTATGTTCCAAACATTATTTTTTAAGCCTTGTTCTTAGTTCTTAGAAGCATATAATTCTGGGGCTAGAAGGGTTTCTAAAAGTTCAGGAAGGCAAGATCACAACCAAATTATCCCAAACTACTGAGATACTATATTTTTACTAAAAACCCCTATGGATCTGGATCTTCCAAGGCGTCTGATGTCTGAAGTACACAATCTCGAACTTGAAAATCCCTGTAACTCATATTTGTGAATTATAATCACCCTTGGAAATCCAGCATTAAATGCCCCTTAGAGGAAAAACAGTTGTTTCTACATTTAACTTCATTCCCTAACACTTCAGTTTAAATACTCATTTAACTCCATTTTCTGGTTCTATCTATTTCATTCTCTGGACTGCACAATTAGATGAAGATATAATCAGTATACTTCATTGCTTAAGTATATACACTCTTTTGACAAGTAATGTCACAGGATCAGTCATGTTTTGTCAAGAGAGTTCTCATTGAAGGGCACCAGGTATGAACTGGTCAATGGAATACTTCAGAGATGAAACTAAGAAACTGCCTATTTTCTTGTGAATTTCACTGAATGGCCCTAGATCGTGCCAGTGACTTTTCCACCCATAGTATCTATCCCTAAAGCTTCAAATGAAGGCTTTACTGCTGTAACTACTGTTTTTTAAAAAGTGCATATCAAGACCACCAATTCATCACTGTCCTTTAAGCAGTCCCAAAGCTTTAAGACCAGAATATGACTGGGTCTGACCTCTTCAACAGAGTTATTCAGGGTGGATGAAATCAGGGTGTCTGGATTGACAGGAATGCTATGATTTAAATGCAATTCATATTCCATTCAAACACCCTACAATGCAAGCTCAAACTAAAGGTATTAGTACAGAGGAAGCTTTCTTATTTGGGTAGGGGCTATCAGGAACGTTAAGATGCAGGGTCTTACCGAACAGCTGCACTGGGTGCACTGATTGGGTTGCCGGTTCTGAAAGAGTCCTTCAGCCATGAACAGCTCACCATGTTGGTAAGTGGTCCCATTGTACTCACACGACTTGCTGGTTACCTTATTGTTCACTGGGAGTAAGGAGTCTTCTGGGACAGGGTGGAGAAAAAAACATACCAAGTATTGGCATCATTGCAAAGAATTTCATAAATCCCAACAGTAGATGGGGCTGTACCACACTGAGGGCATTAAAAGATAGTCCCTAATTCAGTGGCTGATGATGAAAAAATACAGACATGCCTCACTTTATCGTACTTCACTTTATTCTGCTCCATAAGTGTGTATATATATATATATATATATATATATATATATATATATATATATAGAAGGCATGAGCCTCCACCCGCAAAAAGATTACAACTTGCTTTATTGTGATACTCGCTTTATTAAAGTGGTCTGGAACCAATCCCACGGTATCTCTGAGATATGCATATATTAAAGCAGCCAGACAAGAATAGTAACTGACATGACCATCATCCACTTGTTTCATTTGTTGAGCATTTATTGAACAACTACTCTCTGTGATAGGCGTTAGAGAGAGACCAGATAAGGAGGACAAGGACCTTGCATTGATGGAGCTAACATTGATGGAGCTAACAGATCTATAGAAATAAGGTATTAACTTGCCTAGAAGGAGGGATATATATATATATATATATATATATATATATATATATATATAATATGCTAAGTGTTTGACCGGTTGCTATGATGTGCACTGGCCACCAGTGGGAAGATGATCAACACAGGAGCTGCTGTGATGTGCACTGGACATTTACAAGAAATGGCATTGCAGACCTAGTGCCCACAAAGCAACACTTGGCTTCCCCCAAGTGGGACACAGGCCCCACCACCACCCTGGAGCAACACCCCACCAAATCATAGCCGAAGCTGCCGAGACCCCGTGGTGTAAAATGCAGCCCACAGCCCAACCTAGCTTGGAAAAGGTCGCTGTGGGAGCCGGGTAATGATGTCACATAGAAATGCCCAGCTTCCTTTCCCTAACTATGACTAGCCTCCTTGCAGTTTCTTCAGCCCAGTAACACAACTTGCTTTATAGCCAGGTGGAAACATTTACACTTTAACCAAATTTCTGTGAAGTGTTTTCCCATGCCTCATCTCATTTGATCCTCACAGAAGTCCTGGAGTAGGTAGATAGGAGACTTGGTGGAATCCTATTTTCTTTACATTAGCTGGAAAACAGAGATTTAGAAAGCTTAGAAACTTGACCTGACTGAAAAGAAATAAGAAATGGTGGACCTTGAAAATGGCTTCAGGTTTTCTCACTGCACAGAATATAGTAAAACACTGCTACAGTTAAATATTTTACCCTTTGTTCTCCCTGCATGATCTACAATAATAATCTGCTTCATGTTGATATTTACTGCTGTGTTTCTGACAATTACCTGAAAGAGAAGTTGGGGTGCTTCACCAGTCTGGAAAAAGTTTAGCTAAATCAGAAAGCAGGTCTAATTAAGAAAATTTATCTATATCCTATATAATAAAGAGGTAATATGCAAATTGACCATCACTCCAACTCACAAGATGGCCGCCCCCATGTGGTCAAAGATGGCCTCCCCCTTGTGGACACAAGATGGCCTGCAGGGGAGCTCAGTTGTGGGCAATCAGGCCAGCAGGAGATCCAGTTAGGGGTGACTGGGCCAGCAGGGGAGAGCAGTTGGAGGCAACAAGGTCGGCAGGGGAGGGCAGTTGGGGATGACCAGGCCTGCAGGGGAGGGCAGTTGGGGGAACCAGGCCTCCAGGGTAGGGCATTTGGGGGGACCAAGCCTGCAGGGGAGGACAGTTGGGGGCAACCAGGCTGCAGGGGAGGGCTGTTGGGGGTCACCAGGCCAGCAGGAGAGGGCAGTTGGGGGGGGCCAGGCCTAGCAGGGGAGGGCAGTTGGGGGAGATCGGGCCAGCAGGGGAGCAGTTAGGTGTTAATCAGGCTGGCAAGGGAGTGGTTAGAGGGTGATCAGGCTGGCAGACAGAAGCTGTTAGGGGCAAGCAGGCAGGCAGGCAGGTGAGTGGTTGGGAGCCAGCAATCCCGGTTTGGAGAGGGATGTCTGACATCCCCCGAGGGCTCCCAGATTGGAGAGGTGCAGGCTGGGCTGAGGGACACCCCTCTCCAGTGCACAAATTTTGTGCACCGGGCCTCTAGTATATATATAAAGCTCTCTGTGGTGCCAATCACACACATGTGTTTCCATCTGTCATTGTCGATTGTGAATTTGGTTGACCCTTCTATTATAGAGAAAGGGCGAATAATGATATTAAAATATTTCTTCTAATTAATTTTCTTTCAATGTGCACAAATTCTTGAACCAGGCCTCTAGTCTATTATAATTACCCTGGTAACTGTATTCCCTACCATGTTTTATATCACTTGGTATGTGTTTGAATGCTTATTCTAGCCTCTGGAATCTTTGGTTATTTTTAATCCCTCCACAAAAATTACACACTCCCTTCCACTCTTTTCCACCCATTGAAGTCCTATCTAATTTTGACAGCTCAGTAAAAGTTCCTTTTCCTACAGGAAGCATTCCCTAATAGCTCCAGCCCCAAATCTGGATCTTTTAAGGTATCTGATGTCTGAAGCACACAATCTGGCACTTGAACATAACTGTAACTCATATTCGTGAATTATAGTCACCTAGCTAACAATTTACAAAGAGATTTCACATACATTATTAGAATGGAGCCTCATAACGACCTTGTCAATCAAATAAGGCAGATTTTTATCTTCATTTTTCATTTGAGGGGAACAAGTTTCTGAGGTTGAAAGACTTATCTGAAGTCACCAAGCTAGTGAGTGATGAAAAAAGGAATGGAAATCTTAATCTCCTCATCCTAAATTCCATCTTTCTTTCTAACAGCACATGTATACATGTGTATGTATTGTTTTTTGAGGACTGGAACTCTTCCTTATATAAATATTTTCTCCATGGAATCTAGTGTAGGATTGTAGCAAAAAGTCAATGCACTTGGTGAGTTGACTCTACGTGAATGATCTCAAAATTCTTTTCACTGGACTTTCCCAAAGTGCATGGTGCATCTGCATGCAAATACACACACACACACATACACACACACACCAAACAACAGTGAACAAGTTCCCATATTAAACTAACCATTGATGTACGAATTAATAAAAGATGCAAGCAGAGCTTGGAAAAATGCCTGCTTCAGGATATGGAAGAATATAAATCAGGGAAGTTGTGTTTCATTAGCAGAAGGTTTTGAGAGTTAGAACCTCCTTCCTTTCCCATTAGTCAAAATTATAATGAAAATGAGTCCATCTTATAGGTAAATTATACAACTGTTTAAACTATACAAAATGGCATTATGCTCAGGATGTAGGTAAAAATGATAAAGGGTAATAAAAATAATAATTCAATAGCCAGCACTTATAGAGTTTTAATTAATATGCCAGGCATCATGCTGAGTGGTTTTCTATGCATTATTTTATTGGATCTTACTAATAATGTTGTCATAAAGACACTATAATTTTACCATTTTTGTGATGAGAAAACTAAGGATTAAGAAATTAATTGACTTGCCCCAGGTCATGCAACTTGTAAGTGGTAGCACCATGATCTGAACTGATGTTTGACTGATTCTAGAATCTTCCCTCCTAGCCACTATCAAGGTGGATGTCAATCATATCAAACCTATAACAAGGAAGGTATCATTTAATTAAAAAACCAAAACCAATAGAACATAAAGTTTGTCTTGCCTTCTAGAATGTTTTTGCCTAAAATACCCAGAAAACTGGTATCACACTTTCTTTGGCTTCAGTGACTCTGGTGACTAACTCAATTATATACTTTCCTACATAAACTTATCTAGCTTCAATTTCTGAGTAACTCACCCCTTGGATATTAACTACTTATTAATGACCCCTTACAGACTACAAAGTAAATTCCTTAATTTTGCCTTAAAAAGAAGCAGCTTTAACTCCTAGAAAGAGTTCAACTCATACTAATTGACCCTCTGATCTGGTCTATGAGTCCTGCTCTTGCCCCAAATACACACAAGCAGACAGCTACAACTAGTAGAGAGGAGTGAATGAAACCCACTGGGGAAAGGACAGGAGCAGGGTCATTTGCCCCCTGGGATCTAATTATATAAAATCTCAGTATTTTTTGATGATAGAAAACTAGATGATCTACAAAATAATATTTGCCATGAATCTTACAAAAGCTGGTGAATCTTTGCAATACCAAAAGGAAAAACAGTTTTCAATTACTTTGTCTCAAAAAAATGTGAAATGAGTTTTGAATTTGACCCCCCTAAAGGGATCAAAGGCAAGGCAACCTCAGGGAGAGGTTTTCTAGTGGAAGCATGACCTTGAGAGTCTTTCTTACAATAGTCTTCGGAGTAACCTGGCATTGAAGTTTATTAGTCAATAAGAGATGGGGGGAAAGCAAAAGAGAGGAAGATAGAACAATAAAGAAAGAAACCACTTATTTCATGTTTAATACTTGTTTTATACAATAAATCTAACATCTTCCCATTTATTCTTATTGCATTTTCTACTGTCCCTAATGGGATGGGGGGGGGGAGGAATAATGAAAATGAAGCTACTAATGTCCCAAAAGTTTAGGCCCATGTTACATAGCTTTTTATTAGGAGAGGCAACTCAGAAAAATAGCTTTTGTACTTCAAAATGTGTGCTATTTATGTTATAACTAGGGGAAGAAAAGAAAATTGGTACCTGGAAAGATAACTGTGCTCTCATGTTTACTGCAGCTTTTTCCACAATAACTGACTATATATACATACATACATATATATATGTATGTATTAGAGGCCTGTTGCACGAAGAGATTCGTGCAATAGGCCTTCATTTCCCCTGGTTGCTGGCACCGGTTTGCCTCCGGCACCATGGGCCCAGGCCTTCGCTCTGGCCGAGTTCTGGCTGGAGCCCGCCCCAGAAACGTCAGGCTTCACTGCTCTGCCGGCCCAGGAAATGTCAGCCCTTGCTGCTCTGCCCACCCCGGGGCCGTGAGGCCTCGCTGTTCCGCTGGCCCCAGGCCATCAGGCTTCACTCTACAGCTTGGAGCCTACGTATGCAAATTAACCGCCATCTTTGTTGGTGGTTAATTTGCATATCGCTCTGATTAGCCAATGGGAGGTGTAGCAAAGGTACGGTCAATTACCATGTTTGTCTATTATTAGATAGGATATATATATATATATATATATATATATATATATAATCCAAGTGTCCATTGATGGATAAATGGATAAAGAAATCATGAGCCAGATATATATATGTGCATATATATATATATATATATATATATATATATATCATTCAGCCTTTAAAAAGAGGTCCTGTGGGCAAAGGAAACTAAGGAGAAAATAAACAAATGGAACTACATTAAAATAGAAAGCTTCTGCACAGCAAAAGAAATCATTAACAAAATGAAAAGGGAGCCCACTGAATGGGAGAAAATATTTGGCAATGATACATCTGATAAAGGTTTAATATCCAAAATATATAAGGAAACCATACAACTTAACAAAAGGAAGACAAACAATCCAGTTAAAACTGGGCAAAGAATCTAAACAGATACTTCTCCAAAGTAGACATACAGATGGCCAAGAGACATATAAAAAATGCTCAAAGTCACTAATCATCTGAGAGATGCAAATTAAAATGACAATGAGGTATCCTCTCACACCTGTCGGAATGGCTATCATCAACAAACCAACAAATGACAAGTGCTAGCAAGGATATGGGGAAATGGGAACCCTAGTACTCTGCTGGTGGGAATGCAGACTGGTACAGTCATTATGGAAAACAGTATGGAGTTTCCTCAAAAAATTAAAAATGGAACTGCCATTTGACCCAGTGACCCAATTTCTAGGAATATATCCTAAGAAACCTAAAACACTAATCAGAAAGAATGTATACACCCCTATGTTCATAGCAGCACAATTTACAATAGCTAAGATCTGGAAACAGTCCAAGTGCCCATCAGGAGATGAGTGGATAAAAAAGCTGTCATACGTTTACACCATGGAATACTATGCAGCAGTAAAAAAGAAGAATCTCTTACCCTTTGAGACAGCATGGAGGGACGTGGAGAGTATTATGCTAAGTGAAATAAGCCATAAAAAGGTAAATAGCACTTAATCTCACTGATATGTGGAATCTAATGATCAAAATAAATTGATGAACAAAATAGACCCAGAGAGATAAATGCATAGAAGAGACTGCAGAATCTCAGAGGGAAGATGAGAGAGGGTGGGTGGGTGGGAAGAGATCAATCAAAGAACTTGTATGCATATATGCATAACCCATCACAGGCAACAGGGTGGTGAAGACCCAGGGCAGGGGGTGGAGGCAGGCTAGAAGAGGTCAATGGGGGGGAAGGGGGACATATGTAATATTTTCAACAATAAAGGTTTAATAAAAGAGGCCCCGAGGTCTGTGTTGCTAAGTGGTTAGAGCATTGGCCTGGTCACAGGTTCAATTCCTGGTCAAGGGCACATACTTTGGTTTGCAGGTTTGGTGCTGGCCCCGGTGGGTGCACATGTGGGAGGCAAGCAACCAATTGATGTGTTCTGTATCTCTCACCTCTCTCTCTGTCTCTCCCTCTCTCTCTCTCTCTCTTCCCTTCCCTCCCTCCCTTCCACTCTCTCTAAAAATCAGTGGAAAAATATCCTCAGGTGAGGTTAAAAAAAAAAGAGGTCCTGCAGACTTAAGGATAGAGAGCAGGCAGACAGCTCTGGTAGGGGGATGTTGGAGGGGTTGAGCAAAAAAGCAAAAGAGAGAGAGAGAACTCATGGACATGGATAACAGTGTGGTGATGGCAAGGGGGAGGGGTGTGGGTAGAGGCCCTGTCATTTGCAACAATATGGATGAACCTGAAGGATGTTATGCTAATTGAAATAAACCAGATATGGAAAGAAAAAATACCTGTGTGATCTCACTTATATGTACATTTTTTTGAAAGTTGAATATATAGAAGCACATAATAGAACAGTGGTTACCATGGGCAGGAGGTGGGGGAAATTGGGAGATGTTTGTCAAGAGGTACAAAGTTGCAGTTAAGATAGATTTCAGGTGCTCTCACCACAAAATAAATAGTGAAAATGTGAGTAGATGATGTTAATTAGCTTGAGTGTAGCAATCCTTTTTTTAAGATTTTTAAATTGACTTTTAGAGACAGGAAGGTAAAGGGAAAGAGAGGGAGAGAAACATTGATGTGGGAGAGAAACATTGATAGGCTGCCTCCTGCACACCCCACTGCTGGGGATTGAGCCTGCCTCTGGGCATGTGCCCTATTTGGGAGTTGAACCGGCAACCTTTTGGTGCATGGGATGACGACAAACACACTGAGTCACACCAGCCAGGGCGAGTGTAGTAATCTTTTCAATATGTATATGCATATCAAGTCATCATGTTGTACACCTTAAACATATACAATTTTTACTAAAGAATTAAAAAAAAACACTTGGGGGCATGATCACTGAGTCATAACCCAAGCTCTGATATATCCTTGTACAAGCCACTTTGCCTCTTTGGGCCTCAATTTTTCTACTAATGAGATGTGGGACTCAAATCTCCCCTTGCATTTTTAGAGGGCCAACACAGATGCAAGGAATCACAGAAGAAAGAAAAGCCACCTTGTACTCTACCCTCTCCTATCCCAGATTTTCCAAGGTGGCTGGACTTCTAACCAACTATCCTTAACGCACATTGTGTTCCTGGCTGAAAACTGACAGAGAATCAATCAAAGCTGGCTTTAGGGCTCCTCAAGAAAATGCTACAACACAAATGACCAGGCTGCATGGCATCTAGCTTCAGCCATCTCCTGTATTTCCAGTCAAATTCCACACAGCAGTCTGAGCGTAGGAAGGGTATCATGGGGTAATCAAACAAAAAGCAATAATACATCTGAGTACAGTTGTGTTGGAAAAAGAAACTTTCTTCTCCCACAGGGAGGCATGGTCTTACACATATGTAAGCAGAAGTATGATTTCTGGGGTGCTCAGAAAATTCTCTTTTCCTAAATATCGCTTACCTCCTTTCTCTCATGGATGCCTAAAATGCCATCATTAGAAGTCCATTACTTTGGGATATATGGTTGTCTTTTTGCAATAAGATTTTATAATCCTAAAACTTCTGTGAGAGTCTATACATTGTCACTAACATCTCAGTGTGAATAACTTTTCCGCAGGCTATTTTCCCCTTCAGAGAAACTGGAAAATTTCACTAATAAGTCTGTGCTACCATCTTACTTCTGTTGGTACACCATTCTCTCCCCTCTTGGCACTACCTTTCTTCCCACCTTCTGGAACCCTAAATCCTCATGCTGGTTAACGTCTTCACTCTCTCTACCCTCAAATATCTATTTTCTAAGTGGAGCAGTTCTTGGCTAGTCAGAAAGACTTCTTGTATATCAGGAGACAAACAAGCTCCCACTATTTTTTTAATATTTTTTATTGACTTTAGAGAGGAAGGGAGAGGGAGAGATAGAAACATCAATGATGAGAGAGAATCATTGATCTGCTGCCTCCTGCACGCCCCCTACTGGGGGTCTAGCCTGCAACCCAGGCATGTGCCCTTGGCTGGAATCGAACCTGGGACCCCTCAGTCTCCAGGCTGACGCTCTATCCACTGAGCCAAACCGGCCAGGGCCAAGCTCCCACTATTAATGTGATAAATACAAATCTGTCCAGAGCTCCCAGGGGTCAGTTGTTAATCTCCTTGACTGCAAGCCCTCCCTTCTTTTACCCTTGTTAATACTACTTGGGTTTCTACTTTGCTTTTGATGGATGAGCCTTATGGATGAAAAAAAGATATGTATAAATTCAGTGACCTCACTAGGTGATCCCATCATAAATTCCTAACTGAGCAGCTCATGGTGCATCGTCCTGCCTCAAGCTTATAACTTCCTTACTAAAAGGTTAATCTTTCCCTTAAGCGATCCCTGTCCAATATTCTTGTGCATCTACATTAGTACACCTTTGAAATGCCTCTTTCTCATTCCCCTGGGAGGCATAGCCACCCTCAAGCAAGCACATAATCCTGTTAAGGATCCTGTAATCAGATCCCAGCATTGCTTTCTCCCACCTTCAGGTAATCTCCCTCACATTCCCTCCTTAATTCCAAATGTATAAAGAAACTGCAAAACCGTCATTCTTAGGAGCATTTGAGATCTTGCTTCCCAACAATGTCATCAGTTTGGCTCAAATAAACTAAGAAACTCTTGCCCTGGCTGGGTAGCGCAGTTGATTAGAGTGTCGCCCTGATATGCCAAGGTGGTGGGTTTGATCCTGGATCAGGGCACACACAAGAATCAACCAATGTATGCATAAATAAGTGGAACAACAAATTTCTCTCTGTCTCTCTCAAATCAATACATTAAAAAATTTTTAAAATATTCTCTACAGGTTAGGACATTTCTTGTTTTGACAGCCTGATGCTGATGTTTCTGGTCTGGTTCTCTGTCATTCTACTGATGTAGTCCCAGTACATGTGCAGGTCATTTGGGAGATGGTGGTGGAGGGGGGATGTGGAGATGAGGTTAAAAGGCTTGAAGAAGAGGTTATATGTTCCCTTAAATTACCATGAGACAAACACACACACATAACAAAACAGAACTGTATAGTCCAAAGGACTTAACCCTAGATATCAGAAACATAGGGAGAGAATGGCAAAAGGGCTAGAAAACAAAGTCATGGGGTAGGGTGCTGGTGGTATGCAGTATTTTTCAGCTTTGTATCTCATAATGATGCAAGTAAAAAGAATTGAGCCTGGTCTCTGGGGACCACAAACATTAGGTACAAATCCTGGCTTTGGCATATCTTTACTCTGTGACCTTGGGAAAGCTACTTAATCTCTTTGCACCTCAGTTTCCTTATCTTTAAAATGAGTGTGCTATCACACCAAGGTTGCGGGCACATATAAGAAGCAACCAATGAATGCATAAATAAGTGGAACAACAAATTGATGTTTCGGTCTCTCTAAAAATCAATAAATAAAATGAGTGTGTCACCTACCTTAGATGGCTGTGAGATAATTTCTTATTATCTTATTAACAGCTCAAAAGTATGTGATACATAACAAAATTAACATTGAATGGTAAATGGTGCTGGTCTAAAAGAAGGCACCTAGAGGGAAACTATCAACTTGAAAACCATGAAAGCCTTTTCCTTGTTTTCACAGATGACTGGACAATTAGTTAAAAGGTGTTTGCTTTGTGCTTACATGTATGGTCCGTCCTGTGGGGATAAAGATAGTTAAGACACTGTTTCCCTCTTTATTCCTGTTCATTCAACAAATATTTATGGGGGTATTTTACTATACCTGGCACTAATAACTCCTTGACTATTCATTGACAATAGCTAGTAACATGTTAGGTTAGAGATACAAAGGTAAATAAGATATGTCCTTGACTTCATGGAGAATCCTGCTTTCATTGGAGGGGCGAGCACAAAAAGGTGTTAGATAATAACATATTTAAGTAACACGTATGGGGTTAAGAATGGAAGAGAGGTCAAATTATCACCAATTGCTAAATGATGTCAAGTGGGAAGAAGTGTCAAATACATCATTAGGATTCAGTTAGAAAGCATTTCCAGCTGCATTTTTCATTCAAAAATTAAATTTGAAGAGTTTATATTTTAAAAAAATATTCTACTTAAAGGCCAGGGGCTGGACTAGGTGACCATTTTGGGTCCCTCCCAACCATAGGAAAATCAATCCTATAAAACTGATCATAGTAGCCCAGTTCTATTTTACCTGGGATAGACTCTGCGGTCCCAGTCTGACTGCAGTGAGATGGTTCTCTCCTACTGGTGCTATTCAGCACCTTAGGGGAAAGTGGGGACTATTACATTGCTTTCTAAAACACATTGTTTCAAAATGTGTAAATTTGGGCTGGCTATTTGGCCTTGCCCAGCTAGAAAGAAAGCAGACAAATAAGGAAGCTAGTGGGAAACCAGTTGTGCTCCTCTGAGGAGAGCCATTATAGTGAAGGAGGGACAGTTAAGGACTGCATCTTGGTCAGGCTAGGTCAGAGCATATAGCAAGGATATGACACATCTTGCAGAATGACTGCATCCCAAACAATGGGCATCTTTAGTCCCTTTCCAAAATGGAACAATGCTCAGCCTCTGAGTCCATGTGGGTTCAGATGAGTTTTTCTTTGGGATGGTCACTAAAAGCAAAGGTACTGCTTTAAATAAGTACACCAGCTAACCCAATGATACCTATCGTTTAGATTTCTTCCTTCCAGCACTCCAACCACTATCATTGCTTTTGCCCTGAACCTCTCAAAGTCCTGACTTAACTAGATCTGTTTTACTTGGGCAGAGACTATGGCTTCCAGATCTCCTCCAAATTCTCCTCTGCCATAAAAAGTAACTCTCCTGTGGCCCATCACATTGATGTCCTGCTAGGGAAGCTTAGGACTAATCTTATTAACTAATTTATACTAAGGTACCAATAGAAGACAATGCTTGAAAACAGATTACATTTTTAGATAATTAAATTGTAACATGGAACTTTGCTGCTTTATTCAGAATGAAGCTATAGAGCAACAGGGCACGGAATGTGAAACTGTCCAGAATTTAGAGCATATGTATGGGAATTTACTGAAAATAAAGCCTCCAAGATCTGACCTAGTGGGAAGGAAGGTCTGACTTCAGAGTGCCCCACTGGGGTTCAAATTCCAACTCCAATATTAATTAGTTACCACTTATTAGCTGAGCAGATCACTTCACATTTCTGAACCTCAGTGTCCCCACCTGTAAAAGTGGGCTGATAATAGTACCTATCTCATAAGTAGTTGTGAGGATCAACTGGATGCACATTAGTTCTTAATAGATGCTGTTATTGGAATATTTTGATTAGCTATAAATGATAGTATTTATGGAAGGCAGAAAGCCGGCTGGTAAGGAAAGAGAGTACCTGCAATAGACTGAATGTTTGTGTCCTTCCCCAATTCATGTTGAAAATCTAATCTCCAATGTGATGGTACTTTGAGATGGGGTTTTTGAGATGTGATTAGGTCATGATGGCAGAGTACTCATGAATGGGATTAGTCCCTTTAAAGAAGAGGCAAGAGGGAGACCATCTATGCTCTAGACATGTAAGAGCACAGCACAAAGGTGGCTGTTTATAAACCAGTAAATGGGCTCTTACCAGACACCAAATCTGCTGGCACTTTGACTTTGGACTTCCCAGCCTTGAGAACTGTGAGAAATCAATGTTTATTGTTTAAGCCACTTGGTCTATGGTATTCTTGTTACAGTAGCCCAAACTGACTGCTTTTCACTGCCCTGTAGAACTTCTCAAATATTGCCAGATTCTGAGTGGTGAGGAGAGAGTCACTTTTGAGCCATCATGTTCACGAAGAAACCCTTTTATGCATCTGCTCTCAGCTGACTGGTAGAGCTGACTGCTCCTTCTACAGCAGAGTTTCCAAAGGTGGCAAGTTCATCCTGTCCCTAAATTATCTTCCTCTTTGCACTGCCAAAGTACCTGACATGGGCCCAGGTTCAAGCATTAGTTAGAAAAGGGCTTTGCTTTTCCCAGAGATTTAATAACTTCTCAGTAATGAGTACCAAAGACTGGAACAGTGTGCCTCAATAAAGAGCAAAGCCTTGTGGGTGGGAGACAAAAGATTACAGTGAGATACCACTTCACATCCACTGGGATGGCTGTAATAAAAAAGACAATAATAACAAGTGTTGACAAGGATGTAGAGAAATTGGAACCTTCAAATGCTGGTGGGAATATAAAAATGTAAAATGGTACAACTGTTTTGGAAAACGATTTGGATGTTGCTCAAAAAGTTAAACAGTTACCATATGAACCAGTAATTCCACTGCTAGGTATGCACACAAGAGAATAAAAGCAAGAACTCAAACAGAACTGTACATGAATATTCATAACAGCATCGTTCACAATAATTGAAAGGTGGAAACAATCCAAGTGTCCATCAATAGATAAATAGAAAAATAAAACATACATCCATAAAAAGTAATATTCAGGTATAATGGATAACCCTTGAAAACATTATGCAAATTGAAAGAAGCCAGACATAAAAAACACATATTATATGATTCCATATGAAATGTCCAAAATACCCTAATCCATAGACAGAAAGTAGATCAATGGTTGTCAGGAGCTGTGGTGAGGGGAGAATGGAGAATTATTGCTAGTGGGTATGGGGATTCTTTTGGGGATGATGAAATATTCTCAAATTAGTGGTGACAGTTGCAATATCTTGTATATACACAAACTTTAAAAGGGTAAACCATATGCAAATTATATCTCAATAAAGCTCTTATCAAAAAAAGTAAACTGCTAAGCATCCTACAATGCAGATAGAAAGGCTGATACTTAGAGTGGGGCAGGCCTGGATGAAATTAAGGTGTTGTGTACCCTGATGACAGGGAGGCATGTAAAGAAGGGAAAGTAAATGAAAAAGAAAGGAAGAACCACAAACGGGTCAAAGGGTTCAATCCCAAGTAATAATTTTGTCTGTGCCCCCAGGCCATGCTATGGGGTACCCGCCTTGGGAGATGGGGTAGGTCAGCCAGATAGCTGAGTTAAAGGAGGAGACCAACAAGGCTGAGCATTTTCCTGCATGGAATCTTCATGGAGACTATGTGTGGGCCCACACCTTTAGCAAGACAAGTGATCTCCTTACTCCCATCTCCAGCCCAACCCCCAGTGGGGTCCCAGGCCAGGAAATTCTTGCAGCAGATTTAGCCGATCACTCTGCAGCTCAACAGACAGACACAACACTCTGTCCCAACCGAGAAGGTGCCGAGTGAGAGGAAACAGTCATGTGCTGGTCCAGCTGGCCAGAAGAGAGTGGAAGAGGGCGCTGAAAGTTCACACCATGGTGTAATCCCATTTCTTCCCCTCCTCATCCGGAACTCATCTGTGGGCTATTTTTCATCCCACTTCCGTTAATGTTTCAGCTGCTGTCAGTTAGTAGCTGACCCTGCCTGAATATGCTGTGTTGTCAGACAGATGCTGGGAAGGATGGCTTGAGAAGAGGGTTTGTGCAAGGGAAGACCATATCTCTATGAAGCAAGGGGTGCTGACAGACTGGGTACTCGATTTGGGGGAAAGGGGAGCACATGTGTTTTTGGCTGGGTTGTGCCATTGACTTGCTGTGTGATGGGACTACTGTCATTTTGCATCTCTGGGCCTCAGTTTCTGAAGAACTTTCCGAATTTGTATGTGTGTGTTTGTTGGGGATAAGCAGTTCACCTGCTTCTACTTCCCAGAGACATAATAAGAACAAAGAAGATTATACTTTTTTGAAAAAGCTCAAGAAGAAAAGAAGCTATATGCAACACAGCTAATCATTGATTATGGTTATTTCCAGCTTATAAATGCATTCCATTTGAAGACAAAAAGATTTATAATTGGGTCTACCAGCAGTCCAGTGTTCACAGTTTACTACATCCTATAAAGGTTCTACCAACTCTGAAGAGGCCCCTCAGCTTGTGATCTGCTGCTTTTCAGTAGCAATTCTAGCCTTTCAGTGTCAATCACCTGTCTGTGGGCAAGCATCCAAGGGCTGAAGCTCTAGGTATGGAGCAGCATCACAGCATGGCACAGCATGGCCTGGTCATGGTAATGAAGCTTATCTCAGAGACATGCTGCTGGCTAACGAATATTCTGCTTCAGACCAGCCAGTCCCTGTCCTCACTGTGATTTTTGCCAATTCTGACCTGATTCATGCTAGAACCAACCACCCCCCACAGACTACTCTGGCCTTACTCATATCCTTCCCAGACCCCACCCTCTGTCAAACATACTCTAATGGTCTGTCTGTCTCTACACTGCAGTCCAGCACGTGATAATAGGTATACTGCTTGATAAGGGATCAATAAGTGCAAGGGAGTTATGGCGTGCCTTGACTTCTCTATCCCCTCCTAGCTCTTTCACTGGAAAGGAAGAACAGATATTCAAATAGGGATAAATGCTCAAATGTTGTAAGTCTATTATGAATTCTGTTAAGATGTAAATGTGGTCAACCAGAGGCAAGTGATTGTTTATTAAAGTCTCAGAGAGCTGGAGAGAAATAAGTATGACCTTCAAAAGAGATCCTAAGAAAGTTAAAAGTTTTTGAGTGTATGAGGCCACATGCATTTTTCTGGGTATAGAGCAGGGGTCCTCAAACTACGGCCCGCAGGCCACATGCAAATACAAATATTGTATTTGTTCCCGTTTTGTTTTTTTACTTCAAAATAAGATATGTGCAGTGTGCATAGGAATTTGTTCATAGTTTTTTTTTAAACTATAGTCTGGCCCTCCAATGGTCTGAGGGACAGTGAACTGGCCCCCTGTTTAAAAAATTTGAAGACCCCTGGTATAGAGTCTATGGGTTCTATCATATTCTCGAAATGTTTCATGACCCAAAAGAAGTGTCCCCACTATGTCAATACAAAATGAGCAGCCTTTGAGTTTCATCTCAGCAGGCAAGAAGCTCTGCAGGCAAGTCAGTCTAGAACAGCCGTGGGCAAACTACAGCCCGCGGGCCGGATCCGGCCCGTTTTGAAATGAATAAAACTAAAAAAAAAAAAAAAAAGACTGTACCCTTTTATGTAATGATGTTTACTTTGAATTTATATTAGTTCACACAAACACTCCATCCATGCTTTTGTTCCGGCCCTCCGGTCCAGTTTAAAAACCCATTGTGGCCCTCGAGTCAAAAAGTTTGCCCACCCCTGGTCTAGACCATAGGGTTCTAAGGTTATCTCTGCTCAGTTTCAGCTTTCTATGTATTGAAAGCACTTACTGCCCTAACCGGTTTGGCTCAGTGGATAGAGCATCGGCCTGCGGACTGAAGGGTCCCAGGTTCGATTCTGGTCAAGGGCATGTACCTTGGTTGAGGGCACATTCCCCAGTAGGGGGTGTGCAGGAGGCAGCTGATCAATGTTTCTCTCTCATTGATGTTTCTAACTCTCTATCCCTCTCCCTTCCTCTCGGTAAAAAATCAATAAAATATATTTTTTTAAAAAGCACTTACTGGTGAATGCTTCCTATAATCCAATCTTCAGAGGGAACCTCAATGTTCTGTCCTGTCAAAATGTCTTCTTCCACCTTACTGAACAGGTTTACCATCAAGTCTATTATTCGGCTCATAGACCATTCCAATATCATTACATAAGCCTTATAGGGTTTCCCATATGTATCTCCAAGAGGGAACTGGGAATGTCTTCCTCTCCTGACAGATAGAAATGAGGCCCAGAGCTGCCAAGGGGACACCATTATTTAGTTCCAAAACAAGGATTCAAATTTAGGTCTCTTTATTTTACCTAGAACCACAAAACATGAGGGCTAGAGAAGCCCACTAAAATTCAATCCAACACCTGGGGAAGAAGACAAAACACAAATCCCTCTGTTTTCAGGAGCCAATGCCAGAATCTGAATCTTCATCTGAATTTAGATTATGTAGCCCAACAAAAGAACTTCTGCAATGGATCTGATAGATTTGTCTTACTCCTTTCCTACTATACTATGGGTTTTAAAAATTTCAAATTACTCAATGGTGTAATAAATGTACTAATAGTTGTAATGAAACGTTTACTCAAGTATTCTGCATGACACCCAATTGTTAATGATAGGTTTTGTAGTAGCCTGTGTCACTTACAGCCTTCCTCTTCTCCGTAAATAAATTAAGAATGAGTTCTACTATTACTTGGTTAGTTCTCACTTTGGAAACCAGATGGTTTTTTAAAGGTCAATGACCTTTTGAAATGGATAAATTAGTCACTACCCTAAATCACCATTTACAGAAGCAACGCAAGGCATCTGGCCCAGACAGTGGGGAGTGCAGTCAAGCATTCCTTCTTATTGCCTACACTAACATTTCCCAAGTCCGCTCTGCAGAGCATTCCTAGTCCACAAGATGCTCTGTGAAAACAAAATTCTGTGCTTCAAATAAAGTTGGATAAAGCTCCATATTCTATGCTTACAATATCCTTTTGAACATGTTAAAGGATCTCAGAGGTCCCACAGTAAAGAAACCTGTTTAAGAAAAACCCAGCATTTTCTATTTCTAGCTTTACTGAATCACCAGACTCTTTTTCCCCCATCTATGTGACAGTTATCAGCATCCCAGTCAGATAGGACTACAGTATTGGGAAGCACTGCCTGGCACCACATGTAATAATGAGATATTTTGAGGATCTGGATGTTTGTCATATCATGAACACTATGAACTATTGAATTCAGGACCCCACTGCCACTCCCAGTTACTCATCCTTCATCTAAGACCTAACATGTTTCTCCTAGGTAGCTGCATAGCATCTTTTCTTTTATTAGGAAGCCCTCTGAACCAAGAGAAAACACCCTCTGTGAAATACAGTACAGTGCCATTAAACTGAACCATACAGTTTGGCACTTGCAGCAACAGCCCAATGACATTAGGCCCTGGCAATATAAAGAAATCAAACCCAGGAGTTTTGATATTTCCTGTATATGATGAGAAGTAAGTGAAGTGATTTCAGCAGTGAAGTTATTTGACGTGATTTACATTTATGAGAGGCTGTTCTGGGGTGACTAGAGGAGAGACCATGAGGTTGGAGGCAAGACCTGTCAGGAGGCTAGTGAAAGAGCCCATTGCTATCACATTACATAATAAAGGAAGAAAAGAAGCATTCAGTACTTGAGGATTAATTGAGAAAACTTATCCCCAAACACGAGTTTTGTGGTGTTTGGAAAAGTGTTAGCAGCAGGATTCAGAAATTGGTCCTTGGAGGCCATTGGCAGAGACTGCAGCAAAGGCGGTGGCAGACAAAAGCTTCAGACTGTTGGAGCAGTCGGAAAGCTGTTAAGAAAAGGCAGTCCACCTCCTTCTGGAGACCAGAGGAGGCAGCTCATCTGCCATGTCACGAAACTGCTAGAAGAAAAGAGAAAGTATGTTTCTCCTCCTAGGAAATCCTTTAAGAACTGAAGAGCCAAAGTCCCTGCTGGGAAGAGTAACATAGGTAAGACTAAACAATACAGAGGATGGAAAGGAAGTGTTAGGTAATCTGGAATTAAAAAGAAATATACCACTGATTGCCATAGGATAGCAAGTAATGCTCAGGAAATGAAGACATGAATAGTAAAGAAATATTAAAGATTAATACAAATTTCCAGTGTGAAATTGAGATTCTTCTTTCAGCAGCCAGATGCTCATGTAATAGCTCACCTCTCCTCATTGTAAAGTTGTTAGGGTGAAAGGTGATTTGAAGGATCAGATTAAGCAAGTAAATAAGGTTAAATCTTTAGATTTAGCAAGACTGGAAAAGCAGTACGAAGCTCAATTGTTGCTTTGGACAAGTTATTCTCAAAGGGGGGCTTCTTCATTCTTTCTCAGACCATGGTCTCTGGTGGGAGCAGTTTCGAGCTTTATACATCAGTCCATCCCCGATTGGGAATCACTGAGCATAATAATGTGAATGTCTCTGCTGGAAGTATGGCATGGACAGGCATTTAGAGGCACAGTTCCAATACTTACTGAGACAGCATCAGTAACATTAGCAACTGATATTTACTGACTCGTGCTTACAGGCTGTGTGCTAAGTACTGTATGTTTATCTCTATTAGCTCTGTTCTCCCTAAGGTCATGCTATGAGGTACATATTGTTATCATCTCCCTTCACACATGCGGAAAACCAATGTTAGGAAGTAATCAAACCAGAACTAGAACTCTCTCTGAGCCCAGAAGTAGAGCTATAGTATGTTGATCTCGAGATCTAGGTTGCATTATGAAACTGTAGCTGGGATAAAATAGCCACACACACACAAAATCCTTTCTGTCACTCTAATTGCTTTCTTTGTTCTCCTCACTGTTTCCTCTAAAAGGGAAAACACACTCTCTCTTTCACACATAGGCATATACACTAAGTCCTCATTTAATGTCATTGATAGGTTCTGCAACTTTAAGTGAAATGACATGTAATAAATAGAGTGGTCATGAGGAGGAGAAAAAAAGGTGGCCAAATAGGCAGACTGTTGTGCATTTCATCCCAGGGCCAGACTGAAAATACAACTAAATTGGAGAACATTCGCCTGGAATTACCAACTGAGGTCCAGCTGAGGAGGAGACTTATATCAAGGAAGGACAGAAAGCACCTAGAGACTGTAGGAAGGGTAAGCTTGTGAGAAAAGCTGACCCAGCTTCCAGGAGTGGCAGGCCAGAAGGCCGAGAGAGGAGAGGTAGTGCTAGACTACAGGAGGGTCTGTGCCCTCAGAAGATAGAGGCCCGGAACCCAGACTGGGTTTCACAGCCTGGAGCACCAGAGCCAATTCCCATGGCCCACGTAACATCCAGCCATGAAAGGCAGTGGACTTTGGAGCTGGTGGAGCTGGTCAGAGAGAAAGTCACAGTTTCATTTCGTGTTTGTTTTTCTTTTAACCTAGAGCACAGGAGTTTTCATTTGCAGCTACTAAACCAAGGCTTTGGTGCAGGAAGGAAGACATCACTCAAGGTGTCTAAGGAGAGGCTGGGATGGGAAGCATTGCAGGGACACGTGGAAAAGCAGCTGCCATGAGTATTTGGTTGTAGGTCCCCAAACTGAAATAGTCATTTTTCCTGAGAGGAGCTAGCCACTCCCAGTAGCCGCAGGGCAGGAAAAGAAAAACTTCTCACCCTAGGTCAGTGGTTGGCAAACCGCGGCTCGAGAGTCACATGCGGCTCTTTGGCCCCTTGAATGTGGCTCTTCCACAAAATACCACGTGCGGGCGCGCATGTACAGTGCGATTGAAACTTTGTGGCCCATGCACAGAAGTCGGTTTTCGGAAAGGAGATAGACAAAACAAGTACAGTATACAAGACGAGTGTGGGTGGGAGAGTTGGAAGGGGTCGACCTCAGCGAACGTACCTCAAACAGATTGAGGACGTTTTTAGCAAAGGCCAGCTTAGGAGTAACCTAATTAAGTTAATAACAATGATGTACCTACCTATATAGTTTAAGTTTAAAAAATTTGGCTCTCAAAAGAAATTTCAATCGTTGTACTGTTGATATTTGGCTCTGTTGACTAATGAGTTTGCCGACCACTGCCCTAGGTGATACAGCCTGTCCTACCCTCAGAAGCCCTGCATGCCACACTCTGCATTTTGAGCCTTTCTGAGGAAACAAAAGCAGAGGCCAAACCTAGTGGTTTGAACAGTCTCTGGAGCCCTCAGTGACTGGACTGGGGGAGGGACCTTCTGCCCTACTATCCTGGGAACCAGACCAGTAATTTCCCTGCACGGGAGAGCTGATAAAAACTCCAGGTTTCCAGCCAACTCCACTGGTTTCCAAACAAGGATCTCTGTCCAACCAAGGGTGGAGTAATATTTTGGGCCACTAGCAGAGGAGTAGTTCTGGGACAGGAAACACACCCACCACATTCCCTGAAATCTAAATAGCACCTCCCCCACTTAACACCCTTTCAGAAATAGACTTTGAGTGATTAAGATTGATAGCTGGCCAGCAAGCAACAGCAAGCAGAAGAGAAGCCCAGGGAATAAAAAGTTTCCTGACCAAGCCCAGGCCCCATGATGCTAACAAACCTACTTTAGAGGGAAAATTGGCCCCTCCTGCTTGCAACCAAGTCCTGTGGAGACAGACACAAATGGTGTATCAGTGGATCACTTGGAACTTCAAGCAGGTTGCTAAAAGCCAAAGGAGGACAGTTCATGACAGTTATTAGCATCTAAGTACCTCACAGGAAGCTCAGAATTGGCAGACAGAACAGAAGAGTAGGATCCAAAGGGACCCCACATGGGGCACTAAACTCTGTTGAAACAAATACCACTTTACTTTTTTTTCTGTACTTTTTTCTTTTCTTTTTAAAAATTATATCTCTTTCCTTACTTTTTTCCCTTTTACAATTTATTTTCTTTATCTGCTTTACTGATTGGTTACTATTCTAGTCTCTGCTGTTTTGTTCATATGTCTAGTTTTCCTCTTCCCTTTTCCTACTCAATTTTTTTCTCTTTTCTTTCTTTTTTTCCTGCTTTTTCACCTTTGTACTTTTTCTTATTTTAGGTCTATCTGCTTTCTCCTTTATTTTCCTTTTCAAATATTTTCTTTTCTTTTCTCTCTCATTCATTTTAAACTGGTTTCCTTTCCTTATTACCCTAACTCTTTATTCTTATTTTCTTTATTTCAGCTCTGCATGTACATATTCCTTACTACCCCCACCCCCTTGTTGTTGTTTTGGTTTTTTTTCCTCCTTGTATTTTATCTTTCATTTTTTATATCATTCTTTCTCTCTTTTCTCTTTCCTAATTCTCTTCTCTCTGGTGGTTGCTTTTGTTGGTGCTGTAGGAGTCTTGTGTATGTTTTTGTTTTCTTTCTTTTGTTTTGTGTTTTGTTGTGTTGTATTTTGTTCTGTTTGACAGTACCTCCACAACAGCTTGCACGACGTGGTTGGGAGTGAGCCACATAGTCAGCCAGCCAGAGAGGTGACTCCATCCACGAAAGGGGTAATAACATTCAAGACACAACTACAACAGGAGAACCCAAATATCTCAAGTAAGGGGCTTTCCTAGAGCACCCAGCCGAGGAGATCTAAGAGAATTCACCACTGGGTCCCACAAAACACCTACTGCATATGACCATTACACAAAACCTGGGAGGCATCACAGTTTGATCTATTACATAGAAACAAAAACAAGGGGCAGCAAAAATGGGGAGGCAAAGAAACAACCCCCCAATGAAAGAAAAGCAGGAATCACCAGAAAAGGAACTAAATAAAATGAAGCTAAATAATTTGTCAGATAAAGAATTCTGAATAATGTTAATAAGCATACTCAAACAATTCAGTGAGAACGACAAGCAACTTAATGAGAATTATAAGGGTCTTAATGAGCACTAAACCAACATGAAAAGACAATTTGAAACAATAAATAAGAATCCATTGGAAATGAGGAATGACATAGCTGAAATAAAGAACACCCTGGAAGGATTCAATAGTAGACTAGAAGAAACTTAGAAGCGAATTAATGAATTAGAAGATAAGGTAAGAAAAAAAAACACATTCAGAGCATCAAATGTAAAACAAAATTAAAAACCAGGAGGAGAGTCTAAGGGAGCTTTGGGAAACATGAAATGTAACAATATTCACATTATAGAGGTATCAGAAGGAGTAGAAGCTGAGAAAGGAATAGAGAACTTGTTTAAAGAAATAATGGCAGAAAATTTCCCTAACCTGGTGAAGGAAAAAGTCACTCAAGCTAAGGAAACACAGAGTCCCAATCAAGATGAACCCCAAAATACCCACACCTAGGCACATATGAATTAAAATAGCAAACATTAAAGACAAAGAAAGAATCTTAAAGGCTGCAAGAGAGAGAGAGACAGAAAGTTACCTACAAGGGATCTCCCATTAGACTGTCAGATAACTTCTCAATAGAAACACTTCAGGCCAGAAGGGAATGGCATGAAGTATATAAAGTAATAAAAAAGAGACTGAACCCAAGGCTACTCAATACAGAATGGCTATCATTCATAATCGAAGATGAAATAAAAAGCTTTGCAGACAAAAAAAAGGGGGTAAAAGAGTCTATTATTACCAAACCAGCACTGTAAAGAAATGTTAAAGGGAATGTTGTAAGAAGAAAAAATAGAAAGAGAAGAACACAAGCATAAAGAATAAGAATGGCAATAAATATGTGCCTCTCAATAATAACCTTAAATGTAAATGGCTTAAATGCACCAATCAAAGACATAGGGTAGCTGAATGAATAAGAAAACATGACCCATATATATGTTGTCTACAAGAGACCCAGCTCAGAACAAAGGGCTCACACAGAATGAAAGTGAAGGGATGGAAAAAAATTTTCTAGGCAAATGGAAATGGAAAAAATAAAGCTGGAGTAGCAATACTAATATCTGACAAAATAGACTTCAAAGTGAAGGCCACAGCAAGAGAAAATGAAGGCCACTTCATAATACTAAAAGGATCGATACAAGGGGCTATAACTCTGGTAAACTTGTATGTACCCAATATAAGAGATCCAAATATACACACACACACACACACACACACACACACACTTCTGGAGGATTTTAAGGGAGAGATTGACAGCAATATAATCATTGTAGGGGACTTTAACACTCCACTGACATCACTGGATAGATCTTCTAGACCAGCGGTTCTCAACCTCTGGGTCTCGACCCCTTTGGGGGTCGAATGACCCTTTCACAGGGGTCACCTAAGACCATCAGAAAACACATATATAATTACATATTGTTTTTGTGATTAATCACTATGCTTTAATTATGTACAATTTGTAACAATGAAAATACATCCTGCATATCAGATATTTACATTAAGATTCATAACAGTAGCAAAATTACAGTTATGAAGTAGCAACGAAAATAATTTTATGGTTGGGGGTCACCACAACATGAGGAACTGTATTAAAGGGTCATGGCATTAGGAAGGTTGAGAACCACTGTTCTAGACAAAAAATCAACAAGGAAACAGTTATCCTAAACGACACACTAGATCAGGTGGTATTAATTGACATTTTCAGAACATTTCACCCCAAAGCTACAGAATATACATTCTTCTCAATTGCACATGGGACGTTTTCAAAGATAGACCACATGTTAGGACACAAACTACTTCTCTACATGTTCAAGAAGATTGAAATCATATCAAGCATCTTCTCAGATCACAATGGCATGAAATTAGAAATCAACTTCAATAAAAGCACTGAAAAACATCCAAAAACAGAGGCTAAATAACATGTTATTAAACAATAAATGGGTTACCAAAGAGATAAAAGAATAAATAAAAAAACATTCAGAAATAAATAAAAATGAACATACAACAACCCAAAATCTATGGGCCACAGTGAAAGCAGTCCTGAGAGGGTTCATAGCATGACCGGCCTACCTAAAAAGACAAGAAACCCTTCTAATAAACTACCGAACACTACAACTTAACGAAATGGAAAGAAAACAACAAGAAAAGCCCAGAGTAAGTGGAAGAAAGGAAATAATAAAGATCAGAGTGGAAATAAATGACATAGAGACTAGAAAAAAATACAAATGATAAAACCAAGAGCTGGTTCTTTGAAAAGATAAACAAGATTGATGAACCTCTAGCCAGGCTCATTAAGAAACAAAGTCAAAGTTTTGAAATATGAAGAAGCAAAAAATACCCAACTGGAAAAACAAAAAGAAAAATGAATCCAAAAATATGAAGATAGTGTAAGGAGCCTCTGGGACAACTTCAAGCATACCAACATCCGAATTATGGGGGTGCCAGAAGAAGAGAGAGAGCAAGATATTGAAAACCTATTTGAAGAAATAATGACAGAAAACTTCCCCTACCTGGTAAAAGAAATAGACTTACAAGTCCAGGAAGCGCAGACAACCCCAAACAAAAGGAATCCAAAGAGGACCACACCAAGACACATCATAATTAAAATGCCAAGAGCAAAAGACAAAGAGAGAATCTTAAAAGCAGCAAGAGAAAAACAGTTAGTTACCTACAAGGGAGTACCCATAAGATTGTCAGCTGATTTCTCAATAGAAACTATGCAGACCAGAAGGGAGTGGCAAGAAATATTCAAAGTGATGAATAGCAAGAACCTACAACCAAGATTACTTTACCCAGCAAAGCTATTATTCAAAATTGAAGGTCAGATAAAGAGCTTCAAAGATAAGAAAAAGCTAAAGGAGTTCATCACCACCAAACCAGTATTATATGAAATGCTGAAAGGTATCCTTTAAGAAGAGGAAGAAGAAGAAAAAGGTAAAGATAAAAATTATGAACAACAAATACATATTTATCAACAAGTGAATCTAAAAATCAAGTGAATAAATAATCTGATGAACAGAATAAACTGGTGAATAGAATAGAATCAGGGGCATAGAAAGGGAGTGGACTGACAATTCTCGGGGGGAAAGGGGTGTGGGGTGCGGGAAGAGACTGGAAAAATTGTACACCTATGGATGAGGACAGTGGGGGGGGGTAAGGGCAGAGGGTTGGGTGGGAACCGGGTAGAGGGGAGCTATAGGGGGAAAAAGAGGAACAACTGTAATAATCTGAACAATAAAGATTTAATTAAAAAAAGAAACAAAGAGAGAGAACCCAAATAAACAAAATCAGAAATGGAAGAGGTGAAGTACCAATTGACCCCACAGAAATACAAAGACTATCAATTACTATATTCCGACAAACTGGACAACCAGGATGAAATGGAAATATTCCTAGAAAAATACAATCTTCCAAAACTCAATCAGGAAGAATCAGAAAACCTGAATAGGCTGATAAGTACCTATGAAATTGAAGCAGCAATTAAAAAAAAAACTCCCAGCAAACAAAAGTTCTGGTATTGCCAAGCTGATGACTTAACCAACCCACAACCTGCCTATAGCCAGATTGTTTGTTATGCCAGAGAGTTAAAATTTAACTCTATTACTTGTAGATGCAAGAATACTAAGTGTTCAAATGGCAATGATTAATTAATATAAGACCTAATAATGGAATACTATGCGGTGGTAAAAAAAAAAAAAGACGATGACGAAGAAGGAACTCTTACCATTTGCAACAGCATGGAAGGATCTGGAGAGTATTATGCTAAGTGAAATAAGCCAGTCAGAGAAAGACAAGTATCACAGGATCTCACTCATATGTGGAATCTAATGAACAAAATAAACTGATGAACAAAATAGATCCAGAGACTTAGAAGCATGGGACAGACTGACGAATTTCAGAGGAAAGGTGGAGGTGAGGGTTAGGGCGACTGATTAATTGGGGAACTTACATGTATATATGCATAACCCTTGGTCTCAGAAAATAGAGTGGTGAAGGCCTGGGAGGGGTAGATACGGGGTGGAGAAGATTAATGGGGGAAAAACATAAACAAAGTGGACATCTGTAATACTTTCAACAATAAAGATAAATTAATAAAATAAAATCCTTTGAATGTCTCCAGTTTTAAGATGCTTTATTTCAAGTTCAAAAAGTTATGACAAATGCTAATTTTGTTACTTAATTTATGAGAGCATTCATTTTTCTTTCCTTAAAAAATGGTTTAGCACATTCGCAAGACATTTTCTCTCCCTTTTCAATGTCAGACGAAATTACACATTATATATATGCAATACTATATATAATTTACATCCAAAATATAAACTGCATTTAACTGGTACTTTTTAAGTAAAACCTTACATATAAACCAAACACACACACACACACACACAAAAAAAAACAACCACCAATAAAAGCTTTTTTGTTACTAAAAAAAGAAAAGAAAAGAAAAAAAAAAGGGAATGACGTGTAATAAAACCAATTTTACCAGAGGCTAACTGATATATACAAGAGTTAAGTTCTTATGGCATCTCATTAATGTTATAACAAAAGAATATTGAAGAAAATAGCATTATTAGAGGACCTGCTATAGAAGATCTAAAAAATATAAGGTAGCTGATCAAAAAGAAGTACTTGACCATCTCACCTACTTTTAGCCTCAAATGGCTAGGGAGAGTGAGAGAAAGGGGAAGGGAAGCAGGCTCTTTTTGGGTAGTGCCCTACTGAGAGTGGTAGAAGGAAGAAACGTTTGAAACTACAGATTACCTTATTAGTTGCTGAGACAATGAAATAATCTTAGAACAGAACAAGTCCCTCTACAGAACCTGAAAACAGCACCAGATGGCCAGCTCCTCTTATCAGAGACCACCAACCTTATACTCAAAGTGTGGTAAGGGGGCCTGCAGTATTAGTGTCACCTGAGAGCTAGTTAGAAATATAGAATCTCAGACCGCCCCACCCCCGACCTATGAATCAGCATCTGTGTTTCAACGAGATTCCCAGTGACTTGTGGGCACATTAAAGTTTAAGAGGTACTATTTTAGGGCTTCTGGTTCTAAACCTTATCTTACTGAGAACCTCCAATAATGCCTTAGAAACGAATTAGCTATTCAAAGTTTAATGAACATTGGGAAAGCTTTTTACTCCCAGTTCTGGGCATACCCATGTGGCATTTGTTCCACACTGCCTCAGTCTATGCCCCACAAGGGAATGAATGCAGGCAATCTTAGAACTGTGCTCCCTGTCACCCATAATTTTGTCTCCAACTCCTATCTTTGAGAAATGGCAAAATATATTTAGTCAAATAACAGGATCAAGGTGAAATTAGGGTATCTATGCAAAACCACATACTTTAAGACTATTGCAGTGGTTCCCAGTGAAAGCAATTTCCCCCCCTAGAATGTCTGAAGACATTTTTGGTTGTCATGAATGGAGAGGTGTGCTACTGGTCAGTGACCCTGGACAAATCATTCTGGTCTAGTGGTTAGAGGTCAGGGATGCTGCTAAATATCCCCATGCACAGGACAGTCCCCCACAATAAAGAATTACCTGGTTCCAAAGCCAAAGAAACCTTGAATTAGAGGAAATAATATATGTATAAATGATCTTATCCCTAAATATTCAAAATACAGCTAGAAGAAAGGGAACCTGAAAGGGCATACTACATTCTGATCAACAGCTATATGTTGGACATGAAAACTTTAGCTTCCCTTGAAAGAGTGGTATACTCCTTTGGCTAGAGAGTTGAGCTTTTCTTTGACCTAAAGTTATTTTTTAAAACTGTACCATGTAAAACCAACTGCTCAGGAATTCGCAATACACACAGAAAATATTTTTTCACAAATACCAATTTTCAAAGTTAGCATTAAATAAAACAAAGAAACCATACCTTAAGTTTTCCCTTTCTGCAAGAAAAGGCATATACCATGAAATAATTAAAAATTAAAATATTAAAAACCTGAACCAAGGAGTAGCTATAAGAAATGCCATCCAATAGAGGTAACATATTATTATATGTGAGCATTAAAGAATTCTGAATGCCCTGATGGCCAGGGCAAAAAGAGGAAGATTAGTTATATATTTTCCCTTCTAGTGGCTGCCTTTTAGTTTCTAAGAGAAACTTATGAACAGTTTAAGATTCAGAATGATTTGTCCAGGGTCACTGATTATCATTACACTGAATGCCAACTCTTTCTTTCACTTTTCTGTACCTAGGACACACATCCCAAGCCTCTGTACCAACAAGAATGTAATTGCCCTTACCTATGGGCCTAAAGGCCAAGTGAAGTACAAAATAAAATGTGAGGTTTGAGGGAATTGCTTTTATCTTTATTTATAACACAAGTTCTCTAAGGACAGGAATAGTCTCTTTTTTAAAAAATATATTTTATTGATTTTTCACAGAGAGGAAGGGAGAGGGATAGAGAGTTAGAAACATCAATGAGAGAGAAACATCGATCAGCTGCCTCTTGCACACCTCCTACCGGGGATGTGCCTGCAACCAAGGTACATGCCCTTGGCCGGAATCGAACCCGGGACCATTCAGTCCGCAGGCCGACACTCTATCCACTGAGCCAAACCGGTTAGGGCAGGACTAGTCTCTTATTCCACATAGGGTTACAATGCTCTATGAGTAGCAAACATTTAAATATTGACAGGATGTTGGTGAAGACTTCAGGCTAAAACCCAGCAATTTGAGCCCATCCTACAAAAAAATCACCCTTGTTTAAGACAAGTATATAGTGGTGCTGTGTGCTCATCAAACCATTTTTTATCTCTCCTCCACTCTTCCCTGAGCACCAAGACACATGAGACTTCATAGCCTCACCTGCAGTTAGGTGGGGATGTTTGAATCAGTTCCAGTCAATGGAATATGGTGATAAATCATTCACATATCTTTGAAACTTGACCTGCAAAACCTTCTATAAAACTCTCTTTATCAGCCCCCCCACAACCAAGGGCCACCTACAGAGGATCCAGTGGAAGACTCTGAAGTCCTAGAGGACAGAGAGGCCACTAAAATGAGAGGGGACTGGGACCCTGAGTGATTGCATGGAGCAGAGCTCTCCATCCTTCTAGCCCCACCCTCAATATGTTTAGCCACTGAAATTTGGATTAGAGCATTTGGCTATTCCTGACTAATTCCTCTGTCTTTACAAATATATTCCCTCTTCTAAAATCATGGGCTATTAAGTTTCAGTTCAGCACATAATGCTGCATTAATATCACCTACACTTTCTACCATTCAATTCTACTTCCCTCTTCCATCTTGACAACTGCTCTCCATAGCACTAAGGATAGTAATTGCTTAGATTTAATATGCTTAGAATTTCCACTCTGATTCAAATTCCCATTGAAAGCAAACCAAAGTGAAATTAAACCCAGAGGCATGTGAAGTCCAATTGTTCTCAGGCCTGCTGCCTAATGGCAATCAACCCTTGGATCCAATGGTATGTGGGACCTGGCTCAGAGGCTTGACTTTATGCTCATGGCTGGTCTACACAACATTTTAGGGAATGCTTACTGTCCCAGTGCTTTAGTTCCTAAGCTATTCCTTCATCTTTCAATGTCAATGACCAATAGAACTGAAGAAAACCAGGTAGGTTCAGGCAAAAAAAAAGGACAATTAAGCTAGATAACATAAGGGCTAGGCAAGGAAGGACGTGAGGAGGAAACTTGGAAAGAAGTTCCTAGATTGTGTGGTAGTCTTTAGGGCTTTTCATCAATATTTCAGTTTTCCTCCTTCTAGACACATGGAAGCACTGTACTTCCCTGTGAAGTCAAAGCATGGCCATATGACTTGCTCTGGCCAATGACATATGAACAGAGGTAATCTGTGTCATTTCTGACAGAAGTCTTTTTAAAAGAGCCAGGGAATAATTTGTTATATTTCTTTCCCATGCCACTGGAACTGAATTCCAAATGGCAAGGATCTGTCAGCCAGTGTTCCCAAGTGAGAATGACATGTGCCAACCTGAAATAGACATGCAGTGTAAGAAATGAACCTTTGCTGTTTAGAGCCCCAAAGGTTTATAAGTTGTGACTGCGCCATAATTTAGCTTATTCTGTGTTATAGGGTATCTGATACTTGATGCAAATGGACTTTCATATTTAGAATAGAAAAGATGAAAAATATTCCCATGATTTTTATATCTTTTTCAAAAAATTGAGGATATGAGTGATCCCTTCCACAAAGAAATACTCATAGGCACTCTAGCAGGAGAAACCAGGTCTCACCTACTAATTTGACTGAGACCATTGTGTCTAGAACAGGGGTCGTGGGTCAAATCTGACCTGAGATTTGTTTTTGTAAATAAAGTTTCATTGTAACACAACCATGACAATTTATTTCCATACTGTCTATAGCTGCTTTCATACTACAATAGAAGAATTGTTCCAACAGAGACTGTATGGCCTGCAAAGCCTAAAATATTATCTGGCCCTTAAAATAAATTCCCACCCCTGGTCTAGAAGAAGCCAAACAAAAACAGATCCATGGAGTGTCTGGAAAAGAAATCCAACATGCACCACCACTCAGAGTAAAGAGTACACATTCTTGGTAACTATATAATCAACAGCACACAGAGATCAAACATTGGTACTGGCAATTTTAATTAGTACTTCAGCCCTCTTTGGAGATAGAGAGGTGAAGGGAGCCCTCATACAAATTATTTCCAATAAGCACATCTTTAAAGTTCTGTTGATTACCACCTCCCCGTTTCCCCGGTATTAGGATGGGGACAGGATCTGAACAAAGGATATACACAGTATATGTCAGGATTAGTGAACCTGACAGTCCTCAGGATGACTCAGTGGAAAGTTGCTTAAGTGCTTGCTCAAAATGATTCACTGCCTGGAGATTCCATGGCAAGTGATATTCTCAGGCTAAACTGGGCGGTACGCTTTGTCCACCTCCCTGAACTGAGCACAGGGCAAGCAGGCAAGCCCTATGTGAGGGAACAGGCTCTTGGAGGATCTGATGAGGGTCTCAGCCCACTGGACATCACCTCTACTGTGGCCACTGGCTGCCCTCTGGGGGTGGGGTGTATATGGTGTGGCTGGAATGTTAGGAATCCTGAGCTGGCTTAGCAGGCACTCCAATTGGCATGGTGTTCTACATGCTCCAAAGACTTTCTCCAGTGTCTTTGGCATCCAATGACTATACTTGGGCTTAAGATTTTTAGGGCTGGGTGGGTCCCTGGAAGCCTTCTATCTCAGTACTGGATCACTCTTTCATTAGGTGGTACCAACAAACGAGCCAGCCATTCCACTGCAGATGGGATGCAGGCCATTTGCTCCCTTGCTTTGGTCTGGCTCTTGGCAGGACTGCCTGGAGAAGCCAGCTGCTTGGCTGAAACTCAGCCTTTGGTGGCTATAATAGGTTTTGCTTCAATTCAGCTATTGCTGAGTTACCATTGGTTAACTCTGGGTGAGGGGTTAAAGGTCTGGGGATGAAAATAAAGAAAGGAGAAAGAAGGTAAAATGATACTTTACTTGGACCTCTGAGTTGAATTTTTTTCCCTTTTAGCAGTTGATACTGAAATTAGTCTGGACTGGGTGTTTTCTCACAATTTCTAAGGTGACTAGTAAAGTATGGCCCCAAGTCCTACTTGTGATAATTTTAGTTCTAGGTGAATGTGTTTTGCCAGAGAAAAAGTGAAGAAGAGAGGGAGTTATGCCTGATGTTTCTGGTTACCATCAAGTCTAGAGAATTCAGAATGCAGGTGGGGCCTGAAACGCAAAGTGCTAGAGTATTTTCATCAGCCTGCTCGGCAGTTTCCCAAGACTCTCTAGTGTCTATACCTGAACACCTACACAGGCCGTGGCCACATCCACAGAGCAGAGGCTGACTCAAACACACTGAGTGAGACAAAAACAGATTTTCTTGAAACATATAACATAAAACATAATAGACAACAGAAAAGCCTTAGGGAGTTCATTCATTCCACAAACATTTGTCCAGAGCCTACATTGTGCCTTGGCACATGAGGAGATAAAGATACTTGGGTTACAAATTATTTTCATATCAGGAGATTAATCTCAGTTATAAGCAATGAAGAGAGTGAAAGAGCAGTGAAGAGGATATTTACTCCTTTGAAACTTATCTGCAAGGAATATGTGACAGAAACATATTCCAGGAGGTAGGGAGACTTGGTTTCCAGGTTCAGCTAGTTATAATGAGCATTGTGGCTTCAAGGGAGTTATAGAGTCTTTCTCAGTCTCCCCATTAGAGGAGAGAGGGCTGTGCAAATAATGTCTTCTAGGTATAATTTCTGTGGTTACAGAAGATATTATTCCTGCCCTGAAGAAGTTTATGATCTATTTGCAAGGCACTGAACAAATGAATGGAAAGTACAATTAAATTCAACCTAGCAAAAAGTATCCAGTGAATGGTATAGAGCCCTGCCATCCACTACAGCAGCCACTAGTCACCTATGTCTATCTACATTTAAACTAATTAACATTAAATGTAATTCATCGGTTAGTTCCTCAGTCACATTTCAATTACCCAACAGCCACATGTGCTAGTTGTTGTCATATTGAAAAGTACAGAATATTTCCATCATTGAAAAAATTCTGTTGAATATATATATATATATATATATATATATATATATCCTATCTAATAAAGAGGGAATATGCTAATTGATCCTCACACTGTTGCAAAGATGGCAGCACCAACAGCCAATAAGGAAGGAATATGCTAATTGACCATCATGCCCTCAAAGATGGTGGTGCTCACAGCCAATAAGGAGGGGATATGCTAATTGACTGCCACGCCCTCAAAAGATGGCGGTGCCCAGTCCCCTCAGCCCCAAGGCCTGCCTCCAGAGTCCCCCAGTCCCCTCAGCCCCCCAGCCACCCAGGGCCAGCCCAAGACACAGGCAAGCCTTGGATGGTGGCTGCCCAGCCCCCAGGGCCACCTGAGGCTCAGGTAACCAGGGCCAACCAAGGCTTGCGCTGTCGGCAGTGGCAGCAGCAGAGGTGTGATGGGGGCATCACCTTCCCCTGATCGCTGTGTAGCCTCCCACCCCTGAGGGCTCCCGGACTGTGAAAGGGGTCAGGCCGGGCTGAGGGACCCCCCCACTCCAGTGCATGAATTTTCATGCACCGGGCCTCTATATATATATATATATATATATATATATATATATATATATATATATATATACAAATGTATCAAGATGTCCAGTGAATACAGAACTTCTCCGTATCTTCTAGGCCTGAGCTGATTGTGGCTGTTGAGCTGTAACCAATGCTGACCTTCCCAGACAGAGTGGCTCTATTCCCAACACCATTATTGCCCTGCTCAGGGAGCTCAGTTATTCCACACTTCTTCCACTGACTCTTCTTTGATCTTTCCTCAGGGCTTTTGGGAAAGCCACAGTATTCCAGTCCTCTAATGAAAAATTCCCTTTTAGACAAACTATAAATAACCTAGATACTCCAGCAATTCATGCATCTTTTAGAGCTCCCTGGGCTATTTTCCCAAGAGGTATAGTATACAAAGTCTAAAAGACCAGTTTGATTTATCAGTGAAAGTCAGCATTGCATTTATTAATTGAGAGAAGCAAGCATGGCCAGAACTGAGGAGAAAGTCCTTACATGCTCCCTCCACAGCACTATTAATAACATGAATAAAGTTATATAATTTAATCCCAAAGACTGACTTCAAATCAAAACAAATAAAAGAAAGCAAATCAAAACAAATAAAAGAAAGCAATAAAAGAACATCAAGACAGGTGCAAGACCTCCCCAGGGTTCCTCTAGCTCAGGAAATGGGTGGGCGTGTGAGTGTGTGAAAATGTATGTGAGAGTGAGTATGGTGGAGAGTGTGTCTGTGAAGGTCATGTGTGCTTCAGTGGGGACTTTAGGGAAGGAGGATAGACTTGGAAGCTTTGGTGTGAGGGCTAGGCAGATGTGCTCTGACTCAGAGGAGGATTCTTCATTTCTCTTGCTGGGGAGAAGAGAATTTAACTTTTGTCAAACAACTGCATGCTTAATTCCTTTGAAGGGGGGGCAGGGAGAACAGTGTCATAACACAGATAGTGTTAATGGCTGCTATTTTAACAATCTAAACTCACTGCCTCAGGGCGCCAGGAGAAACTAAACAGTCGCATTGCAAAGGGTGCAATTTAAAAAAAAATCAAATAAATAGCTAAAGGCGCACTCACACTGAACTTTGCCCAATTCCGTGTCAATCAACAAGTTTCCATTGAATGCTGGACAGGCCAACCCCTCTTCCAAAGAGAACACAGAAAACATTGTAAGTTCAGTTTGGGGGCAGCTGGATGATATTCTGTATCCTATCCTTCCTAGCATTTCCTCTCCTTTTGTTTCTTCCTTCTCTCAGCTAAGACTTTTGTTCACTCATCCAGTCTCTCCCAAGTTAATTTATTTCTAATGCATCTCCCTGGCTCTGGCCCTAAGTGCTGTGGTTCTTCTATTTTGTGTTTCCACACATGAGGTCTGACCTGCTGACCTGGGCTTCAAGGCAGTTTGCATTGCCTGTTAAACAACACCTTCCCACCTGCCATGTGTTTCAATGGAGATGAGAAAGTCAACCCAAATGTATACAAACTAATGTTATGACTCCACTTGAAAAACTGACATTTTTTCTAAGCTACATGCTGAAAAATTGTATTGTCCCAGTGTTAGGATGTGGCCTAGGCACATATTTGAAACCAGCCAGATACAGCCACCTAAATTATAGCATAAAATCCTCATCTCCCTCCTGGTCAGCTTGTTCCCATTTTCCCAGACCAAACTCTGGCCCTGTATTCTAAAATAATAAAAAGAGGAAGGCTGAGGTGGGTGGATGGGTGGAAGAGATCAGCCAAACAACTTCTATGCATATATGCAATAACCCATGGACACAGACAATAGCATGGTGTAGGTCTGGGGTGAAGGTGGGGGCAGGCTAGAAGGGGTCAATGAAGGGAAAGTGGGACATATCTAATACTTTCAATAATAAAGATTTAAAAAATAAAAAAGAGCTTGCATTTATCAATGGAAGACTTTGGGCCAGGCTCAGTGCTAAGCCCCTGACATGTACTAATTCATCTCAGCCTCACAATGGTCCTGAGGCAGGAATTATTATCTCCTCACACACACACTCTCACCCACTCATAAATGAACCTCACATACACTCGCACTCATACTGAGTGTGTGTAAAGTGAATGAAGGCCCTCTGCACTATCTCCTCAGTACTCAGTTCTTCAAGGTTCCCTCCACATAGTTTTTCCACTAACATCTAGAATTCTATCCATAGTGAATTCTTTTAGTTAAGCATTGACCTTTTTGCTGCTAAAGAATGACTCTCCCTAAAGAGACAACCCAGCCAGCCTAATTCTCATCAGATAGTGACTATCTGGGAACTGAGTGGCTGGGAGAAAGGTGAGGAAGTGGTGACTGAGAGAGGAACTGGGTGCAAAAGATGCATGGGAACATCAAAGACACACTTTACTTATTCTTGATGTTTGCTGTGGGCTTGCTCTACAAAATAATGTCTAACCGTAAGACATAGGAGGTCCTTTGTGTCTGGGTCCCATCAACCTGACCTTTTAAGCTTCCTCCCTCCCACACAGATCACACTCACCCCAGTCTTGTTCCCACACATGCCTTTGCACCTGTTCTCCCCCTCTCCCTTATCCATCTGGCAAAGTCCCACTCATCTCTCAGAACCCAGTTTGAATGTCCACTCTTCTCTGAGGAGCCTAGCTCTTGGATCTTTGTAGAATGTCTCTCTCTCCCTTCCCTCTATGACTGTCCAGGCCTTGTCCTCACCTCTACCAGAGTACACATCTCATGGCGTCTTAATGATCTTGTTATGCCTGTATCCCTCACTAGACTGTGAGCTCCTTGAGGCAGGAACTCTGAAACCTCAACACCATATTTGGAACCTGGTCTAAAGTTTGCACTCAGTAAATGTTCATGAAAGGCATTAATGAATGAGTGAGTGAATGAGTGAATTGATGTATACCACCAACTTCTGGTTCAGAGGAAACTCCCTTCCCTGGGCTTCTCTGGGTAAGGCTATTGTCCAGGGTTTTTCAATAGGATCACAACTGGAATTTGGAGTGGCACACTTCCTTCACTGCATTGTGTTCCTACTCATTGTGGAACATTTAACATCCTAATTACTGGCCACTAAATGCCAAGGACATTCCCCAAATCACTGTGATGACCAAAACAGTTCTCCAACATTTCCAGAGCCCTGGGAGAAGGAGGAGGACTGATCCTCCCTGGTTGGGAAGCAGAACTACAGCAATGGCTTTCTCCCTCATCTGGTGGTCTGAGAGGACCCCTGCAGTAGGGTCATGCTGGGATGCACTCAAGGTGCTGGATGACAGGCTCCAGTCAAAATGTGAATTAATAAGAAAGTAGTTATTAAAGCAGTCCTGGCCTGCTAAGAGGAATTATGGCAGTCTAATCAGCACACAGCAGTACAGAGCAAGGAATCTTGCTCAACAATTTTATGACTGTGGGTGGGAGAAGGGTTCAGGAACAGCCAAGAAACAAAAAAGAATCCCCATCAAGCTTTCAAGGCAGCCCAGAGATTGTTACCTTGTCTCTGAGTGCATTCTCAGCATTACCCCATGTTTCTGCTAAGGGCTCACTCTGCATTGAGAGCATTGGTATTATCGGGTAGCACACTCACACAGGGCACCTCTGAAATCTAATAAGAAGGAAAGAGAAATAAGGCAGAGGTGATGCCATTTATTTTATGCCTTCTGTCTGACACTCATTAACCTGTCACCTGTTTTCTTTAGACCCTCCACAAATAATCCCTGAGGCTAGAGACAATAATGTTCAGTGCCTGGTTATGGGGCTGTTGTTATTGGGATCTATGGGAACAAGTACCAAAATGCCAGTTTCATTCAGGCTTTGCCAACATTCTCTCTTAATGATGCAATCTAGGGGCTCAGGATTTAAATAATTTTTCCCTTTCTGCACATGGCCTTGTTTATATATACCTTTTTATACTTTTCAAAGCAATTTCTCATATCAACTTAGTTTTCACTGTCAATGAAAATCTTAGGAGAAGGTAGAAATTATAACTCACATTTTTCAAGCTGAGAAAGCAGACCTAAAGAGGCTGGCCAGCTCTGTGAAAGTCCCACAGTGAATTGTGGGGAGAGCAAGTTTAGAGTCCATCTCCTTACTAGCCCCATGCCTTCCTCCCCACATTTCAGCACAATATAGTCTCACCTGGGGGGAGGAATGTGTACCCCATAGGAACAAAGCTCTCTCGCCTTCCCAAATGTGGTCCTGATTCATGAAGTCAAATGGGGCCCTTTGGCCCTGAAGTCAGACAGCTTCATTCAGATGCCAAAGTATTTGTAAACAATGCACCTTGGAGGTCAAAACCCCAAATGCTCTAAATGCCTTCTTACTAATTCCAAGGGCATACCTGGAGGACAGAGAACACACCCTTTTCCAGGCTTTGGGACTGATCTGCTTTGTGGAGAAAACAAAAAAGCAAACAAACAAAACCCTGACCAAAATAATGTAAACAAACAAAAGTGACAGCACCTTCCCCCCCCCACCCCCCTTCAACAGCCATATGCACATATACAATCTTAAGCTTGACTGTAACATTTAAAAGCCTTCTGGTCATTTTTGCTTCCAATCATAACCATCTAAAACAAATGAAAATGTAGTGTCATTTAAAAATATATTATTCTAGGAAATACAACTAAAACATAAATATAACTAAAACATAAATGAACTGATGATTGTAAAACAAACACTTCTGTAACTACCATGTAGGTCAAGAAAACATTGCCAAAAGCCCAAAGGACTCCATCCTCCAGACTGGAAATCACCACAATCCTGAATTTGGGGATAATCATTGCCTTGTTTTTTATTATAGTTTTATCGCACTTATGCACCTCCCTAAACAATATCACTTTGTTTTACCTGTTTTGAACTTCATATTAATAGACTCACATTGTATGTATTTGTGTGTGTGTGTCTGTTTTTACTCAGCATTAAGCTTGAGCTGTAATATATTGACATTTTATTGTTGAAAATATTACAGATTTCCACCATTTACCCTCTCCACCCCACTCGCACCACCCCAGACCTGAACTTCTGCTCCTCATATCCATGTCTGGAAGTACTTCCTTGTACTTAACTTTTTTAAAGCTAAACTTATTTTTTTTTTCTGCCTGCTTTGGAAATGGAAGGAGAAAGCTGGTCAGCTTCCTCTAAGACCATTTTTTCTTTCTGAAGATTGTTGAAGTCCCTTCAGTCTTTCTTTCATCAGGCTCAGTAATTATACTTTTCCTTCAACATTGCATTGTTTGATACTCTGATCCTTTAATAATCTTTCTAGTAAAACCATACTGAATGGCACCAGACATGATTTCCCTCAAAAAGCAATCTCAGAGGAGGCCTTTTGGAAATGTACTTCTCCAGATAAAGGGAAATATGGACACAGTTCTACCCCTATGGATTTCTTTAAATTATGAAAAACCTGCAGGTAACCGGTTCCTAATAGATGATGTTCTCTGAAGTTTCCTGGGAAATGTTAATAAGGAATGTGTCTGTCTTTCAAAACCCAGCATTTCACAATTACCGCTTGTCATGGCTGTCATTCTTCAAGATAGTGTGGTCTCTGGGGTCCTCCTCATCCTATGAAATATGTGCTCAGAAAACAAACATTTGTCAGGTTCTTTTAAGACACTTTGGTTGTCTCCTGACTTCTTCAAGGATCTCTACTACCGGCCTCTTCTTAAATTTATTTCCATGCTCCTCACACTTTTTTTTTTTAAAAAAGAGAGAAACACTACAACATGCTTGAACCTTGAAAACATTGTGCTAAGTGAAATGAGCCAGTCACAGGAGGAAATTCAGAGTGTGGCAAGAGTAGGTTTACAGTTGTGAATATGCAAAATAGTTTATTCTTGTGTCATTATTTTCCATATGAACAACTATAAACCTACTTTTGCCCAACCCTGTATACTGTATGATTCCACTTATATATCTAGTCAAATTCATAGGAGACAGAAAGCAGAATGAGGGTTGCCAGGAACTGGGAGAGGGGAAAATGCAGAGTTGTTTAATGGATACAGAGTTTAAATTTGGGAAGATGAAAAAATTCTGGATATGGATGGTGGTGATGGTTTTCTAACAATGTAAATGCACTTAATGCCACAGAGCTATATCCTTAGAAGTAGTTTTAATGGTGAATTTTATGTTATGTATATTTTAATACAATAATTTTTAAAGCAAATAAAAATATTTTTAAAGAAAGAAAGGAAGGAAGAAGGGAGTAAAGTCAAAGAGGGAGGAAGGGAAGCAGGGAAACAAAACAAGGAAGAAAGAAAGCCAAATTTCCTTACCCCTCCTTCTCAGTCCCATTTCTCTATTAAAATAATAAAGGAACACAGCATATAAAAGGTATGACAGTGAGTATGGACTCTAATTTGGCCTTAGATCCCTAAGAGCATGATCTTGTGAAGGTAGAGAAATCAGAGTTGTATGAATTTGCTAAAGAAAAAACATAGAGCTTGCAGAGACACTTGCCTTATGTTTTAAAAATATGTTCTTACTAATTTTTAGAGAGAGAGGAAGGGAGAGGAATAGAGAGACAGAAACATCTATAATAATAAAAGCGTAATGTGCTAATTAGACCGGATGTCCTTCTGGACAACCTTCCAGACGAAGCTGGGGCTGTGAGGGAAGCCCGGATCCCGGGTGCCAGAGGGAAGCTGGTGCCGGCAGCTGGGGGAAGGAAGGCCTACTCTTGCACAAACTTCATGCATTGGGCCTCTAGTCAATGATAAGAGAGAAACATTATCTATCCGCTGCTTCCTACACTGGAGATGGAGCCTGCAACTAGGGCATGTGCCCTGACCAGGAATTGAATCCCCAAGACCTCTTGGTTCCTGGGTGGAAGCTCAACCGCTAAGCCACAATAGCTAGGCCACTTGCCTTATTTTTATGTTTTAAAAGTAACCTCTGCTACCAAGTTTGATGTCTTCCCCTTCCTTCTCAAATTAAAAAAAAATCAACCAACCTTCTTCCCCTGCTGCAAACAACTTTGATTTATCCCATTCTCCCCCCTCCCCCTTTTTTAAAATTGATTTGAGAGAGAAACATCAACATGCCTTAACCAGGGATCAAGCCCACAACCTGAATATGTGCCCTGACCAGGAAGGAATCAAACCTGTCATCTTTTGGTATATGGGATGACACTGCAACCACTGAGCCACATAGGCCAGGATGATTTATCTTATTCTTTAAAGATACAGTATATATACTTCATAGTGTCTCTCCAACTCAGGGAGTAGAAAAAAAACAAACCTGCCTCCACAGCCACCCTTCTATTGCTAAACCAGTTCTCATTCTCTGGTTTTAGCCTATATGTAGCAAAGAAAAGGGATGACACATCAAGACCTTTATAAAATAAACTACTGTGATAGCCAAAATGGAGTCCTGTGATGAGGTGCATTTTGGAGATTTTAATAACTGACACCCTAAGCCTGCCAGTTTTAAGATCACTTTTAGGGAACAGCTGACAGTGTAAAAATCCAAATACAAAAATCAGATAAAAATCATTCTAATAAAGACTGTTATTTATTTTAGTGGCTGTAAATAATCTGGTAAACCTTTTGGGTTATAGTTATTTTGTATCCAAAACCCTGAAGTGAAACCCTTTGGCTCTAGGCAACAGATAGGGAGGATATCTGGTTACTTCGGGAACATACTGAATTAAATTAACAAACCCAAAGTGAAAAACTTGAGAGCTGGCAACTCATCCCAGAAACCACTGTGTCCTCTGCTACGAACAAAGAACTTAGCGTTGGTATTATGGAGAGGTTTGGTGCTCTGTGGGATTATGGGGAAAGTTTTAAACCTGATTCCCTAGTCTCTTCTTTCAGTGCTACTCTCTCCCTCCAATCCAATATAACTCTTCCAGGTATCCATACTGTGGCTTTAGGATTTCCCACCCCACTCCCACTTCTACCATCAAATTCTACTTTCTAGATTCTCTGTGCAGAGTAAATTAAAATGATTAACTTAAGAGTTAAGTGATCACTTTGAAAGATAGATGGGTTTATAGGGCATCAAAGCCTCAATTCAAAAGATGAAGCTGTAATAACGACAGCATTTCAGGTTTCAGGCAACTTGGCAGGAAAGGTCACAGGAAATCCAGGTAATACTCACCTGCTCCACTTATTCAGAAAGCAGGCCCTGGTTTAAGGGTCAGCCATGCAACCAGGAAGAAAGCTCACTACAGGGCCTTTTACTAAACCTCACTTTAACATACCCCAGGATGTGATTCTAGTTTCAAAATAAGTTGAAAACAGATTAAGTTGAAAACACTAATTTTATTTCAAACTATGTTGATTGCCTTTCCCTTTGAGAGTTTCATTTGTTTATCAGCAGAAATTCCTGGGCTAATTCCGAGCAATGCCATTCATTTCTCGCCAAGAACAAGTCATGAACAATGGGTGGGGTTGAGGGGATGCTCCCCATGGAGAGTCCTTCTTTCTGGACATGAAAACCAGGGGCTCTGAATGTGGAAGATGGCAGAAAGGAAGTCTTTGGATGGGAGCTCCTGGAAAGCAGGGAGGTCGGCAAGATGAAACTGTGCACATGTTGCTGCAGGCTTGGTCCTGGGGCAGTGTCACACAGTTAAAGTATGTTTCCACCAGAGAAACAATGTTGTCATGTTGCTCCCTGGCCTCTGCAGATACGTAGGGCCCTCTACTTCAGATCTTACCTGGGACTGTTCTCTTTAAGCAGTGTTTTTGATCCCCTTTATTAAGATCTTTCCTGGGCCCTAATACCATATTGCAGTCCCCAGTCCAACTTCATGAGAATTGAGGTGTCTGTTTAAAGGGCAAAATACCCACTGAACCCATGTGAATCTGAATTTTCAGTGTAGGGCCTGGGAGTCTGCACTTTTCAACAATCCCAAGATTATCTTTAAGCACACTAAAGTTTGAGGAACACTAGTTTGGGATATTGTTCTAAAGTGGCCCACTACCCTAATAAACTTCTGCAAACTAAGATACTATATATACCAATAGGTTATTGCTATAATATAAATAACTTCTGAAAATTCAGTGGCATAATACAAGACTAAAGAACACTAATCCTGCAAAGTGTTCTATAAAAAAGTTGGACCTATGGCTAAATAAGTTTGGAAAATACTGCATCTCTTACATCTCTCTTGTAGATTCATAATGTGTATTAATATATTAAAGGCTCTGAGAAGTCCTGCATTAAAAGAAACCTGTTTATCTTTCTCTAGTACAGAAACTCTCTGGAGTTTATTTGACCATATAAATGTTTTCCCTAGTAAACCTATTATCATCCCATAAAATTGTGTGCCTTGCAACAAACTTTGGGAAACACTGCCTTCACCCAGAATAGTGATTGTAATGGTGGAGGTTTCCTAATTGTAGAAAGTCAATGGAAGGTTTATTTGTTATCCCCAAAGGGAGTACCACCTTCCTCACCTTTGTGTGTGGGGCAGCTATGGGTAATGTCCATTGAAAGAAGTAGAAGAGTTCTGCTCTACCATAACAGAACACCACGGGTTTCCTAAGTCCTATTCTTATATGACATAAGGGCTTCGAGCATAATAACTGAAAATCATGTTCTTTTTAAAAAGCAATGAAATCCCCAGGATTTACAGAGGTAAGGATCATTTCACCTAGCAGAAGACAGGTTGGTGCCACTTTCTTGAAGAAGAATTTAATCCTTCATACTCTGCAGGGTGTTCAAGAGCAAAGTATATGAAGAAAAAATGGAAATAAAACATGGAAGATAGTGAAAGGGCTTCAAGAGTTAAGAAAGTAGTCAGTGTGGTTATGGGTGATCTAATAATTGATAGTGAACATCTTTGTTGCGACATCTCAACAATTAGTCTAAAAACACTAACAATGGTAATAATAACAATAAAGTAAAACCTCTGCAATTCAGAGACCAACATTCCATAATGTTCAGGATTTTGGATAGCTGCTAATCAAGAAAGAGTTGTGTGTGTGTTTTAATACATTAGTCTTTTGCAGGCAAAAAAAAACATGGTCCCCAATTGATCATCTTGCATACTATAACTACTGTAATTGCCTTATTGGAGGAAAACAGTATGCTAATTGGCTGTTATTGTTTAAAAGGAATTGACCTTTTTCAATAAAATCCAAGAGAGAAATGAATACACAATTTAGAGAAGAACAAAATAAGTTAGGAGAGAGGTATGGAGATCAAACATGGATGATGGTGACAGCAGCAATTGTGAGGATGGCAGACAGCCAACACTCAAAGAAATAAACAGAAAGAAGATGGGGTGGCTTTAAAATTGGGGAGATATTCCTCAATAAATTACACATAGGATTACCATATGACTCAGAAATTCCACTCTTAGGTATTATACCCCAAATAATTTAAAACATAAGCCACACAAAAACTTGTACATGGAAACTTGTACTTGTTCTTAGTAACATTATTCACAAAAGACAAAAGGTGGAAACAACACAAATGCCCATCAACTGATGAATGGATAAACAAAATGTGGTGTACCAATACAATGGAATATTATTCAGTCACAAAAAGGAATGACATGCTACATTGTGAATTAATCTTGAAAACATTATGCTAAGTGAAAGAATCCAGACACAAAAGGCTATGTGTAATATAATTCCATTTATATGAAATATGTAGAATATGAAAATCCATAGAAACAGAAAGCAGATTAATGGTTACCAGGACCTGGAAGGTAATGGGGAGTGACTATTAAATTGACATAGGGTTTCCCTTTGGGGTGGTGAAAAATTGAGGGAACTAGATTAGTGGTGATGATTATACAACATTCTGAATGTTCTTAATGCGACTAAATTATACACTTTAAAATCATACATTTTATTTTACATGTACTTTACCACAATAAAAAAAAACCCTTGAGATTTTGCCCTTAAAATAAAATTAGGAGGAGCAATATAAAGTCCTATCTACTTGATTATTGTAAAATTGAAAATCACACATATGGACAGAGACATAGTCATAGAACTAAACCCTCTTTTTACATAAAAAAGGAGATGGGAAGAAAGAGGAACATAATATATAGATAGGTCAGTAATTACAGACCAAGACCCCCCCGCAGAAAACCAACAACAATAGATTTAGAGTGGACTTGCAACCCTCACTCTAAACTGTTAAAGGCAAAATGCCATAAATCTACCTCATCTTCTATAGATTTTTTTTCTCTTACATTATAGATTTGTGTAATCCAAACTTGTTCATATGTGAGTGGTCAATAAGAGAATGATGCTGTTATAATATAGAAATTGCATTTGTTCATATATAATTTTTCCTAGCAAATTAATATTTTGCACCATTAAGTGACAGCAGCTGAATGCCAAGTACACCAACACAACTGAAATCAGCCAACCATGAAGGAATACAGTACTCTATCTTACTCCTATTCACCCCACTTTTTTCCTCCTGGCTCAGTTTGACCATACATTCTGACTTATGAGTATGTATTACATGATTCTCTCTGATCTTTGTGCATTTTTCTTCTGTCTCTATAACTCAGAAGCCTCAATCTTTCCTTACTCTCTCTTCCTTCAAGCTAATATCACCATTTTGAGAAGTGAAGTCTATACTTAGAGTAATATTCTTTTTTAAAATATATTTTTATTGATTTCAGAGAGGAAGGGAGAAGGAAAGAGATATAGAAACATCAATGATAAGAGAAAAATCATTGATTGGCTGCCTCCTGCACAACCCCCACTGGTGATGTGCCCTGACTGGGAATTGAACCAGTGACCTCTTGGTTCATAGGTCGATGCTCAACCACTGAGCCATGTCAGCTAGGCTAGAGTAATATTCTTTTATTTATTAGAAGTATAAGATGCTTTTTTAAATTGTGCTAATATTTTATTAGTATAGTTCTTTTGTTAGTACTCTGGTTACAAAGTTGCATAAGTTTCTAATTGTTTTCTCCAATGTTGTTTTTTTCCTTAAGCCTTGTTATTTTTCAGTGTATAATTTGGCAGAAAGTGAGAATTTTCATAAATGCACATATTACGTTATAGTAGAAATGCCTGTATTCGCTAGCTAGCTCACAACCCAACTCCTGTTGAGTGAGAAATGACATTGGGCTTCCAGCTTCTCCTTACAGGAATACACAGACTCCAGTGAATCACTGGAAAAGTCATTTCCTTAACCTACCTTGAATTTAAAAGGCTGGGGAAAAGGGTATCTCTCTTAGCAAAACCACACTTTTACTGCCCATATTAAAATGATATCACAGAACTAAACATTTTCACACCTAGCCAAAAGGGAACACTATGGATCAGGACTCTGGTAACAGATCAAATAAGATATTTTGGCAATTTTATAACAGCTCTTTTTTAAAATAATATTTACTTTTTAAATTTTTATTGGTTTCAGAGAGGAAGGGAGAGGGAGAGATAGAAACATCAACAAAGAGAGATAATCATTGACTGGCTACCTGCTGCATGCCCCCTACTAGGGATCGAGCCTGCAACCCGGGCATGTGCCCTTGACTGGAATCGAACCCAGGACCCTTCAGTCTGCAAGCTGATACTCTATCCACTGAGCCAAACCAGCTAGGGCATAACAGCTCTTTATTGACCTGAAAATGTTGGAATTCCTCTAAGGCAGTGGTACTCAACCTGTGGGTTGTGACCCCTTTGGGGGTTGAACAACCCTTTCACAGGGGTCGCCTAAGACCATCGGAAAACACATATATCATTACATATTGTTTTTGTAATTAATCACTATGCTTTAATTATGTTCAATTTGTAACAATGAAATTGGGGGTCACCACACATGAGGAACTGTATTAAAGGGTCACAGCATTAGGAAGGTTGAGGACCACTGCTCTAAGGGAACTCAAATGCATTAATTCTGATAGTACATTCTTAATGGAATGACCATTTAAAAAAAACCACTTAGATAACATCATGATTTAGGATACTGGTAGTTATAAAAGTCTTTTTGGTGATAAAAACCTATCTAATAAAGAGGGAATATGCTAATTGACCCTCATGCCATTGCAAAGATGTGGTGCCCACAGCCAATAAGGAGGGAATATGCTAATTGACTGCCCTACCCTCAAAGATGGCGGCACCCACAGCCAATAAGGAGGGAATATGCTAATTGAATGCCCCGCCCTCAAATATGGTGGCACCCACAGCCACAAGATGGCAGTGCCCAGTCCCTTCAGCCCTGCTGGGGTGACAGGCATGTGGCAAGGGTGGGCCCGCCCCTAGGTGGGCCCGGCCTTGTAGAGCACCTGCTTCAGGAGTCCCCCAGTCCCTTCAGCCCCCCAGCCGCCCAGGGCCAGCCCAAGGCGCAGACAAGCCTTGGATGGCAGCTGCCCAGCCGCCTAGGGCCACCCAAGGCTCAGGTAACCAGGGCTGGCCGAGGCTTGTGCTGCCGGCAGTGGCAGCAGCAGAAGTGTGATGGGGGCGTCACCTTCCCCTGATTGCTGGGTCGCCTCTCACCCCTGAGGGCTCCTGGACTATGAGAGGGGGCAGGCCGGGCTGAGGGACCCCTCCTCCAGTGCATGAATTTTCATGCACAGGGCATAAAGAACAAATGGAGAGAAGTCATAGTCCTTCTCTTCCCCTCTCACTTTACCATTTCACTCCCCCAAAAGAGAAGATATGGAATTTCATTCCTACAAATTTCTTTTTTTTAAATTTGGAAATTTTTATTTAAATGTTTTGTGTTCCCTTTTACCCAACACCAAAAACAGAAAAAGAATTGCCATTCAGATCAGGAAAGTCACTTCAAAGAGGAGCTGGTGTGTGTGTGCTGAGCTGGGAAGTGTCTGCCCCACCATGCTGTTCTTCCCAGCCCATGCCACTTGGGGTGGGGCAGCCAATCCCAGGAGCTGGTTTCCCGGAAGCCCACAAATTTCTTATTACTGGAGACTACAGAGAGTCCTGCTTAGAGACTATGATAGATTTCATGACCTTTCTGACTTCTGTGCAGTTTGGACTTTTTCCATTAAGTATCTTCTAGCCTCAATGTAGCACCAGCTTCTTTGGGCCCAGTAGAGCCCTGTGGTATGTGACCAAGACTTGACCTCTGTCATGGAAACTTAGGGAAGTGTTGATGAAAAAAAAATTCATTTGCTCTTCACAGGAATCAGTACAGATTTCTCTCTTGTAATTTTGAAAAAGCAGTCTGCATACTCTGATTTCCATGGTTCAGCAGGAGATCCAGGAGATAACCTCAAATGCAGGTCAGAACCTTGGAAATTGCAGGAGTGTTGGAAATTTCAGGAGTGGGGAGTGTAGAAAGCAAGAGCCATGTGAAACTCCAGCAAACGGGGATGGTGGTTTCTCTATCCTCTCTAATGGGAGATGAGCTATAGGCATGCCTAGTAGGACTTAACCAATCAAGTCCATCACTACCCAGGTGAATGCTCTGTGAAGTTGATACTGCTGCTATAGCATAATGTGTAAAACTAAAGCCATGGGTATATGGTTTTCTTGTTTGTTTTCTCTTTTATATAGAACTTTTTCATTATCTTAGCTTTAAATATTCTATTTTTAAGTCAGGATATTTTCATCACAGTGCCTTGCATTGGGTTAAGACAGAAAATTAGATCCTCTTCCTTTGACCAAACATTCCTGTGGTCCTGAAGTCATGAACTTCCTCATGCTGAATAATCACTGGGGGAAAGGAATATAGAAGAGTCATCACATCCATTGCTCTGTCACAAAGCAGAACTGTGCCAACTCTATCTCAGATGGGTGGGTACCTTTTGATTTCCAGAAATATAAAGCAAAGAGACTAAAATTCTTCTTAGTCACTTATTCTAAGTTTTAATGACAATTATGTCCTAAAGTTCTTCCTTTTATCAAACTCCATTCTTCCCTGCTATAGTTTAAACCCATTTGCTCTTGCTTTATCTTCAATATAAAGAATAGCTGGTTTTGCCCTAACCGGTTTGGCTCAGTGGATAGAGCGTCGGCCTGCGGACTGAAGGGTCCCAGGTTTGATTCCAGTCAAGTGCATGTACCTTGTTGCGGGCACATCCCCAATAGGGGGTGTGCAGGAGGTAGCTGATTGATGTTTCTCTTTCTCTCTCTCTCATCGATGTTTCTAACTCTCTATCCCTCTCCCATGCACTACTCCCTAATACTTATATGCAAAAATGTCTTTATTTTGCCCTCATTCTTGAATAATAATTTGGCTGGGGGTAAAATTATAGGTGAATGTTTATTTTCCCTCAGCACTTTGAAGATATTTATAAATGGCTTGTTGACTTCCTTTATTTGTAATAAGTTTGCTGTTTGTAGTTCTTTTGTAGGTAACCTGTTTTCTCCTTCTAGCTTTTGATATTTTCTCTTTTTCTTTGATGTACACAATGACGTTTGTAGATGTGTGATTTATTTTTATTTAGCTTGATCAGCACATGACTTTTTCAGCCCAAAGGCTCAAATTTCTTTTTATTTATCTTTAGTCATTAGCTTTGTGAAAGTTACCTCTTTCCCCTTCTATCATTTTTTTTTCATTTTTTTAAAAAACACCTTTATTTTTTAAAGTATTACATATATCTCCTTCTCCCTCCCCCCTTGACCTCCTCTAGCCCCAGGCCTTTACCACCCTATAGTCTGTTTCCATGGGTTATGCATATATGCATTCAGGTTCTTTGGTTGGCCTCTTCCTATCCACTCCTGCATGGTGTATGCTGTTGCAGTTCATTTAATTTATACTCTTTGTCTTTTAATGTCACCTTCATTTTTTCCATTTTGTTATATACCTTGTAATAATATATTACTTGAATTCTGTCCTCCAACTCATGAATTCTTTCTCCAACCTTTGTATGCCTTTTATTTATGCCATCTATTGTTTTACTTGTTGTTTTGATTTTCAATAGCTTAGTTTCCCCCCAACTTTTAAATTATATTTAAAAATATCTACATGTTGCTGTTTTATAAACCCTGGCCATTATTTCTTGGGATCTTATTCTCTTCTTTATTTGTTTAAGGCATTTAACTATTTAAAATCCATTTCATATTGTTCAAATATTTATATTTTTTCAAGTTTGAATTCTCACTTTTGTTAGGTTTCTTGAGGGCTTTTCTTAGTTCTGAATTTCCCTTTGTTTTCTAAAAGTTTTTTTAAAAAAAAAAAACTCACAATCCCTGGGGTTTTTTCTCTTCCCTTCTTTCCTGGTGGAATTGTTGTTTCAGGCCTTGTAGTTTACTGAGCTCTAAACAAGGTCGTATATTAGTGTTTCATCTTGGACTTTCTCATGACTGGATGGTCTGTCTTTACCTCTGTTTTCTTATGCAAAGCTAGTCCCTGATAATGATCTTCGACTGAGACCTACCTTGGTCAGTCAGATCATTTTAGGGGAAAACATGGGGTGGGCAGAGCTACATCAGTCCTTGTTTACATGTGAGGAGTATAACCTTACTCCCCTGCAAATTGTATGCCATAGTTCCTGCTCAGCTACCTGGCCCCAACTGTTTGTATCCAGTCCCAACTGCCAATGGACGATATGGCTTTAGCCCCAATTACTGCTGTACTTTCTTTCTTTCTATGTTTTATTCCATAAGAGTCTTCTTTAATTTCTGACTATAATTTTGAAGTTTTGAAGTTCATTGATTTATTTTTAATTTTACATTTTATCTCTCACTCCTCTTTGGAAAAGAACAAGGACTTTTCTCATGTGCTCTCTCTGCCCTATTGAACTGGAATGAAAACCAGCTATTCTTTTTGTTAAAAAATATATATTTTATTGATTTTTTACAGAGAGGAAGGGAGAGGGATATTTTAAGCAATAAAACAAAATTTTTTAAAAAAAGGATTAGGGAACTTTAATACCACTACCCACAGGAAGAACTGCTAAAAGGTTATTGTTGACAAGAAGAAAAATAAACTCACAAGGAAGTGACTTGCAAGAACAAGAAAGAAAAAAAAGGGGGAACAGCTGGTTTCTATGTATGCTCCATAAAATGGGCTTTTTAAGTCTTCAAGACAATGTGTTTATTTCTTTCAATTTTCTCTTTTCTGGGATTTATGATCTCAATTTTTTAATACTTATTTTTCTTTCAAAATACTTCTGGCTTATACTTTTTCTCAATACTTGCTTCCTGCTATTCAGCTGGGGTAAATGACAGCCATACTCCATTCTATGCTCTTCTACCCTGTGTCTGCCTCATGCCTTAACCTCCTTTTCAAGGAAGAATAATCTCTACATAGCAGTTTCAATTCCTATGACTTTAGACCACTTTTCGAGTCTTCTGGGGAAAAACAAAACAACTTTTATAATGCTATATGAAAGCAACTTGACAGATAAAAGAAAAAGCTCCGCAGATTAGCCTCTTTATCAAAAATGTTGCTCAAATCTACCCAAATCCCTCCTATACCACACTCTTGTAATACCGTTAAAATAGAAAAAGCAAATAAATGTATACAAAAAGAGTAAGCCTCATTCATTTATGGATTGATTCCAAAAAACAACTTTTAGGTTGATCATATGCTGGGCCAGTCTCTTACATCTTGGAGCATATATTATCATCACCAAGGCTCAGAACAATAAGCCTGTAACATGATATGAGATTTTATCACCTGGTAAAGAATTGCTTGTGTTCATCAAAGTGCATTTACTGATGCAGGAGAGTTCACTCTATAAAGGTGGTGACAAAAAGGGTTGGGCATTTATTTTCCATTAAACAAAAACTCATTCTCGCAACATTTCAGTTAACAGAGTTTTCCCTGAACCACATTCCTAGTCCCATTCCTATCATTTTTGTCCTAACACGTTTGGTTTCTCTCTTGTAAGTTCTTTCTTTACTATTTAAAATATTACCATTGATGCCCTACACTAGTGGTTCTTCATGTGTTTAGTGTCATGTCCAGCACCTTTAGGAATACCAATAAAACTATGGATCCTCTCTAAGGGAATTTACACATATTTGTAGTTACACAAAACACTGCAAACAATTTAAAAGGGTCCCTTGACTCCATAACGCTCACCCGCGGACCCCAATTGCAGCACCTCCTTCCTAGAGGAAGACAAAAAAGACTTAGAGGACTATAAGGTTTCTACTACCGAGATCCCAAAATTGTCACTTAGCTTTTCCTAGGACTGCTGTTGGACCCACAAACATTCTCTGAATCATTCCACATTTGCACGCCTCTGGTTTGGGAGCCAGGCCCCAGCCAGATGTGAACAAAGTGTCATTGAGGGAGCCCTTGCCTCAGACAAATACCCTAGCCACAAACCGTGAAAGTAGACATCCTAACAGCCTTGTGAAACAGTCTCTGCCCGCCTTCCCTTTAGATTTGCTCTTAACAATGTGTACATAATAACTGCAGTCTGGAAGAGGTGACTATTCAGCAGGCAGGCAGCTTTATACTGTCATAAACCTCGCTATTTCAGCTCCTTTGATTTATGACGAGCCCCTCATCATTTAGAAGCTATGCTCAGATGCAATTCCAGCACTAATTGCATAGGACACGTGCCACCATGCTACAACTCCCCTGGTGCCCACTTCCCATGGCAGGAAGAGGCTGTTTATGGCAAAAAATCTCTGGGCCACAATTCCCTTCCCCCAACTGACATCCACCTTCAAATGATTAAAAGCCCAATGAAAATCTGTTACTGGGTACCCAATAACTTATTAGAGCCTAGAATGTGCCCCACTTGGGCTATAAACAGTATTTAGGGGCAAGTGTGGGCTGCCTAAAAGTGTCCTATTGTTATTTCTGTCTGGAAGTTTCCCTCCTGGGGAATTAGGGAGATGGAGTGAATTGGGTAGAAGAGGGAGGAAGGAGAACCACAGCAGGGAAAGAAAGAGGCTAACAGGTTTACCTGGGCAGCGAGGGCAGCACAGATGAGGAATATGCACGGGAGAGAGGCAATGAAGACTTGGACATCTGACTCGGCTGCAAATCACATTCCCATTCTGAAAGAGAGGAGGCAACAACAACAAAAAATCAAATGTCTTTCAAAGGTCAGTGGGATCATGACAGTTTGGGAAACAATCATGCAGGGACTCACCCAGACAGTGAATAATGCATTCCTGAGAAGCGGAATGAAATCAGCATTTTTCTTTCCTTTTCTCATCACTAGCACCTCTGCTGGGTTGGTTGTTAGCTTATTGGCATATTTTTCTAAGATGGGATCACTACTGCTCCAGTTTTCAAAGCCTTCTTTTTTCTGACTTGGCTCTGTGGTGTTTCTACCATTCCCCAGCTCTAAGTATACATATTTTCCAAGAGCCTGTTCTGATTTCACACTTACCTGCTCAATGCCATGGAAGGGAAGGGATAATGAGCCATGAGTCCTGTGAGGGGCTGGCTACCCTCCCCTGGGCAAGGAGATATCCCTAGCACACGGATCCTAGATTCTATATAACCCTGCCTTGGTCCAGTAGGTTGAGTGCTTTCTCTCTTCATTTCCCTATTCAGTCATTTTTTTTTCTGAGAACAAGACTAGAGCTTGGAATTGAGCTGAATAGCTAGTATGCATGGGTGGGGCAACTGAGTCCTTGCCTGATTTACAATTACATGACCCTTAGCTCTGACCACTCTCAACCATTGCTAGAACAAAGGAAGACTTTGGAAATCAATTTTCATTAACATTTTCCATCCATAATTCAGTAGAAGAGGTTACTTGTATCTGTCAGGCTATTGTAGGGGGAGAAAGTGATGAAGAGAATGGAGAAAAAAGATGTCTAGCACTAGAGCTGTTGTCATTGGGATCATATTAACATTTTCACTATCCTTCAGACAGCAAAGCCTCAGCCCCCAAGGGTTAGCTGTCCATTTCCAATGTGTTAGTCAAGAATCTTATACAATCATGCCATACCAGGTAGTTAAACAGTCCCTAGATGCTCCATTCAATAGCTCCCCTAATCTTTTAAAGAGGCAGGCTTTCTATATCCAAATCTGAGTCACTTTACCATAAACCTCCTTCTTTTTCATGTACTTTCTAGATGAAATTTTTTTAGTGTTGCATTTGGAATACCACAGAGCCCCTCTTATGTGTCATGCTCCTCAGAGCCAGGTGGTGTCATCTTGAAGTGAGATCAAAGCACATCAGAAACCACTCCTACGTTTAGCGCTACTGTTGTCTAGTGGGTAGAGGACAGGGATGCTGCTAGACATCTTATAATGCACAGAAAAACCACTGCAACTAGGAATTATCTGTCCCCAAATGTCACTAGTGTCAAGATTGAGAAACCCTGGCCTAGGATATCCTGGTAGAGGTTCAGAAAAATAGATTATAGCTATGGTCTGGGATTAAGGCCATGAAAAGAAAATGGGACTGCTTACTTTGTCTATTGCAAAGATACCATTTAAGGTATCAAAAAGCCTCTCAGTGATTTGTGAGGAGCCAAGGCCAAGCCAATCACTCTAAGCCTCACAGGTACAGGCCCAGGTTTCACAACCTCAATCCTAATTACAGTTATTGACTAAGACAACATAAAATACAGTCTCCCAATGAACCGACATATAATCTGCCCTATTCTCTAAAGGCCAGCCCTAAAAATGGTTTCCAAAAAAACCCCAACAATGTTATCTTACAATTCAGGCACTACATGGAGCTTTTTCCTTGACTCCCACTATCAAGCTATTCTTCTTCTCCTTTCATGTCCTATATCATTTGGCTAAAAGACCATAAGTATATGTCCACAGCAAATACTCAGAGCTCCCATGAAAATCAACCTTAAAGGCAATAAAGGAAATAGGAGATGTGTAATTTTCCTTGTGATCTGTTTCTTATCTTGTGTTAGGATTTTAACACCCATGCTCACTGGCCATCTGGACACTGAAACACCTCTGCATGTTGAGGAACAAACTTGGAAATCACATGCCATGAAGGTTTGTACCTCTGAGCAGATGCAGTTCACACAGTAAACCAAGCCATATGGTTCCAGGTAGGGATGCCATCTCTCTCCCACTCTGTACCTCTTGTCTTGAAACATACAATATGTCTCTGAATCTGTGAGGAAGGAGATGAAGAACATGCCTGTTAGAAAGCACAACCAATTCACAAATCCAAAGGCAATCACAGGTTACATGTGTACATCAAGGAAAGAGGCATAAGGAATATTTACAGAACATCTACTATGGCCCTAAGTATACCTAAAATCTGCTTATTCATCTCTTTTCCCCTCTATCCCCCAAACTCCCGAAAACCACTGACATTTTTACTGCGTCTATAGTTTTGTCTTTTCAAGATGTCATATAGAGCCCAAGATGCAGTATAGGACATGCAATCTTTTTAGACTGGCTTCGTTCACTTAGCAATATGGCATTTAAGGTTTCTCCATGTCTTTTCATGTCTTGACATCTAATTTATTATACCATTGAGAAATATTCCATTGAATGGGTGTACAGCTTATTTATCAGTTCACCTATTGAAGGATATCTTGGTTGCTTCAAATTATTGGAAAATGTGAATAAAGTTACTATAAACATTTGTGTGAAGGTTTTAGTGTGGGCAGAAATTTTCAATTTATTTGGATAATACCTAGAGTATGGCTGATGGATTGAGTAGTAAGGCTATGTTTAGCTTTGAAATAAATTGCCAAACTGTCTTCCAAAGCAACTGTACCATTTTGCATTCTGACCAGTAATGAATGAAGGCTTCTGCTGCTCCACATTCTCACCAGTATTTGGTGTTTGGTGGCATATTTTCAGTATTAGCCATTCTAATAGGTGTGTACTGGTGTTTCATTTGTTGATTTAATTTGCAATCCCCTAATTACACATGATGTTGAGCATCATTTCATTTACTTATTTGACATCTTTATATCTTTTTTAGCTCTTCTACCCATTTATCGATTGGGTTGTTCATTTTCTTATTGTGGAGATTTAAGAGATTAAGAGGGGCTTTTTTTGGATACAAGCCCTTTATCAGATATATGTTTTTGCAAATATTTTCCTTCAGTTTGTGGCTTGTCTTTTCACTTTCTTAATAGTGTCTTTTGAGGAGCATAATTTTTTACTTTAAATGAAGTCAAATTTATCTTTTTTTTTCATGGAGCATGCTTTTTGTGTTAAATCTAAAAGCTCATTACCAAATCCAAGATAACCTAGATTTTCTCCTATTATATTCTAGAATTTTTATACTTTTGCAGTTACATTTAGGTCTTTGGCCCACTGAGTTATTATTTTTTTGAACGTTTTATGGTCAGTGTCTACATTCTCTTTTTCTTTCTTTTCTTTCTTTCTTTTTTTTTTTTTTTTGCATGCGGATGTCTAGTTGTTCCAGCATCATTTGTTGAAAAGATTACCCTTTTTCTAATTAATTGTCTTTGCTGATATTGTCAAAGATAAATTGAGTTTATATGTGTGGGTCTATTTGTGGGCTCTGCATTATGTTTCACTGATCCATTTATCTATTCCTTCAATACCACCACACTGTCTTGATTATTGTAGCTTTTTAGCAAGTCTTAAAGTTGGGTAGTGCCAGTCCTATGATTTTATTAGTCTTCAATACTGTGTTGGCAATTCTATGTCTTTTGACTTTCCATATAATTTTAGAATCACTCTGTTGATTTACACAAAGTAAATTGCCAGAGTTTTGTTTAGTATTGCATTGAATCTATAGATAAAACTGGGATGAGCTGGCATCTTAACAATATTGGGTCTTCCTATCCATTACATGGAATATCTTTCCATTTATTGAATCTCTTTCCTGAGAATTTTGTAGTTTTCCTCAAATAAACCTTGTACACATTTTGCTAGATTTATACCTAAATATTTTAAGGGTTTTAGGTGCTAATGTAAATGGCATCATGCTTTTAATTACAAATTCCCATTGTTCATTACTGGTATATAGGAAGGCAATTGACTTTTATGTATCACCTTTATCCTTCAATCTTGCTATAATCACTTATAATTTCAGGAGGGTTTTGTAATTGCTTTTTTTTTGGATATTTTACATATGCAATCATCTTATCTGTAAACAAAGGTAGTTTTATTTAATCCTTCAAAATATGTATATTTTATTTCCACTTCCCATTTTATTATATTAGCTAGGACTTCAAGTATGATGTTCAATTAGTGGGACATCATTGCCTTGTTCCCGATTTCAGGGGCTAATAATCTAGTTTCTGTCCATTAAGTATGATGTTAGCTGTATATTGTGGTAGATATTCTTTATGAAGTTAAATAAATTCTCTATTACTACTTTTCTGGATAGTGTTGGAGTCTGTCACATTCTTTTTCTGCATCTAGTGCTACAATCATGTGATTTTTCTTCCTTAGCATGTTGACGTGATGAATTACATTAATTAATTTTTTTAATGTTTAACCAGCCTTGTATACCTGGAATTAATCCTCCTTGGTTTTGGATTTTTTTTTTTACATTTCCTAATATTGTTTGAGGATTTTTGCATGAGAGATATTGTTCTCTAAAGATTTTTCTTATAATGTCTTTGCCTGGTTTTGGTATTAAGGTAATACCAAATAAGGTTAGTCTCATAGAATGAATTTGAGATTGTTCTTTCTGCTTCTATCTTCTGAAACAGATTGTAGAGTATTGGTATTATTTCTTCCTTAAATTCACCAGTTCACTATCTGGGCGTAGTGCTTTCTGTTTTGGACAGGTATTAATTATTGATTCAATTTACTTAATAGATATAAGCTGGTTAAGATTGTCTATCTTTTATTGTGTGAATTTTGGTAAGTTCATCTTCTAAAGCTTTGGTCCATTTCTTTTCTAAGTTATCAAATTTGTGGACATAGAATTGTTCATAATATGCCTTTATTGTCCTTTTGATGTCCACAAGATCAGTAATGATGGCTTTTCTTTCATTTCTGATATTAGTAATTTGTATCTTACCTCTTTTTTCTTAGTTAAAATAGATTAGAAGTTTATCTGTGTTATTAATCTCTTCAAAGAACCAGGATTTTTTTGTGTTTCATTGTTTTTTTTTTAATCTATTGCTTTCCAACATTTACTTTCATTTTTTTCTCCTTTAAATTTTATTTTCTTTTTTAAATTTTAAAATGTTTTTTTCAATTATACTTCACAAACATTATTATATTAATTTCAGGTGAACATTCCAGTGATTAGACATTATATAACTTACTAAGTGATCATCCTGATAGATCTCACACTCATCTGACACCATACACAATTATTAGAACATTATTATTTTAAATTTATCTTTATTATTAAAAGTATTACAGATTTCCCTCCCCCCACCATTGTTGCCCTCTACCCCACCTTTGACCCCACTCCAGAACTTCACCACACTGTTGTCTGTCCATGTGTTATGTATATATGCATATATGTTTTTTGGTTAATCTCGTCTCCCACCTCCCCCCTTCCCTCTGAAATTCCTCATAGAACAGGGGTGGGCAACCTTTTTGTGAGTGCGTGCCAAAACCAGCAAAATCTCTGGCTCAAAATTCTTCTCCGTGCCAACGCTAATTTTTTTAGAACATGTTACACCTACTTGATATCTCTTAAGTTGTACATATGTGAAGAACCTTGGAGAAATAATAAAATTCATTCGAGCAACAAAAACTCAGTATATGATGATGAAAAATACATTTATTTTTAAATGTATACATGTACACTGATAGTCCGACAGAAAACTTTATGACTCCGTTTGATATTATCAGTGGGACTTTTGCTTCTGCATCACTGATGACAGAGATTTTACATCAGGTTTATATTTTGTGAACTTCAGAGATATGCACAAGCTACTACTTTCATCCATCAGGCTACTCCTATTACGAGATTTAACAAAATTCATCACTGAGAACAAAGATTCACAAGCATATGTAGATGAAACCAAAACACTCGTCGGATCTAGGGAGGCAGGGAGAGTTAAGGCAGAGGCATAGAAATTGCTCTTCCCCTCTCTCGTCAATCCATGTCTATGGTCTTTAAGATAACTTGTTATGTAAAATTATTTATTTATCTAAGATGCACCTATACTGAATTTATCTGAAAAATAAAAAAGTTGATATTAAGAAAAAAATTGTAAATAAAAGATTATAAGAGAGGGTTTCACTTGCCAGCAAAAGTTACTGGCGTGCCATGTTTGGCACGCATGCCAGGGGTTGCCCACCCCTGTCATAGAATATTCTTGACTATATTCCCTATGCTGTACTTTACATCCCCATGACTAGTCTGTAAAAACCAATTTTTACTTCTTAATCCCTTCACCTTTTTCACCCATCCTCTCAACCCCCATCCCATCTGGCAACTGTCAAAATATTCTCTGTATCTATGGGTCTGTTTCCGTTCTGCTTGTTCATTTTGTTTTTTAGATTCAATTGTTGATAGATATGTATTTATTGCACTTTTGTTGTTCATATCTTTTATCTTCATTTTTTCTTCTTCATGAAGAAGACCCTTTCACATTTCCCATAATACTGGTTTGGTGGGAATGAAATCCTTTAGCTTTCTCTTGTCTGGGAAGTTCTTTATCTATCTTTGTATTCTAAATGATAGATTTTCCAGGTAGATTAGTCTTGGTTGTAGGGCCTTGCTTTTCATCACTTTAAATATTTATTGGCAATCCCTTCTGGCCTGCAAAGTTTCTTTTGAGAAATCAACTGACCATCTTATGGGAACTCCCTTGTAGGTAATTAACTGCTTTTCTCTTGCTGTTTTTAAGATTCTCTCTTTGTTTTTAACCTTTTGCATTTTAATTATGATATGTCTTGGTGTGGGCCTCTTTGTCTTCATATTGTGTGGGACTCTCTGTGCTTCCTGGACTTGTATGTCTACTTCCTTCACCAACTTAGGGATGTTTTCTGTCATTATTTTTTAAAATAGGTTTTCCATTTCTTGCTCTCTCTTCTTCTTCTTCTGGCACCCCCATGTTGTGAATGTTGGTATGCTTGAAATTGTCTCAGAGGCTCCTTACACTGTCCTCGTTTTTTCTTTTTTTTTTTCTTTTTGCTGTTCTGATTGAGTATTTTCTGCTTCCTTATATTTCAAATCTCTGATTTAATCCTCTGCTTCATCTACTCCACTGTTGATTCCCTGTAATGCATTCTTTATTTCAGTTAATATATTAGTTGCAAATCTGGTTTGATGCCAAGAGCAAGTGAGTGTAGCTTCCACCTACTCTGCAGCCATCCTGGGATCCTGAGGCTAAAACAGTTTTAACTGGAAGGAAAAACAGATAAATCCACTATTGTAGTTGGAGACTTTTATACTCCTCTTCATTTCTGACTGTTTCCTTTTTATGTTTTCTAGTTCCGCTTTTATGTTTCCTATCTTTTTGTTGAAGTTCTCACTAAGTTCATCTACTCTTCCCCTAAGTTCCTTGAGCATCCTTATAACCAGTGTTTTGAACTCTACATTTAGTAGATTGCTTGTCTCCATCTTGATTAGTTCTTTTTCTGAAGTTTTGTTCTGTTCTTTCTTTTGTTCTTTCATGTTACTTTGTCTCCTCATTTTGGAAGACTCCTTGTGTTTGTTTCTATGTATTAGGAAGAGCTGCTATGTCTCACAGGCTCAGGGGACTGGCTTTATGTCCTGCACTGTGGGCTGGGCCTCTGCAAAGCTGATCCTCCACAGTGATCAGAAATCTGTGGTTGGTGCTTTCAGCAAGTCCTTGCAGCTGAACCATCTGCGGTAAGTTCCTCCTGTTGATGCGCCAATAGCAATCAAGGCTCAACTATAAAATGAGGGTGCACATAGCCCTCACAAGGGGTATACCTTGAGTGCCAAGCATGGATGATCAAGGAGGCTGTGCCACTGCACCCTACAGCACATATGCTTTAAGTTTAAAAAATTTCTTTTGTTCTGCTTACTTTGAATTTGATTTTTTTTTTAGTTTCCTAAGGTGCAGCTTAGATTGTTGACATCAAATATTACTTTTTTCTATATAATAATCTATGTAATAAATTTCTCCTACATACTGTTTTCACTGTATCCCATGAATTTTGATAAGTTATATTTTCAAATTCAAAATATTTAAAAATTTATCTTGAGATTTATTTGACCTATGTGATATTTAGAAGTGTATTATTTACTCTCTAAATATTTGGGGGTTTTATAGGTATTTATCTGTTATTGATTTTTAGTTTAATTCCAGTGTGGTCTGAGAGCATACTTTGTATAATTTCTATTACCTTAAATTTTTTAAGATGTGTTTTATGATGCATGAATGTGGTCAATCTTGGTCATGTTCCTTGAGAGCTTTAGAGTAATGTTTAATCTGCTGTTGTTGGATGAAATAATTTATAGATACCAATTAGATCTGATTTATTGATGGTGCTTTTCAGTTTAATTATCTCCTTACTGATATGTGTTCTAAATCTCTTTATTACTAAAAGGACTATAAAAGTCTCCAACTACAATAGTGGATTTATCTGTTTCTCCTCCCAGTTAAAACTGTTTTAGCCTCAGGATCCCAAGATGGCTGCAGAGTAGGTAGAAGCTACACTCACCTGGTCTTGGTGTCAAACCAGATTTACAGCTAAATTATAGAATAATCAACCTGAATAACCAACTGAAGGCTAGCCAAACTGAAATGTTATAACCAAGGATTTACAAAAGAAGCGACACAGAGACATAGAAAGGGCTGGCCCTGCACACATATATGGCAGCTGAGAAGCTGGAGGACTATCTCAGCTGCAAAACTCCTTCCCCCCAGGAGCATGGGGTCTCAAACCCATCAAGGGACCCCAACCCAGAGCAACAGAGAAAGAAAGAGGAGCCCGCACAGTATCTAGTGGTGAAAATCAGTGGGGATTCAGTCTGCCTAGGAGAGAAGGGAGTTTTCTAGAGACCCAGATACCACCTTCCCAGAGTTGAGCACTCCTATTGTTGTTACAACACCAGCCTGGGGAGTGCAATGCCTGGTTTTCCAATTACCTGCAACACCACTCTGCCATGCTCAGGTCCTTCAAACAGGTGTGATGGCTACACCCAACAGGGAACTTTGGGTCTTTTTTTTTAAGAGAAGCTCTTCATAGAGATACAGACAGTGACGAAACTCTGTAGCTTTGGAAATGGAAACATTATTCCCCACCTTGAGCACATAGTCAGTGCCCCCCCCCCCCAACCTGTTGAATCATTTGGACTGCCCTACCATTCTGTGGCCCTTCCCTGTTGAGTTCAGTCATACAGAGGGTTTCAGAGTGCCATGCAGACCTGAGATTTTCAGAACACTATCTCTCGGAGAGGCTTTTGTCTAAGAATCAGTTGGACAGATTCTGGGTTGTGTGGCTACATCATAGGGGGTGCTACTATTTCCCCTGTGAGCTCAGTCCATGTTATCCCAGGAAAAGGAATAAGTTCCCACCCCACTCCTACAAGCCTGTTGGCACCACCACCAATGGAAGACTCTGGATCTGCCCCCCACCAGTCCTGCTGAGTTGAGTTTCATGGAGGGGAGGGAGGGATGCTCATAGCCAGGACATTTGAAGTGTATCCCTTGGAGACTATTGTCTGGGACTGGGATGAAGTTCTTGGCCCCCTCCTGCAGGCTTGGCAGGCACTACCCTCAACTCTTGAGCTGTCCCTCCCCCTGCCCCAGAGGCTCTGCCCTATTGAGCTTGCTCCTGCAGAGAGGACAGCTGGCTGCACCCAAACTGAACCTGCAGCATGCTCCTCCTAAGGGAGCTAGAGTTAGAGACATGGGCAGAGACTGAGTGGTTTGGCTCTGGAGTAGGGGTCACTTTCCCCTTATTGAGTGCCTGATCATGTGGCTCCTAAGTAGAAGACCCATTAGCCCCATCCTCCCTACCCCAGTAGCTCTGCACTACCAAGCTTGAAACCTGTGGAAGGGTCTGTGGGTCATTGTCAAACTGGGCCCATTCTACAGTCTTTCTTCAAAAGGCTATGGAGAAATAAAAGGCAACCTCAAGGGGAGACAGAATAGCTGACAGGAGGAGGTGGACCTCAAGTTGCTAAAGGTCCTTTTATAGATCTGCCTCCAGCTCTAGCTGGAAGAAACTGACCTTTATACACAGATTGGCCCCTCCCCCACACACCAAAACCCAGTAGACTCAGCCAAAAACAGTGAATAGCATGGTAGCTCCAGACAGATAGCCCAGGCCGATTATACACAATGTCTAACATCGAATTGTACCTGAACCCTGCCCAAGTGGACCCCGAACCAACACAACCAGTGGTGGGCTTCAGACCACACCAGAGGTTGACTGAAGTAGCCACACAAAGGCCACACCAAAATTAGAATTCTGGCAGGCACTAGACCCTGCTAGGAACAACTCCAATTTAGGGGGCAGCCTCAGCACAGTGATTCATACATGGTGATTGAGGTTTATCCTTATAGTCAGCCAGCATGAGGAGTTAAATCAACTCAATAAAGGGACAACAGCATTCAAGTCTCAACTACAACAGGAGGATGCACATAACTCACAAAAACATTCCTGGAGCACAGAGCTCAGGTGACCTAGAAGATTGTGCCACTGAGCCCAATAAGACACCAACATCATAAAGCCATCATGACAGGTGTGAGAGTCATAGACGATCTACCTAATATACAGAGATAAAATGTGGAGTCAAGGAAATATGCCCCAAATGAAAGAACAAGAGAAATACCCAGAAAAAGAATTAGATGAAATGAAAGCAACCAAGATACCAAATGCTGAGTTTAAAACAATGGTTACAACAATGCTCAAGGACCTTGGAAGAAGAATGGATGATCTCAATGAGAGCTTAAATGAAAATGTGGTAAGCATTAAGTAGCACATCTATACTAATAAAAGGGCAATATGCAAATTGGTCAGGATGCCCTCATGCAACGACCAAAGAGCAGGCTGCATTGGGCGACCAGGCCAGCGGGGGGAGGGGCAGTGAAGGGCAACCAGGCCAGCAGAGGGGGGAAGGGAGGGGTGACCAGGCTGGCAGTGGGGGCAGTTAGGGGCAATTAGGCTGGCAGGGGGTGCAGTTGGGGGCAACCAGGCTGGCAGGGGGGAAGTTAGAGACAACCAGGCCGGAAGGGGGGGGCAGTGAGGGGCGACCAAACAACCGAACAGCAGGCTATGTGGGGCAACCAGGCTGGCGGGGGAGGGCAGTTAGGGGTGACCAGGTTGGCAGGCGGGGGAGTTAAGGGTGATTAGGTCAGCAGGCAGAGGTGGTTAGGAGTGATCAGGCTGGCAGGCAGAGGCTGTTAGAGGCAATCAAGCAGGCAGTCAGGTGAGCGGTTTGGAGCCAGCAGTCCTGGATTGTGAGAGGGATGTCTGACTGCCAGTTTAGGTCCTATCCTGGCAGTGGGACATCCCTTGAGGGGTCCTGGATTGGAGAGGGTGCAGGCTAGGCTGAGGGAACTGCCCCAGCCCCATGCACGAATTTCATGCACCGGGCCTCTAGTAGAAACTATAAAAAATAACCAGTCAGAAAGGAAGAATACAATATCTGAAATGAATCAACAGCAGGTTATGTAAGGCAGAGGAATGAATCAGTAATTGAGAGAACAAGATAACAATAAGCATGCAAGTAGAGCATCAAAAAGAAGATAGATTTTTTTTTAAATGTGGAAAGTTCAAGAAAAGATCCCGAGAACAAAAGAACCAATTGAAGAAATAGTGGCTGAAAACTTTCCTAACCTGGTGAAGGAAAAAGTCACAAAACTTCTGAAAGCACAGAAAGTACTAATCAAGATGAACTCTAAGAGGCCCAAACTAAGACATATCATAATAAAAAAGGCAAAGGTTAAAGATAAATAGAGAATTGTAAAGGCAGCAAGAGAAAGACAGTTAGTTACCTACAAGGGAGCTCACATATGGCTGTCACCTGACTTTTTAACAGGAACACTTCAGAACAGAAGGGATTGGCATGTTATATTCAAAGTGATGAAAAGCAAGGACCTACAATCAATACTACTTTATCCAGCAAGGCTATCACTTAAAATTAAAGGTGAAATAAAAAGCTTCCCAGACAAAAAAATAAGCAAACCAATAAGAAGAGAGAGAGAGAGAGAGAGAGAGAGAGAGAGAGAGAGAGAAAGAAACAGAGAGAAAGGAACATAGGTATAGAGAATAAAATAGCAATAAATATGTTCCTATCAATACTAACCTTAAATGTAAATGGATTAAATGTTCCAATTAAAAAACATAGGGTAGTTGAATGGATAAGAAAGCATGACCCATATATATGATATCTACAAGAAACCCACATCAGAATAAAAGATACACACAGAAAGTAAAGGGATTGAAAAAAAACACAAAATTATTCTAAACAAATGGAAACAAAAAAATCTGAGGTAGCAATCCTTATATCAGACAAAATAAATTTCAAAACAAAGGCCATAAAAGAGACAAAGAAGGCTCTGGCAGGGTGTGGCTCAGTGGATAGAGCATCAGCCCACACATCCTGTATATAAAAAAGGTCTTGATGTATTTTAAGGGAGAGATAGGTGGCAATACAGTCATAAAGGGTAATTGTAACACTCCACTGACATCAACGGACAGATCTTAAAAAAAAATCAACAAGGCTGCAATGACCTTAAATGACACACTGAATTGGATGGATTTAATGGATATTTACATTACATTTTATCCCACAGCAACAGAATATACATTCTTCTCAATTACACATGAAACATTCTCTAAGGTAGATCACATGTGAGTACACAAAATAGGACTAAATAAATTCAGGAAGATTAAAATCACATCAAGCACCATCTCTGACCACAGTGATATGAAACTAGAAATCATCTACAATAAAAAAACTGAAAATCATTCAATCACATGGAGGCTAAATAGCATATTAAATAATGACTGGGTTAACAATGAGACCAAGAAAGAAATCAAAATTTATGAACAACATAAACTGATGAACAAAAACAGATCCAATGACAGAGAAGCATCAATCAGACAGTCAAACCTCAGAGGGAAGGTAAGGAAGGATGGGGGTAAGGGAAAGAGATCAACCAAAGAACTTGTATGCATGCCTATAAGCCTAACCAATGGTCACAGACATCAGGGGGGTGAGGGAATGAGTGAGGGGGTGGGGGGCAATGGGGGGATAAGGACACATATGTGATATCTTAATCAATAAATAAAAAAAGAAAAAAATAATTTTTTTTCAAAAACAACAACAAAAAACTGTTACATCTATACAATGGAATACTATGCTGCTATAAAAAAGCAAGAACTCTTACCATTTGCAACAGCATGGATAGACCTGGAGAGCATCTATGCTAAATGAAATAAGCCAGTCAGAGAAAGATAAATACCACATGATCTCAGTCATTTGTGGAATATAATGAACAACATAAACTGATAAACAAAAATAGATCCAGAGACAGAGAAGCATCAAACAGATCGTCAAACCTCAGAGGGAAGATGGGGTGTGGGGGGGACGGGGGGTTAGAGATCAGCCAAAGGTCTTGTATGCCTGCATATAAGCATAACCAATGGACACTGACACTAGGGGTGTGAGGGCATGTGCTGGGGGGTGGGGGTGGCTGGGGAGACGTCAATGAGGGAAAAAGAAGACACATAACACTATATGTAATACTTCAAACAATAAAGAATTTTAAAAATAAAATAAAATATGGTGGCCTCTCAGGTGTGGCTCAGTGGTTGAATGTTGACTTATGGACTAGGAAGCCATGGTTAGATTCCCAATCAGAACACATGTCTGGGTTGTGGGCTCTATCTTCAGTAGGGGGTGTGCAGGAAGCAGCCAATCTATGATTCTCTCTCATCATTGATATTTCTATCTCTCCTTCCCTCTCCCTTCCTCTCTTAAATCAATAAAAATATATTAAAAACTAGAGGACCGGTGCATGAAATTGTGCACAGGTGGGGTCCCTCGGGTTGGCCTGCAGAGATTGGGCCCCAGCTCATGCCCCTAGCTCTGCAGCCCTGCAGCCCCAGCTTGTGCCTTCATCTTTGCAGCCCCGCAGCCCCGCCTGGCACCCCGCCTTGGCCTGGTGCTGCCCCCTCACCTGCTCCACCATCCCGCCTGTGGGCCAATGGCTCAGGGCCAGGCCTTCTGCCTGGCTTTCTCAGTGCCTGCGAGCTGGGTGGCAGTCCCGCCCCCCACCGCCGCTGCTGGTTGCAGTCTGCAGGGTAATTGGGCCTCTGCTCGCACCCGCCTTGGCCTGGCACTGCCATGTCACCTGCTCCTCCATCCCACTGTGGTCCCACTCTCGCCGGGGCCCTTTAGGGCCGACAGCGCCTCCCTTGCCACCCACTACCAGCACCATGTCATCAACACCCACCATGTTCTTCGCCGCCCACTGGTGGTCAGCACACGTCATAGAGAGCAGTTGAACTCCTGGTTGAATGACCATCCGAGGGGACAATTTGCATATTAGGCTTTTACTATATAGGATTAAAAATAATAAAATATAGTGGGTTTCTTGTAGACCACATATAGTCAGGTCTTGTTTTTAATCCACCATTATACACTGTCTTATAATTGGTGTGTATAGATAATGTACTTTTAAAGTAACTATTGATGCAGCTGAATTAATATTGACCACATTTGTAATTATTTTCTATTCATTGATTTTTATTTCTTGTGTGTGTGTGTGTGTGTGTGTGTGTGTACTTTTTTCTTGCAAGACTGGTGACAAATTTCTTATGTTTGAGAAAATCTATCTTTTATTCACTTTTGAAGGATAGTTTCACTGTATACAGAATTCTAGGTTGGTGGGATTTTTCTTTTAACAATTTAAGTATTTCTATTCTCTTTCTGCTTGTGTGGTTTCTGAAGAGAAATCAGATGTATTTTTTTAAAGTATATTTATTATTGAAAGTACTACAGATGTCCTGTTTTTCCCCCATTCACCCACTGCTCCCCACTCCCACTCTTCCCCAGACCTTCACCACACTATTGTCTGTGTCCATGGGTTATGCATATATGCATATAAGTTCTATGGTGCTCTCTTCCTGCCCCCTCTTCCCTCTGAAAATCTTAAGTCTGTTGCATGCTTTCATGTCTCTGGATCTATTTTTTGTCAGTTTCTTTTGTTCATTAGATTCCACATATGAGTGAGATCATGTGGTAATTGTCTTTCTGGCTTATTTAGCTTAGCATAATACTCTCCAGGTCCCTCCATGTTGTCTCAAAGGGTAAGAGATCCTTCTTTTTAACAGCTGCATAGTATTCCATTGTGTAAATGTATCACAGCTTTTATATCCACTCATATACTGATGGGCACTTGGGCTGTTTCCAGATCTTGTCTATTGTAATTAATGCTGCTATGATCATAGAGGTTTATATTTTCTTTCTGATTGGTGTTTCAGGCTTCTTATGATATATTCCTAGAAGTAGAATCATTAGGTCCAATGGCAGTTTCATTTTTAATTTTTTGAGGAAAATGCACACTCTTTTCCATACTCCTTTTGCCATCTACATTCCTACCAGCAGTGTACTAGGGTTCTTTTTTCAAATGTAATTTTTATCCTTGTTTCTCTATAGGTAATGTATTTTTCCTCTGACTCCTTTCAAGATGTTCTTTATGTCTTCGATTTTCTGCAGTTTGAATATGCTATGCCTGAGTGAAGAATTTGTCATATCTATCCTGTGGTGTGTTCTCTGAGCTTCCTCAGTGTTTTAGTGTACCATTAATTTTGGAAAATTCTCAACCCATTATTAATTCAAATATTTAATTTGTTTCTTCCAGCTTTTCCATTTCTAGTATTTCTATTACATATATGTTGACCCTTTTGTAATTTTCCCATAGTTATTTGATATTCTGTTGCACTTTCTTAACTTTTTTTCCTTTTTATTTCAGTTTGGGAAGTTTCTATTATACTTTCAGCTCACAGATTATTTCCTTGATCACACCCAGTTTATTGATGAGCCCATCAAAGGCATTTTTAATTTCTCATTTTAATTTCTCCATTTTCTTTCTTAGAGTTTCCTTATACCTGTTTACATTATCCACTTTTTCCATTAATATGATTAGCATATAAATCATAGTTATTTTAAATTTCCAGTATAAAAATTCAAAAATATCTGCCATATCTGAGTCAGGTACTGATGCTTGATTTGTTTCTTCATACTGTGGCTTTTTTGTGTGTGGGGGGATCCTTTTATCATGTCTTTTAATTTTTTGTTGAAATTTGGACATAATGTATTGGGTAAAAAGAACTAAAATAAATAGTGTGATTTTTTATGTTACTCTAGCTAGAAGTTAGTCTAATTTTACTGTTTCCTGTAGCTGTAGTGTCAGAAGCTAAAAATTGCTCTAATTGTTAGAGTAGGCAACTAGAAAGATATGAACTGGGAGAAGCATTTGGGGTTTGGAGGGGTTTGGGTCTGTTGCATGATTTCATGTCTCTGGATCTATTTTTTGTCAGTTTATGTTGTTCATTATATTTCACATATGAATGAGATCATATGGTGTTTATCTTTCTCCAACTGGCTTATTTTACTTAGCATAATGCTCTCCAGTTCCATCCATGCTATAGCAAATGGTAAAAGTTACTTCTTTTTTATAGCAGCGTAGTATTCCATTGTGTAGCTATACCACAGTTTTTTAATCCACTCATCTGCTGGTGGGCACTTAGGCTGTTTCCAAATCTTAGCTATTGTAAATTGTGCTTCTATGATCATAGGGATGCATATGTCCTTTCTGATTGGTGTTTCTGATTTCTTGGGATATATTCCTATAAGTGAGATTACTGGGTCGAATGGGAGTTCCATTTTTAACTTTTTGAGGAAACTCCATACTGTTTTCCACAGTGGCTGCACCAGTCGGTATTCTCACCAGCAGTGCATGAGGGTTTCTTTTTCTCCACATCCTCCCCAGCACTTGTCATTTGTTGATTTGTTGATGATAGCCATTCTGACAGGTGTGAGATGGTACCTCATTGTTGTTTTGATTTGCATCTCTTGGATGATTAGTGACTTTGAACATGTTTTCATGTGTTTCTTGGCCTTCTATATTTCCTCTTTCAAAAAGTGTCTATTTAGTTCCTTTGTCCATTTTTTTATTGGATTGTTTATCTTTTTTGTTAAGTTGTATGAGTTCCCTGTAAATGTTGGAGATTGAACCCTTATTGGAGATAACATTGGCAAATATGTTCTCCCATGCAGTGGGCTTTCTTGTTGTTTTATTGATGGTTTCTTTTTGCTGTGCAGAAGCTTTTTATTTTGATGCCATCCCATTTGTTTATTTTCTCCTTAGTTTCCAATGCCCTAGGAGCTGTACCGGTAAAGATATTGCTACGACATATATCTATGGTTTCTTCTAAGATTTTTATGGTTTCCCATATTATGTTTAAGTCCTTTATCCATTTTGAGTTTATTTTTATGTATGGTGTAAGTTGGTGGCCTAGTTTCATTTTTTTTGCATGTATCTGTCCAATTTTCCCAACACCATTTATTGAAGAGACTGTCTTGACTCCATTGTATGCTCTTGCCTCCTTTGTCAAATATTAATTGAGCATAATGGTTTGGGTTGATTTCTGGGTTCTCTGTTCTGTTCCACTGGTCTATATGTCTGTTCTTGTGCCAGTACCAGTCAGTTTTGGGAACAGTGGCTTTGTAATATAGCTTGATATCTGGTATTGTGATCCCTCCAGGTTTGTTCTTCTTTCTTAGGATTGCTGCAGCTATTCAGGGTCTTTTTTATTCCATATGAATTTTTGGAGCATTTGTTCTAGGTCTGTGAAATATGCCGTTGGTATTTTAATTGGGATTGCATTGACTCTATAAATTGCTTTGAGTAGTATGGACATTTTAATGATGTTTATTCTACCAATCCATGAACACAGTATATTTTTAAGAATATACCTGTTCCTTTTCCAGCAATTAGTCAATTACTTTTTAAGTGCTCCTATCAGGATACAGCAGATGTGACTGCATTTGCCTGTCCTTTCAGTTTTCAGAATAAAAAGCACAGGGCATTTAGTCCTGTAACCTTGACTTTATGATTGATTTAAAAGGAGTTAATAATCACTTACTTCAGCTTTTTTTGTGTGACAATGGGAGTGACAACTTCTAAGCTCTTTACATGTCTTACCAGAAACTCAAAGCTCTTTCCAGTCTTTTTCTATACATTATGTGTATAACAATGTTAACAATAATGGCATTACCATTATTGTTAACATTGTTATATTAATCTACATTTCTGGGCTAAGAGCATATGCTCAAAGCCATTCATTAATTGAAAGAACTCAAAGTCAAATTACTTATTAGGAAGAAATGGCTTGTTTTCCTTTTTCTTTTCTTTTTTCTCAACCTTCAGGGAGAACCCTGCACTGAAATGTCGTCTTGTTTTTCAATCAAGTTTTAGCAATACAATATTCTTGGTACAAAAACAAGCTAGATTTATGATGCTCTGCAATATTCCAGAATGAAGTAAGAAATATTTTAATAATATCAGCATCTTTAACTGATGATAGATGATGATGAATTTCTGAAAATTAACATCTACTTGAGGCACCTTTTGCTACCTTCCACGTGTGTGAGAGGAGAGTGACAGTTTCTCTACAATCAATTTGTAATCTCACACTCAAACACCTAAATGATTTGCATTCACATATGCAACTCATCTAGACATTTCAGAAAGAACCTAAGTATACCCTTACAAGCAAATCCATGAAGAGGGCTATTTAAGTAGCATTTTTATGTTAGTATATTTAGTTCTACTTGTATGGTTCTACAGCCACTAAAATATGAATGGAGGTAAGCTAGTAGTTATTTTGTCCATTTAAATCACACTGCAAAATTAGGTAAAACCTGTGTATTATGCATTTTATTCTGGATTCTTTTGCTTGCTTGGATTAGCTCACTCAGAGTTGACATCAGATATATCTACTTAAAATATGAATTTGAATGAGCTTTCATTATCAGCTATGTAATCTTCTTGATTGGGTGATTTGCCCCTTTCATATTTGATGAAAAAAAGGGGGATAATAAAAGATAAAACCTCTGACACACTAAGCAAGCACTAAAATAAAACAAGCTATTAAAGTGTGGGTTTCAAGTGCATTTATACATTTTAAAAAACTCATATCCCACAGAAACAGACTCATAGATACAGAGAATAGACTGATGGTTGCCTGAGGGGAGGGTATTGGGAACTGGGTAAAAAGGTGAAGGGATTGAGAAGTAAAGATTGGTAGTTACCAAATAGTCATGGGGATATAAAAAGTACAGCATAGGGAATATTATCAATAATATCTAATCTAATAAAAGACAAATAGGGTAATTAACCATACCTCTGATACGCTTCCCATTGGCTAATCAGGGTGATATGCAAATTAACTGCCAACAAAGATGGCGGTTAACCATCAACAAAGATGGCAGTTAATTTGCATACATAGGCGCCAAGCAATGAATCAAAGCCTGCTGGCCCGGGACAGGAGCAGCGAGGGAAGACAGGCGAGGCGAGTGAAGAGCAAAGAGGGGGGCCCATGCGCCAAGGGCCGGGGAGCTTCTTAGCTAAGCGCCCCGGCCCGCAAAGCCCGCCCCCAGAAGCCTCAGCAGCCAGTCTTGCCTTGAGGCCTGGGATCCGCCCATCAGCGGGTCCAGGCTGCAAGGCAAGGTCCGCCCCCAGAAGCCTCAGCAGCGGGTCTTGCCTTGGGGCCAGGGATCCGCCCATCAGCGGGTCTAGCCTGCAAGGCAAGGCCCGCCCCCAGAAGCCCCAGCAGCAGGTCTTGCCTTGCAGCCTTGGAACCACCCATCAGTGGGTCCAGGGCAGCAAGGCAAGGCCCTCCCCCAGAAGCCCCAGCTACTTTAAAAATAGAAGGATCTCCTTTTGAACCAATCTGTTTAGATTCATGATTAGTAAAACAGTATGGAACTAATGAAATACAGTGTTAGAAATTAGGAAGTGTGACACTGATGGTTCTGGGCATGTGAAGGGTGAGGGACAGAAGGGTACACACGGTCTTCCCTTCAGTTCTGCTGGAGAGATGAGCTCTGAGGGCCGGAGCTGTTCCATGCCCAGAGGAGGTGGGTGTGGTCAGTGGCTCTGTTTCAGAACTTCTTGCCAAGCAGAGACCTTACCTGACCCACAGGAACCTTTTTACTTCAGAAAACAGGAACAGCCAGTTCCCAATGGGCATGGGAAAACCAGTGTCCCCTCCTGTGCACTGTGTCCTGATGGGGTGACGGGGGAGGTGGGTGAGGGGAGCAGTGCAGAGTTGTTAGGCAGCTGGAGTGGGAGTGGAAAGGCCAGGAAATGTCCACTGTCCTGGCTGTGCCCACGGCCTGGGCTGCTCCTCCAGGCCCTGGCTGAGGGATTAGGGCTGATTCTCTCGGGAAGGGAATATTCCATGGGTGAAAGATTTACAGGCTCAGGGTGGGCCGTGTGTTAGTTTGGGGCAAATCCCTCAGCATTCCTGCTGCCAAGCCCTCAAAGGAATGAGGCAGAGGCACCCCTCACCCCCAAGACCCCTTCGTGGACATTTTAGCATCTACGTGATTTTTAATCCCTTCAGGGAGACTTTCTATCCTGCAGTCCCATCCCACCCCACTGTTGCTGTTTGTCTGCCAGCTGGGTCGAGCATCAAGGGGAAAAGGGGTTAATATTCACTGAAAGACTACTGATCCTACCGGGAAACCAACCTATTTACTGTACTGTTGTAAATATCATACCCTTTATATCCTGTATATTGGCTTCTTTTAAATAAATTGAAATGTCTTAGAAAAAAAGAAAGAAAAAAAAAGGCAAGGTAGCATGGGACCCAGAAGACCCAGAAGCCGCCTGATATGGTAGTAACTCTATCAGTAAGCACTCTGAAAGTCAGTGGCATAAATGCACCAATTAAAGGACAGATTATGAGGGTGAATCAAAAACAAAACCCACTTTAAATATAAAGACACATATAGATTAAAAGTAAATGAATTAAGCTGCAGCCTGTTTTGCTCAGTGGATAGAGCATTAGCCTGTGGACTGAAGGGTCCCAGGTTCAATTCCAGTCAAGGGCATGTACCTCAGTTGCTGGCTTGATCCCCAGTTCCTATCAAAGCATGTGCAGGAGGCAACCAATCAATGTGTCTCTCCCTTTCCCTTCACTCTCTCTAAAATTCAATGGAAAAATATCCTTGGGTGAAGATTAACAAAAACAAAGTAAATGGATTAAGTAACATTAAAGAGATTATAAGAAAAATATATTCCAAATTCTGTTAGTTGTATAATGGTTATGTTTAAATTATTAACACCTAAGAAATTGGGTGAAGGGTACATATAATATGCTATAGTATTTTATAGTTTTTTAGATGTATGAGATTATTTCAAATTAAAATATTAAAAAATTAAAAATTAATAAAATATTAATTGAAATGTATCTGCATTACATGAAAAATCTCCTAATTGCTTCTAGCATAATTTATTAAATTGCGCTAAAATTTACAAGGGTTCAATTAAAAGATATCTTAATTCTAAATGATATAATAGAAAATATATAATAGTGCAGTTATAAGCACTTATCTGAAAATACAAATTTAAAGAAGTGAATTTAAAGAAGGGATTAGCCAAAGAAAATATATGCACAACCCATGGACACAGACAACAGTATGGTGATGGCCAGAGAGAAGTGGGGGGCAAGAGCTGGGTAGAGGGGGCAAAAGGGGGGAAATAGGGACATCCTATATAAAAATAATAAAAGGCTAATATGCACATTGACTGAACGGCAGAATGACCGGTTGCTATGATGCACACTGGCCACCAGGGGGCAGATGCTCAATGCAGGAGCTGCCCCCTGGTGGTCAGTGCACTTCCATATGGGGAGTGCTGCTCAGCCAGAAGCTGGCTCATGGCTGGCCAGCACAGAGGTGGTGGCAGGAGCCTCTCCCACCTCAGTGGCAGCACTAAGAATGTCCAACTAACGTTTTAGACCTGATCCCTTGGGGGCCTAAGCCTTTAGTCGGACATCTCCGAGGGCTCCCTGGCTGCTAGAAGGATGTCTGACTGCAAGCTTAGGCCTGATCCCCTGGGGAGTGGGCCTAAGTCGACAGGTGGACATCCCCCAGGGGTCCTGGACTGTGAATGGGCGCAGGCTGGGCTGAGGGACCCCCCCCCCCGAGTGCACAAATTTTTGTGCACCAGGCCTCTAGTATATATATAAAAGGCTAAGTGACTGACCATGCGTATGTCCGACTATCCGACCAACCAACCAGCCAGTACATATGACGTGCACTGGCAATTTAAAAATAAATGTTGACTTGCACGTGCACAATACATATAAAGCTCTCACTAGGGCCAATCACATGTGTGTTTTAATTTTATAATACTATCCTATCTAATAATAGAGAAACATGGTAATTAGCCGTACCTCCGCTACCCTTCCCATTGGCTAATCAGGGCGATATGCAAATTAACTGCCAACCAAGATGGCGGCTGGCGGCCAGGCAGCTTGAAGCGAACAGGAGGCTTGCTTGCTTCAGTGACGGAGGAAGCCAACGTTCCCCGCCTACCGCTGCCGGCCTCTGACCTTGCAGTTTGAAACATTGTTACAAATATAGAAGCTAAACAAAACCCCAGAAACCTGCTTTCAGCCAGCCGGGATCTCAGAGCTGGAGTTGAAACAGTGTTTCAATTATAGAACCCAAACAAACCAGATACCTACTTTCAGCAGCCGAGGCCTCAGAGCTGGAGCCAAGCCTCAGAGCTAAAGCTGGCCCAGAATTTAAAAAAAAAGAAAAAAAGGAGCGGTTGGGAGCTTCAGTCACCCACCAGCCTGAAAACGGCCCTCAGCCCCTCACCCAGACTGGCCAGGCACCCCAATGGGGACCCCCATTCTGAAGGGGGTGTGACCAGATGCAAACAGCCATCATCCTCTCATCCAGGCTGGCCAGGCACCCCGGTTGGGACCCCCACCCTGATCCGGGACACCCTTCAGGGCAAACCAGCCGGCCCCCACCCGTGCACCAGGCCTCTATCCTATATAGTAAAAGGGTAATATGCCTCCCGGCACCGGGATCAGTGTGACAGGGGGCAGCGACAAAACCCCCTGATCGCCCTGCGGCTCTGTGTGTGACAGGGGGCAGGGCCACAACCTCCCTATCCGCCCTGCTCTGTTTGTGACAGGGTGCGGCGCCCCAACCCCCTGATCAGCCATGCTCTGTGCCTGATAGGGGGGAGCTCCCCAACCCCCTGATCGCCCTGCGGCTCTGTGTGTGACAGGGTGCAGCGCCCTAACCCCCTGATCAGCCCTCCTGACAGGGTGTGGCGCCCCAACCCCCCCACCCCACGCGCCCTGCTCTGTGTGTGACGGGGTAGAGCCATAACCTCCCCATCGGCGCTGCGGTGAGTGTGACAGTTGCAGTGACCCCATCCCCCTGATTGTCCCTGCTCTGTGGGTGATAGAGGGCGGTCCCCCAACCCCCTGATCCGCCCTGCTCTGTGTGTGACAGGGGGCGGTGCCCCAACTCCCCTATCGGCCCTACTCTGTGCATGACAGAGAGGAGCTCCTCAACCCCCTGATGGGCCCTGCTCTGTGTGTGACAGGGGGGAGCTCCCCAACCCCCCTGATCGACCCTGCTCTGTGCGTTACAGGGGATGGGAGCCCCACACCACCTGATGTGCCCTGCTCTGTGAGTGACAGGAAGCCCCTGATCAGACCTGCTCTGTGCATGACAGGGGGTGGTGCCGCAACCTCCCCATCTACCCTGCCTTGAGTGTGACAGGGGGCGGTGCCCCAACCCCCAATCAGCTCTACCCTGAGCATGACTAGGGGTGGCATCGCAACCTCCCGATCCGCCCTGCTCTGTGCATGACAGGGGGTGGCGCCGCAACTCCCCAATCGGCCCTGCTCTGAGCCTGAACAGGGGCTGCACCTAGGGATTGGGCCTGCCCTCTGCCACCAGGGAGCAGGCCTAAGCCAGCAGGTCATTATCTCCCGAGGGGTCCCAGACTGCGAGAGGGCACAGGCCGGGCTGAGGGACACCCCCTCCCCCCTGAGTGCACAAATTTTTGTGCACCGGGCCTCTAGTATTATATATACTATTTTAACATGTTTAACATATAATTTTTTGCAGTAATGTAATTACTGCATGCATCTTTCTTCTAATTAATTTCCTTTCAATGTGCATGAATCTGTGCACCAGGCCACTATCTATATCCTATCTAATAATAGACAAACATGGTAATTAACCGTACCTCCGACACACTTCCCATTGGCTAATCAGGGCGATATGCAAATTAACTGCCAACCAAGATGGCGGCCGGCAGCCAGGCAGCTGAAGCAAACAGGAGGCTTGCTTGCTCCAGTGAAGGAGGAAGCCAAGGTTCCTCGCCTGCCGCTGCTGGGCTCTGAGCTGCACTCTAAGAAACAATGTTGCAATTATAGAAGCTAAACAAACCCTATGCTTTCAGCCAGCCTGCCCAGCTGGAGTTGCAACAGAGTTTCAATTATAGAACCCAAACAAACCCAGATACCTGCTTTCAGCAGCCGAGGTCTCAGAGCTGGAGCCGAGCCTCAGAGCTAAAGTTGGCTCTCAGTTCCAGTGACAGCCATAGAAGGTAAATAAATCCCAGAATTATAAAATAAAAAGAAAAGGAGAGGTTGGGAGCTTCAGTCACCTGCCAGCCTGAAAACGGCCTTCAGCCCCTCACCCAGATTGGCCAGGCACCCCAGTGGGGACCCCCACCCTGAAGGGGGTGTGACCAGCTGCAAACAGCCATCATCCCCTCATCTAGGCTGGCCAGGCACCCAAGCGGGACCCTCACCCTGATCCAGCACACCCTTCAGGGCAAACCAGCCGGCCCCCACCCATGCACCAGGCCTCTATCCTATATAGTAAAAGGGTAATATGCCTCCCAGCACCGGGATCAGCGGAGCCACGAGGCCTCCCAAACCCGGGATCAGCGGAGCCACGAAGCCTCACGCCCCAGGATCAGCGGAGCAGTGAGGCCTTCTGGCACTGGGATCAGCGGAGCCACGAGGCCTGCTGGCACCAGGGTCAGCGGAGCCTCCCAGCACCGGGATCAGCGAAGCAGCGAGGCCTCTTAGCACTGGATCAGCAGAGCAGCGAGGCCTCCTAACACCGGGATCTGCTGAGCAGCAAGGCCTCACTGCCCCAGTTGTCATGAGAGCCGCGAGACTTCCCAGCACCGGGATCAGCAGAGCCGCGTGGCCTCTCTGGCCCCTGGAGCAGCGTGACAGGGGGCAGCACCCAAACCCCCTCGTCCCCCTGCAGCTCTGTGTGTGACAGGGGGCAGCGCCACAACCTCCCTATCGGCCCTGCTCTGTTCGTGACAGGGGAAGGCACCCCAACCCCCTGATCGGCCCTGCTCTGTGCCTGATAGGGGGGAGCTCCCCAAACCCCTGATCGGCCCTGCTCTGTGTGTGACAGGGTGCGGCACCCCAACCCCCCCATGGGCCCTGCTCTGTGTGTGACGGGGTGGAGCCGCAACCTCCCCATTGGCCCTGCCCTGAGTGTGACGGGGGAGTGCCCCAACCCTCTGATCGGCCCTGCTCTGTGGGTGACAGGGGGCTGCGCCCCAAGCCCCTGATCCGCCCTGCTCTGTGTGTGACAGGGGGCGGTGCCCCAACTCCCCTATCAGCCCTACTCTGTGCATGACAGGGGGGAGCTCCCCAACCCCCTGATCGGCCCTGCTCTGTGTGTGACAGTGTACGGAGCCCCAAACACCCCTGATGGGCCCTGCTCTGTGCATGACAGGGGGTGGTGCCGCAACCTCCCCATCGACCCTGCCTTGAGCTTGACTGGGGGTGGCATCGCAACCTCCCAATCCGCCCTGCTCTGTGCATGACAGGGGGCGGCGCCCCAACTCCCCAATTGGCCCTGCTCTGAGCCCGACCAGGGGCTGCACCTAGGGATTGGGCCTGCCCTCTGCCACCCGGGAGTGGGCCTAAGCCAGCAGGTCGTTATCTCCCGAGGGGTCCCAGACTGTGAGAGGGCACAAGTGGGGTTGAGGGACACCCCCTCCCCCCCGCCAGTGCACAAATTTTTGTGCACCGGGCCTCTAGTATATATATAAAATTCTAAGTGACTGACCAACCGGCCAGTACATATGACATGCACTGGCAATTTAAAAATGAACATCAACTCGCACATGTGTGATACATATAAAACTCTTGCTGGCACCAATCGCACACATGTGTTTTGATCTGTCATTGTCAATCATGAATTTGGTTAACACTTCTATTATAAAGGGCGAATTGCGATATTAAAATATTTCTTCTAATTAATTTCCTTTCAATGTGCACGAATCCATGCACCAGGCCACTAGTATTGTAATAACTATGTATGGTGCTAGGTGGGTACTGAAAATATCTGAGGGGACACTTTGTAAGGTACATAACTGTCTAACTACTTTGCTGTACACCTGAAACTAATACAAAATAATATTGAATGTAAACTGTAATAAAAATGAAAATACATAAAAGTAAACAAATTTCTGTTAAAGATTCTAATTTGCAGGGAAGTCTGTTTCCAAAGGAATAGTATATACTGATGCCACAAAGAAGGTATTCTTTATATCTCTTTTAAGTTATTTGCTATCTTTTCTCTGAAATATCCTTAAGGCAAATTATTTCATATGTAATATTCAATAGATCCTTTCAATTTATCTGAACTCACCATTATCCACAGATAATCTGAATACTTGTTTCAGCCAACAGATTTCCATTTCCCTTAAATTCAGCCTCTAAGAGTATTGTTAGACAAAGTGTGAAAACTGAATGATCTGAATTTTCCAGCTCCAAATTTAGCTCAAAGGCTACAAGGTAGATGATAAGTGTAGACAGCAGCCAGGGAACCAGGTCCTGAACAACATAGAGCTAAATAAGAATAGTGATAACAATAATAAAAACAACTAATATTTGTTGAACACTTCATATAAGTCAGACTCTGTTCTAAAGGTTTTACATAAATGAATTCACTAAATTCTTTCACAACAACCCTACAAGGTAGGTTTCATCCTTAGCCCCATTTTATATATCAGGAATCTGAGGTACATGGTGGTTTGGTAACTTGCCCAAGTTGACATGACTAGTCAAAATACAGATCTTGGATTCAAACCTAAGTAGTTCAGTTTCAGAACCAACAGCTACTACCATTGCAGAATTCTGCCTTTCCTGCTACATAGTTGTAAGGTGCAGCTTACCCATTTTTAGAACTTGGAAAATAAAGGGCTTCCACACATTTTTGCCTAATCTTTTGTCAAGCTACCTCTCTACTCTACCTTTGAAACACAGCTTTGATCACCATTTAAAGATGCAGATGTAGTGAAGTCAAGTCATACTCAAATAGACTATATAAAATGGTACAGCTGAAAGACTTTATTTTGATTTATTTTGTTATCTAAGGCAGTGATAAGGCATAAAGTATAAAATAGTACCCATTCTGTCAGAGGGTTTAAAATCTAGTTGGGAAGATAGATTATCCCAGCTAAAAGCTCTTTTTTTATTCTCTTTAAAACTAACAGCACTTTCCTCATAATACTCACATGGCATTTATTTCATATTATAGGACAAGTGCCTTGCAAACTCCACTTCCTGAGGATGAAAATATCTTACTTAGGCACAAACTTCTTATAGAAACTTGACCCTAAATACAAAAATAATGGTCTTTTATCAAGTATATTGGTCCTAATATTTTAACAATATGGGATTTGGCCTATTATGCCCCAGACAGAAATCTACAAACTCCTGGAAGGAGCAAATTCAGACAGACAAGGAGCTGATCAGTACATGATTGGTGCTATTAAACAATGCTTCTTCAATTACTGACTGTTTTTTAAGTAAACACTATAATCTTTAAGACATGGTTTACTATGGTTTTGCAAGTTTGAGTGACTAATTTCACCATGCATATACTGCACAATTGTCAATTTTCAGAAACTATGATAAAATCAATTTCAGCACATGCTTGCTTATAAGTCAGAACTTTTTAAAAAATTCTCACCCCAGGATCTGTTTTTCATTGATTCTAGAGAAATAGGTAGAGAGAGGAAGGAAAGGAGGGAGGGGAGGAGGGCGGGGAAGGAGGGAGGGAGGGAGGGAGAGAGAGAGAGAGAGAGAGAGAGAGAGAGAGAGAGAGACCACTTGGTTGCCTCCATACACGCATCTCAACTGGGGATTGAACCCACAATCTGGGTATGCAATAGAACCCTCGACCCTTCAGTGCACAGGATGACACTCTAACCAACTAAGCCACACTGACCAGAGCATAAGTCTGAACTTTTAAAAAGTTCTTGGCATCACCTAAGGAAGAATTTAATGAGTTACACAGCATAATTGACCACAGCAAAAGTTCCAGTATATGGTGTTGCTCAAGAAGTACAAGTGAGGTGATTTCATTGAAACAATGATGCCTCATCAACTTCTAGAAGATACAGGCAACAAAAGTAAGTTATCATTTTCCAATGACTGAGGCATGCCAGCTGAAGAATGCATAACTCACCACTAACTAATAGTATCTGTGAGTAGAACATGGTCCCAATAAAATTCTGACTAACATTTGAGATGGACCTTCAACCTGCATCATTTCAAATGGTTCAACTAGTCTTAATTAAAAGTGGCAACCCCTGACTTTAGGGGCCACTGTTAACAAAAGCAATGATGACAAAAAGTAAATAATAGAGATGTGCCACTATGCCATCAATGTTTTGTCCAATCATTGCTGTCTAGCACCCAGGATTAGGCTAAAAGGCCAATAACTTCATCACCAGTCTAAAAGCAAGATAAAATTCCCATGAACTGTTTTTGAGAAGAGCTATTATTGCAGACACATCATTCATCATGTCAGTATTAGAATAATATTTATTTATTATAGCACAGTCAGTAGAAAAAGAAAAATGAATCTTTGCTGTTCACTATATGAGTGCACAAATCAAGTAAACAAATTCCTTTTTTAATTATATATTTTTAAGTCTACTCTAATAGTGAATAAAAAATTAAAAGTACCTCTTTCTTATCATTAAACTTGGAACATAGCAGAAGTAGGGGAAGTTATTGTAGTTTTAAAAAGTATTATTCTGGCAATTGGGTTCCTAGAATTAAAGTAAAATTTCCTGGAGATTAAAAATGGCGGCAGAGTAAGTGGATGCTGCATGGACACGCTCCTGGGAACAAACTGGAATTACAACTAAAATACAGAAAAACTTCCAGAATAATCAATGGAAAACTCACAGGAGAGAACCACAATTGAGAAGGGTACCCACATAACATCTGGCTGTGAAAAGCAGCGGGGTTGCTGTCTGCCAAGGTGTGAGGGCTGAAAATTCAGGCACCTTCTTAAAGGGCAAATGCACAAAATGCCCTGTGGAGCCACCCATTTTGTGCGTCAGCAGAGGGAAGGCAGAATGGACTGGAGCTGTGTGAGCAGAAGCCAGGACTGGGGACTCGGGGGTTAGACCTCATAAGGCAGGCACTGCCAGTTTTCAGGGCTGAGTCATTCCCCCATGCAGTGGAGGACATCCTTCCCACATAAACATTTCCCTTGTGTAAGGTGAAGACAGTTGACACACCCTATTGGAAAACACGTTGGTCTGAGGCCACTTAAGAGACTACATATAACAATTAGCCACCAGGCAGAAGCAATGGATGCACCCTGTTGAAAAAAACTCTTGCCACACCATAGGATGATTGGGGCAATTAAAGTCAGAATCCTATCAGTCTGTAGGTAGATACAGTCTCTGGAGGCTTTGAGTCTTTGATCTAATTAGTCAGAAACAGTGTTTAACACTGTCCTGCAGAAGAGTTTGAGAGGCATAGAGGATCTACCTAATACATAGTCACAAACTCAAACAGACAGCAAAAATGAGGAGAAAAAGAAACAACTCCCAAATTAAAGAACTAGAGAATTTTCCAGAAGAGGAGATAAATGAAGGAGAGATAAGAAATTTATCTGAATCAGAGTTCAGAGTAATGATGGTAAAGATGCTCAACAGCATGAAAAAACATATAGTAACCAACATAAAATACACAGTTAAAGAACAGACTAAAAGAATGACATAACACAATAAAGAACACATTGGAAGGAATACAGAGCAGATTAGGCGAACCTGAGGATCTAATCAGTGAATTAGAAGACAGAGTTGAAAATATCACTCAATCAGAGAACCAAAAAGAAAAAAAAACAATTAAAAATAGAAGGACAGCTTATGGGAGCTGTGGGACAATGGGAAACATAACAATATTAGAATAGCAGTTGTTCCAGAAGAGGCAGAAAGGGAGAAAAGGATAGAGAACATGTTTGAAGAAATAATGGCAGAAAACTTCCCCTATCTGGTGAAGAAATAAGTCACAGAAGTTCAGGAGGCTCAGAGAACCCCAAGCAAGAAGAACCCAAATAGGCCCATGCCCAGACACATCATAATTATAATGCCAAAAATTAAGCACAAAGAGAGAATCTTAAAGGCAACAAGAGAAAAGAAAACTGTTACTACAAAGGAGCTCCCATAAGGATGACACCTGATTTCTCTATAGAAACTCTACAGGCCAGAAAGGAATGGCATGAAGTATTCAAGGTAATGGTAAGCAAGGATCTGAAACCAAGATTACTATATCCAGCAAGGCTATCATTCGAAATACACAGTCAAATAAAGAGCTTCCCAGACCAAAAAAGAGAGTAAATGAACACATCACCACCAAGCCAACATTACAAGAAATGCTAAAGGGACTGCTGTAATGAGAAGAAACAGAGTGAGAAACCTAGTTACACAAAATTAAAATGGCAATAAATAACTACCTATCCTATATAATAAAAGCCTAATATGCAAATCGACTGAACGGCAGAATGACCAGTGGAATGACCAGTTGCTATGATTTGCACTGACCACCAGGGGGCAGACGCTCAACACAGGAGCTGCCCCAAGCCCGCAGGCCCTGACTGGTGGCCATGGTGGGGTGCGGGGCCAGTGAGTGGGCAGCGCCAGGCCAGCCAAAGCAGGTGACAGCATTGGCCAGGTCAGTTGCCCCACAGATTGGCCCTGATTGGTGGCCAGGCCTAGGGATCCTACTGTGCATGAATTTCGTGCGCCGGGCCTCTAGTCAATAATAACCCTAAATGTAAATAGATTAAATGAACCAATAAAAAGGCATAAGGTAGCTGAATGGATACAAAAAACATGACCCAACTATATGCTCTCTACAAGAGACCCACCTGAGAACAAAAGACACACACAGGATGAGAGTGAAGAGATGGAAAACAATTTCCCATGCAAATGGAAAAGAAAAAAAGCTGGAGTACCAATGCTCATATCTAACAAAATAGACTTCAAAATGAAGGCCATCACAAAAGATAAAAAAGATCACTACATAATACTAAAGGTATCAATCCAACAAGAGGATATAACCTTGGTAAACATATATGCATCCAATATAGGAATGCCGAAATATATAAAAAACTTCCAGAGGACTTTAACAGAGAGAACAACAGCAATACAGTCATAGTAGGGGACTTTAGCATCTCACTAACTTCACTGGATATATCTTCCAGACAAAAACTTAACAAGGAAACAATGACTCCAAAGGACACACTGGATCAGATGTATTTAATTGACATTTATAGAACATTTCACCCCAAAGCAGCAGAATATACATTCTTTTCAAGTGCACATGGATCATTCACCAAGATAGACAACATATTAGGACAGAAAACAAGTCTCTACAAGTTCAAGAAGATTGAAATAATATCAAGCATCTTCTCAAATCACAGTGGAATGAAATTAACTACAGTAAAAACTCCCAAAAGCATTCAAACACATGGAGGCTAAATAGCATGTTATTGAACAATGAATGGGTTACCAATGAGAACAAGAAAGAAATGAAAAACTTCCTGGAAACAAATGAAAATGAACACACAACCACCCCAAATCTCTGGGACACAGCAAAAACAGTCATGAGAGAGAAGTTCATAGCACTACAGTCATACTTCAAAAAAACAAGAAAAATCTGCAAGAAGCTACTTAATCCTAAAACTTAAAGAACTAGAAAGAGAAAAACAAGGAAAGCCAGGACTAAGTAGAAGGAAGGAGATAATAAAGATCAGAGCAGAAATAAATAACATAAATACTAAAAAAAAAATCAATGAAACCAAGAGCTGGTTCTTTGAAAGGGTAAACAAAATTGATAAGCCTTTAGCCAGACTCATCAAGAATAAAAGAGAGAGGACCCAAATAAATAAAATCAGAAATGAAAGTGGAGAAGTAACCACTGACACCACAAAAATGCAAAGGATTGTAAGAAAATACTATGAACAACCGTATGCCAACAAGCTGGACAATGTGGATGAAATGGACAAATTCCTAGAAAAATACAATCTCCCAAAACTGAATCAGGAGTAATCAGAAAACCTGAATAGGCCAATAACAACTGATGAAATAGGAGCAGTAATAAAAAATAAAAAACTCACAGGAAACAAAAGCACGTGTACGGACGGCTTCAAAGGGGAGTTTTTCGAAACATTCAAAGAAGAACAAAAACCTATACTCCTCAAACTATATTTCAGAAAATCCACGAAGAAGAAACACTTCCAAATTTTTTTATAAGGCCAATATTACCCTAATTTCAAAACCAGATAAAGACACTACAAAGAAGGAGAATTACAGGCCAATACTCCTGATGAACATAGATGCTAAAATCCTCAACAAAATATTAGCAAATCGCATCCAGCAATATATTAAAAAGATCATACACCATGACCAAGTGGGATTTATTCCAGGGATGCAAGGCTGGTACAATATTTGCAAATCAATAAAGGTCATACATCATAGAAACAAATTGAGAGACAAAAATCACATGATCATATCAATAGATGTAGAAAAAGCATTCAACAAAACCCAACACCCATTTTTGATAAAAACTCTCAGCAAGGTGGGAGTAGAGGGCATGATAAAGGACATATATGACAAACCTACAGCCAACATGATAAAGGACATATATGACAAACCTAAAAGCATTTCCCCTAAGAACAGGAATAAGAGAGGGATGTCAGCTTTCACCACTCTTATTCAACATAGTACTGGAAGTCCTAGCCAAAGCAATCCGACAAGAAGAAGAAATAAAAGGCATCCAAATTGGAAAGGAGCAAGTAAAATTCTCATTATTCGCAGATAACATGATATTGTACTTAGAAAACCCTAAACACTCCACCAAAAATCTACTAGATATAATAAACGAATTTGGCAATGTAGCAGGATACAAAATTAACACCCAGAAATCTATGGGGTTTAATATATTTTATTGATTTTTTACAGAGAGGATGGGAGAGGGATAGAGAGAAACATCGATGAGAGAGAAACATCGATCAGCTGCATCCTGCACACTCCCCACTGGGGATATGCCCGCAACCAAGGTACATGCCCGTGACCGGAATTGAACCTGGGACCCTTCAGTCCACAGGCCAATACTCTATCCACTGAGCCAAACCGATTAGGGCTATGGAGTTTTTTTATACACAAATAATGAACTTACAGAAAGATAAATTTAAAAAACAATCCCATTTACAATTGCAAAAAAAAATTAAGATATCCTTTGAAAGGATAAACAAGATTGATGAACCTCTAGCCAGGATCACCAAGAAACAAAGAGAGAGGACACAAATAAACAAAATCAGAAATGAAAGAGGCGAAATAACAACAGACCCCACAGAAACACAAATGATTGTTAAAAAATACTATGAACAACTCTACTCCAACAAACTAGACTACCTAGAGGAAATGGACATATTCCTAGAAAAATACAACATTCCAAAGCTCAATCAGGAAGAATCTAAAAATCTCAATAGGCCAATAACTATGGAAGAAATTGAGGCAGTCGTCAAAAAGCTTCCAGCAAACAAAAGCCCAGGGCCAGACGGCTTCACAGGGGAGTTTTATCAAACATTCAAGGAAGAACTAAAACCTATCCTCCTCAGACTACTACAAAAAATTCAAGAGGAAGGAACACTTCCAAGCTCATTCTATGAAGCCAGCATCACCCTAATACCAAAACCAGATAAAGACATAATGAAAGAGAATTACAGGCCAATATCCCTCATAAACATAGATGCCAAAATCCTCAACAAAATCTTAGCGAATCGGATCCAGCAGTACATCAGAAAGATCATACACCATGACCAAGTAGGATTTATCCCAGGGATGCAAGGATGGTACAATATCCGCAAATCAATAAACGTGATACATCACATAAACAAATTGAGAGGAAAAAAAACACATAGTCATATCAATTGATGCAGAAAAAGCATTTAACAAAATCCAACACCCATTTTTGATAAAAACTCTCAGCAAGGTGGGAGTAGAAGGATCATACCTCAACATAATAAAAGCCATATATGACAAACCCACAGCCAACATCATACTCAATTGACAAAAACTAAAATCATTTCCCTTAAGAACAAGAACAAGACAGGGATGCCCACTCTCACCACTCCTGTTCGACATAGTACTGGAAGTATTAGCCATTGTGATTAGACAAGAAGAAGAAATAAAAGGCATCCAACTTGGAAAAGAAGAAGTAAAACTGTCCTTATTCGCAGATGACATGATATTGTACATAAAAAACCCTAAAGACTCCATCAAAAAACTATTAGACTTAATAAATGAATTCGGCAATGAACCAGGATACAAAATCAATGCCAAGAAATTTATGGCATTTCTATACATCCATAGTGAACTTACAGAAAGAGAGACTAAAAAAGCAATCCCATTTACCATCGCACCAAAAATATTAAGATACCTAGGAATAAACTTAACTAAAGAGGTAAAAGACCTCTACTCAGAATACTACAGGACGTTGAAAAAAGAGATAGAGGAAGACATAAACAGATGGAAAAACATACCATGTTCATGGATTGGTAGAATCAACATCATTAAAATGTCCATACTATCCAAAGCAATCTATAAATTCAATGCACTTCCCATTAAAATACCAACGGCATATTTCACAGACCTAGAAGAAACTCTCCAAAAATTCATCTGGAATAAAAGAAGACCCCGAACAGCTGCAGCGATCCTGAGAAAGAAGAACAAAGTAGGTTGGATCTCAATACCAGATATCAAGCTGTATTACAAAGCCACTGTTCTCAAAACTGCCTGGTACTGGCACAAGAACAGACATATAGATCAATGGAATAGAATAGAGATCCCAGAAATCGAACCGAACCAATATGCTCAATTAATATTTGACAAAGGAAGCAAGAACATACAATGGAGTCAAGACAGTCTCTTCAATAAATGGTGTTGGGAAAATTGGACAGATACATGCAGAAAAATGAAACTAGGTCACCAACTTACACCATACAAAAAAATAAACTCAAAATGGATAAAGGACTTAAATGTAAGACAGGAAACCATAAAAATACTAGAGGAATCCAAAGGTAACAAAATCTCAGACATATGCCGAAGCAATTTCTTCACTGATACAGCTCTTAGGGCATTGGAAACTAAAGAGAAAATAAACAAATGGGACTACATCAAAATAAAAAGCTTCTGCTCAGCAAAAGAAACCATCAACAAAACAACAAGAAAGCCCACTGCATGGGAGAACATATTTGCCAATGTTATCACTGATAAGGGTTTAATCTCCAACATTTATGGGGAACTCTTACAACTTAACAAAAGGAAGATAAATAATCCAATCAAAAAATGGGCAAAGGACCTAAATGGACACTTTTCAAAAGAGGACATTCAGAAAGCCAAGAGATATATGAAAACATGCTCAAAATCACTAATCATCCGAGAGATGCAAATCAAAACAACAATGAGGTATCATCTCACACCTGTCAGAGTGGCTATCATCAACAAATCAAAAAAGGACAAGTGCTGGAGAGGATGTGGAGAAAAGGGAACACTTGTGCACTGCTGGTGGGAATGCAGGCTGGTGCAGCCACTATGGAAGACAGTATGGAGTTTCCTCAAAAAGTTAAAAATGGAACTCCCATTTGACCCTGTGATCCCACTTCTAGGAATATATCCCAAGAAACCAGAAACACCAATCAGAAAGGATATATGCATCCCTATGTTCATAGCAGCACAATTCACCATAGCTAAGATTTAGAAACAGCCTAAGTGCTCATCAGCAGATGAATGGATTAGAAAACTGTGGTACATCTACACAATGGAATACTATGCTGCTATAAAAAAGAAAGAATTCTTACCATTTGCAACAGCATGGATGGAACTGGAGAGCCTTATGCTAAGTGAAATAAGCCAGTCAATGAAAGAAAAATACTACATGATCTCACTCATTTATGGATAATAAAGACCATTATAAACTGATGAACAAAAATAGATACAGAGGCAGAGCAGCATTGAACAGACTGTCAAACTACAGTGGGAAGCCTGGGGAGGGTTGGGGGGGTGGTAAGAGATCAACCGAAGGACTTGTATGCATGCATATGAGCATAACCAATGGACACAAGACACTGGGGGGTAGGGGATGCCAGGGGAATGTTGGGGGGTGGGGAAAGGAGACATATGTAATACTCTTTGTAATATTTTAAGCAATAAAACAAAATTTTAAAAAAAAGATTTTCCATGAAATTGTAATTCATTGTACTGTCCTATTTCCATTAGCATGGATAACTGGGAGCTGATGGTATTCTCATTAGTCTTTAGTATGAGTCCATGGGGAAATCCTTTTACAGAAATGCTGCTTGGTTGGTAAAACCTGACTTGAATATGTCTCTAGCTAGAATCATCTCTTACATGTCATCCGGCATAGGATTTTGTGCAAAATCCTTGCATGTTGAGGTTACCAATAAATTTTATTTTCCTTATACTGATATGTACCTTTTGAATGTTTAACAATGAGCATCTGTTTTAAAAATCAGAAAAAACATGTTAATATAAAGTTTGCTTAAGGCTTCTGATCATTGAAAATCCATTCTACTAGGCATATTAAACATCAGTTGTTTAACATTTCCATGTTCTAGCCTTCTATTAACTTAGATCATGTAAAGGTAAAGTACCTGGACCACATTTCCTTAGCACTTGTAGAAAGACCTTTATTGAGTTAAAATTATTTTTTCTTCTATGAAAACAAGGTTTCAGATAATGCCTTTTTACACCAAGAATGTGCTTCATTCAAACATTCCATGATCAATACAGATTGAGTACGTAGGCAATGGGAAATAGATCCCTGTGGATGAAACTGTAATTTTCTCTTGCCAACAAAGTTTCTCTTTTTATCCTTCCAGGAAGCACAAGTCAAATTAGAGTGCTAATACTATAATGTACCAAATCAGGTGTTAAAGATATCTACTCTTTCTATTTTCTTCAGATGGCCTCTATTTTGTTTCATCTTCAAAAACATTATCTTACAATTATTATTTCACATATAACCTGTATCTAAAATTTTGTATAAGCAAACAGGTTATAAATCTGTTTTTAATATTTTTATTTCTTTTAGAGAGGAAGGGAGGGGGGACAGAAACATCAGTGATGAGAGAGAATTATCAATTGACTGCCTCCTGCACGCCCCACACTGGGGATCGAGCCCACAACCCAGGCATGTGCCCTGACCATGAATTGAACCATGACCTTCTGTTTCATAGGTTGGTGCTCAACCACTAAGCCATTCTGGGTGGGCTAGGTTATAAATCTTAAATGAATGAAATACTCTTTGCAATGATCTTGTGACAAAGTCCAGGTGTTCTCTAAGTACCTAAAGTCAGAGCCTTAGCTTCCTTTGTTTCACCTCACCATCTCCTATTCTGGTATCCTTTAGTTTGCTGTCCCGAAAGTAATAATTCCTTTTCGTTTATATGTAGAGAATCTTTAGTTCAGATAGCATACATGACTCAACCAATACCACACAGCAAGCAACAGAACTGACCAAAAACCAGGTCTCCTGACTTAAAGCACAGTCTTCTTTCCATTAAACTCTGAGGACATTCCAATTCTACTGAGAAGTCAGAGAAATATAAGAAGCATGGACATAAAGGCATATATTTTAAACCTTCCTCACAAATTTCCTTTGACTTGTCTTATTTAGATTTATGTATAACTTTAGTTGTAGTCTTTGTTTTTTAATTCCCACATGGTATATTGTCCCTTTTCGGAATTCTGGTTACAAAGCTTTTTATTCACTAATTTGGATCATCTCTTATGTGTTAACTGGGAGTCCTGTGATAGCTAAGCCATGTGCAACAGACTAGGATTCTATTTCACAAAATAAACCAGCTTCTTCACATAATTGCTAGAGGAAAATTGGTATAGTCAACAGAACACTGAATTTGGAGACCTGGGTTTTAGTTCTGGTCCAAGCTTGGACTTGTTTTCTTTCCTTGTACAAAGTCACCTGCCCTAATTGGTTTTCAAGTTTCTCATCTAAAATTAATGGGATTATATCACTTGGCTTTAAAAAGAGTTACTCTAATACAGTGATGGCGAACCTTTTGAGCTGGGCTTGTCAGCATTTTGAAAAACCATAACTTAACTCTGGTGCCGTGTCACATATAGAAATTTTTTGATATTTGCAACCATAGTAAAACAAAGACTTATATTTTTGATATTTATTTTATATATTTAAATGCCATTTAACAAAGAAAAATCAACCAAAAAAATGAGTTCGCCTGTCACCTCTGACACGCGTGTCATAGGTTCGCCATCACTGCTCTAATAGCTACCACTTACTAAAAACTAACTATGTGTCAGTCACTGTTGCAAGGCAGTTGGTGTCCACAATCTCATTTATTGTTCAAATGCCCATGTTGATGGTCATTATGCTTTTATTTATCCCACTGTACTGATAAGAAAACTAAAGCTGGAGACATTAAGGGACATTCCCAAAGCAAAAAAAGCCATGGAGTTGGGCTTTTGACCTAAGTGGACTCCAGAGCCTCTCTCTACATCCAACCCCACTGCCTTTCCAACACAGACAAAAAATAATTAAGAAAGTACTTTGAAAAGCATTAAGCTTATAAGTTTAAGGTATTATTCCTTTCTTCTACTTCCACCTATTTACATTTCTGAGACATGAATATTCTATTATCCAATAATCACCTCAAATGTCAAAGTTAGAATCTGGATACAGAAAACTCAAATCTGTTTTGTTGGATTAACAATAGACAGAGAGACTTTTGGTAGGTTCCATAAGGCCATGCTTTACATGTCTGAAAATTTTCTAAGTATCTTTTTCCTTCCCTTACATCTTTTGGTGGCTTTTCCTTCCTGAAAACTCCTTTCATTTTCAGCCAAATGTGGATGTTGGAAGCTTTTCTCCCAAAGAGATAAGTTAGTGAGAATCTAGTCCCTTGGAAGATCCAGCTAACTCACCTAATAAATCAAGAATGGACTCTGGGAAGACCAACATAGCAGCCAACAGGACAGCAGGGAGGGAGAGAGTGTGACAGAGTAAATGAGTAAGAGGCTTATGTGTGGACATGTGTGGTGTGTGTACGGGTGAGTGAGGGACAGTTAGATATCACAGGAGTCCTGGGGACTGGCAGATAGGGCTCTCCTAGACAGGGAGCCCTGCTACTGTGGCAGACACTCCCAGGCCAGCATGTGGAGCCCACGCCACCTTGTAGAGGGGAGCAGCAGAGGCCAGGAGTGCAGCCACACCAATACCCAGACTGACCTTGGACACTACCCCCGGAACTGTGCAAGGATTTGCTTGCCAGCCATAACTCACATGGGACCACCACAGTGCTCTGGCAGTGAGGGGGTGCAGGACCTTGTGGGCTCCCAGACTTTTGCAGTGGGTGCTTGCCAGAGAGACCTCCTGAGCTGTGCCTCCTCACTAGAGCCTGGACCCAGTGTCCCAGGGTCCCACACTTCAGATCCCCACATTGTGAGTGCAAGACAGGGGTACCCCACTCTCCAGCCCCAGAACAGAGCTGTTGCCCGGCACACACTTCATCCTTGGCCCAAAGACAGAGCTGCTGGTGCAACCCGGTGTGCCTAGCCACAAATCACAGGACAATGATTCACGTGCACTGCCAGAGGGATGTACGGTGCCAACCTGCCTTGGGTGTCAGGGCTTCACAGTGAATTACATGTTCTGGGCCTTCACAGGGAGACTTACACCAGAGGAACTGTGCATGTGCCCCTGCCGACCCCAAGTATCTGAAATGGACAACTGAGAGACCAGAGCTGTGGAAGAAGGGGTTACAACTCAGAGCAGAGACAATAAAGGTGTGAAACTCAAAAGAAACACAGACTTTGGGCTAGCAAGTCCTGGACCATGGCTTCAATCTCTCAGACCCCAAGTAGGGTGGCCTGAGCCAGAAAGAGACAGAAAAAAATGGGGAGACAAAGAAACAACGCCCAAAGGAAAGAAAAAGAGGAATCACCAGAAAATGAACTAAATGAAATGAAGGCAACCAATATCTCAGAGAAAGAATTCAGAGTAATGGTCATTAAGATGCTAACCCTTCTGGATGAGAAATTCAGCAACATAGGTAAAAATCAAGAGAGAATGGAGAATGATATAGCTGCAATAAAGAACACTATGGAAGGTTTCAAAAGTAAACTAGAAGAGGCTGAGGACCAAACAGCAAGATAAAAAAAAAACTAGAAAGCAAGAGGAGAGTTTAAAGGAGCATTTGGGACAACATGAAATGAAGCAACATCCACAAATAGGGGTGCAAGAAGGACAAGAGGAGGAGAAAGGATTAGAAAACCTATTTGAAAAAGTAATGGCAGGAAACTTCCTTGACTTGTTGAAGAAAAAAGTCACACAAGCACAGAGAGTCCCAAAAAGATGAATCCAAAAAGACCCTCACCAAGACACGTCGTAATGACAATGGCAAACATTAACAACAAAGAGATAATCTTAAGGGCTGCAAGAGAGAGACAGAGAGAGTTACCTACAAGGGATCTCCCATTAGACTATCAAGTGATTTCTCAACATAAACACATCAGGCCATAAGGGAATGGAATGAGGTCTACAAAGTGATGCAAAGCAAGGGAATGAATCCAAAAATAATCTATCCAGCAAGGTTATCATTCAAAATTGAGGGGTAAATCAGGAACTTCACAGACAAAAAAAGGCTAATGGAGTTTATTATCACCAAGCCAGAAATGCAATAAATGCTATAGGAACTGTTGTAAAAAGAAGGAAAAGAAAGGGAAGAAGGAACACAGGCATAAAGAATAAAAATGGCTACAAGCAAGTAATTATCAATGATATTTTTAAATGTAAATGAATTACATGCTCCAATCAAAAGACATAGGGTGGATGAATTAATAAGAAAACATGGCCCAGATATATGCTGCCTACAAGAGACCCACCTCAGGACAAGGGACTCATACAGACTGAAAATGGAGGGATGGAAACAAATTGTCAGGCAAATGGAAATGAAATAAAAGCAGGAGTAGCAATACTTATATCTGACAAAATAGACCTCAAAGTGAAGGCCATAACAAGAGACAAGGAAGGCCACTTCATAATTCTAAAGGGATTGATTCAACAAGAGGATATAACTCTGGTAAACATATATGCACCCAATACAGGAGCACCCAACTACATTAAAACAAATAAAGAAATAAAATTAAAAAAACAAACAAACTTCTGGAAGATATCAAGGGTGAGATCGACAGCAATACAATCATAGTAGGGTACTTTAATACCCTATTGACATCGCTGGATTAATCCTCCAGACAAAAAAAAACCACACACACACACAGAAAACAGCAATCCTAAAAGACTCACTAGATCAGATGGAACTAATTGACATTTTCAGAACATTAAATCCCAAAGCTATGGAATATACATTCTTCTCAAGTGCACATGGGACTTTTTCAAAGATAGACCACATATTATGACATAGGCAAAGTCTCTTCAAATTCAAAAAGACTGAAATCATAACAAGCATCTTCTCAGATGAAATGGCATAAAATTAGAAATCAACTACCATTAAAAAATCAAACACTTGGAGGCTAAATAGCATGATATTAAACAATGATTGGGTTACCAAAGATATCAAAGAAGAAATAAAAAAACATCCTGGAAACAAATGACAATGAAAACACAACAATCCAAAATCTACGGGACACAGTGAAAACAGTCCTGAGAGGGAAGTTCATAGCACTACAGGCCTATGTCTAAAAACAAGAAAAATTGGTAATAAATTATCTATCCCTACAACTTAAAAAATTAGAAAGAGAGCAACAAGAAAAGTCCAGAGTAAGCAGAAGGAAGTAAGTAATAAAGGTCGGAGTGGAAATAAATGACATAGAGACAATAAAAAAAAAAAAACAACAACACAAAAGGTAAATAGAACCAAGAACTGGTTCTTTGAAAGGATAAACAAGATTGATGAGCCTCTAGCCAGGCTCATCAAAAAGCAAAGAGAGAGGACCCAAGTAAACAAAATCAGAAATGAAAGAGGGGAAGTAACAACCAACACCACAGACATACAAAGGATTGTAAAAAAATACTACCAACAACTGTTTTCCAACAAACTGGACAAACTATATGAAATGGACATATTCCTAGAAAAATACAATCTTCCAAAATTCAATCAGGAAGAATAAAAATATCTGAATAGGCTCATAACTATGGAAGCAATTGAAGCAGTAATCAAAATATTTCAGAAAACAAAAGCCCTGGTCAGATGGCTTCACAGGGGTGTTTTACCAAACATTCAGAGAACGAAAACCTACCTTCCTCAGACTATTACAAAAAATTCAAGAGAAAGGAACACTTCCAAGCTCTTTTTATAAAGCCAGCATTACCCTACTCCTGAAACCAGATAAAGACACTACAAAGAAAGAGAATTACAAGCCAATATCCCTGATGAACACAGATGCTAAAATCCTCAAAAAAATTCTAGAAAATTGGATCCAGCATTACATTAGAAAGATCATACACCATGACCAAATGGGATTTATTCTGAGGATGCAAGGATGGTACAATATCCGCAAATCAATAAATGTGATGCATCACATAAACAAACTGAGAGACAAAAATCACATGATCATATAAATCGATGCAGAAAAAAAGCATTCAACAAATTCCAACACCCTTTCTTTTTTTAAAAAAATATATATTTTATTGCTTTCAGGGAGGGAGAGGGAGAGAGAGATATAAACATCAATGATGAGAGAGAATCATTGATCAGTTGCTTACTGCACCCTCCCCACTGGGGATCGAACCTACAACCCAGGCATGTGCCCTTGACCAGAATAGAACCCAGGACCCTTCAGTCCACAGGGCGACACTCTATCCACTAAGCTAAACTGGCTAGGGCTCCAACACCCTTTCTTGATAAAAACTCTCAGTAAAGTGGAAGTAGAGGGATCATACCTCAACATAATAAAAGCCTTATATGACAAACCTACAGCCAACAACATACTCAATGGGCAAAAACTAAAATCATTTCCCCTAAGAACAGGAACAAGACAGGGATGCCCAGTTTCACTACTCCTATTCTACTCAGTACTAGATGTGCTAGCCATAGCAATCACACAAGAAGAAGGAATAAAAGACATCCGAACTGGAAAGGAAGTAAAAGTTTCATTATTCACTGATGAAATGATACTGTACATAGAAAACCCTAAAGATTCCATCAAAAAGCTACTTGATTTAATAAATGCATTTGGAAACATAGCAGGATACAAAATGAACACCCATAAATCTATGGGATTTCTATACACCCATAATGAACTCACAGAAAGAGAAACTAAAAAAACAATCACATTTACCATTGCAACAACAAAGTTAAGATACCTAGGAATAAACTTAGCTAAGTATGTAAAAGACCTGTACTCAGAAAACTATAGGATGTGGAAAAAAGAGATAGAGGAAGATATAAACTAGTGGAAGAATATACCATGTTCATGAATTGGTAGAATCAACGTCATTAAAATGTCCATACTACCCAAAGCAATCTATAGATTTAACACAATCCCCATTAAAATACCAATGACATATTTCACAGACCTAGAACAAACTCTCCAAAAATGTATATGGAATAAAAAAAGACCCCGAATAGCCGCAGCAATCTTGAGAAAGAAGAACAATGTTGGAGGGATGACAATACCAGATATCAAGCTATATTACAAAGCCACTGTTCTCAAAACACAAAACACCATGGTACTGGTCAAGAACAGACACATAGACCAATGGAACAGAACCAGAACCCTGAAATCGACCCAAACCATTATGTTCAATTAATATTTGACAAAGGATGCAAGAGCATACAATGGAGTTAAGACAATATCTTCAATAAATGGTGTTGGGAAAATTGGACAGATACTTGCATAAAAATGAAACTTGACCACCAACATACACCATACACAAAAATACACTCAAAATGGATAAAAGACTTAAATGTAAGACAGGAAACCATAAAAATCTTAGAAGAATACATTGGCAGCAAAATATCAGATATAGCTCATAGCAATACGTCTCCTGGGACAATGAAAATGAAGGAGAAAAATAAACAAATGGGACTACATCAAAATAAAAAGCTTCTGCACAGAAAAAGAAACCATCAACAAAACAATAAGAAAACCCACTGCATGGAGGAACATATTTGCCAATAAGACATATGATAAGGGTTTAATCTCCGAACTTTATAGGGAACTCATAAAACTTAACAAAAAGAAGATAAACAATCCAATAAAAAAAAAAAACAGGCAAAGGACCTATATAGACACTTTTGAAATAGGACATACAGAAGGCCAAGAGACATATGAAAACATGCTCAAAGTCACTAACCATCAGAGATATGCAAATCAAAACGAGAATGAGGTACCATCTCACACCTGTCAGAATGGCTGTCATCAAGAAATCAACAAATGACAAGTGCTGGCAAGGATGTGGAGAAAAGGGAACCCTAGTACACTGGTGGTGGGAATGCAGACTGCTGCAGCCTCTGTGAAAAACAGTATGGACTTTTGTCAAAAAATCAAAATGGAACTCCCATTTAAGCCAGTAATCCCATTTCTAGGAATATGTCCCAAGAAATCAGAAATACCATTCCGAAAGAATATATGCATCCCTATGTTCATAGCAGCACAACTTACCATAGCTAAGATTTGGAAACAGCCTAAGTTCCCATCAGCAGATGAGTGGATTAAAAAACTGTGGTACAGCTACACAATGGAATACTACACTGCTGTAAAAAAGCAAGAACTCTTACCATTTGCAACAGCATGGATGGAACTGGAGAGCATTATGCTAAGCAAAATAAGTCAGTCAGATATAGATAAGTATCACATGATTGTGCTCACTTGTGGAATATAATGAACAACATAAACTGATGGACAAAAATAGAGCCAGAGACACAGTCATCGAACAGACCGTCAAACTTCAGGAAGGCTGTGGAGGGTGGGAGATGGAGGAGAGATAGGAGTTCAACCAAAGAACTTGTATGCATATAACCATAGTCTATGGACACAGACAATGGGGGAGGGTGAAGGCTGGGGCTGGGGGCGGGGCAGACTGGGAGAAGACAATAGAGGGAAAAAGGGACATATATAATACTTTCAACAATAAAGAATATACAAAAATGGACTCTGTGACGTAAATGAGAAATTCCTCCCCCTAGATCCTGTGCCAGATGTGGCACAGGATGGTCAATTCAAAATAACTGAATATTCTTAACAACTCAATTCTTCCACGTCACTTTGATCAATAGTTCATTACCTAAGTTAGAACTGCTGGAAGAAGCAAACACTTCATTCTATTTGTCCCATATTTGCATGAATATTATGCACTAAATGTTACACTCCTTTGAACTTCAAAAGAGTTATTGGCCTTTTTCACTAGAACTTTAACAACACAGCATAATGGAGCTACAGAAAGACATTTTCCCAGTTAAAGACTTCAAACCTTGCTGATTCTGAACAGTAACAAACTTTTATATAAGGCACAAATGGCTCATTCATCGACTGAAATGCACCATCAATATTTCCTGGGTTCCTGAGCCTGTCTTCCCTCCTAGGAGCGCAACTGTAATGATGTCTACTTAGCTGCTAGCAAGTGGCAGCACCCACCTCAACATTTTCTTGTGAAAACAGCTTTCCTCAAATATAGCATTTTTTGCAGACCTCTTCAGATTTTACACCAACTGAATGAGTATCTTTAGCCATAATGGTGCCCCCCCTTCATTCCACTTTGATATCCAAAATAGGAGTGCAAACAAGCTACAGAGCACCTTCTTTGATTTAGAGCTTATATTCTAACCATCCTGTGAATGATAAAAAAAAAAAAGAAAAAGAAAAAAACCCTTGGCTTTCTTGGGTAAAATGGTTATCTGGCAACAAGGAGCTACACTCACACATGTTTCCTGAAGTTTCTCTAAGTTAAAAAGAAACAAAAGCCCCTCTTTTGCCTTCTTACACTCTCATACCTACCCTTCTATAGAATACATGTGGAATGAGATATTCTTTTAAAGGGTTTTTCTTCTACATAAAAGTAATTCTTGCCAATTGTGAAAACTTTGGAACAACTAGAAGCACAAAGATGAACAAAAATAATATTCATGAACCTACTACCAGAAATAAAGAAAATTGGTTCCCTATTACACACCATACATGATTATAAATTTAGATGGAATAGAGAACTATGGGTAAAACCCCAAATTGTATAAGCAGTAGAACAATATATAAGAATATGGAGTTAAAAAGACATTCCTAGGAATAACAAGAAATCCAGAAGCCACATGAAATGAATGACAGCTCTGGCTACACAAAAAATTAAAATTCTTTGTGAGAAAATACAACTTAAAGTTTAAAGCCAATGGCAGATGGGGAAAATGATATTTGAAATGCAAAAAGTGAATGAGAAAATTTGAAATAACAAAATGGTAATAAGTAAACTTTTACAAACCAATAAGACAAGCAACCCAACTGAAAAATATGCAATTCACTGAAGAAATGCAATTGGATTAAAAAATAACGGAAAGGATGCTCCAGTAAGAGGAAAATATCACAGCAAAACTGAAATGTGGTTTTCCCTATTAAACTTGTCCTAAAATCCAAGATTAATAATACTTTTGGTAAAAGAATTAAAAATGGGAACTCATACAAAGATAGTGGGAGTATAAATTAATACAACTGTTTTTGAGGAAAATTTGACAGTCCTTAGAAGATTAAAACTGAACATAGACATTGACCTAACGATTCCTCACAAGTACTTACCTAACTGCCTAAAGGTGTTCATTAATGCCTTATTTGTAATAGCAAAAACTGAAAACAACCTAAATATCTACAAATAGAGACTGGTTAAATAAACCATGGCACACTTACACAACTGGAAACTGAAGGCATTAGAATGAATATGGTACTTTTATATTGCAATGTTCTGACATGGAAGGATGTCCTAGACACATTGCTGAATAAAAACAAGTTACAGAAAAAGACACATGTCCCATTTTTGTAAAAGAAAACAGTCTATAAACATATCAATGTATTTTCATAACACAGAGAAAAGAGTTTGGAAGAACACATCACATGCAAACTGTTAGTAATGGCTAGCCTGGGGGTTTGGGATGGGAGTTATGGGATACATATTCTCTACAAAGCTGAGATACTTTCATAGTGTTTTGTAAAGTAAGTATTATTAATTTTATAATATGAAAATGTTAAAATAAGTTAATATAAGTATTTTCCATGGCTATCAATTTTCAATAAGCACATTTTAATGGTTGCATGATAGTACATTACATGTCCATTCACCAATGGATTGATACTTCCACTGTTAGAGCTACAGTGTAAGGCTCTGCGCATGCAGTGTGTATGTGTGGTGGGGGCAACATACATTGGGCATATGCTTTGAGATTTCCCCTTTAGTAGAGATAAGTTTGCATATGTCTTTGAGATAGTTAGCTTGGTGTGGCCACAAAGAATGATGCTGAATGGCTCATTCAGGGAATGACCATGACCTTGCCTTCATCTTCTGATTAAAAGCCTGAAACACCAGACCAAAACTGGTGCCCTAGGCCATGTGTTACATAATCATTTCGACACCAACTGAATATCAAAAGGGCTTGGGACAAATTCATAGGCAGTAGGAAATGTTAAAAAGTTACAGTTTTTGGTCTGTAAATAGTTTTTAAGTTGCATTTTTCTTTGTTTTTTCAACTAAGCCCTACATCACATGGGCAATATTCCTCAATCCTTCATAAATATGGAAGGCTTCCCAGGAGAGATGGTCTTCTAAGAGTTGCTTGTTTTCCCCATGATGCCATCAGTAACAGGCTATAAGGGAAGTTTCTTCCTAAGAGAGAACGGAATTTAAGCCCAGCTGATTGTGGGCTGAGCTGAGCTGAGAATGAATAGAAAACTTTTTTATCAAGTCCCCTTAAATCAAGGGGACAACTTCTAGAAAAGGAGGGATCTGATGGAGTATATCGAAGTGGAAGAGGAAGGAGTTTAAGGAATACATGGGGAGAGGTTGATCCAAGCTTCCTTGCTAAGGTCGTGCCCTGCTAAGTTTCGTCTTACGGCCCAATCATACGAGATATCACTATACATCATTCATATTTAAAAACCTAATAAAATCATTATTTTTCCCAGGAAGAAGGCTAAGTTTACTCTGAAAATCACAGCAGTACAGAAACACACAAAACAATGGAATAAGTTTGTTCCCCCTTTCAACAAACTTCATGCCTAATATATGTAACTTATGCTAATAGAGGAGATAAATGTTTAAATGATGGGCTTTGGATACTAATTCAGCTCCTACCAAGAATATTTTCACAGTTCCCTCTTATGAATAAGTTCATTGGAGCAGAGAATGCCCTTTTTGGACCAGTTCCACTTTGTGCTTCTTTTGATGCAGCCAAAAAAGGGAACTACAGCTATGGCTTTTCTTGAAAATTTGGAGCAAGTGTCCAGCTCAGAGGTGGCTGCAATTGGCCCAAAGAAGCTGAGGCTCATACTGTGTGAAGGCAGCAGAAAGCTCCTAACAAGAGCAGAGAAGTCAATGGTTACTCATAAATCTCCCAAATGTGGCGGCAATGAGGGTTAATTAGCTCCACTTCCTGCCACTCTGTTCTCTCCAACATGTTAGCCCATCACACGGATCGCTGATTTTCTAGAAATATTCCCTGGCTTTGCAGGGAATTATTCCTTTCAATAAATGGCATCCAATTTGCTCACGGTCCCTGGAATCTCAATTTCCTCAAAGGATTTTTCATCTGAATCCAGCTCATGTGAAGGCTTTTTCCTTCTTTATTTTCTGCATAAGGGAATAGGCAAAGCCCACTTTACTTTTCTTTTTTTCCCGTTATTCTTTTTCATACACTGAAAACCTTTGCTGAAGAGTCTGAAATTTGAGAAAAATCCAGCTCAACTGTCAGATATTTCTAGAGTTACGTAAAATGGAATGAGATTCGTACAGTTTAAAACAGGAAAAGGAAAATAGGCTAATGTGTCATGTGTACTATGAGATGAAAACTATATGATAATCAGAAAAACAGCCCCAAATTTAGTTGGCCTGATTCAAAACTCTTATTCTCTTATCAATTCATGCATAAACCAGTAACAATCACTTTCTTCTCTTAGAATAATGGCATGGCCACATTTGGGCTACATCACATTCAACACAGATTATAACCACATTTTCAAAGAAATTACAAAAAAAGCATCCTGTTTTTAAAACTTGAGACACTTACGTTTTACTTGCTCTGTTTTGCTTCCTTCTAGGAAAAGAAAGAACAGCAACAAGGTAAAGATGTATTTTATTCCTCCCATTTTCCACTTATTTCTCATTTTGGCCACTGCAAAAGGCAACTCAAAACTTCCAGGGTCTGGTGTAGTCAAGCTGTTGGGAAGAAAACAGAAAGACTTTAAAAAGATCCTCTGAAAGTGATGGAGATCACTGATGCTTAGTGTTTCTAACGTGCTAGGAAAGAAAAAAACACTTTGGAGAATTTACATAAGTGCAAGCATTGTTTTCCTGTGTAAGAAATAGAACCTGCCTCTCCTGTCTTGCGAAGACAATGAACATGCATTTCTATCCAATGCTAAGTCAAGTCGTAGGGAAATAAAAATAAATTTTAAAATCTCATTTCTAAGGGAATTAAAGTTGATTTCTCAAGAGATTTTCTTTGGGGGAAAAAGGGAAACGGGGGTTTGCAAAACAGCTACTTTGGCAAACTAGATAAAAATGATAGGCATGAGACCCAAACAATTTCTGAAAGTTAACTAATCTTATCTTCAAGACTTCTGTTTTATTAATACTTCAGGGATGAAGCACAAAGTTCAGTGTTTCTCCTATGTCCTCCATTGGATCTATAAGGCTCTTCAGTTTGGCTTACTTATGTTGGAAAACATAGATGTAATTAGCAAATGGATGCAATTAAATACCTGAATGGCTCAGGCATATTGTGAAATGGAAATGTAAAAGGGGTCACTTTTCAGAAAATTTAGGCAAAATTAAACAGTTAATGTGTTACATTACACCACCAGGCAAAAGAACATTATAAAGCAACTACAATTCTTAAAAATGTGAGACTTACATTTCCAGTCTAAGGGGTAGAAATCTTAAATCTTTTGAGCCTTCAAACAGAGAAAGTTTGCTACAGCTCATATCCAGTCACAGGTCATTTCCATAGGCTTTAGAGTTTGCAAAACTCTTCCAATTGGTGATTTGAAAATATTTAAATACTTGAGAAACATCATATTTCAATCTGGGCTTAACCCTGGACGGTAACTCAGCTCCTTGAACTTTTCAGAGGATCCAACCTAAATACCTAGTATAAAGAGCTGGAAGAAATGCAAGATGATCATTCTGGAGAAGTAAATTGTCTTTGGGCTGTGATATGGATACCACAGCTCCTACTTTAAATGCTCTGAAGTTGTCCAGGTATTTGAAAATCCATTTATGCATATAATAACCAAAGGATAACTAATCATAGAGAATAACTTGTGTCATCAGCCAGGATTTTCCATACCATTCTGCCTTCTCTACCTCCTCCCTGCTCCTTAAACAAGAACTAAATTGTCCTCAGACATATTCCTAGCCTGTCAAAGGTATGGGTTCTGATGTCTTGGTCCCTTGGTGAGTTTGTGGTCCACCTTCAATCATTCAGAATGTCTCTGTCTTCTAAGAGCTACCAGGTTCCCTTGAAGCGAATCATTTGCATGAACAGTTGGGACGTTCTTTCTGAGTCTACTTTAATAAGCTTATCCCCCAAATCTGAGAAATATTTTTTTAAACCACTGAAATCCAATTTATCACAATCACATATAGATCTCAGGAAGTATTTCTCAAACCACAGTTTTCAGGTCTCCCCATGCAAGAACCAACAGGGTTGTTTTTCTTGTACAATGGTTGGGCGATTCAGTGAACAGTAGCATTGCTTCATAACTCATGCTGGCAAGAAAACGGCTCTTAGATTTTTTTTTTGCTTTTCTTGGGTCCCAACTAATGTTATGAGCAAATAGAAAAGTTGGTGACGAGAGAGCAATTAATCTCTTTTGCTGTTCCTGTCATCTTTGTGGCCTCCCAGGCTGTGATGTAGAACATCAGAAAACTAATCGCTTTATAAATCTTCACTTTTGATTTACAAGATCCTGGAGTCCTGCCTTTGTATTCTGTGCAGAAATATAAACTAAGCAGAGTTCCCTTCCAGGTCTCCTCACCATTCAATTTCTCTTATCCATTTTATTTTTTCTTTTGTGGGAGCAGGGTGGTGCAAGACATTTGTTGGGACTGTAGCAATAAACACAAGCAAGCATTGCTCAGCAAACATGCCGAGTCTTTCACTTGCAAAGAGCCAAACTGTCCTTAATTTTTCAAATTATACTTTGACCCAGTTAACTGGAGTTATTTCTGCATTAACTCTCTGCTTCACACAGGCTATGCCATTGAACTTGCACTGGTTCTTTTACAGGTTACTTAGAAATGTAGCCATTGACATGTTTTGGGGAGATCCAAGCCACAGCAAGAAAACAACAAAGAAAATGAAATCCTGCAACTGACACTGGGGAGGGGAGAGGGAGACTGAGTTTTATAAGACAAAAAGAAACATGTCAGAACCTAAAGAAATGTGTAGATTAAGATGCCCTGAAACAAGCATTTGCATTGTTCATTTGCATCAAGCAAAGGGCCCAAGGTCTCCTTGCCCAGCTATAACTGCAAGGCAGTCTGAGCCATCAAGTTGACAGGAGCCTGTCCATTTTCAGAAGAGGTCTCCTGGGTAGAACAGAACCAAAGAGACATTCTCAGAGGAAGAAAGGGCTGAGCACATGTCAGCCAGTTCTTCAGGCCCCGTCCCACAGCGTCTCTAATCCTTACTGAGAGGCTTGACAGACCTTGTAATCTCACATTCACTATCATCTGTGGGATAGCCCCCGGGTTAGCAATTCTCTTTCGGACAATAGGAAGACACTGCAGTCTCAGACAGTGATGGCTAACATCCTCTCCCCACTCTACCTCCCAAAAAGAAAAGCGCAGTTCACTGAAAAATGGCAGTTCTAGCCCAGGTGACTCTTTTCAGAGTCAATGCCTTCATTGCTACTTACTATTGACAAACAATGGCTTGCAAAACATCTTGTTATAATTTCATTTTATTCCCAACAATAATCTCAAGCTCCCTTGAGCCTACAGAACTCAATTGCCCATGTTCATAGAGGTAGTGGCAGGGCCAGAGGGACTAGAAGGCAGGCTTTCCAGGCCCTGGCAATACTGGATTGCTTCCTGAGCCTAGCATCTCAAACTCTGACCCCAGTTGTTTAGGTTGGAAAACGAGGCAACTGTCCAGAGGCTAGAGGGCTAGAGGAGTCTCTCTCTCTCTCTCTCTCTCTCTCTCTCTCTCTCTCTCTCTCTCTTTCTCCTGTTTCATTAACTTTAGCACATATTAATCTCCCACTGGTCCAGGGCACTTTAGCAAGTGAGAATAAAGGCTCTGGACAAATGGGATAACTAAGGGGATTCCAGAACCCGTTAGGTAGCTTCCCATTTGGCCTCCAGAAGCACCAGAGCATGGAAATATGCAGGCTGAGTAGGGAGTGGAGAGTGGTGAGTTCGAATTCAGAATCCCCAACCTACCTCGGGTCAGGCACCCTGGGCCCCACCTCCACCCTGGCCGCTGGCAGCTGGAACCTAAATCGAGTTGAGGTGACAGATCGAGAGAGTTTGGGGCGCCCTCTGGGAACTTTCAGGAGTGGCTCCGGCCGGCCAGCAGAAGATACTCCACCTGTGCAAAGGCTGGAAAGGAAGGTAGGGGAAGCAGAAGCCAGGCACTGCTCACTGACCTGTTCACTGGCTTCCTCTGTCTTCCACCGGTGCACGCGCTCCAAGCTCTCCCTGGCGCTCCTCTGAGATCTGTGGCTCGCAGGTTGTGGAGAGAGCTAGAGTGCGCGCGAGGGGGGCGGGGGGACCCAAAAGTGGGTGGGAGGAAAAACATCACCGCCCTCACACCACGAGGGAGCAGCGGTTCGCTGGGCTCCTGGGGGCTGAGCCAAGGCTCGGGCGCCAGCAGCTCGGGGCCACCTGCCCGCCCGCCCGCCGCCCGCCCGCCGCCCGCCGCCCGCTCCCTGTTCCCTGCTCCCCGCTTCCCGCTCCCCACTTGGCTTGCGTGGCCGCCGCTAGGCGCAGGCGGGAAATCTGCAAGCGCGCAGCCTCTGCCAGCCGGCACCCCTTCTCCACTCCGCACTATGGCTTTATTCCTGCTCCCCACACTGGAAAGTTAGGAAATCGGGAGAAAATGTGAGGCTCAGCCGGCGACTTTCCCATCACGCAGCGCCCCCACTGCACCCCCCTCGTCTGGCTAAGCAAGCTTTGGGGTCTTAAAGGGACCGCACATCTCCTCAGGCCACTTCTTTCCCCTCTGAGCAGGATGCACTCAGGAGCTCACTACCTCTTGCACCAGCCTCCTCGAAGACCCCAGCTACCCTCTGACTTTCCTGACTGGAAGCCTGCACCCCTCTCCTCTGGCATAAGAGCCTCTCTGGATGCATGCACCTGGTCTGGTCCTGAGCCATTGCACCAGGCACAGGATGAGTTGGCCCCCTGAATTATGTCCTAGCAAGCTGCTTATCGTTTGGAGGCCTTTCCCAAATCCCCATTGCAGTTAATGAAGTGATAAAGCTTGGTGTAGTTAAAGGCAGAGTGGAGATGGGGGTGCAGGTGGAGGGAGAGGGGACTTAGAAATCTGTTTTCTCCCACAAAGAGAGCTCCCAAATCCCCAAGGAAAGGAACTCTATAAACATTAAGGGTATTGAGGAAAACTTGGAGTGGCCCATAGCCTCCACTGTTTTAGTAGTCCCTATGATTTTGAGTTGGACAAGAACTCAACCCTGAAATTACAATAGCACTGCTGATGCCTTGAGACAGACTATTCCAAATTTGTGTTTATTCTGCAAGCAATATTTATAAAGAATTAGAAATTTCTAAGTCCCAAAAGTGCTGCCCTGACAGTACCCATTTATATTTTAAGTCCCTAAACTTGGGGGAGAGCTGCAGGGCTTTTTCCCATGACATGGAACTGGATAATATTGATATCCCTAACATTGATGTACTATTTTATGACTTACAGAGTACTTTCATATAGATCACATTACTTTTTAAACTCTCACAACGAACTATGAATTACCTGTGGCCTCAAATATTAGAGTTGGTGGGGACCATCTGGACCATTCAGCCTAACCTTTTCATGTCACAGTAGAGGAAGTTTATGGGGGGGGGGCGGTGACAGGGGAAGTGATGTATCCAAAGTCATATAGCTAGTAAATGATAAATTTGAGATTCCAACACATATTTCCTGACTTTCAACCCACTGCTCTCTGTTTTTTTTTAATCTCTAATCTATAGGTAAGGAAATTGATACTCAGTGAAATTGTGGCTTGCCAAAAATACACATATCAAGAAAAGAGAACAAAGGAAAATTAAAGCAAGAATAATTGTCCCAGGAAGTAACCTCCTTTTTCCTTTCTACAAAAGTGTTAATATCACCCAACTAGCCCCTGCATTGCTGGAGATGTTTATTTCACTGTTAACAAAGAAAGTGGGGCCCTTTCTGAAATGTTGCCTTCAGGGCGGAAAATGTCTAGCTTCATTCTGCTGCTTGGGTAGCCATACATTGCCACATGCATTCAATTTGTGCTGTAGTATATTAGTTTGAGCTTGCTGATTTGTTGCCTTATAACTGTTCAGATGCCATTTAATGCACTGATGTTTTGTCTCACTAGACTGTGAGTTCTTCAAGGGCAAGGACTGGTTGTTCAATGTCCTTTTTGTTTGCATCCCCCAACCCTTGTCATCACTCCTGACCTGCTTAGAGAGTATTCAGGAAAATGGGTTTCAGGAGCCAGCCTGGGACAAACATGGATCCTATTATTTGAAATCTGTAGACTCATCTATTTGGCTACAACCACTCGCTTTCCTTGCTTAATGTAGTATGTATTCTGATTATAGCATAGCAAACCATCCCAAAAGCTAGTGGCTTAAAAGTTTAAAATTACTTATTATGATCAAATAATGGTTCTTTTCAACCAGGCAGTTTTTGCTTAGGATCTCTTATATACTTGATAACTGGGTAAGGGGGCTGCTGGAATTCTCTGAAACATTTTTCATTAGTGTAAATGCTGGTGGTCCTTGTATTAGTTCCAGTCTTAGTTTCTGAACTGGAAACTCCAATTTGGGTGAGTTTTAAGCTAGACTTCCTACTAGGTCTTATTCAAACTAAACTTATGATTATCTCCATGCCTTATTCTATTTATTAAATGGGCATCAGAGCGTATACCTCATACTCATTTAAAAAGCTTTTATTTCAAGATAATTGTGGATTTACATGCCATTAAGAAAAATTAAGAGGAATCCCAAATATCCTTCATCCTCAATGGTAACATCATGCATAACTATAGTAAAACATCACAAACAGGAAACTGACAAAGATACTATCTATCCACCTTATTCCAATGTCACCAGTTTTACATACACCCATTTGCTTGTGTATATCACTCTATGAAATTTTATCACATGTGTAGGTTTACGTGACCACTACAGTCAAAGTATTGAACAGTGCCATCACCTTAAGAAATTACAGTGCTTATTTTTTTTTATTTTTATACTTATCTCTTCTCTCCCTCTTCTCACTCCTTGGCAACTGCTAAAGTGTTCCCCATGCCTATAATTTTGTCATTTCAGAATAAAGTTTACCATTGGAAAAATAGTCAATAATATTTTAATAACTATGTATGATGCCTGGTGGGTAGTAGAGTTAACTGGAGGGATCACTTCTTAAATTATATAAATGTCTACCCACTATGCTGTACACATAAAGTAACATTGCATGTCAACTCTAATTGAAAAAAATTAAAAATTTTAAAAAGTGGTTCTGGTCCAAATCGCAGAATATGTGGACATTATAGTCACCCCTTCCATGGCCACATCACAATTGCAACTAGCTCTAGCTGGTTTGGTTCAGTAGACAGAGCATCGGCCTGTGGACCAAAGGGTCCCACGTTCGATTCCGGTCCAGAGCACTACTTTGGTTGCAGTCTCCTCCCTGGCCTTGGCTCTGGTCAAGGCATGTGCAGGAGGCAAACAATTGATGTGTTTCTCTCACATTGATGTTTCTCTCTGTCTTTCCCTCTTTCTTCTACTCTCTCCACTCTCTCTAAAAGATCGATGGAGAAACATCCTCAGATGAGGATTAACAACCACAACAAAAATACAACTAAATAATAGAACAATAAATGGGAATAGCACCTGAAGACTAGATGAATAGAAGTTCTATAACTAAGGATATAAAGAAGAAGCCACATAGAGACTGGTGGGAAGGGTGGAGATGTGAAAACAGCTGGCACCACACTTACATGTGGCAGTTGAGAATCTGGCAGGATATCTCAGCTGTAGAGGTCTCCTGGAGGAGTTAGGGGTCTGATCCCCATGCAGGGCATCCCAGCCCAGAACACCAGTGCCAGGGGAGGATATCACATAACATCTGGCTGTGAAAAGCAGAGGGGATTCTAACCATCAGGGTGTGACGGAAGGCTGCTGGAAACCAAGGCATCACCTTAAAGAGCCCGTGCAAAAACTCTTTTTTTATTATTTATTTATTTATTTATTTTATTATTTTTTAAATATATTTTTTATTGATTAAGATATTACATATGTGTCCTTATCCCCACGTTACCCCCTACCCCCACCCCCCGCTCATGCCCTCACCCCCCCGTTGTCCGTGTCCATTGGTTGGACCTATATGCTTGCATGTATGTCCTTTGGTTGATCTTTCCCCCTTACCCCCACCCTCCCCTACCTTCCCTCCAAGGCCCGACATTCCAATCAATGCCTCTCCGTCTCTGGATCAGTCCTTGTTCATCAGTTTATGTTGTTCATTATATTCCACAAATGAGTGAGATCATGTGGTATTTATCCTTCTCTGACTGGCTTATTTCACTTAGCATAATGCTCTCTAGTTCCATCCATGCTGTGGCAAATGGTAAGAGTCCCTTTTTCTTCTTCCTCTTCTTAAAGGCTACCTTTCAGCATTTCATATAATGCTGGTTTGGTGGTGATGAACTCCTTTAGCTTTTTCTTATCTGTGAAGCTCTTTATCTGACCTTCACTTCTGAATGATAGCTTTGCTGGATAAAGTAGTCTTGGTTGTAGGTTCTTGGTATTCATCACTTTGAATATTTCTTGCCACTCCCTTCTGGCCTGCATGGTTTCTGTTGAGAAATCAGCTGACAGTCGTATGGGTACTCCCTTGTAGGTAACTGACTTTTTTTCTCTTGCTGCTTTTAAGATTCTCTCTTTGTCTTTTGCTCTTGGCATTTTAATTATGATGTGTCTTGGTGTGGTCCTCTTTGGATTCCTTTTGTTTGGGGTTCTCTGTGCTTCCTGGACTTGTAAGTCTATTTCTTTCACCAGGTAGGGGAAGTTTTCTGTCATTATTTCTTCAAATATGTTTTCTTTTTTTCTTTTTTTTTTTATTAAATTTTTATTGTTCAGATTACATTTGTTCCTCTTGCCCCCCCCATAACTCCCCTCCTTCCAGTTCCCGCCCCACCCTCCGCCCTCACTCCCCACCCACTGTCCTCATCCATAGGTGCACGATTTTTGTCCAGTCTCTTCCCGAATCTCCCATTCCCCTTTCCCCCCCAAGAATAGTCAGTCCATTCCCTTTCTATGTCCCTGATTCATTATAATCACCAGTTCATTCTGTACATCAGATTATTTATTCACTTGATTCTTAGATTCACTTGTTGATAGATGCATGTTTGTTGTTCACAATTTGTATCTTTACCTTTTTCTTCTTCCTCTTCTTAAAGGATACCTTTCAGTATTTCGTATAATACTGGTTTAGTGGTGATGAACTCCTTTAGCTTTTCCTTGTCTGTGAAGCTCTTTATCTGACCTTCAATTCTGAATGATAGCTTTGCTGGATAAAGTAATCTTGGTTGTAGGTTCTTGGTATTCAGCACTTTGAATATTTCTTGCCATTCCCTTCTGGCCTGCAAAGTTTCTGTTGAGAAATCAGCTGACAGTCGTATGGGTATACCCTTGTAGGTAATTGAGTCTCTTTCTCTTGCTGCTTTAAGAT